>NW_025533582.1:0-717717 GCF_020615455.1 Coregonus clupeaformis
AGGGCTCTCCAGAGCAGGGGCGGTGTGTTCATTAGGCGATATGGGCGACGCACTGCCAAACGGGGAAAAGGAAGGGATTTTTTTCTAATCAATTATATCACGGCAACAGTAGTTATCAGTGTTCTAATCTAGACGTCTGATCTGCCACTAAATGTCCAATCAGGCTAAAGTCGTGCTTCAAATGGCCCCGCCCCTTTTTGGGGCGATTTCAGTCAGGTTGAAAATCGCCTCAGGGGGTCTCTCATAGACTATCATGTAAAATCTTTTTTTTTCAAATATCAGAGCTTTCAAACAATCTCTATGGGTTTCTGAGGGCTTGCACTTACGGCGCTTTCGTCATACGTAACATAACCATGAACGTAACTAAGAAAAGAGCGGGTAGCAGCGTCAATCAATTCACGTACTACTATCAACATGGCTAGCGTTCAGTGCAACTCGATTGTCTCTTTGAAAGAAGTTCACATCAAAGACCATTCAAAACGAGCTACTGGAGTGTATGCTAGCGGTCATGAGGGAACATATTGTGGAGGAGGTGAAGTCGGCGAACTTCGTAGCTATCCAAGCTGACGAGACCACGGACGTTTCTACACAGACACAGCTGGTGCTTGTGCTGAGGTACATAGATAGCAACCACAAAGTGCAGGAGCGCTTTTTTGAGTTCCTTCCCATCTCGGAATCAACCTCAGTCTCAATCGCCAGTGTGCTTTTGGAGAGACTGAACGGTCTTTTTGCCGACGACGTGAAAGTCAAACTGTGGTGCACTGGCACTGTACCAGGTTCTCATGAGCTACAACCTCCAGGAGACGTTCTCTGAGACTGTGACTCTGTTGAACATCCTCATAATCCCATGACAACAGCTGAAGCTGAGAGATGTTTCTCAACTTTGACACGAGTTAAGACATTCCTGCGAAATTCAATGGGCCAGGAACGTCTGAATGCACTGGCCATGCTTTCCATGGAGAGGGAACTAGTCTTCAGCATGCCTGATTTCAATGAGAAAGTCATTGACCGCTTTGCTGCATTGAAAGAGAGAAGAGAACAGTTTCAGTACAAGTAATGTAGCCTCTCTCTCTCTTTGTCCCTCCCTGTCTGTCTCTTTAACACACACACGCCCAAATCAGTTCACAGTTGATGTTGTTTAAAATAGTTATTTTTCATTTAAAAAAAAAAAAAAAAAAAAAAAATATCTGTTCATGTTCATTTTTACAAATCTATACAATTGGCCAGAATATGGTTGTTCATATTTACAAATCTATACAATTGGCAGAATATGGTTGTTCATTTTACAAAGCCATACAGATAGCTGTGTTTACCTTTTCTAGAAATTATTTTCAAATTCTGTTTTCAGGCAAAATGTCTATCACTGTTCATTTTCACAAATCTATACAAGAGGGCAGAATATGGAAGTCTATAAAAATTTCTTATTACCAATAACTTGCATCAATGTTTTCAGTAGCCTCTATCAAAAGCTCATGCTTGCTTGTTGTGAATTATGCTCAGGTGCACATATTTCCAATTCAACCATGAGGCAAAAAATGTGGTAAAAGCTCTTGTTGATCCTGCAATCTGAACAAATACCAAGATGCTGTATTTTCAGCTGATATTTCATTTGTTTATGGAAATGCATATTGTTTATGCAGTGTTGAGGAATGTGAAAGAACACCCTTGATTATTTTTACTGTGATAACTTATTTTGCTTTTGTAAGCCAACACTTTTGATATCAGTCAATAAATGCTTCTGGCATTGACTTATATGCTGCCCCTGTCTTCATGTTGTTGCTGGACATATCTTTTTTAAAATGTGTGTAGGTCACCTAAATCATCAGAAAAATTGCCCCCCCTGAGAATTTTTTCAGGAGCCGCCACTGACTACAAGTGAAGGTCTACATTCTTTATCACGTTTCATCTGCTCACTCGTTGAAAGTATTCACACCCATTGACTTTCTCCACATTTTGTTGTGTTACAGCCTGAATTTAAAATTGATTAAATTGACATTTTTTGTCACTGGCCTACACACAATACCCCTTAATGTCAAAGTAGGATTATCTTTTTCTAAATTTGTACAAATTAATAAAAAATGAAAAGCTGAAATGTCTTGAGGAAATAAGTATTCAACCCCTTTGTTATGGCAAGCCTAAATAAGTTCAGGAGTAAACATTTGCTTAACAAGTCACATAATAAGTTGCATGGACTCACTCTGTGTGCAGTAATAGTGTTTAACATGATTTTTGAACGACTACCACATCTCTGTACCCCACACATACAATTATCTGTAAGGTCCCTCAGTCAAGCAGTGAAATTCAAACACAGATTCAACCACAAAGACCAGGGATTTTTTCCAATGCCTCGCAAAGAAGGGCACCTATTTGTAGATGGGTAAAAAAAGAAAGAAAAAAAAGCTGACATTGAATATCTCTGAGCATGGTGAAGTTATTAATTACACTTTGGATGGTGCATCAATACACCCAGTCACTACAAAGATACAGGTGTCCTTCAAAACTCAATTGCCAAAGAAGAAGAAAACCGCTCAGGGATTTCACAATAAGGCCAATTGTGACATTAAAACAGTTACAGAGTTGCCTCCCGAGTGGCGCAGCAGTCTAAGGCACTGCAGTGCTAGAAGTGTCACTACAGACCCATGAGACGGCGCACAATTGGCCCAGCGTCGTCCTGGTTAGGGGAGGGTTTAGCCGGCCGGGATGTCCTTGTCCCATCGCGCTCTAGCGACTCTTTGTGGTGGTCTGGATGCATGCACGGTGACTTCGGTTGCCAGTTGTACGGTGTTTCCTCCGACATATTGGTGCGACTGGCTTCTGGGTTAAGCGAGCATGTGTCAAGAAGCAGTGCGGCTTGGCAGGGTCGTGTTTCGGAGGACGCATGGCTCTCGACCTTCGCCTCTCCCGAGTCCGTAGGGGAGTTGCAACGATGGGACAAGACTGTAACTACCAATTGGATATCACGAAATTGGGGAGAAAAAGGGGTAAAAAGTACACAAACAGTTAGAGAGTTTAATAGCTGTGATAGGAGAAAACTGAGGATGGATCATCAACATTGTAGTTACTCCACAATACTAACCTAATTGACAGGGTGAAAAGAAGGAAGCCTGTACAGAATAAAAATAATCCAAAACATGAATCCTGTTTGCAACAACACACTAAAGTAATACTGCAAAAAAATATGGCAAAGCAATTCACTTTTTGTCCAGAATACAAAGTGTTATGATTGGGGCAAATCCAATACAACACATTACTGAGTACCACTCTCCATATTTTCAAGCATAGAGGTGGCTGCATCAGGTTATGGGTATGCTTGAAATCGTTAAGGACTGGGGAGTTTTTCAGGATAAAAAAGAAATGGATCCGGCCCGAGGTCTGCCGATTGAGTATGGCTGCGCTAGAGGTTGCCACCTAGCGCCAATTATGATCTTACTTTTCCAGTGTAGTTTACCATATTTTCACTGTATAGGGAATAAGGCGCCATTTCAGATGCAGCCTGTGTTGGTCGTACCGGTGCGGACTGTTACGGGTGTGCTGGCCTGGCTGTTGCACCCGCCACTGATGGAGTAGACGGTGAAGGTGTAGCGACGGCCACACACGGTGTTGGTGAAGAAGCAGGTTGTGTCTGAGGTCATACAGTCCATGTGTTCTCCGTCTGAGTCCACGGCTTTGGCCCTGTGCTGGGCTGTGTTGTTGGTGGCAGCCCAGGAGAACATGATCACGTTGCTGGAACACTCACGGTAGAGATCCAGCTCCTTGGGAGGACAGGGGTCTGAGAGAGGGAGAGGGATTGAGGGAGGGTGTTAGGCTATGGTTCAACCCAGCACTCAGAGAAACAACACGACAAAGGGAGTGGAAGAAACAAAAATATTTAATCAAAGTTAAAATTGTCTTAGTCCAAAAACAACTGAAGTAAAGGAACAGAGTGGGCTAGTCGGCTCCGGAGGAAGGAGAGGCTGAGGCAGGCAGGCAGGCAGGCAGGCAGGCAGGCAGGCAGGCAGGCAGGCAGACCGACAGGCAGGAAGGCAGGCAGGTTGGGAGATATGTCCGAAACTAAAGACAAAACAAACGACAGGTTAAGGAGAGTGGAGAGCCAGGCTGAAGACAAAGACAAAATAACTTTACTGGTGAGCCAAGTTACCGCTCTGGTAAGAACAACGATCTAGCGCCGGTGGAGAGCCATGCCCAGGAATAAGTAGTGCAGGTTGATGAGAGAATAGGATGCAGCTGCGTAGGCAGGAATCACTGGAAACAACCCGCAGCTGCACAGGAGAGGCAGATCCTGAGCACGCCCCTGATCCACTCCAGACACACCCACATAAAGGGGACAAACACACATACAGATACAACAGAAAAAGAGGGGACAAAACAAGGAGGAAGGGAAACAGAAAAGGGAGAGACAAGCTGCCCACATAACAGTACCCCCCTCAATGGTCGCCACCTGGCGACCCACCAGGCCTGTCAGGGTTGTCGTGATGGAAGTCCGTGATCAGCTGGGGATCCAACACAAAGCGCTTAGGGACCCAAGACCTCTCCTCTGGTCCATAACCTTCCCAATCGACTAGGTATTGGAGACCCCTACCCCGTCTCCGAGAGTCCAGGAGCCTACTGGACGGTGTAGGCCGGATGGTCGTCAATGAGGCGAACAGGTGGAGGTGGATCAGCCGCGGACACAAAAGGCTGGAGGACACAGGTTTCAGTTGGGAGACGTGGAAAGTAGGGTGTATCTTCATGGCTGAAGGCAACTTCAAACGAACCGCAGCGGGGTTAATGATGGACTCCACCACAAACGGACCCAGGTACCGAGGAGACAGCTTTGCGTGATTTGAGTACGAAGAGGTACGTTCTTAGATGACAGCCAAACCTCTTGACCAGGATGAAACACAGGTGCGGGAGTCCTGCTCCTATCCGCTGTTGTCTTGTTCCTGTCGGTGGTCCGAAGCAATGCTTCCCGAGCGTCGCTCCACACTCTCTGGCAGCGGCGGAGGTTCTCCCTGAACCGAAGGAACAGCCAATTCCTTCTCCTGAGCAGGAAACAGAGGGGTTGATAACCCATGGTAACCTCGAAGGGTGAAAGACCGGTGGCAGAGGCGGTGAGGGAGTTGTGGGCGTACTCTATCCAGGGCAGATGTTTGGCCCAGGATGATGGATGTTGAGCAGCCACACAACGAAGGGTTGCTTCGAGGTTTGATTGGCTCTTTCTGTTTGACCGTTGGTCTGGGGATGAAACCCTGAGGACAGACTAACGGAAGCACGCTAAAGCAGAACAGAAAACCTTCCAAACACGGGAAGTAAACTGTGGGCCTCTATCAGATACGATGTCCACAGGTATTCCATGGGGACGGAATACATGTTGGACTAGGAGGTCCGCTGTCTCACTGGCAGACGGTAATTTTGGTAATGCTATATAGTGGACAGATTTAGAGAATCTGTCCACAATGGTAAGTATAGTATCATTACCTTCAGACTTGGGTAGGCCGGTGACAAAATCCATGGCAATGTGGGACCAGGGACGGCTGGGAACTGGGAGGGGTAGCAGCAGCCCCGAAGGGGACTGATGGGAGGCTTTGCCCCGAGCACAGGTTGAACAGGCTGCCACAAAAGCCCGAACGTCAGTTTCCATTGAAGGCCACCAAAAATGTCTCCTAAGCAGCGTCAAGCGTGCGTCTCATCCCAGGGTGACCAGCAAAACGGGAGGTGTGAATCCACTGCAACACCTGAGACCGGACCGTCTCGGGAACAAAGAGTAGGTTGGGAGGTCCATCACCCGGTCCCGGGTCCGTGGCAAGTGCAGTCTTCACAAGAGACTCGATCTCCCACTGAACAGCCGCCACGACGCACGAGGAAGGCAGGACTGCCTCAGGCTCGCTGGTCTCCGAAGGGTCAGCAAACTGGCGGGACAAAGCATCTGGTTTAACATTTCTTGACCCCGGTCTGTATGTAAGAATAAAGTTAAACCTACTAAAAAACAGGGCCCATCTGGCTTGGCGTGAGTTGAGTCTCTTAGTGGCTTGGATGTAAGCCAAGTTTTTGTGGTCAGTCCAGACCACAAACGGCAGTTCAGCTCCATCCAGCCAGTGCCGCCATTCTTCCAGTGCAAGCTTGACCGCCAGCAGTTCCCGGTTTCCAACGTCGTAATTCCGTTCTGTGGGTGACAATTTCTTGGAGAAAAAAGCACAGGGGTGAAGCTTTTGGTCAGTGGGGGGAGCGCTGGGAGAGGACTGCTCCCCACCTGAGTCCGACGCGTCCACCTCCACAACAAACTGCAGAGAGGTATTGGGGTGTATCAACACGGGGGGAGGTGGAAAACAGTTCCTTCAAAACCCCTACCGCCTGCTCCGCCTCAGGGGACCACCGAAAGGGACTTTAGGAGATGTGAGTCTTGTAAGGGGTGCCACCACTCTACTAAAACCCTTAATGAATCTACGGTAGAAGTTAGCAAAGCCCAAAAATCGTTGAAGTTGCTTACGGGTGGTGGGTGTGGGCCATTCCGTCACTGCCCGGATCTTCTCGGGGTCCGCCTTCACCTGCCCGCTCTCAATTATGAATCCAAGGAACGATGTAGACTGTTTGTGGAACTCACACTTCTCTGCTTTGACGTACAGCTTGTTCTCCAAGAGCCGTTGAAGGACTTGACGGACGTGTGACTCATGCTCCTCGGGTGACTTGGAAAAAAACAAGAATATCATCCAGGTATACAAAGACAAAACGGTTCAAAAAATCCCTAAGAACGTCGTTCACCATGGCTTGGAAAACCGCAGAGGGGCATTTGAAAGCCCAAAGGGCATGACCAAATACTCAAAATGTCCCAGTGGAGTGTTGAAAGCGGTTTTCCACTCATCTCCCTTTCGGATTCGGACAAGGTGATAAGCATTCCTGAGGTCGAGCTTGGAAAACACTGTGGCGCCATGCAGAGGTTCAAAAGCTGAGTTGATGAGTGGAAGGGGATACTTGTTTTTAACAGTTATGTTGTTTAAACCCCTGAAATCGATACAGGGGCGTAACGACTTGTCCTTCTTTTCCACGAAAAGAAACCTGCACCCAAAGGAGACGACGAGGACGGATTATGCCCGAGACCAGAGAATCACCAATGTACTGCTCCATTGCCTCTCTTTCCGGTCGGGACAGATTGTATAACCGACTAGAGGGCAAGGGAGCACCAGGAAGCAGTTCAATAGGGCAATCATAAGGCCTATGTGGTGGTAGAGACAGAGCCTTGTCCTTACTGAAAACCTCCGCTAAGTCATGGTATTCTTTGGGGACAGATGACAGATCAAGAGGAGCTGAGGGAGGAGTTGGGTTACACTTAGTGGGGGAACCGCTGACCTCAGGCACTCGGAATGGCAGTTAGTGCTCCAACTGAGAATGGTGTGACGTGTCCAATCAATTTGTGGGTTGTGAAGAGCCAACCAGGGAAGCCAAGGATTAGGGGAGGTAGCTGAGCCAGACATAACTCTTAGCTGAATGCTTTCACAATGATTGCCAGAAATCACTAGGGGAAACGGGGTGGTTTGATGAGTTATCTCCGCGAGGAGGCGCCCATCAAGGGCTGTGACCCGAATGGGGTAGGTAGTGGCTCCATGGGGATACGAGCTTGTGTAACGAACTGGTGGCTAATAAAGTTATCTTCTGCACCTGAGTCTATGAGAGCTGAGAGTGGCAGGGAATGACTCTGGAAACGTAAGGTTACAGGTACTTGTAATCGGGGAATGATGGGTTCAGGATCTAACTCTGGGCTCGCAAGTAGACCCACCGTTACGAGCGAGCCTTGTCTTTTGGCCGCTTAGGGCATGTAGCCAGAATGTGTGTGGCGTCTCCACAGTACAGGCACTCACCCGCCTGGAGGCGCCGTTGCCGCTCTGCTGGAGGTAGTCGAGCTCGACCCACTTGCATAGGTTCCTCCTCTGTGCTCGGGATGGAATCAGGAACAAGAAGCTGCCGACTCCGGGAGAGGCGAGACTCGAGTGGTTGAAGGCTGGGGAACTCGTCCTCCTAGATGTGTGCTAATCGCTCTCTCTCCCGACGCCTCTCCCGCAACCGATTGTCTAGCTTGATGGACAGGAAACGAGAGAATGTAAATCATGTGGCTCATCACGAGCAGCCAGTTCATCCTTAATGGCTTCATTCAAACCGTTTAGAAATGCTCCTTGAAGTGCCACATTGTTCCACTTGGAGTCCGCTGCCAACGTCCAGAACTCAATAGAGTACTCTGCCACACTGTTAGAACCCTGCCTCAAATTAAAAAGTATCTTGGAGGAATTACCCACATGGTCAGGATGGTCAAAAACAGTCTTCAATTTAGCAGAGAAATCAGCAAAAGTCAATCCAGTCAAAGTTTGATCTGAGCACACAGCCTCAGCCCAAACCAGAGCTTTCCCTCTTAACAGCCCCAGAACATAATGTACCTTAGATGAATCAGTAGAAAAACGACAGTGGTCTCTGCCGAAAAAATCAAGTCACACTGAAGCAAAAATCCCCGGCACTTGTCCAATTCTCCATTGAACGGTTCGAGGCGACGTGACAGGGGGTTCCCGACGGAACGAAGCCTGCCTAGTGTCCGAGGAAACAACTTGGGGTGCATCAAACTGGGGGTCAGAGAGAGATGGAGAACTGATAACAGACAATTTAGAGACGTGTGTAGTTAACTGAGTCACCTGGTTCAGCAGTTGATGATTATCTTCCACAAGAGTCCGAATCAACTGGTCATGCTGTCCTAGCAACGTTCCTTGAGCCTGGATAGCTTGTTGGAAGCTGTCTTTGTTTGCCCCGTGCTGTTTCTCTGTTGGGTCCATGGCCAGATCGTTCTGTTAGGCTATGGTTCAACCCAGCACTCAGAGAAACAACACGACAAAGGGAGTGGAAGAAACAAAAATATTTAATCAAAGTTAAAATTGTCTTAGTCCAAAAACAACTGAAGTAAAGGAACAGAGTGGGCTAGTCGGCTCCGGAGGAAGGAGAGGCTGAGGCAGGCAGGCAGGCAGGCAGGCAGGCAGGCAGGCAGACCGACAGGCAGGAAGGCAGGCAGGTTGGGAGATATGTCCGAAACTAAAGACAAAACAAACGACAGGTTAAGGAGAGTGGAGAGCCAGGCTGAAGACAAAGACAAAATAACTTTACTGGTGAGCCAAGTTACCGCTCTGGTAAGAACAACGATCTGGCGCCGGTGGAGAGCCATGCCCAGGAATAAGTAGTGCAGGTTGATGAGAGAATAGGATGCAGCTGCGTAGGCAGGAATCACTGGAAACAACCCGCAGCTGCACAGGAGAGGCAGATCCTGAGCACGCCCCCTGATCCACTCCAGACACACCCACATAAAGGGGACAAACACACATACAGATACAACAGAAAAAGAGGGGACAAAACAAGGAGGAAGGGAAACAGAAAAGGGAGAGACAAGCTGCCCACATAACAGAGGGAGAGGAGAGAGGGAGAGAGAGAGAGGAGGAAGGGAGAGAGAGGGAGAAAGAAAGAGAGAGCGATCGGAGGAAGAAGGGAGAAAGAGAGGGGAGGGAGAGAGAGAGGGAGAGTGAAGGGAGAAGTGAGAGAAAAGAAAAGGAGAAAATGGGGCCAAACATCAAGCCTTTCTCAGGTAAAACACCCTGATGTTTAAGATAACAGCACTGTGGTATAGTTCTACACAGGGACTGCTTTGATCTAAATAGGCTGTTCTAAATAGGCTACAAAATACAATATAACATGACTTTCCAGCTCAATAGAGGACCTAGTTATCAAGAATGATGCATATGCACTAATGTGTGCGTGTCGTCTGTCTCTCTATCTGAATAAGAAACAAACAAACATGGATACCCATGGAAAAGCAGTAAGGTAACCAATTATTCCCTAATGACCAGCTGAAATGACCTCAGATATTATAAAAATATACAGTGCATTCAGAAAGTATTCTGACCCCTAGACTTTTTCCACATTTTGTTACGTTACAGCATTATTCTAAAATGTATTAAATAGTTTTTTCCCCCCTCATTAATCTACACACAATGCCCCATAATGACAAAGCAAAAACCGTTTTTTAGAAAATTTTGAAAAAAATTAATGAAAAATAAACTGAAATGTAACATTTACATAACTATTCAGACCCTTTACTCAGTACTTTGTACTTTCTTCTTGGGTATGACGCTACAAGCTTGGCACACCTGTATTTGGGGAGTTTTGCCCATTCTTCTCTGCAGATCCTCTCAAGCTTTGTCAGGTTGGATGGGGAGCGTCGCTATACAGCTATTTTCAGGTCTCTCCTGAGATGTTAGATCGGTTCAAGTCCGGGCTCTGGCTGGGCCACTCAAGGACATTCAGAGACTTGTCCCGAAGCCACTGCTGCATTGTCTTGGCTGTGTGCTTAGGGTCGTTGTCCTGTTGAAAGGTGAACCTTCGCCCTAGTCTGAAGTCCTGAGCGCTCTGGAGCAGGTTTTCATCAACGATCTCTCTGTACTTTGCTCCATTAATCTTTTCCTCAATCCTGACTAGTCTCCCAGTCCCTGCCGCTGAAAAACATCCCCACAGCATGATGCTGCCACCACCATGCTTCACCGTAGGGATGGTGCCAGGTTTCCTCCAGACGTGACGCTTGGCATTCAGGCCAAAGAGTTCAATCTTGCTTTCATCAGACCAGAGAATCTTGTTTCT
Organism: Coregonus clupeaformis; assembly: GCF_020615455.1. Taxonomy (NCBI): domain Eukaryota; kingdom Metazoa; phylum Chordata; class Actinopteri; order Salmoniformes; family Salmonidae; genus Coregonus; species Coregonus clupeaformis. Next base: position 10,636 of record NW_025533582.1, read on the forward strand.
CATGGTCTGAGAGTCCTTTAGGTGCAAACTCCAAACGGGTTGTCATGTGCCTTTTACTGAGGAGTGGCTTCCGTCTGGCCACTCGACCATAAAGGCCTGATTGGTGGAGTAATGCAGAGATGGTTGTCCTTCTGGAAGGTTCTCCCATCTTCACAGAGGAACTCTGGAGCTCTGTCAGAGTGACCATCGGGTTCTTGGTCACCTCCCTGCCCAAGGCCCTTCTCCCCCGATTGCTCAGTTTGGCAGGGCTGCCAGCGCTAGGAAGAGTCTTGGTGGTTCCAAACTTCTTACATTTAAGAATGATGGAGGCCACTGTGTTTTTGAGGACCTTCAATGCTGCAGAATTATTTTGGTACCCTTCCCCAGATCTGTGCCTCGACAAAAAACCTGTTTTCATTTTGTCATTATGGGGTATTGTGTGTAGATTGATGAGGAAACATTTTAATGTAATTCATTTTAGAATAAGGCTGTAACGTAACAAAATGTGGAAAATGTCAAGGGGTCTGAATACTTTCCGAATGCACTGTATATATATTTACAGCTTGCATAATACAAGATGTTGTATTGTCATCTTATGCGGACTGTATGTAAAATCAGATTAAAGAATTGAATTCGGGCAAAGCACTTGTCTACAGTAGGGGAAAACATGTCTGTGTGTGAGGTTGGAGGGATTAAAGGGTCAGAAGTGTAAGAGTGCCGTTCGTTCAGCCTTTTATGAATCATTGCCCTCCACTCCACTCTGTCCTCCTCTGTTTATTGTGGGTCCAAACATGTCTGTCTTACCTGTGTAAAATGCCTCACCTCTCTCCAGGTGTCTCACCTGTCCCGAAGTATACCTCCCTGATCTGTGTCCTTATCTGTGACAAAGTGTGAGGAGTAGTTGGCTGTGCTCTCACAGCTCTTGGACACAGCGGTGACCTGCACCAGGTAGTCCTTTCCGCAGCCCATCCCTGTGATCTGGCACTCCGTGCCCTGAGAGGTGCAGGACAGGGTGGTCCCGTCGCTGCTGGTAGCCACTGCTCTGTATGAGTCTGCTCCGAACACTGGGGACCAGGACACCATGGCTGAGCCACTGGTACAGCTGTAGTCCACTGATATGGACGTCACAGAACTTAATGCTAAAAATGACAAATAATACTACTGGATTTGGTTAATGTTCATGTTAAGGTTCATTCAGTGCTTGCTGTACTTCATACATTTTCTCTGATTTATGTTATGTATAGACAGAATTACATATTTACAGTGACAGAAATTATTCATACTCCTTGACTTTTTCCACATTTTGTTGTGTTACAGCCTGAATTCAAAAGGGATTAAATTGTGATTTTTTTGTCACTGGCCTACACACAATACCCCAAGTCTGTAAGAGCTTTCCACACCTGGATTGTGCAACATTTGCTCATTATTCTTTTCAAAATTTTTCAAGCTCTGTCAAATTTGTTGTTAATCATTGCTAGACAACCATTTTCAGGTCTTGCCATAGATTTTCAAGTAGATTTAAGTCAAAACTGTAACTCGGCCACTCAGGAACATTCAGGAAAAACTCCCCAGTCCTTAACGATTACAAGCATCATGGTGAAATCCCTGAACGGTTTCCTTCCTCTCCGGCAACTGAGTTAGGAAGTACGCCTATATCTTTGTAGTGACTGGGTGTATTGATACACCATCCAAAGTGTTATTAATAACTTCACCATGATCAAAGGGATATTCAATGTCTGCTTTTTTTATTTGTACCCATCTACCAATAGGTGCCCTTCTTTGCGAGACAATGAAAAACCTCCCTGGTCTTTGTGGTTGAATCTGTGTTTGAAATGTACTGCTCAAATAATTGTATGTGTGGGGTACAGAGATGAGGCAGTCATTCAAAAATCATTTTAAACACTATTATTGCTCACAGAGTGAGTCATTGTAACTTATTATGTGACTTGTTAAGCACATTTTTACTCCTGAACTTATTTAGGTTTGCATAACAAAGGGATTGAATACTTATTGTCTCAAGACATTTCAAAATATATAATTCCACTTTGACATTATGGGGTATTGTGTGTAGGCCAGTGACCCAAAAAATTTAATTGTAATCAATTTTAAATTCAGGCTGTACCACAACAAAATGCGGAAAAAGTCAAGGGGTGTGCATACTTTCTGCAGGTACTGTACTTATTGGCTATCAGTTCAGTGCAAACAAGAAAACATTCAGAAGAATGATTTGCTATTCATATTTTAAAGCAATAGGTCTGTAATTATATAGTTTATCATACAATTATGACTAATTATAAAACTGCTATTAAAGCTCACGGTTTGTAGTATACAAGTATTCTGTGGGCTCTCCTGGCTGCAGAAGCCACTGATATCTGATAATAGGAACATGGCAGTATATACTGTATGTCCAGTTGGTTGTTTGACACATTTGCCTTGAACGTGCCTTGTACAGAATAACCTTTTCCACTGGCTGTCTGCTCAGGTGTGCCAACCTATTTCCAATCTGCACGGCTGTAACTCCTTTTGGCGGTTGAACCACTATGGATGGACAAATGAACGGCCATGAATAATAGACTGCTGACTAGAGCTCACCTGTTGTAGGCTAGTTGAAGGGTAATGCCATAGTTAAGTACAGTATAAAGGTAAAGGTGGAACATTAAACATTTAAGCTAGAATACCCTGCCTTTAAAACTCACAGGTAGAAATGGTCCTCACTCTGCTTCTCTCTCCAAGACCAGCTTTGTTTCCGGTGTATATGTAACAGTCGTAGGCGGTTGCTGTCTGCAGGTTTTGGATCACAGCGCTCATGTTGGTGAAGGTCAAATTAAGTCTCTCTCCGCTGGTCTGTGATTCCACCAACAGGTAATGCTGCTCCGCGGTGTGCATGCGCGCCCATTCTACTTGGATTGAAGTACTTATCTGAGATGTGGCGGGAACTAAAAGAGTAAAGAGAGAGGGCAATGTCAGCTATTTATATTAGACTTATGTAATGTTGTTCTTTATAAACTGGGTGGTTCGAGCCCTGAATGCTGATTGGCTGACATCCGTGGTATATCAGGGGTATGACAAAACATGTATTTTTACTGCTCTAATTATGTTGGTAACCAGTTTATAATAGCAATAAGGCACCTTGGGGGTTTGTGGTATATTGCCAATATACCACGGCTAAGGGCTGTATCCAGGCACTCACCGTTGCGTCGTGCGTAAGAACAGCCCTTAGCCATGGTATATTGGCCATATACCACACCCCCTCATGCCTTATTGCTTAAGTAGACCAGTCCATGCGTAAATCTGCGTAATTTGGCTGGCACTATCTAACGCCTGAAAATGTTTTTTATGCCATGCCAAGAGTAGGGCTAGCCTTGGTAAATACATAGACCACATAAAAAATCAATCTGCGTGTTGTTGGAACTCATGTTTATCACAACTTTGCTGACTTACCTGTGGTGGCCACTTGTGTATCCAAGCACATCACATAGTAAAACTGGAACACTTTGACAGTGACACTATACATGGTTCCAGGTCTCAGACCCTGGACCACTTTCTCCGTACTGGACGCTGGAAACTTTACCACGACAGGTGCTATATCTACTGCATTTATTACCCGAAGGTCCAAAAAATAATTTGTTGCTCCAATGTATTTGTTCCATTTCACCAGAAGCGATGATGCAGCTGGAGATGTTATTGATGTAATCTTTCATACTGAGAGTGAGAGAGAGACAGAGAGAAAGTGAGAGTGAGAGAAAGAGAGAAGTTTGAGTAAAATTATAGAGAAAAAATTGCTCTAGGAGAGAATAGCCTACTAGAGCTCATTGTTGAGTAGTAAATCAGTAGACATCTAGGCCTATCTCAATACTCTATCAAGCATCATTGCCTGAGGGCATGACAATACGTTTTAAAGTTAATCTCCCCAAATTGTGTATACAATCTTTCAGTTACACTCCTTTCTGAAGTTTCAACATTTGAACACAGAATCATATTCAAGGAAGAAAGATGATGCAGTATTAACTGCTTGACAACCACATCTTCCCAGAGTCCAGAAACGAATAATATAGCTGGAGATGTACCTTGTACTTTTGAATATGATATCTGGAAATCAACAAAAACAACGAGTGAATTACACTCCAGAATTCATTTGACAAAACAATATAATATAAATATAAAAGTTTGCACACAAAAAAGTATATTCCAAGTATATTCCAAGATAAAAAGTATTTACCTGTGTAAGAGATACCAATACTAAAGAAAACCCTATTGCTCCTAACAATCCCATCTTTCACAATGACTGCAGGATCCCAATTAGTGTCACGCCCTGGCTCTGGGGACTCTGTTATGTTGAGCCAGGGTGTGTAGAGTCTATGTTATGTGTTTCTATGTTGGCCGGGGTGGTTCTCAATCAGAGGCAACGTGAATCAGCTGTTGCTTGTTGTCTCTGATTGGGAACCATACTTAGGTAGTCGTTTGGCATTTGTGTGGTGTGGTATCTTGTTCCGTGTTGGTTTGTGTATGTACCCAAGGACTTCACGTATCGTTTTTTTGTTTTTGTTCGTGTGGTGAATTAAAATAAAAAGATGTTCGCATTCCACGCTGCGCATTGGCCCATTTCTTCAAATGACGATCGTGACAATTAGTTTACTATACAAGGGAGTAAAATACAAAAGGTATTCTGGATTATTTTGAGCTAAAGCGCAGGTACGGGTACTGAGTGGGAACCAAATTGGGCCAGCTGTCCTCCTGATAGCCCTGGGCACAGAGTTGTCATGAGAAGATAGCGGAGCAGGGAGGGAACAAGGAGAGATGAGAAGAAAGACTTTGGGTGGCTCGTCTATTGGAATGGTACAGGTGGCTGCCCTTTCTCTCTCTGCATCCGTGTCAGTTTGGTTGCGTAATACTCTATGCATCCCTTACAGAATTTGGCGCACCTATTGTATATTATGTACAGTATTTACATTTGATTTGTTATTACGTCCACATTTACTTTTTTTATGCCACAAAGGCTGTGTTTACACTGGCAGCCCAATTCTAATATTTCTTCCGCTAATTGGTCCTATCACCAGTCTTTTTCAGATCTGATGTGATTGGTCAAAAGAGCAATTAGTGGAAAACATGTGCCACTATGACGGCATTTACACAGGCAGCCCAATTCTGATATTTTTTTTTTATTCATTTGTATTTTGACCAATCAGATCTTTTGCCAAGAATTGGGCAAAATATCAGAATTGGGCTTCCTGTGTAAATGCAGCCTATGTGCTACTATGTGGCATATTTGTATGTGTTGTGTTGGATGTGTTTGTGTTTCTCTTTGAGAAATAGATCAAGGTTTCTCAAAATAAAACAATGGGTTCTCATGATCATGATGCATTCATTTATCACAATGGATCACATTGTTGAGCCTATAGCTGCTCAGTTTCTTCACACCTCACTTATGGAACAATCTTCAGAATACCCTACTGTTGGATGCATTTGTGCCTTTCAGGCAATTCAGAATGTTGGTAGAGGACCTTTTCACTGAGGAATGTTGTTATATTTTATGATTATGATTTGTGTATTTTTCTTTGTGTTTTTCATATGCTCCTGCGTTCATTTAGTTATTGCTTGGTAATTGCTTGTCATGCAGGGCTCCATTGCAGGGTTCCTTTGGAAAAGAGACCTTGGTCTCAATGGGACTCACCTGCATAAATAAAAATAAAATAAAATAAAATACTATGGTCTTTCTTTTATGGGCTGGAAATGATCATGGGCCCTTGACGACTCCAAATCAAAGGGGTTTGTGCTATTACGTTGAGGTGTAAAGTCTTATATTGTATAACATGTAGTCACCTGCTAGTCAGAGGACTTGCTATAGTGTCATTCTGTAGTGTTGGCCACTATCAATATCCAGTGGTGTAAAGTACTTAAGTAAAAATGTTTTAAAGTAATACTTAAGTCGTTTTTGGGGGTATCTGTACTTTACTTTACTATTCATATTTTTGACAACTTTTACTTTTACTTCACTACATTCCTAAAGAAAATATTGTACTTTTTACTCCATACATATTCCATGACAAACAAAAGTACTCGTTACATTTTGAATGCTTAGCAGGACAGGAAAATGGTCAAATTCACACACTTATCAAGAGAACACGTGGTCATCTTGTTTGCTGCTGCATAAATTATGTAATATGCCAGGGAGATATGTATACTGTAGCTAAGAAAGTAATACTAAGTGTATGTTGTGTAGTAAGCTGTTAGTAGCCCATGTGCCTCACCCTATTAATTTGGTCTATTTTCACATCTTTAATTTCGCCTACTGTTCTGACTTGGTAGTGCACATGTAGCCTATAACCTGTTGTAGAGAAATGTCATCATCGAATATTGTAAGAGTTTTCATTGTCTGCTTATATGCCCCCTTTATTTATCCTACGGTTCTGACTTGGTGTACAGGGAGAATACTGTAAGAACAGCTCATGTTCTGAATTCTGTTGCTGTACATTTCTAAAGTGCTGAACAAATAGTTATATTGACTAACGTTACGTCCGTCCTAGCTTGCTCATTAATGTCTTAATCGAAATTACGGATTGCCTCTTATCTGCTTGTCGTCCCCTTATGCCATAGTTTGTACATCTCAATTGTCAGTAGAAACCACATTTGTTTCACCAAGTCAGCCATATCAGCTATGTTTTTTTTAAAGGCAGTAAATGAGGCTGAATGAACTGCTGCCAGACAAGGCTCCGCTGATAGCCAGGTGTAGCAGTGGTAAGGTGTTGGGACTGCTGTTGGGACTCTGCTGTTGGGACAGCTTTATGTAGGCCGTAACAGTTTGTGGGCACCGTTTGTCACCGTTATAGTGCAATTAATGTATTATTTATTGTTGTGTTGTGTAGTGGCTTTGCTGGCATGCATCCCACGAATATGTATTTTTTGCCCCACCAAGATTTACATGCTAAAATCGGCACTGCCTAGGACAACAAAAAATAAAAGCGTGTACTGTATGACAGAGTGATAGACCGTTTCATCAACATGAAAGAGAAGAGAATGGCGTTGGCGTTTCTCTACAAGTAGGGTGAGTCAACATGTTTTTTCTACTTCGGGTAGCCTTCAACAAGCTTCCCACAATAAGTTGGGTGAATTTTGGCCCATTCCTCCTGACAGAGCTGGTGTAACTGAGTCAGGTTTGTAGGCCTCCTTGCTCACACATGCTTTTTCAGTTCTGCCCACAAATGTTCTATAGGATTGAGGTCAGGGCTTTGTGATGGCCACTCCAATACCTTGACTTTGTTGTCCTTAAGCCATTTTGCCACAACTTTGGAAGTATGCCAGACTTGTGGAGGTATTCTATGTGTCTTCTTATTGTCTCTGCCTTTAGGCCTATATATCACAGTCACAAGGCATATGAATGAACAGGTTATAGAGCAAACAACGCAATAATCACAACACATAAGTTGTAATATGGCTTTTTTTTCTGGCTTCCCCAGTGATTTTACCCACGCATCGCTACTGCCTTTATGTAGTATGGCTTTGGTTATAAATGATTTTGTGAAGCAGCTACAGGTAACTGCCAAAATAAAGGAAACACTTGAGTAAATGAGGGATACAAAGTACTGTATATTGAAAGCAGGTGCTTCCACACAGGTGTGGTTCCTGAGTTAATTAAGCAATTAACATCCCATCATGCTTAGGGTAATGTATAAAAATGCCCAGTTGCCCATTATTTTGGCTACCATGGCTAGAAGAAGAGATCTCAGTGACTTTGAAAGAGGGGTCTCAAAGGAGCAAGTTGATAAACAGGTTAATGTCAAGCCCTGTATGTTTTTATCGAAAGTCTCATCGAATGTAAGCCTACATTGAACACAACACATACGATAGAACAGCTATTTCCATGTTAAAATGTTATGGGATGCATTTTCTCTATACATTATGATCAAATAGCCACAATAGCCTACTTGACCACTGTTAAAACTAACTTAAAGCGGGTACAGCCTCAGTGTTCACAGTAAAAGTGCGCCGGAAGTTGCACAGAATTTTCACAACGCTCAAGATATTAAAAAAATGAAAGGGAACATTGTTCCACGCACTTCTAGAATCTATTCCACATCGCATTGAAGCTGCTATTAAGACACTTTATGTTGGTGTTTCCTTTATTTTGTCAGTTACCTGTATGTAGTGCTAATGAAGACTTCATACGTGCTCTACAAAGCCTTCGTAAGTTGTTGTTCATTTTGAGTGTGACTAATAACTCTTTAGTGCCTTAGTTATTCATGGTTTCATTGTTTTTGTGATAACATTTATTTGTGACCATCACCCTCTTTACTCTTCGAGTTTGATTGATTTCTCAATGAAAAGACACGTTGTAGAACTGTGTATGTACAAAGGAAACCATTTGACCCAATCATCCTGACAAAGGGGAGTTATTTGGTCCACTTTACAGTTCGTCAATCACAGCTCTCTGACCGACATTGGTCATATAATTGAAATCAATGTCATAACCTCCTTCATATTTGCATATTCATGACAATATACAGTACAGTATCACTCCCAAATCTTTACATAAGACTTGATGTGTGTCCTGACCCACAGTCAGTCTCCATCTCCACTGTATAGAAACACAGTGGCACTTTGACCTAACCTAGAAAACAACCCACCTGTTGTGTGAAAATGTACAGTCATGGTCAAAAGTTTTGAGAATGACACAAATAATACTTTTCACAAAGTCTGCTGCTTCAGTTTTTATGATGGCAATTTGCATATACTCCAGAATGTTATGAAGAGTGATCAGATGAATTGCAATTAATTGCAAAGTCCCTCTTTGCCATGAAAATGAACTTAATCCCCAAAAAAACATTTCCACTGCAGTTCAGCCCTGCCACAAAAGGACCAGCTGACATCATGTCAGTGATTCTCTCATTAACACAGGTGAGAGTGTTGACAAGGACAAGGCTGGAGATCACTCTGTCATGCTGACTGAGTTAGAATAACAGACTGGAAGCTTTAAAAGGAGGGTGGTGCTTGAAATCATTGTTCTTCCTCTGTTAACCATGGTTACCTGCAAGGAAACACGTGCCGTCATCATTGCTTTGCACAAAAAGGCCTTCACAGGCAAGGATATTGCAGCTAGTAAGATTGCACCTAAATCAACCATTTATTGGATCATCAAGAACTTCAAGGAGAGAGGTTCAATTGTTGTGAAGAAGGCTTCAGGGCGCCCAAGAAAGTCCAGCAAGCGCCAGGACCGTCTCCTAAAGTTGATTCAGCTGCGTGATCGGGGCACCACCAGTGCAGAGCTTGCTCAGGAATGGCAGCAGGCAGGTGTGAGTGCATCTGCACGCACAGTGAGGCGAATACTTTTGGAGGATGGTCTGTTGTCAAGAAGGGCAGCGAGGAAGCCACTTCTCTCCAGGAAAAACATTAGGGACAGACTGATATTCTGCAAAAGGTACAGGGATTGGACTGCTGAGGACTGGGGTAAAGTCATTTTCTCTGATGAATCCCCTTTCCGATTGTTTGGGGCATCCGGAAAAAAGCTTGTCCGGAGAAGACAAGGTGAGCGCTACCATCAGTCCTGTGTCATGCCAAAAGTTAAGCATCCTGAGACCATTAATGTGTGGGGTTGCTTCTCAGCCAAGGGAGTGGGCTCACTCACAATTTTGCCTAAGAACACAGCCATGAATAAAGAATGGTACCAACACATCCTCAGAGAGCAACTTCTCCCAACCATCCAAGAACAGTTTGGTGACGAACAGTGCCTTTTCCAGCATGATGGAGCACCTTGCCATAAGGCAAAAGTGATAACTAAGTGGCTCGGGAACAAAACATTAAACTTTTGGGTCCATGGCCAGGAAACTCCCCAGACCTTAATCTAATTGAGAACTTGTGGTCAATCCTCAAGAGGCGGGTGGACAAACAAAACCCCACAAATTCTGACAAACTCCAAGCATTGATTATGTAAGAATGGGCTGCCATCAGTCAGGATGTGGCCCAGAAGTTAATTGACAGCATGCCAGGGCGGATTGCAGAGGTCTTGAAAAAGAAGGGTCAACACTGCAAATATTGACTCTTTGCATAAACTTAATGTAATTGTCAATAAAAGTCTTTGACACTTATGGAATGCTTGTAATTATACTTCAGTATACCATAGTAACTTCTGACAAAAATATCTAAAAACACTGAAGCAGCAAACTTTGTGAAGACCAATACTTGTGTCATTCTCAAAGATTTTGACCACGACTGTACACTGTTACTGTATGGCCTGGCCCACCCGGTCTTGGTTCTAGTGAGAATGCATAGCTATAACGTCACATTGGCCCTGTTTTTTATCCAGTGTTGTGTTTTTGTCCAGGAAACAATACATGGGAACAGAAAGGCTGACCTGCAACACAGAGATCAAGCAGAGGGAGGGGTCAGGTTAAGAAATGAGACAGGTGCCGGTGAAACCCAAGGAAAGTATTCAAACATGGGAATTGGGACGTTTACAATGTATGTCACCTTGCCAGGAATTAACAAGTCAGATCTTGAGGACCGCCAGTTCATCTGTGCCTTCAAGGCTACTCATTTCACCACCAGCTATGGACAGATGATGTTGGCATTTCTGATACAAAGTGTAGTTCAGTTTGATTTTGTATGACTAGAATGTAATCCCCCAGTGTGCTTTTTGTAGGCTACGTTTTGTGTTGAAAGGGATCTTTTATCACCAGAGAATAAAGGGCCTCTTAGTTTCTGACTGCGCATAAGAAAGAAGGAAGTCAACATGAAAGTGGATATGTCCCACAAAACCAACCAGGAAACTCAAACCCAGGCTTGAACAATGGGCATTTTTCAAGCTTAGCGAATAAGGACAAGTGGTGTTAATGCCTTGTTTTTTAAAATTGTATTATTTTATGAGCTTGCATTGCGATACAGTCCTGTCCTGCTACAGACACCGTTACAGTACATGTCACAGTGTAGGGACCCATAGTGAATGTCTGTGATGCAACAAATTTATGGTTGACTGTCATAATAAAACTACACAATAGCCCTATAATTTATTACCATACAGGCCGTTATATAATAGTACCAGGGATTGAAATAACTGGAAATGTCCTAAAAAGGGCATGACTTTACAGGGTAATTATTGTTTTGTGTTGATTATACTGTATTACAAATCTCACAGCATAATACGAGTGAAATAATCAAAAGCCACACTGGGTGGCAGGGTGGTGGTGGATGGAGGGTGTAACATGTGGTTGCTGTTTCAAAACCCACCCCAAGCCCTAACTCTAACCCTAACCTTAACCAATTGGAATTACTTGCCTAAACATAACCAATCACATACATTTCTGCCCTTAGGTAAGCTAAGTAAGTAAGCCTTGTCTGAGAATGGCTCATAGGGCCGGACCCTATCTACTGTATCTGTAGTATGAGGCAACTTGATGTACAAGTACACCCCCTGGACAGGACGCTAGTCTGACCCCCTAGAATAAGGAAAACTCCTATCTGCTCTCTGATAGGGAGTTACATAAGGTTCCAGTGCATATTGGTGTGGACATGGTACAGTAGCAACGATGATGGATGCTCGCAAAGAGCCTCATGCTGCTACTGCCTCGTGTTCCTTTTTTGTCCCTTTGAAATTTTAAGTAGAATTTGTGCACCAATATTGCATTTAAAACACTGTTATATTAAATGAAGTACCCTCCTTTAATATAGACCACATGTCAAATTCAATAAATCAGATTTTTAATTACCATCATATCTAAGCCAATGTGACACCAATGTCGATGAAAATTCACAAATCACCTTGATCACCATGAGCCGTCTGGCCGTTACCGAGAACCACATACCGGATTTTTAACAGCGTCATTAGGAAAATATATAAAATGTCTTGCCCTGATCTAGCTCAATATCTAGGCGTCACAACAACACAGCTGCTTGCACCAGGCTGCCAGTCATAAGAAGTGTATGCGAACAAACCTAGGCTACTTTAGAAAGCTATCTTAGAGCCCTGCATGTACATTTTAAGCCCGAGCCCTACCCATACCTGCAACGTTCAGGCCCTACCCTACCCAAGCCCGATTGCTTCTGCCAAATTTAAGGCCGGGCCCGAAACCCAAAATCAGAAATAACTTCCTCCATTAGTAAATCCATTAGCTGCTCCTCTCTGTCTGTCACTCGATCACTCCTTGCGCGCAGGCAGCTCGCTCTGCATGCACTCTGCTCATGGCAGCTCTGAGTCTGTGTATCCATAGCAACAACTCCGCTTGGGCTGCTCTGGCAGATATATTAGAGAAAGGGGGAGATAGGAATCCCTTTGGGCAATGAATGGAGGAACGTATAATACCCCACCAAGCAGATTGTCGACCAATCGCGTTCACGTTGTCATGCTGTTGTGAGGGACATTTTTGTTGTCTGAAGGGATAGCATTGAATTGTCCACAGCATCTCCTCTTACTCTATCTTGGTTCGTGCAGGTGACTGTGACCTCCTCCTCAGACCAATTGGCAGTACGCCCAGAATATTGCTCTGGAAACCAAGAGGAGTATCTCAGTTTCAAGGTCCCAGGTTTGAGAGAAGAAGCCTCGTCAGGCACATGCAGGAACCAAAGTTAAAAATGAATCATGAATAATGTAAATCATGCAATATATAAGGACTGAGACGGAACGCCCTTTTCAGAGTTTTCATCAAACTTGGATTGAGTTTGTGAACCTCTCCGGCCGTGATAATAAAGATTGATTCATTTACATTGAGTTTAAGTCCTTAGTGGTGGTGAATTTCCACGACACTGTGTTACGCAGTTGCTAAGCTAATCGTCACGCAATCCCTTCTCAAAGTCATGGTATGAGTCAAGAAACGTGCCTATTTTCCTCAAAAGTACTTAATGTCACAATTCCAAAGCTATACAATATTACAGATAGCAAGTTAATTATCTCACATCATATTGTACTTTGTTGACGAAATTCATGCTAATGATAGGTTTTTGATTTAGCGCCCAATTAACACTCATTCACTCTTTGAAGTAGAGCTCTCCTTGTCCCAGAATCGCCCAGAATGCACCACACGGCCCATTGACGTAGCATGGGCCACATACACAATGTGCGTTAATACGAGAAAACTCGGACAAAACTCTCCTGTCTTATATTTGACAAGGTTTAAACACTTCTGACACCAAATGATGATCTTAGTCAGATATGACAGCACTGCGCAGCAGAGCACAAGCAAATGGCTCAGCTTCAAAATGTTAGTGATCAATTTAGTGATACCCGAGCCCTACCCGTAGCCCAGTTATTGATGAAAAAACAGGCCCTACACGGCCCTAACCTGATGTACAACGTCGGGGCCCGTCAGGCTCGGGTCGGGTAGCAGAGCTCTAAGCTAGCTATATGGTGGTATTCAAGCTGAGGTTAATCAAGAAATGCAAACAGATATTTTGATTAGCTAGGTAGCTAGCTAGCTAATGTTAGCTAGCTACACAAGTCAGCTGAAAGCCAGTAGCTAACAATCAGGCAAAGAAAGGTAGCTAGCTATATTTGGTTATGGAAGGTTTTTACACAAATTACTTCAGCCATTAGCTAGCTAGCTAGAGCCAGTAGACAACAACAGCTGACCTTGACCCAGAAGCTAGCTAATGTTAGCTAGCTCACGTCCAAATGCCAGTCCTACATTTTTCCACAAAACATAGCTAGCAAAACCAACACCAAACTTTGGGCAAATTGTCACGTTGCTACCTCACAATGCATGCAATCAAAGATTTATGGATATACTGACAAGATACATATCTCTCCGCCCTAACAATGGGAGTCCTTGTCCACAAAGTGGCATGGTGTGTTGTCTAGCTCCCGCCTATCCTTTCTTTGGATTGGTGGATACATCTCATTGTTGTAATCCTTTATTGAATATTCGATGAGGGTTGTTGACATCAACAGCCTGTATTCAATGGAGAGAGACGCTATGCTACTAGCCTCATTCATGAATATGTATAGCTATCTATAGATACCTCCGATATAAATGTTTTTTCTCAAAGTTGCCGGGATGTCACGTGTCCTAATTATATCAGTACACTCGTAACAACTTAAGCATTATGAAACTTCTATTCAATCAAATAAACCTCAAATAGCAAATAAGCCATTCATTTTTTGTTGACCAAATTCGACTCTCATTGACCTCCATACAAAAACTCCTTGCTTGGTGGGTTAAACAATTAAAAAACACCACCTGCTGGAGGGAGACAGAATTTCCGCAGAGTTGGGCCTCTCTCTTCCTCTCTGATGCAATGGGCTTTTGCAAAACTAGCTGGCTGGCTACTGCATAGTCCAAGCTACGGTAAGAGCTAGCCACATTTTACTGTCGTACAGGAACCTGTGTGAAGCTAGCCACAATAAGGATTAGCCAGAATAGTGGAATTTGCGGTTTGCCTTCAAAATAAAGTCCCCCATTTGAAAGTGATTCAAACAGATACAAATAGCGGAATGCGGAATGTTGTTATATAAATTCTACAAAAGACAATTTCAGAGATTTTACTGAGTTACAGTTCATAAGGAAATCAGTCAATTGAAATAAATAAATTACGCCCTAATCTATGGATTTCACATGTTTGGGAATACAGATATGCATCTGACGCCATACATGTGGTCTGCGGTTGTGAGGCCGGTTGGACATACTACTGCCAAATTCTCTAAAACAACGTTGGAGGTGGCTTATGGTAAAGAAATGAACATTCAATTCTCTGGCAATAGCTCTGGTGGACATTCTTGCAATCAGCATGCAAATTGCACGCTCCCTCAAAACTTGAGACATCTGTGGCATTGTGTTGTGTGACAAAACTGCACATTTTAGTGTGGCCTTTTATTTTCCCCAGCACAAGGTAATGATCATGCTGTTCAATCAGCTTCTTGATATGCCACACCTGTCAGGTGGTTGGATTATCTTGGCAAAGGAGAAATGCTCTCTAACAGGGATATAAACAAATTTGTGCACAGCATCGGAGAGAAATACGCTTTTTGTGTGTATGGAACATTTCTGGGATCTTTGATTTCAGCTCATGAAACATGGGACCAACACTTTACATTTTGTGTTTATAGTTGTGGATGTGTTAAGACTTTAGAATACTTATATGCACTGTACAGCCTAACCTATGGATGTTGCACCTATGAAATGAGGTATCAGCCTACTCAGTGACACTCACAGAACACAACTGTGTAGAGTTTACATAAATATTAGCGTCTTAGCACTTATTGCAGGACTTTGACTGTGGGAAATCATCTTTCCCATAGCTAAGATGCTAATATTTGTGTAAACTATACCCCAAAATTCACCATCATTGTAAGCCCTGGTTATTTTGTTGATTTGACAAAGTCATTTCTGGAGATTATTATTTATTTCAGGTGATTAGTGAATCATTTGAATGTTGAAAAAAAATCTGTCCCTCATTTTAAAGTCAACACTGTTATGTGAACTGAACTCTTGTTTTAATATGGTGAAATTCTTCCTTTTTAATCGAGCAGTGCAGTAAAAAAAAGTTACTTTCCTGTTTTTTAAAATTATATTTCCACACAATAGCTAGGTTTCCATCCAATTGGCGACAGATTTTCATGTGAATATTCAAAAATCTACACAAAAACAATATGCAAATTTTCCCACCAGAGATGTTTCCATCAAATTGATAAAAGCCTGTGCTTGATGACGTAGTGCACATAAAAATAACTTTTGCGGTTAAATTCCCATGTGGTCACTCTGGTCTTGGCACTTGCAAAGGAGAAATGAAGCCAACAGCTCGCACTCGCAGATACAGTGCGGGTGTAGCCTACATGATTAGATTATTTTGGACAAAAGAGCAAGATTGTTTTATTAGTAAAACGGCAGCCAAGCATCAATCATCATGTCACCTGTATAAGACTCTTGATTTTTATTTGAAAGGAGTATCAAGCTCATCACCGTGCACTTTCACCACCCTGTGAAGTTTATCATAATTTATTTAATCTGTAACCATAATAAATTGCATGCTTTCCTGAGTCGTAGTGGGAGGACCACACAATATCATAGTGTGACTCCAATTTACTTCAATATGATGGTTATTATATCAATATTTGTGCATAAAAGCGTTTCTCACATAATACATTTTAACGATACAAAAAAATACCACCTTTTCTAGCGTATTTTGTTAAGTAGACATTTGGAAAGTTAACAGACAAATTTGCTGTTTCCATCAGGCATGTTGTGACATGTTTTATTATTAATATATATTAAATAATGCCTGGTATTTCAGTCTGTTCAGGTGGAATGGAATTTTGGGCCCACAGCATGACATCACAATCTGATCTGATTATTCTGACCAATGGCGAGTCATCTTTTATTTGCACATGTTTCCTCCTACTTTGAAGGGGTAAGCAGGGTAGGCTCTATCAGGGTAGAGTCTAGACAATCCTATCTGCCAATCAGGGCTGTGTATGTCAATATATTTACATTTGTATCAACACGCCAAAAACGTATACTTTTGACTCATCTGTCCATAGAAACTTCTTCCAAGAGTCTTGATTTATCATCCAGGTGCTTTTTGTCAAACTTCAGGCAACTTTTTGGAAGAGATGGGTGCCATTATGTCTGGCGAAAACCAAACACTGCATTCCACAGTATGAACCTCATACCAACGGTCAAGAATGGTGGTGGTAGTGTGATGGTTTGGGGATGCTTTGCTGCCTCAGGACCTGGATGACTTGCCTTAATAGAAGGAACCATGAATTCTGCTCTGTAT
This sequence comes from Coregonus clupeaformis, assembly GCF_020615455.1. Taxonomy (NCBI): domain Eukaryota; kingdom Metazoa; phylum Chordata; class Actinopteri; order Salmoniformes; family Salmonidae; genus Coregonus; species Coregonus clupeaformis. The sequence goes on from NW_025533582.1 coordinate 27,310, forward strand.
CAGAGAATTCTACAGAAGAATTTCAGGCCATCCGTCTGTGAGCTGAAGCTGAAGCGCAGCTGGGTCATGCAGCAAGACAATGATCCAAAACACATAATCAAGTCTACATAAAAATGGCTAAAAAGTATCACATTTTAAGTTTTGGAATGGCCTAGTCAAAGTCCAGACCTAATCCCAATTTAGATGTTGTGGCAGTACTTGAAACAAGCAGTTCATGCTTGAAAACACAAAAATGTCACTGAGTTAACCTCTACGGGATCGATGTCACGTATATGGGACGGTTGAGCTAACGTGCGCTAATGTGATTAGCATGATTGTTGTAAGTAACAGCAAACTTTCCAGGACATAGACATGTCTTATATGGGCAGAAAGTTTAAATTCTTGTTAATCTAACTTCACTGTCCATTTTACAGTAGCTATTACAGTGAAAACAGATACCATGCTATTGTTTGAGGAGAGTGCACAACAACAACAAAACGTATCATGGCAACTGGTTTGATATATTCACCTTTGAATGTAAATAATGTACTTACATTCAGTAATCTTGCTCTGATTTGTCACTTTAAGGGTCGCAGAGATATAATTTAGCATAGTTTTGTTTGATAAAATACATTTTAATATTCAAATGTAGGAACTGGGTTCTACAGTTTGAACCCCTGTTGTCTCTGGCTCCACACCCACCCCGCCAGGCCATCTAGAGGAGTGAAAGTTAGTGTATAAGCTAATGATCCATCATGTATGATATTCCTGGGAGTGTGTAAATTGACATTTTGTATTACCATATCATGTTTGTGTGTTCTCTATAGTTATGTACTTGAAAATGTATCAATTGACCAATTCGGCACATTTGGGCAGACTTGATACAACATTTTCCAGTATTGCAATGCTTCACTGGATCAATCTGAAACTTTGCACACACACTGCTTCCATCTAGTGGCCAAAATCTAAATTGCGCCTAAACTGCAATATTATATTGTGGCCTTTCTCTTGCATTTCAAAAATATATAGAAAACACATGTTTTTTTTGTTTGTATTATCTTTTACCAGATCTAATGTGTTATATTCTCCTACATTAATTTCACATTTCCACAAACTTCAAAGTGTTTCCTTTGAAATGGTATCAAGAATATGCATATCCTTGCTTCAGGTCCTGAGCTAAAGGCAGTTAGATTTGGGTATGTCATTTTAGACGAAAATTGAAAAAAATTGTTTGATCGTTAAGAGGTTAAAGCAGTTCTGCATACAAAAGTGTGCCAAAATTCCTCCACAGCGATGTGAGAGACTAACAACTACAGGAAGCATTTGGTTGCAGTCATTGCAGCTAAAGGTGGCACAACCAATTATTGAGTGTAAGGGGGCAATTACTTTTTCACAGATGGGAATTGGGTGTTGCATAACTTTGTTAATGAAATAAAATAAGCATAATTTGTTTTTGTTATTTGTAGGTTCCCTTTATCTAATATAAGGTTTTGGTTGAAGATCTGATAACATTCAGTATCAAAAATATGCAAAAATAGAGAAAATCAGAAAGGTGGCAAATACTTTTTCATGGCACTATAAAAGCACACATTCATTCAGGTTACAGACCATGTCACTAGGCCTAGGACCCCTAGACAAAGCAAGTATAACACTATCTGTGGGCTAGTCAGGGGCGGTGTGTTCAATAGGGCGATATGGGCGACGCACTGCCAAACGGGAAAAGGAAGGGATTTTTTTCCTAATCAATTATATCACGGCAACAGTAGTTATCAGTGTTCTAATCTGATCTGACTGCCACTAAATGTCAAATCAGGCTAAAGTCGTGCTTCAAATGGCCCCGCCCGTTTTTGGGGCGATTTCAGTCATGTTGAAAATCGCCCAGAAGTCTGTCATAGACTCCCATGTAAAATCTATTTTTTTCTAATTTCAAAGCTTTCAATACAATCTCTATGGGTGTCTGTGGGCTTGCACTTACGCGCTTTCGTCATACGTGACGTAACCATGAACGTAACTAAGAAAATAGCGGCTAGCAGCGTCTCTGTTGCGACCTGCAGTGTGGCGTTATCTTATGTTTTTAATTTGTACACTTAGTGGCGTTATTTTATGTTTTTAATTTGTACACTTAGTTTACAAACATTCTGCCAACCATGGATTTCCAGTGGTGGGTTTTGGACTGATCTTGTTGATCGTGTACATACCCGTTACGAACGGACTAAATAATGAAAACGCTGCTGGCAGCGGAATCCAATACAGCTGGGAGACTTGGCTGGATGACAGAGTCCCGGACAGAGAAGTGGAGCCGGCCGGCTTCACCCTGGTCAGAGCGGACCGCGATCTGACACAGTCACAGGGAAAATCGATCCTGGTAAGAGAGCGACTCTGTACCCCGACATTGAACTGCTTTCTGTGTCACTGCGACCTTACTATCTGCCCCGTGAGTTCCCCCAATTGTTTGTTACCGTTGTGTACTGTTGATAATCACAAGTTTACTGGAGAACTGAGACCAAGTAGAGACTTTGGACAGGGTGGATATGGTATAATAAAGGCAGTTTATTCAGAGGTAAAGATATCTGGAATCGCGTGCACGGACTCGTTCGTCAAACTCTTAGGGAGCTATCTGAAGAGAGCCCCGAAAACATTGTGTGCAGACATTTTATACAATAAATGATGTAGGTTGAATCTAGTAGTTCTGATCTTCTGATTGGTCCTGATGAGTTGGGCGAGGTCCCCTCCACTGTTGCATTGGCTCTGAGTCGGGTTCTCTGTCTTCAAATGTTCAGCCTAAAGAGAGGGGATTTTTGTGTGTGTGTGTGTGTGTGTTTAACAGTGATGATGTGTGTGTGTGTGTGTGTGTTATCAGTGATGATGTGTGTGTGTGTGTGTGTGTGTGTGTCCTCAGAGCAAGAACTCGTGAGTTGGAAGAACTGAGAGACCTATGGCATGGGTGTTGTCCTTGGCCACCTGCTGACAAGGCTGACAAGATAGGACTCTTTTGTCCATTGTTATAGGATAGGAACAGCATTGATTGAAAACAAACGCCCAACACAAAATGGGTCATGCACAAGATTTTAGTCAGACCAAGCTATAACATTATATATTTACTACGACAGTACATTCAACCAAAAGCTAATATAACAAAGGCATCAGAGATTATTTATAATCTGTCACAGAAACTGGAATCCATCTCCCCAGATCAGTCAATAAATGCTTCTGGTATTGACTTATATGCTGCCCCTGTCTTCATGTTGTTGCTGGACATATCTTTTTTAAAATGTGTGTAGGTCACCTAAATCATCAGAAAAATTGCCCCTCCTGAGAATTTTTTCAGGAGCCGCCACTGGGGCTAGTTATGGGTTTCATAACAGGAACCGCCAATTGAAACTTACTCCCTGAAAAGATAATAGGTAGCACATGCAGGATGGTAGACAAAAGGACTGTTCCTCTGTGACCAGCGTACTTCAGTGTTTGATTTAGAATGCAACTTCATTGTCCAATGTGAATTGGAAATGTATGCTATTCTCAACACCCTGGCACCACACATACACACACGAGAGGCTATACGGCTGTTCAATGTCGGTCCTGGATGGCCGACACACTTCTGGTTTTCATCCTCTCCTTCTAATAAGGGACTAATTCAGACCTGGGACACAAGGTGAGTGCAATTAACTACCAGGTAGAAACAAAAAACAAAAGTGTTTTCGGCCCTCCAGGACCATAATTTAACAGACCTGGAGGTAGCACAAAATCAGCGGCAGAGCAGCAGTTTAGGGGTTAAGTGCCTTGCTCAAGGGCATAACGGCAGCAGGTGGCACCTGAGATTCTGGTGTCAGAAACACTCTGGTTGCCAGCTCACTCCCACCAAATTTCCACATCAGCCCTGGGATTTGAACCGGCAACCGTCCGGTTACTGGCCCTAGAGGTGATGAATACATTACATTATTCATTTGATTAAAATGTTTTGTCACTTCAGAATACTCTTTCTCAGGAGTTATTGCATTAATGTTTGTACAAAATGCTCATTGGCATTCGATTATGTAAATGCAATAGATTTCAAGCTGTGTGAAGAACAACACAGCAAGAACATATTGGAATTGGCTGCAGCCAGGTTGTGGTTTTGAGAGCTTCAAAGTGGAGCTACCTCATTGTCTGAAGTGTTAACGTTAGGTAGTAAGTAGCTACTGTGCTCAAAAACTGTGCTCGAAATGTAGCTAGCTTGTTGCTACCTGGATAGCTACTAAACAATAGCTGGAACGACCTAGCGAACAGACGCGAACTGGCTGAGTCGATTCAGTGGCTAGCTTTGCACTTGGCTAGCTAACAGTAGCTGCTAGGGGTAAGTTATAACCTACATTTGTGTTTTGTTTTTACATACTGGTAACCAGAGTCGTTCAAGGGAATTCGGGACATGGGTGACTAGTTAAAGTTAGCTTGGCTCTCTCTGTGTGTTCGTGCCGTGGGAGGAGTTTTTTTTTCGTTGGCTGAAAGCAATGGCTAGCTAGTATGCTAACTATTCTAGCTAACTAACTGGCTGAATAAGTTGACGACGGACTCGCTCAAGCTGTCGGGACTAACCCACAACGTTAGACACGGACACGAATGATCTGCTTGGCGTGTTGACACACTGGTGGTTTGTTGTGGCCGAGTATTGGTGCTAAACCGTATTGTTGGAGGCTGGCATGCTAGTTGGCTATGGCGTCATAGGACTAGGAGCCCTGGACGGTTTTCACGGAAGAATACTGTACTAGCTGAATAAGTTAGCTAGCTGAATAAACTAAGTTAGTCTATTCCTAGAAAACATTGAACCGCTGTAGTTTATACAGTGGCGGTTTTACACGGAGGCCGGGGGAGGCCCGTGCCTCCCTGGAAATGTCCCTGGCCACCCCTGTGGCCCCCCCGTGCTGACCAAATAAAAAATTATGAATTTATAACTATTTTACACGCGAGCGCCAAAAGCGGAACTAATGCAACGCTCTACACGGCAACGTTCTACACGGGTAAATTAGAGTGGCGCACCCAAAAACAGTATCCTGCCATCTGCCTGCCTGCCACGTGTGGTGCTGCTTCGGTGAATGAGAGCTCAGCAACTACTATTTGCGAGAGGAGCTACGATTTGCAGGAGTCGAAGGTAAGCAAAACGATTTAATATCATAAGTGACTTGTTGTTCTTGCACATAGCCTACATGTTCCTTTTGTTCCTCACACATAAATCAAATCAAGTTTTTAAATGTCTGGTCTCGATTTGTTTAGAAATGTAATCATATCTAAGCAAACTCATCGAAGCAGAAGCAAATATCCAAATGTTAGTAGGCTATCCTTGCTAGGTCTACACAATGTTGTGATGTTAACCACGTAACTTCATCCGTCTTGGCTGTTGCATCGCGATAACAAATACATTTTTTGTAAAGTAATCAACAGGTTATCTGCCAGTGTTAAGTAGGGAGGGATGGTTAGGTAACAAAATGTAATGCATGCCCCTACGTTTTTTCTTCTTCTAATAGTTATCATGAAACGAGGAAGGGACATAAAGTCATTTTTTGCCCCAGCAAACAAAAAAGTGAGAGAAACAAATCGAGGTTTTGAGAAAGTTGAGGAAGAGGGAGAGCCAGCATGTGATGAAAGTGAGGGGTCTGACAAAGAGAGGGAAATTCCAGAGGGTGAGGATGATGAAGAAGAGGGTGAGGAGGATGAAGAAGAGGGTGAGGAGAATGAAGAAGAGGGCGAGGAGAATGAAGAAGAGGGTGAGAAGCATGAAGAAGAAAGCATACAGGGACAGAGAGATGAACAGCCAGAGGGACAGCAAGTGGATCCATGTGGATCAAGTACTGCACCATCAGGTTTGTGATGAGGAAGGTTCTTACTATTTGCAAAGCAATGCAATTACAATGTAATGGTAGGCCTGCTGGGTGTCCTTAAAATGCTGCTTTCTGCTGTTAATTCTTTTTGTGTCAATATGGCTCTGTTTTTTTTTTTAAGTAAATACTTTGCCTACATTTTGAAATACATGCAGATATACAGTAAATAAATGTTGTAGTTGTGCCCTATGTTTACTGTCCACCTTCTTCAGATATCAGCAAGTCTAAGTATGACGTACCAGTACAGCCGAACTTGAAGATATTCCCAACCACACTGATGGGGGACAGAAGACGAAGCTTCAGACCAAACTGGTACACTACTCATCCATGGCTTGAGTATTCTGTAATGACGGACTCTACATGTTGCTATGCATGTAGACATTTTAGCACACCAAATGCCCCAGACACCGTTTTTGTTTCAACACCTGGTTTTACAAACTGGAAAAAGGCAACTATGAGAAATGCAGGGTTTTCACTACATGCAAAGTCTGAACGACACAAGTGTGCAATGATCGCATGGAGGGATTATCAAAGAGCTGTTAGAACTGACGCAACACTAACAGATCTCCTTGACAAAGAACACACTAAACAAGTACAAGAAAATCAGGCATACATTAAAACAGTTGGGGAAGTGCTGTTGCTTACAGCTACACAAAACATAGCACAAAGAGGACATGATGAATCTGAAGGGTCCACTAACAAAGGAAACTTTAGGGAAATTCTTAACACAGTTGCTAACCACGACCAACTTGTTAAGAGAAGATTAACTACCATTCACAATGCAAAGTACACAAGCAAGATCATCCAGAATGAGGTTTTGGGTTGTTTGGCAGAAATGGTTCGGTCTGAAATCATAGAAGAAGTGAAGAAAAGTGAGGTTTTTAAGGCGTCATGGCAGATGAAACAAAGGATATTTTAAAAAAAAAGAACAGATGTCCTTCACACTCAGGTACTATTACAATGGGGCCATTAAGGAGAGTTTTCTCCATTTTGAATCTGCAGAGAGGTTAGATGCAGCAGGGCTTACTGGAAAAATAGTACACTTACTGGAACGTTATGGCCTGGACTACAAAAATAACCTCGTAGGCCAAGCGCATGCGATGGCGCTGCCGTTATGAGCGGTAAGCATTCAGGGGTTCAGGCAAGGATCAAAGAACAGGCTAAATTTGCCTTCTACGTCCATTGTAGTGCTCATTGTCTGAATTTAGTGTTAGTTGATGTAGTCAAAAGTGTCCCAGAAACGGAGGAGTTTTTTTCTTTGTTACAGAGTCTTTATATGTTTACTTCTTCCTCATATGTGCACCCAAAATGGCTGTCTCTCCAAAGAGAAATGTATGGCAGAACCAGAGAGCTGCAACGTTTAAGCGACACACGTTGGTCATGCCGATTTCTAGCCCTACGTAATATCATGGACACTCTACCTGCCCTTAAACGACTACTGCAAGAGATTGCTCAAGAACGTCATGGTGAAAGAACTGTTGAGGCCCGAGGTCTTCTTGCTCAAATTGACCTAGAATTTGTTGTGCATCTTGTTACTCTGCGTAAGTTGTTTGGGGAGACAAAGCTATTGTCTGACATGTTACAGTCACAAACTGTTGATCTGTCAAGTGCTGTTGACTTAGTAAATGCTTTAGTCCTGACATTGAAAGACCACAGGCAGGAGTCTTTCTTTGATGAGTTGTGGGATGAAGCATTGAATATTTGTGAGCAGTGTGATTCTGCAACAAGGTCAGTGGCGAAACGTCAGAAAATGCTGAGCTCTAGACTCAGTGGCTACTGCACGCTAAGCACTGTTGGTCAGAGGGAGGTAGAACGTGACAAAGATATGTTTCTCACATCATTTTTCTATCCTGTAATTGACAGCATGCTCAATGAGTTGAACAGACGTTTCTCCAATACAAACTGTGAGCTCATGAGAAGCATACAGTCTCTCAGTCCCCAGATTGATACCTTTTTAAAGGAGAGCAATGTTTTTTCATTTGGCCGTTTGTATAATGCAGACATTGATGATTTAGGGCATGAGCTCCATCAATTTAAGAGAGTTTTGGACAGAAAAATACAGAGTGGTGAAGTCAAAAAGCCATGCAGTACAGTTGAGCTGGTTTGTTTTATTGAGCCATACAGGGAAGTTTTCTTTGAGCTCTTTAGACTGTGCAAGATTGCTGTAACCCTTCCTGTAAGCTCAGCCTCTTGCGAACGCAGTTTCTCCACACTGAAACTGATAAAAACCTTCCTGCGGTCCACCACTAGTGATGAGAGACTCAGTGATCTTGGTGTCCTGAGCATAGAGTCCAGAAGGGCCAAGGCTCTGGATCTTGATGTATTTGTGGACCGTTTTGCCAGACAGCACAACCGCCGTATCCTGTTGCTGTAGTGTATCTATATGATATATACGCTAGTAGCGTATGAGTGCCGCTGTGAGGAAAAATAGATATAATGAACAATAAAACAACAAGCTTGAGCTTCTTAAGACACGGTGGGTTTATCTGTTCTCAATACCACCGGTAAAATGAATGGAGTTAGTCTGGTGTCCACATGAAGTTACGTGTGTAGACAAAGAGTCTGGTGTCCATATGAAGTTACATGTGTAGACAGAGACAGTCTGGTGTCCATATGAAGTTACATGTGTAGACAGAGACAGTCTGGTTCCCATATGAAGTTACATGTGTAGACAAAGAGTCTGGTGTCCATATGAAGTTACATGTGTAGACAGAGACAGTCTGGTGTCCATATGAAGTTAGATGTGTAGACAAAGAGTCTGGTGTCCATTTGAAGTTACATGTGTAGACAGAGACAGTCTGGTGCCCATATGAAGTTAAATGTGTAAACAAAGACAGTCTGGTGTCCATATGAAGTTACGTGTGTAGACAGAGACAGTCTGGTGCCCATATGAAGTTAAATGTGTAAACAAAGACAGTCTGGTGTCCATATGAAGTTACATGTGTAGACAGAGACAGTCTGGTGCCCATATGAAGTTACATGTGTAGACAAAGAGTCTGGTGTCCATATGAAGTTACATGTGTAAACAGAGACGGTCTGGGGTCCATATGAAGTTAGATGTGTAGACAAAGACAGTCTGGTGTCCACATGAAGTTACATGTGTCTACTTAGATGAACCCACCGTGTCTTAAGAAGCTGAAGCTTGTTTTATTTTTCATTTTACATCATCTATCTTTTTTTCCTCACAGTACCAGTAGTTCCACACACTACTAGAGTGTATGTATGTTTGTATGTATGTATATATATATCCCACCAATCCTCTCTCAAGAGGTTTTCAAAAAAGGGGCAAACTCATGTCTCAAGACCTGCTTCTGTTGGTTCCCCTCTCCTGCCTGTAACTTTCCATCCACATCCCCAAAGTTTTGTGGCCCATTATGACATCACTCCATTAAGTGATTGCTGCATGTACTGCTCTAAGGAAACACTTCTCTCTCTCTCTCTCTCTCTCTCTCTCTCTCTCTCTCTCTCTCTCTCTCTCTCTCTCTCTCGATAGATAGATAGATAGAGTTTATGATTTTATTCTTTTGAATTATCTCTGCCAAACATCTATGTACTACAAATCTTCAAGCTCCACAGATGTTTTATGGCATCCACTAAACCTCTTTAGATATTTGTAAATTATACAGTGTGATACCTTTCAACTAAAGTTTATTTAATTTTTTACCAACTATGATTTTTCCTTTTGAAAACAAGCAAAGCAAGAAAAAAAAGAAACAAAATCACTCCAATCATTGCACACTTGTGTCGTTCAGACTTTGCAGGTCCAGCTTTGACATGATGATCTAACTAACACTAATATTGTAACTAATATTGTAACTGAAATATGTATGATCCTATGATGAGCGATTGCTTACTTCCCTTTCACATAAAATGTGTATAAAAAGGTATATGTAGTATATGTTTGTTTAGTGAGCATTCATGCTGTCATTTTTTCCTAATGTGAACTATGGTGGAAATGTGCTGTCCTAAATGGACTTGCCCATATACAGTGGGGAAAAAAAGTATTTAGTCAGCCACCAATTGTGCAAGTTCTCCCACTTAAAAAGATGAGAGAGGCCTGTAATTTTCATCATAGGTACACGTCAACTATGACAGACAAAATGAGGGAAAAAAATCAAGAAAATCACATTGTAGGATTTTTAATGAATTTATTTGCAAATTATGGTGGAACATAAGTATTTGGTCAATAACAAAAGTTTCTCAATACTTTGTTATATACCCTTTGTTGGCAATGACACAGGTCAAACGTTTTCTGTAAGTCTTCACAAGGTTTTCACACACTGTTGCTGGTATTTTGGCCCATTCCTCCATGCAGATCTCCTCTAGAGCAGTGATGTTTTGGGGCTGTCGCTGGGCAACACGGACTTTCAACTCCCTCCAAAGATTTTCTATGGGGTTGAGATCTGGAGACTGGCTAGGCCACTCCAGGACCTTGAAATGCTTCTTACGAAGCCACTCCTCCTTTGCCCGGGCGGTGTGTTTGGGATCATTGTCATGCTGAAAGACCCAGCCACGTTTCATCTTCAATGCCCTTGCTGATGGAAGGAGGTTTTCACTCAAAATCTCACGATACATGGCCCCATTCATTCTTTCCTTTACACGGATCAGACGTCCTGGTCCCTTTGCAGAAAAACAGCCCCAAAGCATGATGTTTCCACCCCCATACTTCACAGTAGGTATGGTGTTCTTTGGATGCAGCTCAGCATTCTTTGTCCTCCAAACACGACGAGTTGAGTTTTTACCAAAAAGTTATATTTTGGTTTCATCTGACCATATGACATTCTCCCAATCCTCTTCTGGATCATCCAAATGCACTCTAGCAAACTTCAGACAGGCCTGGACATGTACTGGCTTAAGCAGGGGGACACTGCAGGATTTGAGTCCCTGGCGGCGTAGTGTGTTACTGATGGTAGGCTTTGTTACTTTGGTCCCAGCTCTCTGCAGGTCATTCACTAGGTCCCCCCGTGTGGTTCTGGGATTTTTGCTCAAGGTTCTTGTGATCATTTTGACCCCACGGGGTGAGATCTTGCGTGGAGCCCCAGATCGAGGGAGATTATCAGTGGTCTTGTATGTCTTCCATTTCCTAATAATTGCTCCCACAGTTGATTTCTTCGAACCAAGCTGCTTACCTATTGCAGATTCAGTCTTCCCAGCCTGGTGCAGGTCTACAATTTTGTTTCTGGTGTCCTTTGACAGCTCTTTGGTCTTGGCCATAGTGGAGTTTGGAGTGTGACTCTTTGAGGTTGTGGACAGGTGTCTTTTATACTGATAACAAGTTCAAACAGGTGCCATTAATACAGGTAACGAGTGGAGGACAGAGGAGCCTCTTAAAGAAGAAGTTACAGGTCTGTGAGAGCCAGAAATCTTGCTTGTTTGTAGATGACCAAATACTTATTTTCCACCATAATTTGCAAATAAATTCATAAAAAATCCTACAATGTGATTTTCTGGATTTCTTTTCCTCAATTTGTCTGTCATAGTTGACGTGTACCTATGATGAAAATTACAGGCCTCTCTCATCTTTTTAAGTGGGAGAACTTGCACAATTGGTGGCTGACTAAATACTTTTTTCCCCCACTGTATGTTGTAAAGCCTTTTTTTGTACACCTGCTCATCAACTGACAGTGAAGTACACAAAGACACAGACACACACACACACACACACAGACACCTGTAATATTCTTGTTTTCATGTTGTTGCTGATATCCATCAGTGTTGTTCATATTGCTACATTGTGTTGACATGATTGTTGCTTTTAAACTAATGTTAACTTAATGTTTATTGTCTGCATCCTATTGGACTACTGGATGTTAATGTGTAACACGTTTCCCTGTTTATGTGCTTTAGCAATACTGTATGTCAATATGGTCATGCTAGTAAAGCCTCTTTGAATTGAATTTCTTTTCTGATTTGGTTTATTTTACCTAAATGGATACAGGGTAGTGTGTTTTGTTTATAAATCACTCAGAAAGTTGTCTTTCTTAAAACAAAATGTGGAATCAACTGTCCACAGTAGTGGGGCTTCCATAAATAAGAAATGGCACATTGTTGTACCCTTTGTTGTATCCTGGAGTTTTGTTCACATTGAATATGAACCCTGTATTTGTACCCTGTACTTTTAATTTTTAATTTTTTTATTTATTTTTTCATTTTTATGGCACTATCTCTCTTGCATCTGCACTCTTGTACAAAATACGTGTTATAATAAATGTCATATGATTTTAAAGTAAAATAAAGTTTATAATCTTTGAATATCATGTGTTGCCAGTTTTTTTATGTGTGCCCCCCTGATTAAACACTGGCCCCTCCTTGGCCCCCCTAGTAAAATGTGTCTAGAACCGCCACTGAGTTTATAACAATTATAATTTCTGAGGTGGAAGTTGGGAGAGTTATATTTGGGTGTTTCAGTGAAACGTAAGTGAGGGAGGCCCCGCTCTCTCGCTTTCCCAGATGTTTAGTTCATTTCGTTCCGATCTCCTTTGCATTATTGTAGCCATTTTCTGTAGCCTGCCAACTATGCGTCTGTCTATCCCTGTTCTCTCCTCTCCGCACAGGCTATACAAACGCCTCACACCGCGTGGCTGCTGCCTCTCTAACCTGGTGGTCCCTGCACGCACGACCCACGTGGAGTTCCAGGTCTCCGGCAGCCTCTGGAACTGCCGTTCTGCGGCCAACAAGGCAGAATTCATCTCAGCCTATGCTACCCTCCAGTCCCTCGACCTCTTGGTGCTGACGGAAACATGGATTACCACTGAAAACACTGGTACTCCCACTGCTACTCTCCTCGTCTGACCATGTGTTCTCGCATACCCCGAGAGCATCTGGTCAGCGGGGTGGTGGCACAGGAATCCTCATCTCTCCTAAGTTGACATTCTCTCTTTTTCCCCTGACCCATCTGTCTATCTCCTCATTTGAATTCCATGCTGTCACAGTCACTAGCCCATTCAAGCTTAACATCCTTATCATTTATCGCCCTCCAGGTTCCCTTGGAGAGTTCATCAATGAGCTTGATGCCTTGATAAGTTCCTTTCCTGAGGATGGCTCACCCCTCACAGTTCTGGGTGACTTTAACCTCCCTACGTCTACCTTTGACTCATTTCTCTCTGCCTCCTTCTTTCCACTCCTCTCCGCTTTTGACCTCACCCTCTCACCGTCCCCCCCTACTCACAAGGCAGGCAATACGCTTGACCTCATCTTTACTAGATGCTGTTCTTCTACTAATCTCACTGCAACTCCCCTCCATGTCTCCGACCACTACTTTGTATCCTTTTCTCTCTCGCTCTCCTCCAACACTACTCACTCTGCCTCTACTCAGATGCTAATGCGCTGTCGCAACCTTCGCTCTCTCTCTCCCGCTACTCTCTCCTCTTCCATCCTATCATCTCTTCCCTCTGCTCAATCCTTCTCCCTCCAATCTCCTGATTCTGCCTCCTCAACCCTCCTCTCCTCCCTTTCTGCATCATTTGACTCTCTATGTCCCCTATCCTCCCGGCCTGCTCGGTCCTCCCCTCCTGCTCCGTGGCTTGACGACTCATTGCGAGCTCACAGAACAGGGCTCCGGGCAGCCGAGCAGTAATGGAGGAAAACTAGACTCCCTGCGGACCTGGCATCTTTTCACTCCCTCCTCTCTACATTTTATTCCTCTGTTTCTGCTGCTAAAGCCACTTTCTACCACTCTAAATTCCAAGCATCTGCCTCTAACCCTAGGAAGCTCTTTGCCACCTTCTCCTCCCTGCTGAATCCTGCTCCCCCTCCCCCCCTCCTCTCTCTCTGTGGATGACTTCGTCAACCATTTTGAAAAGAAGGTTGACGACATCCGATCCTCGTTTGTTAAGTCAAATGACACTGCTGGTCCTGCTCACACTGCCCTACCCTATGCTTTGACTTCTTTCTCCCTTCTCTCTCCAGATGAAATCTTGCGACTTGTGACGGCCGGCCGCCCAACAACCTGCCCGCTTGACCCTATCCCCTCCTCTCTTCTCCAGACCATTTCCGGAGACCTTCTCCCTTACCTCACCTCTCTCATCAACTCATCCTTGACCCCTGGCTATGTCCCTTCCGTCTTCAAGAGAGCGAGAGTTGCACCCCTTCTTAAAAAACCTACACTCGATCCCTCCGATGTCATCAACTACAGACCAGTATCCCTTCTTTCTTTTCTCTCCAAAACTCTTGAGCGTGCCGTCTTTAGCCAACTCTTGCTATCTCTCTCAGAATGATCTTCTTGTTCCAAACCAGTCAGGTTTCAAGACTGGTCATTCAACTGAGACTGCTCTTCTCTGTGTCACGGAGGCTCTCCGCACTGCTAAAGCTAACTCTCTCTCCTCTGCTCTTGTCCTTCTAGACCTGTCTGCTGCCTTTGATACTGTGAACCATCAGATCCTCCTCTCCACCCTCTCCGAGTTGGGCATCTCCGGCGCGGCTCACTCTTGGATTGCGTCCTACCGGACAGGTCGCTCCTACCAAGTGGCGTTGCGAGAATCTGTCTCCGCATCACGTGCTCTCACCACTGGTGTCCCCCAGGGCTTAGTTCTAGGCCCTCTCCTATTCTCGCTATACACCAAGTCACTTGGCTCTGTCATATTCTCACATGGCCTCTCCTATCATTGCTACACAGACGACACACAACTAATCTTCTCCTTTCTCCCTTCTGATAACCAGGTGGCGAATCGCATCTCTGCATGTCTGGCAGACATATCAGTGTGGATGACGGATCACCACCTCAAGCTGAACCTCGGCAAGACGGAGCTGCTCTTCCTCCCGGGGAAGGACTGCCCGTTCCATGATCTCGCCATCACGGTTGACAACTCCGTTGTGTCCTCCTCCCAGAGTGCAAAGAGCCTTGGCGTGACCCTGGACAACACCCTGTCGTTCTCCACTAACATCAAGGCAGTGACCCGATCCTGTAGGTTCATGGTCTACAACATTCGGAGAGTACGACCCTGCCTTACACAGGAAGTGGCACAGGTCCTAATCCAGGCACTTGTCATCTCCTGTTTGGATTACTGCAACTCGCTGTTGGCTGGGCTCCCTGCCTGTGCCATTAAACCCCTACAACTCATCCAGAATGCCGCAGCCCGTCTGGTGTTCAACCTTCCCAAGTTCTCTCACGTGACCCCGCTCCTCCGCACACTCCACTGGCTTCCAGTTGAAGCTCGCATCTGCTACAAGACCATGGTGCTTGCCTACAGAGCTGTGAGGGGAACGGCACCTCCGTACCTTCAGGCTCTGATCAGTCCCTACACCCAAACGAGGGCAATGCGTTCATCCACCTCTGGCCTGCTGGCCCCCCTACCTCTGCAGAAGCACAGTTCCCGCTCAGCCCAGTCAAAACTGTTCGCTGCTCTGGCACCCCAATGGTGGAACAAGCTCCCTCACGACGCCAGGACAGCGGAGTCACTCACCACCTTCCGGAGACACTTGAAACCCCACCACTTTAAGGAATACCTGGGATAGGATAAAGTAATCCTTCTACCCCCCCCTTACCCCACCCCCCCAAAAAAATAAAAAAATAAAAATAAACATATTGTAACGTGGTTATCCCACTGGCTATAAGGTGAATGCACCAATTTGTAAGTTGCTCTGGATAAGAGCGTCTGCTAAATGACGTAAATGTAAATGAGTACCAATAGGACCTTCAGAAATGTGTCCATTTATTGCAGGAAGTGTCAGAGCAAGTCCAGCCATGGTTGATTGGGAGTGTAAGGGAAATTAGTGGTGATTGGATTGTTTGCAAGTCCATCAAGGAGTGTGGTGCTGGAAGTGAAGCGTGATGTGGTTTGGTTTGGAAGGTAATTTGAGTCAGCTTGAGTCTGACCTCTTTTTATCAATCTCTCAAATGATATCCAATCAACAAATAATTAATGTAAGGAATGTGTTTTATTGAAAGGAATATGCAACAGTTTTACACAACCAAACAAATACATACTCCAAACAGTTTTATTCTTAAGGTTCATCCTGGGAATAAATGACAGAACTCAGAGATGGCTTACATTCAGACAGGTGCAAGATGCAATACTGTACAACCACCACACAATGTTCAGGCAATGTTGTGGCAACATTGTGTGGTGGTTGTTTGTTTGCTGGGTTGCTTCTCTTGTCTAGTTAGCACAATTGAACACCCATCACACCCAGGAGGCAGAATACTTGGGAGTAACCTTTTACTGCAGTGGGCTAAATCAGAATCACACAGAGTGTTCCTTGGTCGTCTTAAACAAATCTACTTTGAAACAAAAGTATGCACATCACACACATTGTTATGGGATAAAGAAAGAAAGAAAACACCTGTACCATGTCAGATATAGAGTTGGAATGTATTCAATTTTGAGTTTGCATCCCAATATTACATTTTCAATCGGAACGTATTCAGACCCCTTGCCTTTTTCCACATTTTGTTACGTTACAGCCTTATTCTAAAATTTATTAAATTGCTTTTCCCCCTCATCAAGCTACACACAATACCCCATAATGACAAAGCAAAAAACTGCTTTTTATAAATTTTTGCAAATTTTTAAAAATAAATAAACTGAAATATAACATTTGCATAAGTATTCAGACCCTTTAGTCAGTACTTTGTTGAAGCGCCTTTGGCAGCGATTACAGCCTAGAGTCTTCTTGGGTATGACGCTACAAGCTTGACACACCTATATGTGGGGAGTTTCTTCCATTCTTCTCCGCAGATCCTCTCAAGCTCTGTCAGGTTGGATGCTATTTTCAGGTCTCTCCAGAGATGCTCGATCGGGTTCAAGTCCGGGCTCTGGCTGGGCACTCAAGGACATTCAGAGACTTGTCCCAAAGCCACTCCTGCGTTGTCTTGGCTGTGTGCTAAGGGTCGTTGTCCTGTTGGAAGGTGAACAGTCGCCCCAGTCTGAGGTCCTGAGCACTCTGGAGCAGGTTTTCATCAAGGATCTCTCCGTACTTTGCTCCATTCATCTTTCCCTCGATCCTGACTAGTCGCCCAGTCCCTGCCACTGAAAAACATCCCCACAGCATGATGCTGCCACCACCATGCTTCACCATAGGGATGGTGCCAGGTTTCCTCCAGACGTGACGCTTGGCATTCAGGCCAAAGAGTTCAATCTTGGTTTCATCAGACCAGAGAATCTTGTTTCTCATGGTCTGAGGGTCTGAATAGCAAAATGTCTCACAGCAAAGGGTCTGAATACTTTTTTATTTTTAATACATTTGCAAACATTTCTAAAAACCTGTTTTCGCTTTGTCATTATGGGGTATAGTGTGGAGATTGATGAAGAAAAATTAATTTAATCAATTTTAGAATAAGGCTGTAATGTAACAAAATGTGGAAAAAGTCAAGGTGTCTGAATACTTTCCGAATGCACATGACAGAAGACTGAAATATAACGAAACCTTTTGACATAGAAACACAGGATTTTCGGCTTCTATTTTTTATTGGAAATATTAATAACATTCCACTCATGAGGCCACTAGAGGGCAATTTGGTCATTTGACTGCAGGAAAGGCTACTCTACCTCAATGATTAATTGTTGTTCATCTTTGTTTTTTAAATTTCCAGTTAATGATCGATAGTTGGCATTTGAGTTTCAGTTTCAATAACAAACATTTCAATTACTCTGCATGATGTACATTTCAGTAAACCTTTGTACAATCATTATATAGATTTAAATGTGGAACATTTCACTTCCTTATTTCCCACTACATATCATGATTGTACTTTAATACATTTAATCCACATTTAGTCTGGTAACTACTTATCTTTTAAGTAGCAGTAGTAGTAGGTACTTTTTATTGCATTTTGCTGACACATATGTAAATTAATGTATTGAATTTGTCATTCTTATTAAAAACAATTATGAAAACACTTAATCAAAAAAGTGTTACATGAAAAATAATCGACTTATTCAGGATGAATTCGTTTTTAAATTCAGTATATTTGGTCAGATCAGTAACTGTAGATGTTTTGCACATCCCAAAAACAGGTCTTCCAAAAAATATAATTTAGGCTGGGATATTTTGTAGAGAGGTTCACTTCCTCATGGGGATTAGGTAGACATGTTGGAGGAATGTGGATGAGAATCTTGTCTCTGCTCCTCCTGATATCTACGGGACTGGAAACTGTGAAAGCAGAGAAGAATAACATACAAAAAATCTAATTAATTATGCATTAAAGGGCGTCTGCACTACCTAATTTGGCCCAGTTTTGAAGATCGATCATTAAGTAATACTAGCGGCCATGACTGAAGCCAAACGAGAGTTGTCTTGGGGGTGTGGTTTGATGTGGGTGTGTTATGTTTCGATATTGTAGCCTGGCAGGTTCTGTTTGTCCCTCCTGAGTCACCATAGCAACAACATAACCAGTTCCTTAAAAATGTATGCACACGTAAAAATGTATGCAAATGTATGCACACATGACTGTAAGTCGCTTTGGATAAAAGCGTCTGCTAAATGGTATATTATTATTATATTATTATTAAAATGAGAACAATAACATGACTACAACTTCATCATTGGCAAGCTGTCAAACTATCATAAATAAAGCACAAGCTACACACTTTTTATTAGTGCCCAAAATCACTTGCTAGCTAGCTAAGTTCCAACTGTTTGTCAATGAAGCTAGCAAGTAGTAGCTAGCAGGCACATTGAGCAGCCAGGCCACAATCAACTTATCAAGTCACTGGCGAGTGGTGATGTGTGTGCTTCAGTGCTGTTTAAAAAATAAATAAAAACTTTCACACTATCTATTACAGGGCTGCCAACTTTTGAAGATAGCTTGGAGTGAGATTTCCTATCTTGAATGTCAATGCTCCACTCCTAGCCGGGGGGTCTGAGGGTCAGCACCCCTACCCTCAGCACCCCTACTTCCTGCGGCTATGAATGCAAGTGGTGGATTGATGTGGATATAATGTAGCCTATGGATCTGGGCTAATGCAAGTGGTGGATTAAATCACTAGTAAGCCTAGTAGACTACAGCCTGTTATCACATACTGTCATAAGCAGGGATGTAGTGCTGCCATAGCATGAGGGACCCGTCAGTTTTTTTCAGTTTGAGAATACACAGAGCTGCATGGTAAAATAATTTCTGGAAAATTAATTCTGATAAATTCTAAATAAATTATTTTAGGCCTAATTTCCACTAAAATGCAATGAAAATAATAGAATGCCAAACTAAATAAATATGTAGGCTATAGCAGCCTATAGGTAGGTAGCCTAAATGGCAGCCTGGTCTCATAGACTGGACGTAACATAGTAAACATAAATCGTTTGGTATGATTACATAAGACAGATGGTTACTTAAGGCAAAAACGAAAGTAGGGTGGCTGCTCGGGGTGGAAGGGTGGTTGTATAACACGAACGTCTAGCAACCAAAAGGTTACGAGTTTGAATCTTATCATGGATAACTTCAGTATTTTAGCCAATTAGCAACTTTTCTACTACTTAGCATGTTAGATAACCCTTCCCCTAACCTTAACCCTTTA
The DNA here is from genome assembly GCF_020615455.1 of Coregonus clupeaformis. Classification (NCBI taxonomy): domain Eukaryota; kingdom Metazoa; phylum Chordata; class Actinopteri; order Salmoniformes; family Salmonidae; genus Coregonus; species Coregonus clupeaformis. Next base: position 46,592 of record NW_025533582.1, read on the forward strand.
ACATAACTCCTAAACTTAACCTTAACCTTAACCCTAACCCCTAACCCCTAGCCTAGCTAACATTAGCCAACTAGCTAACATTAGCAACCTAGCTAGAATTTATAAGATATCATATATTTTGCAAATTCGTAACGTATACTACGTTTTGCTAATTCGTAACATTACACATTTTGCAAATTCGTAACATACATTATCATACGGCAGGGCGGCAGGTAGCTTAGTGGGTAAGAGCGTTGTGCCAGTAACCGAAAGGTCGCTGGTTCTAATCCCCGAGCCGACTAGGTGAAAAATCTGTCGATGTGCCCTTAAGCAAGGCACGTAACCCTAATTGCTCCTGTAAGTCGCTCTGGATAAGAGCGTCTGCTAAATGACTAAAATATAAAAATATAAAATATATATAAATATATACGAAATGAGTGATGGACATACCATATTAAACATAACATATACTAAATGGAGCATCTCAAATGTATGTACAGAATAATACGAAATGCTCTGAGACCAGGTTGTAAATGGTGGTTCCTTCCCTATATTCTTTCTCTATGGTGGTGGCACGAATGATGAACTGTAGGCGTGTGTGCAAAGACCCATCGATCGGAGGCTTGACCACTGAGTGAGCCAAATCCGACGAAACAAGAACAGACAGAAAACTCCACCAGGGGTTGCTAAAACGGCTGTCCTCTAAAGAGTCTTGTACAAAGCACTTGAACTCGCCCTACTGTCCGAGTACTGTCCTTATTATCACACCAACGAGATCTAGGATCCAATTCACCGCGTCTGCCATGAAGTTCCTAAAACTCGTCTGGCACTGCAGGATTCGAGTCCCTGGTGGCGTAGTGTGTTACTGATGGTAGGCTTTGTTACTTTGGTCCCAGCTCTCTGCAGGTCATTCACTAGGTCCCCCGTGTGGTTCTGGGATTTTTGCTCACCGTTCTTGTGATCATTTTGACCCCACGGGGTGAGATCTTGCGTGGAGCCCCAGATCGAGGGAGATTATCAGTGGTCTTGTATGTCTTCCATTTCCTAATAATTGCTCCCACAGTTGATTTCTTCAAACCAAGCTGCTTACCTATTACAGATTCAGTCTTCCCAGCCTGGTGCAGGTCTACAATTTTGTTTCTGGTGTCCTTTGACAGCTCTTTGGTCTTGGCCATAGTGGAGTTTGGAGTGTGACTGTTTGAGGTTGTGGACAGGTGTCTTTTACACTGATAACAAGTTCAAACAGGTGCCATTAATACAGGTAACAAGTGGAGGACAGAGGAGCCTCTTAAAGAAGAAGTTACAGGTCTGTGAGAGCCAGAAATCTTGCTTGTTTGTAGGTGACCAAATACTTATTTTCCACCATAATTTGCAAATAAATTCATAAAAAATCCTACAATGTGATTTTCTGGAAAAAAAATTCTCAATTTGTCTGTCACAGTTGACGTGTACCTATGATGAAAATTACAGGCCTCTCTCATCTTTTTAAGTGGGAGAACTTGCACAATTGGTGGCTGACTAAATACTTTTTTTCCCCACTGTATATGTGCTGTCTTTCCAATTGATGTAAACTTTCCACACAAATATTCATTTGAAAAAGCTAAAGACCTTCACAGTGTAGATCTGTTGTTTCAACAATGTAATAACAATTTATAATGTTATGTGTATATAACATTCAGTAACAGTAATAATAAGTGTATAGCAGTGTAACCGAACTGTTTATAACAAATGTACAGCACATCTACCAATGCCCAGATGTGTTTCAAGAGCATAAACTATTTTGTTTCTGAATCCTTGCACCCCTGACTGGGAGCAGCATGGTGGACAGTGCCATCTAGTGGAAAGGAAATTAAGCTATTATTCAGATATTATTTAATGAAGAATATTGAACTTTCAATCATTAACTCCTTTTCAACTCATTAATATTTAACATTGTTGTTTAATACACATTTTGTTGTCCCCTTATTAAAATAATGTTAATTACGTTTTTGAACATGTACTGATTGCATGTTATTTCATTTACCCACCTAGGCAGAGTACCTATTTACAAATAACCACTAGAACTCAACAATTAACCTCAATACCGCATCTTAAAGCAGCAATCAGCAGTAGAAACAATAGCAAAGCGCCCTCCCCACCCCTGGTTCGATAAAAAGCTGAGGGATGGGGCTGGAGAAATGGTATCACTAAAATTCATAGACAGAGCTATGGATGCAAGGATTGACCATCAATGATATCAACATTATAGTTTTAACCATGTTTTGAGGCATTGTGTTTGTTGACATTTTTTTGTTTACTAACATTGGAGTAAAAAAAGCTTATGTTTTGGGTTCTAATGGGTTCTGATGGGGTATGACAGTTGAACTAAGATCATGAGGCATTTATAAGTTATATTCTTCAAGAATCAATAGATACATACAATTATTAATTAAAGTCAAAAAATGGATGTAGCAGCTGCTGATTAGCCCTTTAAAACAGGCAGAAAATATACTACGATTTGTGAACTTGTGTTCAAGTAGAGGGAGGACTTTTATTTAGAAGCTTTTTGCATGATGTGGCTGATTTCACAGAGCTGTTCTAAGGGGCAGTTGACTTTTAAAGATTCAAGTGAAAATGTCACTGTGAACTCAAATGTAATGTGAAAATGTGGCCATCCTTGCAATGTCTGTTTGTGACCAGCAGAAGGAGACTGCTATTCTTAATTCATAGAGAACCATTACAGCAAGGCATTCCATAAGACTCACATCTACATCCTCAGGGTATGAGTATATTTGATGGGTCCCCATCCTCCACACCCACAGTAGTCATTCTTAGGCAGGAGCGGACTGGGACCAGAAATTGGCCATGGCATTTCTAACATACCAGCCCACTCTTCCCTTGAGGCCCCCACACCGGACCATTTTTTCCCCTTGAGGCCTCTGTTATTAGCCAAATAATTATAATTCAATGCTAAAACCCCAAGTTAGACAGGCCAGTCTGCCCCTGTTGTAAGGTGTAGACTATAGTAGGGAGGTGGCTATCTGAGTCAGTTTTTGTAATTCTCATAATAGTGTTTTATATCAACCATCTATTTTATAGAAAGTTTCATTTTCCCTGTATCGATTATGTTACTTCAACTGTACTTTGGCTGACCCTGTAAAACAACACATTTCACTGCACACCTATCCAGTGTATGTGACAATAAAACATATATATACTGTATATAAAGGTCTATGGTTGAAAACCCTAATCACTCTGACAGGGTGGGGACGTTTTTTATTGACCCATGATTTCAGTTTAATGCTTCCTGTTGTGCTCTGCTGTGGTTCGATCCGCCACTCAAAGGCTATTTATTTCTAGAGTGTGTTCAGTTGGGATGACACAGGGAGCTACTTTGGGACATAATGGTAAATGCAGTAGGTATAGTATTATGAGTGTATGTTTGGATTGTGTACTTGAGTCGCTCTGATTCAAACTGATGAGAAATGGCATGATACATACCATCTGCTAGTCCAGACTTCTCTTTCCTCGATAGATTACTGTGGGAAAGAATACATTTGAGACATGTTAGAGAAGTGAACACATTTTGCACTGAAGCATAATTTCCCCTCCATTATATCCCACAAAATACCATAGGCTTGAGTATGAAAACCAATAGTAGACTACAGATCATTTATGAAAAAGTATTCAAAAACGTACCCATTCCAACATTGCTTCCCGAGCAGGAAACTGAAATCCGACAAGAAGATGTTAATAATCTGGTATATGCCAATGACTTTGTAAAACCATGCTATACTAACAAAGCAAAATGAACTTGACTGAAATGTCATTTCCTTTTAGATTATCTATGTAGACCTTTCCAGTGGTTTTGTGGTATTGAGTAGCCTACCTGAGTACATCCTCTGGGGGCAGAACTGGACCATGGCTCCGTCCTGGGTGAGAGGGGCCACCACTACATTGTAGACGTCCCCACACATGATCTCCGGCACTTTACAGGTGTTACCCCCGATGGGAGGGGTGCAGGTGTAGTTGGACTGGCTACCAACCATCTCGGCCGTGTAGTTATGGAGACCGCCAGTGGAACGCCAGTATACACGCAGTGTGTTGTTGGCCATCCTGTACAGCTTCACGCCCGATGGACAACAGGCACCTGGGAGGGAAAGCTAGTTCAGTAAGGCACTATAGTGGCAACTGTGCAGGGTGCAATGGTATGTGGATGTTACAATGTACTTAGCTATGATCAAACTCGGACACTCTTCTGTAACTTACTGCTATAGAAATTCCTTGTGTGTTTGTGGTGAATGTTCCGGAGTCAGTAATTCACCTAGTACTTTTTCCATTTGCTCACTCACTGACTCAGTGGTCCCTTTTTCGCTATGATTGGTGCTTGTGTCTTTCACTCATTGGATGAGAAGCTGTGATAGATTAATCTATCTGTCACTCACTGGATGAGAAGCCGTGATAGGTGCACTCAGACTTGTGTCCAGTGCGGCTGATGGCCTCCATGCTGACGGTGTAGTTTGTTCCACAGGTGATGCATCCCATCAGGCAGTTGGTGTCCAGGGTGTGGCAGCGGGCGTTGCCTTTCGGTGAGGTCAGGGAGGTCACGTAGGTGTGTGTGCCTCTCGCCATCGACCAGGTGACATTGGTCATGGCCTGAGTCACCTGGTCAACGTTAAGGGTTGCCGGGCAACAGGGCGCTAGGGGACGAATGAAAAGCACAATTGTGAGAAATATTGACATTTTTATTTTTTAACTGTACATAGCTGAATGAAAAAGTTCATAATTTTTTCACCACAACATCAACAGTAACAAGTGATACCAGTAGTCCAAACGAATTAACCAAAACATTTCCCTCTCCCTATATGGTTTCCATGGTTCCCTACCTGTTTCCAGTGGAATAGTGTAACTGGGTAAACTGTCGCCCACGGTGGTGGTTGCAATGGCGCTGACCTCATAGACCTCGCCACAGGGCAAGTCAAGTATCTCACAGGAAGTTCCTCTGGAAGTGCAGGTGTGTGTGTCATCCTGGGCCACTACGCTCACTTTGTAGTTGGTTCCTGCTCTGTTGGGCGCACTAAAGCTGATGTTGACACCGGTGGTGTTGATCTGGGCCACACTCAAGATCTCTGGCATACAGGGAGCTGAGAGAGAGAACGTGAAGGAGAGAGGAGGTGGCGGGGGGAGGGTTAGGGTCACAGTGATCTTTTACCTGTGGGTGTAATGACACACAAATCATGTTTTCCCATTCATCCAAATAAACCGATGACACGATTAGTTATCAGACACTTTTTCTATGTGGCAATTTTTTTAAAGATGTGTGTCTTACCTGTCTCCTTCGTGTGTGCTCTGCAGGTGTGGTTGCACCCTCTAATCTCATTACAGGGGATCACCACCACACTGTAGGGGCTGTTACAGGTGAGGTCGGAGAGAGCGCACACTGGTGCCGTGTCGTTACACAGGATGACCTCTGACCCTTCCACTGCCCGCGTCTCGTACACCTCCGCCCCTCGCACCGCTGACCACATGATCTCCAGGGTGTCGGTGGAGGCCAGGGAGATTAACACATCCTCGGGACAACAGGGTACTGGAGAGAGAGAGAGAGAGAGAGAGAGAGAGAGAGAGAGAGAGAGAGAGAGAGAGACATGGAATATATTTATTTCAGTATTTAAATAATTGTCAATATGAATTGACTTGGGCTATTTGAAGAATATCTGTCAGCCTTCAGTATTCATTAGGATCCCCCATTCAATGAGCTGAATCAGGCTTGTGTGAGCTGTTTTTAAAATGTGTGATTTCAGAGGTACATTATCTGTGCTGGGTCTCTGGGCAGAGTGTGTGGTTATGTGAATGATTGGGTTCAAACCTGTACACCACAAGACTGTGGAGCTAAATCTTCTACTTACGGGTGGTGTAGTTGAGCACGGGGCCCGGTAGGCTGGATCCAGCCAGGCTGAAGGCAAACACAGTCATCAGGTAGGTGTATCCACACTGGCAGTGATAGTTACAGCTGGTGGAGCTGGTGTTGCACCTCTCCTCCTGACCATCATCCCTCTTGATGAAGGCCATGTAGGTGTCGGTGTAGGGTATGGCGTCCCACGACACAGAGCAATTACCTGCCTTGGTCTCCTCCACACGCAGAGGTTCTGGTGGGCAGGGGACTGCAGGGAAACACACGACAGGGTGTGTAGTTATTACATGTTCATTATACGGTTATTACATGTTTGTAATAGTGGCTAAAGGTCAAGTTATTACTATACATTAATTACTGTGTTGTTAGTACCTTACATATGCATCTCATGTGTTGATGAAATAGTAGAATGATCTCAAGTGTATCAATATAATATAATAATAATATGCAAATTTGCAGACGCTTTTATCCAAAGCGACTTACAGTCATGTGTGCATACATTTTTACGTATGGGTGGTCCCAGGGATCGAACCCACTACCCTGGCGTTACAAGCGCCATGCTCACCAATTGAGCTACAGAGGACCACAATATGCTGTGCTTTATATGGCAGGTTTGTGACTTCTATTGCTAGATGTCACAAACCTGCCATAAAACAAACAATCGATTTGTTTGTTTGTTTGATTGATTGATTGATTGATTGATTGACTGATTGATTGATATGTCTCCTCACAGGTGATGATCTCTTCAGGAGCAGAAGGGATGCTGTGTCCTCCCTCGTTGATGGCTGTCACGGTGACGGTGTGTCTCTGGCCACACCCCACGGGGGCCAGGGTGCAGGCGCCGATGGTAGAGGTACAGTTCAGCCCCTCGGAGCTGAAGGTCAGGTACTCCCCTGCCCCCTGAGAGGGAGCCCAGGACACAGACAGACCATATTCAGAGCCCACAATCCTCACCTCCAACTCAATAAGCCCAGGGATGCGTGGGCCTGGAGGGAGGAGAGAGAAGCAATATGAGCACACACATAATTAGGTAGAGACCTAGATGAATTCTAAATGTGCTTACAAATATACTGTACAAATTGGTGCTCTTGCTTGTCATTCGCTCCACCCTATCCCTATCAACAGGTCTTGAAAAAGCAATTTTGTACCTCAAGGGACTTGCCTTATTAACTGAAAGTTAAATAAAGCTAGATAAGGTACATTTTCTGAAGGAAATGTGTGTGCTTGCTAACCAATATCCCCCTCTCTTCCTTACGTGTGATCTGACAGATGGTGAAGTCGTCTCCCTGTCTTTTCTCGGGGTCCCAGGCGTTGCCCTTGATGCAGTAGGTTGTCCCGGCCTCCAGGCCAGGGAAGGTCACGCTGGTGTCGGTGGTGTTGAGCTTCACCCTGCTGTCAGAGCCCTCCATGATGATGCTGATGGTATACAGGACAGCGTGGTCCACGGGCTCCCACCCCACCACAATGGTGTCATTGCTGGGAGAGGTGGAGTTGAGCTCGGGCGCAGCAACCACTGTAGGAGAGAGACAGCAATGAGACATGTTAAGTGGAGTGTGTATTTGTTTGTCTGTGTTGGGAGTGTTCATGGTTTGCCTTTTAATTGTGTGATAGCCCACTTATCACTTTAAATTCAGAAAGCTCTAAAGTGTATTTTCTGTTCTGTGGGATCCCTTTACAATGTACTGTATGACTGAGATTTGAGAAGATAAAAATTCTCTCCCTCTCTTCTGCCTCTATAGAAGGTCAAACCACAACACAATAGGATGAAACTGGTGGTGGCTTGTTTTAGTACATGAAGATATCCAATAGGCTGACTAACTCAGGTCCTACTCCCAGGGTAACCAACCCAGTGTTCTCAGTTGTCAAGCCAATAAGGTTTATTCTTTGTGTTTATGGAGAGGGACCAGATATAATTACAGCGGATACCTCCCTCCTCAGGGCAGAGGGAGTATCTCACTAATAGAGGAAAGTACCGGATTTGCACTACCTCATCTGAAATCAGGTTTTTAAGGTCAGGTATGTAGCTACTCTCCTCTTCCTGGCTTTCGTTCATTTACGTCAGCAAAGAGATCGAGTGACTTATGGTGGGGGTACTGGAGATAAAGGTTGTCACTGTTCCCTATGAATGACTAATTTCTTTATACCAGGCTTTCATACTCTTGTATTTTTTTCTTTCCCCAACAGACGGTGAATGTGAGGTACAAGGGACAATACCTGTCTTTGCTACCACAGGGAGGGAAGGCTGGCTTCTGCCTCCGTTGTTGACGGACATGACACTGAGAGTGTAGTCGGTGTAGGCCTGAAGGTTGAGCACGGTCCCAGGGGAAGAGGACACCACGGTCTCGCAGAAGAAGGACAGGTCGGTGGTCTCGGCACGCAGGATGTAGGAAGTGGCCCCGGACACCTGAGTGAACTCCACGGTCATGCTCTCACTCTGTTTCGATGTTGCCATGTTGATGGTGGGCACCTCAGAAGCTACAGAAAAAACAAGAAGAGGGAATTGTTTAAACCTAAGGAGCTACACACAGGAACATGTGATGATTGTAACCAGTTACACCACAATAATCATCACTGGTTTTATTTTTCACTATAAGCCCACTGTAAAAATATACTTTATATTTCTTATGAGAGTTTGTCCCTTAACATTGCTATAAGGACAGGTTTTCTATATTCCCTTATAGCTCTGATGAGAGAGAAAAACAGAACTGGCCCTGGAGCAGAGATTAATAACAGAATGTTACGAGATCACAACATAATGTATAGCCTATTGTTTCACCATCATCTCCTTAGGGTCAAATATGAGACACTGATTTACCAGTGGTCTCTTCAACTTCAGCCTGGCTCAGAACATTCAGGCTGTTATCCATGGCCTCAGCCTTGATGATGTACATGTTGTTGGGGGTTAGAGAGTTGATGGAGCCCATCACAGAGTTGGCACCGAACTGGGTGAAGGCTGAGGCATCAAGGGAGTTCTTGGGGGTCACTGTGATCTTGTAGGAACTGGCTCCTGAGTATCTGCTCCACCGCACTGTCATACTCTTAGATGTTACGGTGAATATCGACACTGTGATTTCTGAGGTGAGAGACAGAATCACAGTCAATTACTGGGTTCATGTCTGGATCAAATTAGAAAATATTATAGCACTACTATTGCATACATGTACTACAATTACAGTGTAATAATCAAGATTCTTTTAATCCACTTTCATCCGACCATAATTTTCTGCATTTGAAAAATATAGACTGTTTCGGAATGTACATGTAATGTGACAAAAATATAAATGTTTTACCCGATGAAGCTGAACTCTGGAAGTAAAAACAGAAAAGGAAGTAAAAACTACAAAAAACTTCAAAAAATGTACTTCAAGGGAATGTAAAACAAATTACATTACACAATGTTCATACAATGAGAAGTTTTATAAAATTCAAACAATCACTTTCCTGGAATGAATGTTCCCTACTCATGGTTAATCTTACAGTACACCTGATGACAGGTATGCCAGTCAATAAGGCAGTGTTCTGTCTAAATAGCTCATTCCTTTTCCTCCAACAGACTATACATGTTCTTCTGGTGTTATTGCAATAGTAATGTATTTGAAGTCTATGATATGTCCTACACAAATAGCACAGGTATATAGCTTCACAGTAAAAAAAATAAGTCATCCGTCTTACCTGAGAGCCTATGCCTATCAAGGCAAAAATCACCATCCACTTAAAAGATCCCATTCTGTTTTTTTCTTCTTGATGTTATCCTTTTCTGTTGTTTCTTGCACTCCGGGGTTTCTCTCGATTAGTTGAAAGAAGCTATTTGAGAATTGCTTCACGTTATAGGTTTATCTTTTCTTTAACACATTTCTGGTCTGTGTTGGCTGAAATACCTATATGTGACCCCGCCCACTGCAGCCAATCATTGGTAGGGCCAGAACAGCTACCTGCAGACAGGGATGCGTTCAGTTCGCTCCAACGTTTGCTACGTTGCGTGGCAGTTTGTATTGAACGACACATTTCCCCAAAACGGTGCACAGGTACGTTTGCGGTTTGCTCCCGTTCGGTGGGTGTGGCCTGATCAATATGTGTGTGACCATCTGAAATTGTTTAATTCAATGTTGCACACCGTTCTGTCATATTGAACGCATTCCAGGTGTACCTGTAAGCAGGCTAGATCTGTGTTATAGAAGTTGCTTTTGTGATGATGACACATAGCAAAACTGGCACACAACTGGCACAAAACTGACACATCATGCAGATGGAAAAACCGACACATCTGTCTCACTGAACTTGTCTTCCCATAAACATTTTTAAATGGCATCATTTTTATGGATATATACAAAGAAATGTCAATTGAAAAAAGGTAAAAACGAAACAAAGTGCAGCTAGTTTGCAGTCTTTCCAGCTTCAGTTTGAAGTGATTGTGTTAGCTATGTCGTTTGCTAGCTCCTCCGAACAACAGTGTCCTGACGAGAGAGCACATTTTCTTGCCAGGCGAAATCGCGCCTCATTAGCTCATTGTTATTGATGTATCCAAATAAATGTCACTAGAAAACAGCTTAAACAAATGCAAATGCAGCTACTGTTGTTATTCTGGCTGCACTGTTTGACTTGACTGTAAGTTAGCCGTAGTTGGCTAGCTAGCAAGCAAGGGATAAGAACGTTGCCAGCCAGTATGACAATGGAACATTTAGAACGAAACAAAAAGACTGAACGACTGGGTCGCGTCTCTGGCAAACGAACGGATAGAATGAACGACCAGCCGGCTTGGGTAGCAACCCTAGATTTGTGTCGGGACTATATCTTGTGAAAGGATGAAATAGTATGAATAAATTCATCAAAATAACGTTTTTTATGAAAATATGTAAATCATTGTTTGAATATGTTGGTAACCCGTTGTATAAAAGTGATAATGCCCTCGAAGCCGGTGTTTGGAGGATACTGTATATTGGCAAGGATGTTGTTAGCAAAACGTGCCAATATATCCTCTAAACACCGGCTTCTCTGGCATTATCACTTAATTATGAGTGCGATATCACACATGTGGGGAATCGCTATGATCACCTACTCTCAGAAGAACCTTACAAAATCATCTGTTGGAGACAGACAGGTAGAGTAGCGAACTACCCACACATCCTTTAAAAGGAGCCACTTTCCCGCCTTCTGGTTATTCTCAAGCATACTTCTCTTCCTCACGCTCTTATGAGCAGGGGAATACGGTAAGATATTTCACCCCTAATATCAGAGAACTGGGGTTACGCAAGTAACCTTAAATTCTCTTTAAATTATTCGTTTTGATATCTCACATGTGGGGATATGGCTGTTGATGATCACAAGTTTACTGGAGAACGGAGACCAAGTAGAGACTTTTGGACAAGGTGGATAATTGTATAATATAAGGCAGTTTATTCAGAGGTAAAGATATCTGGAATCGCGTGCACGGACCCGTTCGTCAATCTCGTAGGGAGATATCTGAGAGAGCCCCTAAACATTGTGTGCTGACATTTTATACAATAAAATGAAGTAGGTTGATTCTAGTAGTTCTGATCTTCTGATTGGTCCTGATGAGTTGGGCGAGGTCCCCTCCAGGTTAGTATCACTGTTGCATTGGCTCTGAGTCGGGTTCTCTGTCTTCAGATGTTCAGCCTAAGAGAAGAGGATTTGTGTGTGTGTGTATGTGTGTGTGTGTGTGTGTGTGTGTGTGTATGTGTGTGTATGTATGTGTGTGTGTGTGTGTGTGTGTGTGTGTGTGTGTGTGTGTGTGTGTGTGTGTGTGTGTGTGTGTGTGTGTGTGTGGGGGGTGTGTGTGTGTGTGTCCTCAGAGCAAGAACTCGTGAGTTGGAAGAACTGAGAGACCTATGGCGTGGGTGTTGTTCATAGCCACCTGCTGATAAGGCTGACAAGATAGAAGTCTTTTGTGCATTGTATTAAATACAAAGGCCCAACGCAAAATGGGTCATGCACAAGATTTTAGTCAGACCAAGCTATAACATTATATATTTACTACGACATGGCCAACTCCCATATATTGCAAAGACATGCTCTCCAAAGTAGTGTTAATTTCGTCAACAAAAATAGTGGCCTATTTTTCAGTGGCAATTGAGAAGACTATAACTGACTATGTAGACCCAGAGAAAACGAAAATGATTTTTAATTTCAGTTGACTAAAACGAGACGAGACGAAATTACCTCTGTGACAAAAATCTGACTACTAACTGGACAATAGTTTTTGGAGAGATTTTTTCAGTGATAAGCACAATTAATATTAGCAGCACAGAAGCTGGGGAAGCAAGCGATGAGTGTGGGCAGACAGGCACCGCCTCCGCCTCCGATTATACACATTGCGCAGGTGACTCTCTTGCTTCCCCGTAGCTACACTGTTAGCCGTTTTTGTAATTTTATCAGTAACGTCCTGTATTAATCAATATCAGTATGTCTGTATAAACTGAACACAGTAGATTACCATAGATTGCACAGTAAAATACCATACATTTGTTTTACAGCACACTGTAAGACCTTTCTGTAATTTCAACAGTAAAACACTGTAGCATGCACAGTAAAGTACTGTGGTCTAAGGCACTGCATCGCAGTGCTAGTGCTAGCTGTGCCACTAGAGATCCTGGTTCGAATCCAGGCTCTGTCGTAGCTGGCCGTGACCGGGAGACCCATGGGGCGGCGCACAATTGGCCCAGCGTCGTCCAGGGTAGGGGAGGGAATGGCCAGCAGGGATGTAGCTCAGTTGGTAGAGCATGGCGTTTGCAACGCCAGGGTTGTGGGTTCGATTGTTGTCCCAGGTGGTGATACAGCCCGACAGGATGCTCTCAATTGTGCATCTGTAAAAGTTTGTGAGGGTTTTAGGTGCCAAGCCAAATTTCTTTAGCCTCCTTAGGTTGAAGATGCTCTGTTACGCCTTCTTCACCACACTATTGTGAATCCCGTCGATGTGGAAAGGGGGGTGGACCCTCTGCTGTTCCCTTAAGTCCACGATCATCTCCTTTGTTTTGTTGACGTTGAGTGAGAGGTTATTTTCCTGGCACCACACTCCCAGAGCCCTCACCTCCTCCCTGTAGGCGAAGTGGAGGTGTTGTTTCCTACCTTCACCACCTGAGGGTGGCCCGTCAGGAAGTCCAGGACCCAGTTGCACAGGGCGGGGTTCAGACACAGGGCCTCGAGCTTAATGATGAGCTTGGAGGGTACTATGGTATTGAATGCAGAGCTATTGTCAATGAACAGCATTCTTACATAGGTATTCCTATTTTACATGTTGTGTTTATATTTTTGTTCAGTATATTTACTGCAGAATACTGTAAATTATGGTTCATTGTGGAGAAATATTTTGGGAGGAGAAAGAATTGCTGGCTCATTAACATATTTAAGGCGTACCTTGTAAGAGGCTATATTTGTTGTGAGAGTCCTGTACCAGTTTAAGTGATATGTGGTAGTAACAATTAAATGTATATAGGGAACAGATCAGAGTAGTAGCAGGTCTTAAACTTTTTAATGGTTGAAAATTTAACCATGTCCAGTTGATCTGTTCTTCCCTGTAATCACGGCCAGTTTAGAAGCCTTTGTTTGGGCCTCTGAAAGTGCAAGTGATATAAACCACCTAGTATTCATTAATATGCTGTAATATGCAAATGCATATAGCCAACCTGCTTGCTCCAATCCCTTGTAATTACAGTAAAATACTGTATAAAAATGTTTCTTACAGTTTAATAGTCACTTTTACTGTATTGTACTCTATTTCATTGCTCTGGCATCAAGTTACCATGAATATCTCAGTATTGTACTGGCACTATCCAGAGATAGTCAGAGATATATCAGAAGAGACCTTGTTGTAATTAGAATTATTTTGAAAACCAATGTATTCTTAACTACAACAACATTTTCAGTAACGGTTACAGACACTATTTACTTGCTATGACCGTGATATGTTTTTTTTTATCAACCTTGGTTGAATGCACTGTAAGTTGCTAAGGACAAAGGCGCCTGCTAATGACCAAAATGTAGATGTAAAAATGAAAACATGCAAATAACACTGGGTAATATGTCGCTGCATGGGTAATTCCAATAATATACTGTAAATTAGATTACAGTAACATTTTTGGTACTGTAAAATAGATTACAGAAGCTGTACTGTAAACAAATAACTTTCCTCTGAAACTCGTCAGTCTATTCTTGTTCTGAGAAATGAAGGCTATTCCATGCGAGAAATTGCCAAGAAACTGAAGATCTCGTACAACGCTGTGTACTACTCCCTTCACAGAACAGAGCAAACTGGCTCTAACCAGAATAGAAAGAGGAGTGGGAGGCCCCGGTGCACAACGGACCTAGTTGAAGACCGAATACAGCCCCGGGGCAAAATGAGTTTGACACCCCTGCCCTAGACATTGTCTTGATATATTTAGTTGAAAGGTTAGTAGGGTCATTTGTGTTAGTAAGTAATTTAAATATCACAAGTTAGTGAGGCTAGCCAGATACTGTAATTACTTAACACTACAATGAAAGTACAACACCACAAAGTGTAACACTACAATGTAAGTGACACCTCTTTCTGTGTGTGATTTGTTGTCCCCTCAGGAAAAGACCCAGGCCCAGCTGTTCATTTAGAGGATAGCAGCACAGCAGCTAAGACATTGATACAGCAGATACAAAGGAAAATCTATTTTAGCTTGACATGTGCCTTAAGCATGTTCTTTGCTACATACTGTAACATAGACATACAGTGCCTTCAGAAAGTATTAATCCTTTGTGTCACTGGCCTACATGCAATACCCCATAATGTCAAAGTGGAATTATGTTTTTAGACATTTTTACAAATTCATAAAAAATGAAAAGCTGGAATGTTATTGAGTCAATAAGTATTCATCCCCTTTGTTATTGTCACGCTCGTTGAGTACAGGATTGGACCAAGGTGCAGCGTGGAATGCATACATGTTTATTCACTAAGTTAACACATGACAAAACAACAAAAGCAACGTAACGTGAACCTCAACAATGGCTACTCCCAAACAAGCCAAACAAGAGTCAAGATCCCACAACATAGGTAGGCAAAATGGCTACCTAAGTATGATCCCCAATCAGAGACAACGATCGACAGCTGCCTCTGATTGGGAACCACACCCGGCCAACATAGATTTAAACATACTAGATCAGGGGTGTCAAACTCATTTTAGCTCAGGGGCCACATGGAGGAAAATCTATTCCCAAGTGGGCCGGACCGGTAAAATCATGGTATATATAACTTAAAAACAACAACTTCAGATTGTTTTCTTTGTTTTAATACTATCAACATAAAACATAAAGCTGGAGCCTGAGGACAGTGTGTCCAAAATAGTACAAGCACAACATCACTATTAATCATAAAACACCTCAAGTTTATTTGAAAATGCTAAAGAAAAAGAACACACAAACACACAATGCCTCAGTGATTCACAGAACTGTTTCACAGATCACAGAACTATATCAGGGTGTCATTTCTCAGGCAGAAATGTAGATACAAATAATGAAATCCTGTTCCCCAAACAAGTGCAAGAACCACAGAGTCAAGAATAGGTTAAATATACAAATAAAATAAAATCAATTAAAAACAATAGCACATCAACATAAAAACATATAAACATAAAGCTGGAGCCTGAGGACAGTGTGTCCAAAAGCACAACATCACTATTAATCATAAAACACCTCAAGTTATTTGAAATTCTGAGGACAAACAACACACAAACACACAATGCCTCAGTGATTCACAGAAGTATATCACAGATCACAGAACTATATCAGGGTGTCTCATGCAGCACTTTAAGTGGGGTTGCATAGTTTATTTGACTCCTGATACCTGGCATCTTTAGCTTTCACCAGCGCATCAATATCAGGCGTCACATCCTGAGTGGCAGCCAACTTCAGGATGTGATTCAAGTGCTTGTGCGTGAGCCTTGAGCGCAGCTTTGTTTTATTTATGCTCATTACAGAGAACTTGCTCACAAAGATATGTGGTTCCAAACATGCACAACAGTTTTGCAGCGAGGGCTGTCAAGTTGGGGTAACCTGGCAAGAGATTCTGATAAAATGTGTCCAAGCCAGCTGCGGCATATTTGCCCTTCAAATCCGAGTCACACTGCAAGTCTATTATTTCAAGTTGGATGCTGACGGGCAGATCAGAGGGATTCACGGTGAATGGCGAACAAAAAACTTTGAAGTCTTTCTCCAGTTCACCAAAAATCTGAAAGCGTTGCTCAAACTCCCTTAACAGTCCCGTTATTTTATCTTTGAACCGCTTCATGTCTGCCACATGTTGGGTCGCGCACACATTTTTCAGACAGGGGAAGTGAGCTGCATCACCACCGGCGAGTTGCGTCTCCCACAATGACAGCTTCAACTTGAAAGAACGTATGCTGTCATAATACTGCGTGGCAACTTTGTTGCGCCCTTGCAGCTGTTTGTTCAAGTTATTCAGGTGCTCTGTAACATCCACCATAAATGCAAGGTCCTGCATCCATTCTGCGGAATTAAATTCTAACACTGGTTTGCCCTTTTCTTCCATGAACTGTTCAATTTCTTCTCGTAAATCAAAGAAACGCCTCAGCACAGCACCTCGGCTTAACCATCTTACCTCAGTGTGGTATGGCAGGCCATAGATGTGGTCTTTCTCTCTGAGAAGGCTGTCAAACTGACGGTGATTCAGGCTTCTGGATCGGATGAAATTAACAGTTTGGATGACCACCTTTATGACGTTATCCATCTTTAATGACTTGCAACACAAAGCCTCCTGGTGCAAAATACAGTGAAAAGTCCAAAAATCACGTCCTCCATTTGCAGATTGCACTTTCTCTCTGAACTTTGTCACAACGCCTGCTTTTTTCCCGATAATTGAGGGTGCACCATCTGTAGCCAGGCTGACAGCGCGGGACCAGTCCACTCCGACCCTGTGCAGCGCGCCGACGAGTGCAGTGAAAATATCAGCTGCTGTCGTTGTATCTGTCATCGGCACCAACTCCACGAACTCCTCGGTGACGGTCAATGTGTCATCAACTCCGCGGATGAAAATGGCCAGTTGTGCAACATCTGTAATGTCCATGCTTTCATCAATTGCAACCGAAAACGCAATAAATGACTTTACTTTTTGCTTCAACTGGCTGTCCAAATCCACTGAAAGGTCGGAAATCCTGTCTGCAACTGTGTTTCTTGTCAGGCTGATATTTGCAAAAGCCTGGTGCTTTTCAGGGCACACAATCTCTGCTGCCTTCATCATGCATGTTTTTACAAATTCACCCTCACTAAATGGTTTTGAAGCCACTGCGATTTCATTAGCAATGAGGTAGCTAGCTTTCACTGCAGCGTCACTGATGTCTCGGCTGTGAGTAAACACAGACTGCTGTTTCTTCAGACCCACCAACAGTTCATTCACCTTCTCTCTTCTCCGCTGTCCTTGAAAGTTGTCATATTTGTCGGCATGAAGACTCACATAGTGGCGACAAAGGTTATATTCTTTCAGCACTACAACATGCTGTGAACACACCAAACATACAGCTTTCCCATTCAATTCCGTGAATAAATAGAAGGATGACAATTTTTCTTGGAACACTCTGCACTCTGCGTCCACTTTTCTCTTTTTTGACAGAGACATATTGGGGCAATGAGGGTGCCAAAGCACATAATGTTAAAAGTAGAAGCCGTAATAAATATCGCGGGCAAAACAAAGTAGCTCATCCGGACTGGCTGCACTTGCTTGACCTATTTGCTCTGCCCCGGTATAAACAGTTTGCTTGCTTAACACAATTGCTATTGCGCCATCCAGTGGACACAATTGGAACAGCAGTTTATTTTATTGAAAAATTGCAGCTCATTTTTATACTTTACAAAATCATCTCGCGGGCCGGATTAAACCCATTTGCGGGCCTGATCCGGCCCGCGGGCCGGACGTTTGACACCCCTGTACTAGATCTACACATAGATATACACATTACATAGATACTCACACCCTGACCATACCAACTAGCGAACTCTATGTCAGGGCGTGACAGTTATGGCAATAACTGTCAGGGTGACGTGTATGCGGTAAACGAAGTCAAGCGCAGGACACCGAGCTACTGGCAGACATACTTTACTGCACACAGTAATCAAAGTACAAAACAAACCTCCTAACAGGGAGGAACAATAACTCGCACACAAAAGCAACTGCCGACCTAACGAAAAACAATCACACACAATACACCATGAGAGACAGGGGGTTATAAAGGGAATACAATGCAACATAATTGGAAACAGGTGTAAACAATAAAGACCAAACAAAACAAACAACGAAACATAGATCGGTAGCAGCTAGTACTCCGGGGACGACGAACGCCGAAGCCTGCCCGAGCAAGGAGGAGGAGCAGCCTCGGCTGAATCCGTGACAGTACCCCCCCCCTTGACGTGCGGCTCCAGCCGTGCGCCGACCCCGGCCTCGGGGACGGCCAGGAGGACGCGGAGCAGGGCGAGTCGATTGACTCCGGTGGAAATCCCTCAACATGGAGGGATCTAGGACGTCCCTCCTAGGGACCCAGCACCGTTCCTCCGGACCGTACCCCTCCCACTCCACGAGATACTGCAGGCCCCCCATCCGACGCCTCGAATCCAAGATGGAACGGACTGAGTACGCCGGAGCCCCCTCGATGTCCAGTGGGGGCGGAGGAGCCTCTCGTACCTCACTCTCCTGGAGTGGACCAGCTACTACAGGCCTGAGGAGAGACACATGGAACGAGGGGTTAATGCGGTAATTAATGGGCAGTTGTAACCTATAACATACCTCGTTCAATCTCCTCAGGACTTTAAATGGCCCCACAAACCGCCGACTCAGCTTCCGGCAGGGCAGGCGAAGGGGCAGGTTTCGGGTCGAGAGCCAGACCCGATCTCCCGGTGCATACACCGGAGCCTCACTGCGGTGGTGATCTGCGCTCACCTTTTGCCGCCTGATAGCCCGCTGCAGATGGACATAAGCAGCGTTCCAGGTTTCTTCCGAGTACCGAAACCACTCGTCCACCGCAGGGGCTTCGATCTGGCTCTGATGCCAAGGAGCCAGGACCGGCTGATAACCTAGCACACACTCAAAAGGCGTAAGGTTAGTTGAGGAGTGGCGGAGTGAGTTTTGGGCTATCTCTGCCCAGGGGATATATCCCGACCACTCCCCCTGCCGGTCCTGGCAATAGGACCTCAGAAACCTACCCACATCCTGGTTCACGCTCTCCACCTGCCCATTACTCTCGGGGTGAAAACCTGAGGTAAGGCTAATCGAGACCCCAAGACGTTCCATAAACACCCTCCAGACTCTAGAGGTGAACTGGGGACCCCGATCAGACACTATATCCTCAGGTACCCTGTAGTTCCGGAAGACGTGTGTAAACAGGGCGTCAGCAGTTTATAGGGCTGTAGGGAGACCTGGCATAGGAATGAGACGGCAGGCCTTCGAAAACCGATCCACAATGACCAAGATCGTTGTGTTCCCCTGGGAGGGGGGAAGGTCCGTGACAAAATCCACCGATAGGTGAGACCACGGCCGTTGTGGAACGGGTAGGGGTTGTAACTTCCCTCTGGGCAGGTTTCTAGGCGCCTTACACTGGGCGCACACCGAGCAGGAGGAAACATAAACCCTCATGTCCTTAGCTAAAGTGGGCCACCAGTACTTCCCACTAAGGCAGTGCACTGTCCGACCAATACCAAGATGACCAGAGGAGGGTGACATGTGAGCCCAATATATCAATCGATCACGAACCTCGAGCGGCATGTACTTCCGACCCTCTGGACACTGTGGGGGAGTAGGATCGGTACGTAACGCCCGCTCGATGTCCGCATCAACCTCCCACACCACCGGTGCCACCAGACAAGACTCCGGAAGTATGGGAGTGGGCTCAATGGACCTCTCCTCTGTGTCATGTAGTCGGGACAGGGCGTCTGCCTTAGCGTTCTGTGACCCTGGTCTATAGGTGAGCGTAAATACAAATTGGGTAAAAAACATAGCCCACCTTGCCTGGTGAGGGTTCAGCCTCCTCGCCGCCCGGATGTACTCCAGGTTACGATGGTCAGTCAAAATGAGAAAAGGGTGTTTAGCCCCCTCAAGCCAATGCCTCCACACCTTCAGGGCTTGAACCACAGCTAACAGCTCCCTGTCCCCCACGTCATAATTGCGCTCCGCCGGACTGAGCTTCTTAGAAAAGAAAGCACAAGGGCGGAGTTTTGGTGGCATGCCCGAGCGCTGAGACAGTACTGCACCGATCCCCACCTCGGACGCATCCACCTCAACTTGGAACGCCAAAGAGGGATCCGGATGTGCCAGCACTGGAGCCAAGGTAAACAGGTCCTTCAGATGTCTAAAAGCCCTGTCCGCCTCAGCCGACCACTGCAGACGCACTGGACCCCCCTTTAGCAGGGAGGTAATGGGAGCTGCTACCTGTCCAAAGCCCCGGGATAAACCGCCGGTAGTAATTGGCAAAACCCAAGAACCACTGCACTTCCTTCACCGTGGTGGGAGTCTGCCAATTGCGCACGGCTGAAACGCGGTCAATCTCCATCTCCACCCCTGATGCGGACAACCGGTGTCCCAGGAAGGAGATGGACTCCTGGAAGAACAGACATTTCTCCGCCTTCACATACAGGTCATGCTCCAACAGTCTACCAAGCACCCGACGAACCAGGGACACATGCTCGGCTCGTGTAGCGGAGTATATTAGAATGTCATCAATATACACCACTACACCCTGTCCATGCAAGTCCCGGAAAATCTCGTCCACAAATGATTGGAAGACTGAAGGAGCATTCATTAAACCGTATTGCATGACGAGGTACTCATAGTGACCCGAGGTGGTACTGAATGCTGTCTTCCACTCATCTGGAAGCCTGCCCGAGCAAGGAGGAGGAGCAGCCTCGGCTGAATCCATGACAATAACTAAATAAGTTCAGGAAAAAAATTTGCTTAACAAGTCACATAATAAGTTGCATGGACTCACACTGTGCAACAATAGTTTTAACATGATTTTTGAATGACTACCTCATCTCTGTACCCCACACATAATTATCTGTAAGCTCCCTCAGTCGAGCACTGAATTTTGAACACAGATTCAACCACAAAGACCAGTGAGGTTTTCCAATACCTCACAAAGAAGGCACATATTTGTAGATTAAAAAGAAAATAGCAGACATTAAATATCCCTTTGAGCATGGTGAAGTTATTAATTACACTTTGGATGGTGTATCAATACACCCACTCACTACAAAGATACAGGCATCCTAACTAACTCATTTGACGGTGTCACGGATGTTAAAGGACAGGTCAGACCAAGGTGCAGCGTGAAATTCATCCATGTTTATTAAACTGTATAAACATACAAAAACAACAAACGCCAACGAACCGTGATGTCGAAAGGCTATACACACAAGCCCAAACTCACCGAACACAAACAAGATCCCACAACACAGGCAGGAAAACTGGCTGCCTAAGTATGATCCCCAATCAGAGACAATGAGCGACAGCTGCCTCTGATTGGGAACCACACCCGGCCAAACATAGAAACAGAAACATAGAATCCCCACATAGGAAAACCCACACATATATTCACACCCTGACCAAACTAACTAGAGTCTATAGGTCAGGGCGTGACAGACGGAGAGGAAGGAAACCGCTCAGAGATTTCAACATGATGCCAATGGTGACTTTAAAACAGTTAGTTTAATGGCTGTGATAGGAGACAACTGAGGATGGATCAACAATATTGTAAATACTCCAAAATGCTAACCTAAATGAAAAGGAAGCCTGTACAGAATAAAAAATATTCCAAAACATACATCCTGTTCGCAATAAGGCACTAAAGTTAAACTGCAAAAAATGTGGCAAAGAAATTAACTTTATATCATGAATACAAAGTGTTCTGTTTGGTACAAATCCAACACAACAAATCACTGAGTACAACTCTTCATATTTTCAAGCATGGTGGTGGCTGCATCATGTCAACGGCAAGGACTGGGGTGATTTCTTTAGGATAAAAAGAATGGGAAACGAAACACAGCTAAGGCAAAATCCTAGAGGAAAACCTAGTTTGGTCTGCTTTCCAACAGACTGTCACGATCGTTAGAGTGAGTGGACCAAGGCGCAGCGTGAGATTTGTACATCTTATTTAATTAAGTGCACACACAATAAACAAAACAACAAACGATACGTGAATTCCACGGTACAAACACAAAACCAACTGGAACAAGATCCCACAACTATTGTGGGAAAACAGCCTGTATAAATATGGCTCCCAATCAGAGACAACCAGCAACAGCTGACACTCGTTGCCTCTGATTGGGAACCACTCTGGCCAACACAGAAATACAATACTACACTGTGACATAGAACAAGAACACATAGAAACTACACACCCTGGCTCAACATATAGAGTCCCCAGAGCCAGGGTGTGACAGTACCCCCCCCCAAAGGCGCGGACTGCGACCGCGCCTCAACATAAACCAAACAGGGGAGGGCTGGGTGGGCATTCCTCCTCGGAGGCGGTTCCGGCTCCGGGCTTGCCCACCACCCTCCAATAATCCCCCCGTAACGCCCCTGGTCCGGTCTGGCCCCGCTGGCTGGAGCTGGACTGGACATCGAAGGAGCGGATTGCTTAAGCTCCGGTGTGGAGCAGCTGACCGGTACCTGATCAGGCACCGGTGACCCAGGCACGGGTTGTGCCGGACTGACGACGCGCACCCCTGGCTTGGTGCGTGAAGCAGGAACGGGCCGGACCGGGCTGACGATGCGCACCCCTGGCTTGTGCGTGGAGCAGCAACGGGCGGACCGGGCTGACGATGCGCACCCCTGGCTTGGTGCGTGGAGCAGGAACGGGCGGACCGGGCTGATGAAGCGCACCCCTGGTTTGGTGCGTGGAGCAGCAACGGGCCGGACCGGGCTGGCGACACGCACCCCTGGCTTGGAATGCGTGGAGCAGGAACGGGCCGTACCGGGCTGGCGACGCGCACCGTAGGCTTGGTGCAGTGGCAGGAACAGGCCGGGCCGGGCTGGTGGCGCGCACCGTAGGCTTGGTGCGAGTGGCAGGAACAGGCCGGGCCGGGCTGGCGACGCGCACCGTAGACTTGGTGCGAGGGGCAGGAACAGGCCGGGCTGGGCTGGCGACGCGCACTGTAGGCTTGGTGCGAAGAGCAGGAACAGGCCGGGCCGGGCTGGCGACGCGCACCCGTAGGCTTGGTGCGAGGGGCAGGAACAGGCCGGGCTGGGCTGGCGACGCGCACCGTAGGCTTGGTGCGAGTGGCAGGAACAGGCCGGGCCGGGCTGGCGACGCACCGTAGGCTTGGTGCGAGTGGCAGGAACAGGCCGGGCCGGGCTGGCGACGCGCACCGTAGGCTTGGTGCAGGGGCAGGAACAGGCCGGGCTGGCGACGCGCACCGTAGGCTTGGTGCGAGGGGCAGGAACAGGCCGGGCTGGGCTGGCGACGCGCACCGTGGGCTTGGTGCGGGGAGCAGGAACAGGCCGGGCCGGGCTGGCGACGCGCACCGTAGGCTTGGTGCGAGGGGCAGGAACAGGCCGGGCCGGGCTGGCGACGCGCACCCTTGGCTTGGTGCGGGAGCAGGAACAGGCCGGGCCGGGCTGGCGACGCGCACCGTAGGCTTGGGTGCGAGGGGCAGGAACAGGCCGGGCCGGGCTGGCGACGCGCACCGCTAGGCTTGGTGCGAGGGGCAGGAACAGGCCGGGCCGGGCTGGCGACGCGCACCGTAGGCTTGGTGCGAGTGGCAGGAACAGGCCGGGCCGGGCTGGCGACGCGCACCGTAGGCTTGGTGCGCAGTGGCAGGAACAGGCCGGGCCGGGCTGGCGACGCGCACCGTAGGCTTGGTGCGAGGGGCAGGAACAGGCCGGGCCGGGCTGGCGACGCGCACCGTAGGCTTGGTGCGAGGAGCAGGAACAGGCCGGGCCGGGCTGGCGACGCGCACCGTAGGCTTGGTGCGAGGGCAGGAACAGGCCGGGCTGGGCTGGCGACGCGCACCGTGAGGCTTGGTGCGAGGAGCAGGAACAGGCCGGGCCGGGCTGGCGACGCGCACCGTAGGCTTGGTGCGAGGGAGCAGGAACAGGCCGGGCCGGGCTGGCGGACGCGCACCGTAGGCTTGGTGCGAGGGCAGGAACAGGCCGGGCCGGGCTGGCGACGCGCACCGTAGGCTTGGTGCGAGGGGCAGGAACAGGCCGGGCCGGGCTGGCGACGCGCACCCTTGGCTTGGTGCGGGGAGCAGGAACAGGCGGGCCGGGCTGGCGACGCGCACCGTGAGGCTTGGTGCGAGGGGCAGGAACAGGCCGGGCCGGGCTGGCGACGCGCACCATCAACTTAGTGCGGGGAGCAGGAACGGGCCGGACCGGACTGTTGACGCACACCACTTGCTTTTTGTGAGGAGTGGGACTGGGTTTCGTCATAACCCTCCGCTCCCCCAGCTGCCTACACAGATCCTCTCGCCGTGCCTCTACTCTCA
The DNA here is from genome assembly GCF_020615455.1 of Coregonus clupeaformis. NCBI lineage: Eukaryota > Metazoa > Chordata > Actinopteri > Salmoniformes > Salmonidae > Coregonus > Coregonus clupeaformis. The sequence continues at coordinate 70,926 of NW_025533582.1, forward strand.
CCTTCTCCCTTATCGCCTCCAGTAGCTCCACCCTCTGCACCACTAACTCCTGCTCCCTCTGCACCAATAGCCCCCTTAACCTGGTGGCCTCCTCACCTAACCTCCTAATACGCCCTGTAGCTGCCTCCTGCTGCCCCGTCGCCCATGCCGTGTGCCCCCCCCTAAAAAATGTTTGGGGTTGCCTCTCGTCCGTCCGACGACGACCCTGTTGACGCCGTTGCTCCTCTCTCCGTCGCGCCTCTACCGTCTCCCTCCATGGACGGCGATCCATCCCGGCCTGGATTTCCTCCCAGGTCCAGGACCCCTGCCCGTCCATTATCTGCTCCCACGTCCAGGCTGCCTGCTCCTGGACACGCTGCTTGGTCCTGGTATGGTGGGATCTTCTGTCACGATCGTTAGAGTGAGTGGACCAAGGCGCAGCGTGAGATTTGTACATCTTATTTAATTAAGTGCACACACAATAAACAAAACAACAAACGATACGTGAAGTCCACGGTACAAACACAAAACCAACTTTGTTTCTATTTTAACGATTGTGAATTTCATTTTCATACTATAGCATAGCTGTCCCCTTCATACTTTCATTATCAATTCATTATCTTATTGCCTGCTTTCAGGAAAGCCTAAGGTATGCCTATAATTTTTAAATACGTTTTAAGGAAGAAATGTTTCCTCCTGTGTCTGACATACAGTGGTGGCTTTGATTGATGGGTGTTTTTAGGGGTGTGTGAGCTGGTCGTCTAATACAATAGCCCATCCGTGACAAGGACCGACGAGTTGTGCGTTCCGAGATGCCGTTCTGCACACCACTGTTGTACTGCGCCGTTATTTGCCTGTTTGTGGCCCGCCTGTTAGCTTGCACGATTCTTGCCATTCTCCTTCGACCTCTCAACAAGCTGTTTACACCCACAGGACTGTCGCTGACTGGATGTTTTTTCTTTGTCGCACCATTCTCGGTTAACCCTAGAAGACACTGTCGGGCATGAAAAGTCCGGGAGGCCATTCGACGCTCAACTTTACTTAGGTTACTTGTTTTGCCCATTCTGATGTTCAATCGAACAGTAACTGGATGCCTGTCTGACTGCTTTATGTGGCAAGCCACGGCCACATGACTCACTGCTTGTAGGAGCGAACCGTTTTCATGAAAACTTAGGACACTAAAGAGACCTTTCTACTGACTCTGAAAAACACCAAAAGAAATATGCCCAGGGTCCTTGCTCATCTGCGTGAACGTGCCTTAGACTTGCTGCAAGGAGGCATGAGGATTGCAGATGTGGCCAGGGCAATACATTGCAATGTCCGTACTGTGAGATGCCTAAGACAGCGCTACAGGGAGACAGGATGGACAGCTGATCGTCCTCGCAGTGGCAGACCACGTGTAACAAAACCTGCACAGGATCGATACATCCGAACATCACACCTGCAGGACAGGTACAGGATGGCAACAACAACTGCCCGAGTTACACCAGGAATGCACAATCCCTCCATTAGTGCTCAGACTGTCCGCAATAGGCTGAGAGAGGCTGGACTGAGGTATTTTAGGCCTGTTGTAAGGCAGGTCCTCACCAGACATCACCGGTAACAACGTCGCCTATTGGCACAATCCCACCGTCACTGGACCAGACAGGACTGGCAAAAAGTGCTCACTGACGAGTCAAGGTTTTGTCTCACCAGGGGTGATGGTCGGATTCGCGTTTATCGTCGAAGGAATGAGCGTTACACCAAGGCCTGTACTCTGGAGCGGGATCGATTTGGAGGTGGAGGGTCCGTCATGGTCTGGGGCGGTGTGTCACAGCATCATCAGACTGAGCTTGTTGTCATTGCAGGCAATCTCAACGCTATGCGTTACAGGGAAGACATCCTCCTCCCTCACGTGGTACCCTTCCTGCAGGCTCATCCTGACATGACCCTCCAGCATGACAATTCCCCCCAGAAATGTCTGGGAACTTGCAGGTGCCTTGGTGGAAGAGTCGGGTAACATCTCACAGCAAGCACTGGCAAATCTGGTGCAGTCTATGATGAGGAGATGCACTGCAGTACTTAATGCAGCTGGTGGCCACACCAGATACTGACTGTTACTTTTGATTTTGACCCCCCCTTTGTTCAGGGACACATTATTACATTTCTGTTAGTCACATGTCTGTGGAACTTGTTCAGTTTGTCTCAGTTGTTGAATCTTGTTATGTTCGTACAAATATTTACACATGTTAAGTTTGCTGAAAATAAACACAGTTGACAGTGAGAGGACATTTCTTTTTTTGCTGAGTTTAGTTGTCACCTGATGTCACTAGTGTGTGTTGCCTTATGTAAGTAAGAATGTTGTTTTACTTCACACACACACACACACACATATGCCTGCACACACACACACACATCCACTCACTGTTTGTTTGCTGTTGTATTTGTGCTGTTGCAAGTGTCTTCTGTCTGTGTTGTCCATTTTGTCTTACATTGTTTTTGTTTTTATCCTCCGTCCCCACAGGAGACGGCCTTTTGCCTCTTGCCAGGCCGTCATTGTAAATAAGAATTTGTTCTTAATTGACTTGCCTGGTTAAATAAAGGTTAAATAAAGGTTAAATAAAGTAAATCATTGTTTCCATCACTATTTTCTATGTTTTCTAGATCACAATAAGCGGCTTATCCCAGCTTACGGAGAAGATGCCCCACTTCCGTAAGCAGATGGCTCAGGTATACAGTCCGTTTTGGTTGTGTCATTCTGATTTGGTCTGCTCTGGTTGGGTGTGATGCCTCCGAGGCCCAGTATATTGTGGTGTTTTTTTCACCTGCTCTCTATGGAAATGATACTGTGGAAAAACAGGTCATTCCTCTATTATGTGACTGGGTTGATATGGAAATTAAAGCTGTTCACTTATACTGCCATGTGGGAAAATGTATTGATATTAGAATAAAATATATTAGATATTAGACTGTTTTTCTCAGCCATGTTTCTATGTCAACCACAGAAAACCGTCCATCTGAATTTGACTGAAGACTATATGAACCACTTCCAGAAGAATGTGCAGAAACTCTGCAAAGCTGAGCAGGTATGCTTTACAGTGTCTCATATGTATGGCCAAAATGTCACTGTTGCAATGTACATGTCCCTTATGTATGACCTTGTGGTTTCTGACTGATGTTATGTGTTCACTGTTGTATAGGACCTGGCAGTAGGGTCTGATGTGGAGGGTCAGAAGGTGAAGGACCCGATAAGGACACTGCTTCCTGTCCTGCTGCACCCCCACGACATCTATGACAAAATCAGAGCTGTTCTCCTCTACATCTTCAGCCTCAACGGCGAGTCTGCTGCTCTGACACAACCTGCACTCTCACACAGTTTTAAAGAGAATCTTTATATTTACATGTAAACATTTAGTCGCTTTTATATGGCATCTATTACATTGAAAATGGAATGAAAGTCTATGGTTTGAAAATGGAAGATCATGAATTCCTTATGTGCCCCTTGACTAAGGTACGATTGGAGCTTCAGCTATAGGAATATTCCTTTAATATAATCTATTTTCAGTTGGCCTGAGGTAACTTTAGTCAATTATCATTTTTAAAACCTTTTTATTTCTGGTTCTGAACAGGAACAACAGAGGAGAACCTGAACAAACTCATCCAACACGTTAAGATCAAGGAGGACATAGAGTTTATTCTCAACTGGAGAGAACTGGGAGTCCCCATCATATCTTCGATAAGTGAGATGTTATAGGGCATAGCCTACTGTATGTAGTTTGCTAGATCTTAGCACGGTCATAGCCCAGGTGGATTATACAGTACCATCAGTGTATTGTATTATAGTGTGGAACATCACTAGTTTTATGTTTTTTTTCTTGCAATTCTCATTTTGTATCTTCTTACCTTAAACCAGGCTTTTATATTTATGGTTTTGTTTCTTTCCTTCTATATCTCTCTTTCGCTCTCTCCCTCTCCCCAGCCGAGCTTGTTCCCACTGCGTAGGTCGTCTCGAAGGGGGCGCTCTCAGGAAGAGACATACAACCTGTCCTGATGGACACCTGTCATCAAAGACATGATGGAGGTCAGCATAATGCAGGCACTACCTCCTCTCTGTCCCAACAAATGTATTCAGACTCTGGACCCATTACGGACAAAAATGCCATCATTGATGCATTTAATCGTCATTCTATTTCAGCAGGCTATCTTTTTGAAAGACTGTGTAACCCTACTATCTCTAAGAGTGGGCTAAATGCTGATTCTGGAATTTAGCAGATTGACTCAGAAAATTTTAGTGAAGTTTTTGCATTTGGTCAATTCACAGAAAAATTATTCCTGGATTCCTTACTTGCTATAGATACCAATAAATCCACAGGGCTGACCAATTGGAACCAGGTCTGCTCAAGTGTGCTGCCCCCCTCATTGCTGGCTCAGTAACCCATATCTTAAATCTAACATTGTTATCAGGAAATATTCCAAAAAGTATGGAAAACAGCTTATGTGCTGCCACTCCATAAGGGCAGGATAGTAGTGATCTTGATCATTATTGTGACGTAAAAAATAATGCTAAATGACGTAAAAAATGGTGCCATCTCCAGGCTTCCATGTCTAGCTGAAATTCTTGAATCTTTGGTAAATAAGTAACTTCGCTCTTTTTTTTTTATCTGAGCATGGTATTTTGAATATAAATCAATCTGGGTTTAGGCCAGGGCACAGTACTGTCAATGCGTTAGATGCTAAAATGAATTGTGCTGCTTTGTTTGTGGACCTGTCAAAAGCCTTTAATACTGTTTTTCATGCTATTTTATTGAACAAGTTGTCCTCGCTTGACCTGGGCTCTGATGCCTGCTCATGGTTTCATGATTGTCTTAGTGACAGAACTCAGGCCATCGTGATTGATGGGGTTAAGTCAGAATTTCTTGAAGTACCTAAAGGTATTCCGCAGGGGTCGATACTAGTACCTGCTGTTTTCACTATTTACATAAATGCTATTGATTAATCTGTTAAAAATTGTCAATTTCATCTATATGCGGATGATACTATTATGTACTCAATTGCCCCGACAGCTGACCTGGCTGTGACAAGGCTACAGTCCGAATTTGCAGCTGTGCAGGAAGCCCTTACTGATTTTAATACTTGTGCATAATACGGGCTAAACTAAAGACAATCGTTGTCTCAGATGGATTACATCTTCACTCATCGGATGGTTCTATAATCGAAAGAGTCCCTGCATACAAAAATACCTTGGTATTTTGATTTACAATGATTTAACGTTTAAAAAACATACAAATTAGCTTGTTAAGAAGCGAAGATTTAAAGTGGGAATGTTCTACAGAAAGATTTTGCCTCTCTTTAGTCAGCACAAAGCAGATTGTGCAGTCAACCTTTCCACCTGTTTGTGATTGTGATGCTATTTATCAAAGTGCAGCCTCCACTACTCTTAAACTCCTGGATGTCGTTTTATCATAGCGCCCTTCGTCTTATCACAGGAGACAGTTGTATTACTCATCACTGCATTCTTTACCGAAAGGTTGGCTGGACCTCTTTAAAGTCACGTAGATCACATCAGTAGATCACATCAGTAGATCACATCATTACACTCTCTTTGTTTACAAAGCCCTGCTCCACAAGCTTCCAATTTACGTAACTTGACTGTTAAGATTTCAAATTACAAGTTATCAAACACGTTCACTGGGTTGGTTAACTCTGGAGACTCTTTTGGTGTCTACAGAGTTAGGTAAATCAGCCTTTAACTTCCTTGAACCCTATGTTTGGATTAATCTCAGATGGATTAATCTTTGGTGGCCCTAGGGTAATTCAGACAGCTGACAGAGGATTTTTAGAATGAAGAATTTGTTTATTTTAATTGACTGTTATGTATCTTAATGTGTATTTAATGTGTATATTGTGTATATTTATGTTTATCTATACTTGCCTATTGATGTTTTTTTTTAAATATTGTGCAGGGCTCATTTGCTAAATAGATTTAGTCTCAATATAAAAGTTGTAGTTTATGACTGACATCCTGTATTGATTGAGACTGTGTGTGGGATGTGTGGTGTTCCAGGATGCTGTGGAGAACAAGCTGGAGACCAGGGAATGGCCACACCAGTCAGAGTGCCCAGCGGCCTGAAACGGCTCTGGGGCTGTCAGGTAAGATTCAAGATTCTTTAATTGTCACAACTGCAGTTGATGTATTTGCTTTTGGTAAAGCATGGCAACAAACATGTGCACAAGGATGACATTCATAGACAAATTGCAACCCAAAGGATGGGTTGAGGAAGGGGTTATGGGGGTTAAAGAAGGAGTGGCAGGGAGCATTGGCACTCAAATCAAACTCTGAGGCTTCTCCCATCCCTGTTTGTGACAAATAGTGGTCCACATTATTTTACTGCGTGTCAGTTATACAAGCTGAACTCTTTATAGCAGGGATCATCAACTAGATTCAGCAGCGGGCCCATTCATGTCTTGAGCAGCTGGTCGGGGGGCCGGAACATAATCACAAATAATTTGTAGACTGCAAATTGACAACACGAATCCCAAACAGATATAATATTTGACTAAAACATCATTTCAAACCTTGCTTACATTTGTATACGATCTCTCTATAATGCGTGGGAATATTTGGGAACAGACTTCCAACATTAAAATCACTTGGAGACGATTTCGGGTATTGTTAGTCTTGTATGTTAATATTGTTAATCTTTTGAGATTCACCCAACCATTGACATTGTCCCCAACTACAGCCCAGTCAGTACCTGTACTAGTGCTTGACACCCCCTGCTGTAAATAAATGGTAGTACAAAAAACAGGAGGTAATGAATGGAAAATGATGATTCACAGTACAGTATGGTTCTGTCTTGGTCTTGAATGTCAGGCAAAGCAACACTACAGAATGTTCTTCATCTGTAATTTGTATGACATTGTTATTTTGTTATTATTAAACAAACATGTAATTTTCATTCAATCTCCAGGATCGTCCTACATTGTGGCCCTGAGCATACCAACCACCACCAAGGAGTCCTTTACAATAGTGAAGGAGTGACCCACCCTGTAACCCTTCCCCCAATATAAGACCAACCCCGCTCCCTGTTTCCCTATACCCCTTCCCCAAATGTAACACCATCCCCCACCCTCCATCCCTGAGCACAGAGCACAGAGCACTCAACTTCCTCAATGGAAGACTGAAGGGAATTCATATTCTAGATGCTAGTCATTAGCTATGTGTATTATTAATCCTTCACTTTCGAACCTGGTGCATATTTGTAACATAACCGTTGTGCCCTACCCTAAAGTGCAGTTATTACCTTTTAAAAATCTAATCGACCTGTGTGGATGCGTCTCAAATGGCCCCCTATAATAGGGCTCTGGTCAAATGTGGTGTACTGCTGGGGAATAGGGTGCCATTTGAGATGCACCCTGTGTATTGTTTTTGTCTCATAATGTTCCATGTTGGAAAGCCTGTGAGAAATGCTTAGAGATGTAATTTGGATGAAATAAGATGTAGAAGAGCTAAGATAATGTACATATGATGTAAGCACTGTCTGCTGCTTGCTAAACTCTCCCTCCCTGCTCTTACTGTTTAGATATTCTCACCTATATTATGATTATCAAGAAAGTGTTTTTAACAGATTATTTACCTTTTTATTGTATTGAACAACTGATGAATAAATGGATGATGTGGTTCAATGGTGTCTTATTATTTGGAGTGATACTCACTTTGTTACTTAAAATTCTGCTATGAAAAACAACTATACTTTAGTGTTAGAGCCATTTACTGAAACACTCATATTTATCAAGGTTTTTTATAAAAACATATATGGTTCATCACCACACAATATAATTTTGGTGATTGTTTGAGGTTTTGAGGAGAGGTGTGAAACATCTCTTATCTGAATAATGAAGAAAATATAAATTCAATCAGAAAGCCTCATCAGAACAACAGTAATATGATCTTTGCAACACATGTATCCAAAGCCAGTCCTCTCCAGTGGGCTACTACAGAAAGGAAGCAGCGGTGAAGGTTCAATAGAGAAGATAATAAGAGCAGCAGGGTTTTTGTCTGGTATCTGGCAGAGCTGGGACATGGGTATCGGGTGGACGAAGTGTCCTCATACCTGAGGGAGACACAATGGGTCTCCCCCTCTCTCAGAGAATATGACGAGGCTTCTGTAATGTAATATGTCAAATCTGCCATACGTTTAGCCAGTCTCTCCGAAGAATGCAGGATCACAGCCATGTTTTATAATGTGTCAATTGATTGTTGGTGGTGAATCATAGCATTGGAGTCTATAGGCTACATATACTACTAGTGCCCCATATTGACCCCTATTAGCAACCTGAATTGAATTGACTGAACTTTTTTCAGACTCATTTTCTTTTCATAAGTGCACAGTATAACACTTAATGAATCGATAAGGATGGGTATATAAAATATCTAACATTAAATATATGAACAAAATATGTATCCGTCTTTTGTTTTCAGATCAGTGTGTAGATGGAGAGGAGACTAGGAGAGGAAGCAGGTGTAGAGTATTGAGACAGACCCTTCCCTAGACTGAGACAGAGCAGATGTGGCTCACAAATCTGTTTTTGAACATGGTATATAAATAAACAACAGGAGATTGAACAACATTGATACTACAGGGGACCATACTTTCTCAAATTGTTGTTGCTAAATGAATTGAGCAATAAAGCGTTATTCATTATCATTAGGTGGACATGCATGTCATTTCTTCAATTTACCTCATTCAGAGGTTTGTGAATCAGATTGCATTTCTTATTCAAATATTGAACACACTAGACTCGTTTATAGACCAAGTCCATTGGCAGTAGTAGTCTAATGCCACCTTTATTTCAAAATAACCTTGAAAACAGTAACAGTAGAGTAAAAATTACAATGTGTAATCTAGACTATAGGTATGTTGAAATGTAATTGGTCAAGGATACAGTGATACTATGAGGCGTGGTTTTCTTCAAATTGTCTTTAGCGCCATTGGCCAATTTTGTTTTTTTGGGAGGGTGGCGGCTGGAGAAAGTAGTGAGGCAGACATTTTTCACTTCAATGACAGGGTCTATTTGCAAAAAATATACATAACCGCGAAATTGAAAATATGTATAGGATTTTGCTGTTAGGTTTCTAAAGTCTAAACCACATTGAATGGGCGAATCCGAATACACAATTATAAGGTAAGTTTGCACAGGCTACTACTGCGAAAGTGCCAGACGACTCCACGCATGAAAACAGTGGCTTGTGAACTTTGGGACACATATGGAAATGTACATGGTATTGTAGTCTAGATGCATGAATATGTAAGCTACACTAACTATGTTTTATTGGACTGTGCTTAAGAAGCCTCTTGCGTACTATGTACTGACCTGGTATACACTAACAGCGAAAAATGGCATATTACCAAGTGGACCAACCATGAAAATGTAAACGAGGGAGTAAAATACTTGATAGGTCCTACGATTATGATAAGGGTAAAACAGTTGTAATCTATAAAGTAGGTAATATACTTCGAAATCAATTGGTATAATTCATTAGGTTTAATTACTGTCTGAATAAGACAGGATATTGGGCAATAGGTAGCGTGTCAGCTCTCTGATTTTGTGTTCCAGTTCCTGACTCCAGCATGACGTTCTCGTGTTTCAAAGCCTCAACGTGAAACCCAAATCCACAGTACGGTCATTTGCAACCAAATTTCCAAATAACTCGCCCTGGCCCACCAAGCCTGTCTTTCATCAGTCTTGAAAGAAGGTAAAAGAGGCTAAAACCAGGGTTGAGAATGAAAAGCCTTACTCTTGGCCAAACATCCAAGCTGAAATGCAGGCAGCCATAATGCAAAATCTTCTATGAATGGTTGCCTTATACACACGCTGCCGGGCCTGCAGTCTCCCTCCCTGGTTGTGATTACTTTGAACACTACAGCAGGGATTGGCAATTTTGATGGGGCTGGAGGCCACAAAAAATCTGAACTCATCATGAGGGGCTTCCTGGTCTGCGTACCCACATCCAGAGTGGCTGACAAAAGTAATGGGGGTCTCCTGGTCCATAATTCGAACATGATTGCTACAAGTTCAGATAGCTGGCTGGACTAACTTACCAATGTAAAAAATGTTAGCTGACATGGGCTAATTGAGTGACTGACATAACAAGAGAGAAACTTCTGATGCACAACCAAATTTGTGTATTCTACTATTCTAACTCCCAGTAAATTGAGACCCTGACAATTGTTGTATTTTTGGGGGAATTGATCTGCGGGGGGCGGGCTGCCAGTTGGCCATCCCTGCTCTACAGGATATTGGCCCTTCCAGTGCCAGGCCTGATCTCACTGTATGTTGTTGCTGCATTAAGTTACTGAGAGAGCACATTGAAACTGTAACAGGAGCTCTTTACTTTATTCATCCACCATAACATTGGATTTAGTGTGCTTTACAAACTAACTGTTTTGCCTATAGGTGTAGCTGACTTGATATCTGAAACTCTCTGATCTTGACTTTTAGGGTACACAGTTCTGTTCAAGCCCCCAACCGTTTACAAGCTGAATGTGTGTATTCCTTCAGTGAACGTCTTGCCCGACCACTCTATAGTCTGGTCAAAAGAACTCCAGGTGCTGTGGAGCTTAACTGACAGACAGACTGCTCGGCTGCCTCACCATTGGTATGTCCAGCTGATTCCGCTTCTGGTTGCTGCTACTGTACCTGTGTCACTGAATCTGTGTTGCTATTGTGCTGCATATGGAGAATAAGGCCTTGCTCTCACCCAGCATCTCCAGTTTCCCTCTAATGAAACAGGGACTGGGAGAGAGGGTGATTGAGAGATTTGGGAGGTTTACTTGTGTAAGGTCTTTGCTGTTGTTTTTCTCTTGTGCAACGTTTGTGTGGCGTATTTGTGTCACTGTTTCACTTACCCTCTGGCACTCACAGCAGTGGCTGCCTGACTTCCTTTTGGATTGGTTCGCATCTGGTTTGGGTTTATTTGAGCTACTTAATTTGGTGTATGGTCGGTCGTGATTCCTCCACCATGCTCTCCAGCTCTCTTTTTCCCCGCCTGGTTTTAATTTGGATCATAAGGACTTCTGTGCTTGTTATGCACCCAAATGGACAGCAGTGTTTCTCTGCTTAGTGCGCAGGACAAGGAGCAAGCTCTTCATGCACGCCACATATACAGTATGTGTGCACTCTCCTCTCATTTTGGGCATGTAACTATGCCACCCTTTTTGGAATGTGAAGACTTGCCACTTATCTCTAAGCCATCTGAAAGCAGAAATATTATTTGAAATTATACCAAAGGCAAATCCAGGAATAACCTGGGTTCCCATAGCAGTATAAAATGGGTATAGGAAAACTCAAATGTTGATTTATTATTAGAAAATGATTGTTTTTATTTGTTCAGTGTATTTTGGTTAATTCATTGTATTGGTTAGTTGTCTGTGTTCCCTGTGGTGACAGTGACAGGAGGTAGGCTGTTCTCTCCTTCAGTCTCAGTAAACCTACATCCCAGTGGGAGGCCAGTGATATTGAGTTGAGGGCTGTTGAAGTAGGCTTAAGAGGCATGGGTTGTAAGTAGTGTTTTGTTCCTGTCAATATTTAATAGTAGAATGAAACATTAATGAGAACCCTCAAATGAATGCCTTGCTTTCTAATGTCTATATAGTTTGGCCTCAGTCTTCCACAGTGCACACTGTGAATGATCTGCTCTCCATTTTAGAGCGTCTCTGAACTGAAGCACATTACATGTCCAACTGTCATTCCACAGACCGGTTTGCCTGGAAATGGAGCAAACTGGTCTGATATATCCATATAGTATAGGTTACATAGCAACGTCTCTCTTGCTTATAAAAATAGCCCGCCCCATTTTACTGGGAGTAAAGATCCTGGTCAACAGACAAATAATCTCCTGTCATTGCCATGTGCATGACTGAAACCTTAATTCAATTTAACCTAGATCGGAGGCGTGACCTAACCAGTACTTTGATGCCACCTGTCCTTGTGAAAGCTAATAGGTGAACATAATGGTTCACCATAGCATACTCTCAAGCCGAGGGCACCTTGGACCAGGACAGTCATTAGGGTCGTTCCATGTCATTTCAGCAAGCCACGTTTATGTCCCATCCTTCATTCTGATATTTACCATGTTCTGACCACTAGATGGTGCTGTTCCTACGTTAAGTTTATTATTTTAATATTTTTAAGAATCCCCCCCATTGCAAAATGGCATATTAGTTTCCTTACACTGTAAGCAGTCTATGGACACGGTATGAAAGCAACCCATGCTTTGGTTTTGTTTACCTGGCCACTCTTTCAAATGCTAACTGTTTAGCATTTGTTGCACAAATCCAATGCAACTAAATGGACCCTATATCAGCATTTCCGCGCTTCATATCCAAATAATCTATAAGTAACATCCTTGAGTTACTTCAGGATGATTTGGACATGAAGTGTGAAAATGCTAATAATGGTTCCATTGACTTGCATTAGATTTGTGCCATAAATGCTAAAAAGTTAACTTTGGAAACACTGAACAACAAAACCAGCGCATGGATTGCTGTCATACCTTGTCCATAGACTGCTTACAGGGTAAGGAAACCAATATAACTTTGTAATTTGGGGGAACTATCACTTTAACATTGAGGAAGGGGGGTTAAAAAGAAGTCACTTGAAACAGCACCATCTAGTGGTCAGAACCTTGTAATATCAGGATGTAGGATGGGACATAAACCTAACAACTTCAATGACTAATATATCTGAAAAGGGGGAAAAAATCATCACCAAATTCACTGGGAATACATTACATAGGATGAAGAAATAATACTCTGAGATGCAGCTCCATACTCCTTGTCAGACTTAGAGAACTGATACTATGTACTCGTTGTTGTTGAGGTGGGATTGGCGTTGTGTATGGAGGGTCCGTGGGTGGCTTTTGACTCGGTTAGAAAAATGTTTGGTCCAAATCAGATGTTAGGTACTATATTTATTGAATATTATATGAATCCTATAAATTAAAATGGCCTATTTGGGAGCAATCAATTAGCTGAATTTCTCAGAGATCAAATTATATTTCAACAAAATAATGTTGCAGGAATTCTAATCTTATTTGTTTCTAACAGATACAATTTCAGAACAATCTGAGATGGTGGGTGTCAATCCTATTTTTTTTTGTTGTGCTTTTTGAGGTGGAACGACCCATTAATTAGTTAATGTGCTAAATACACACAAGTGGATTTCTACAGATTGGCCTTATTTACCCGACTGGAGGATAAGTAGAGGGCCACCACAGTGCCTTGTAGGGAATGGAGTTCTTACCCTGTTCCTGTTTGATGTGCTGCTGTAGTATCTACGGCTGCACAACTATCTCCATCATGGACATTTTTTACTTCATGATATCCGTGTCAAAGAGTCAGACCTTTCTCCAAAGCTCATATCAGGGGTCACTGAAACTCGTGTAGGGGTTCACTGAGTCTCATCTTCACAATCTTTATTAATCTGTTTCAAGTCAGTAAGACACTACATTACCAAAAGTATGTGGACACCTGCTCGGCAAACATCTAATTCCAAAATCATGGCCATTAATATGGAGTTGGTCCCCCTTTGCTGCTATAACAGCCTCCACTCTTCTGGGAAGGCTTTCCACTAGATGTTGGAACATTGCTGCGGGGACTTGCTTCCATTCAGCCCCAAGGGCATTAGTGAGGTCGGGCCCTGATGTTGGGCGATTAGGCCTGGCTCGCAGTCGGCATTCTAATTAATTCCAAAGGTGTTCGATAGGGTTGAGGTCAGGGCTCTGTGCAGACCAGTCAAGTTCTTCCACACCGATCTCGACAAACCATTTCTGTATGGACCTCACTTTGTGCACGGGGGCCATTGTCATGCTGGAACAGGAAAGGGCCTTCCGCAAAGTTGGAAGCACATAAGCGTCTAGAATGTAATTGTATGCTGTAGCGTTAAGATTTCCCTTCACTGGAACTAAGGTGCCTAGCCCGAACCATAAAAAACAGCCCCAGACCATTATTCCTCCTCCACCAAACATTACGGTTGGCACTATGGATTCGGGCAGGTAGCATTCTCCTGGCATCTGACAATCCCAGCTTCGTCCGTCGGACTGCCAGATTGTGAAGCGTGATTCATCACTCCAGAGTCCAATGGCGGCGAGCTATACACCACTCCAGCCGACGCTTGGCATTGCGCATGGTGATCTTAGGCTTGTGTGCAGCTGCTCGGCCATGGAAACCCATTTCATGAAGCTCCAGACTAACAGTTATTGTGCTGACGTTGCTTCCAGAGGCAGTTTGGAATGCAGTGGTGAGTGTTGCAACCGAGGACAGGCAATTTTTTTTACGCGCTTCAGCACTCTGCGGTTCTGTTCTGTGAGCTTGTGTGGCCTACCACTTTGCGGTTGAGCCGGTGTTGCTCCTAGACTTTTCCACTTCACAATAACATCACTTACAGTTGACCGGGGCAGCTCTAGCAGGGCAGAAATTTGACGACCTGACTTGTTGGAAAGGTGGCATCCTATGACGGTGCCACATTGAAAGTCACTAAGCTACTGCCAATGTTTTTCTATAGAGATTGAATAGCTATGTGTTTGATTTTATACACCTGTAAGCAAAGGGTGTGGCTGATATAGCCAAATCCACTAATTTGAAGGAGTGTCCACAAACCTTTAATAAATATAGTACCTAGCATCTGATTTGGACCAAACATTTTTCAAACATTGAGTTTAGACATGAATCCACCCACGGACCCCCCACACCAATCCCACCCCAACAACGAGTATATAGTATCAGTTCTCTGCATCTGACAAGTAGTATGGAGCTGCCGCTCAGAGTATTTTTTTCTTCATCCTATGTAATGTATTCACAGTGAATTTGGTGACGTTTTTAGTTTTTCCCCTGTTCAGAGAAATTAGTAGTCGGATTGGACATAGGTTTATGTCCCACCTAGTTCACCTAGTCGCATCTCGGGGATTCGAACCAGCAACCTTTCGGTTATTGGCCCAACACTCCTAACCGCTAGGCGACCTGCCGCCCCGTACGTGCTTACAGGGTAAGGAAACAATATGTAATATGGGTGAACTATCCTTTTAACACTCGGAACGCCAGAATTCTTAACTACTAGAATGGCCATGACGGTCATTCTTACTGTTGATATTAAAATTGTGTAAATATTCCATAATAAATAATTAATTGCTAAATGAATGCATTTATTATGTTAAAATAGGTAATAAGTAACCTCAGGACACCAAATGTAAATTGTAATCGGTCAGAAAATATATTGATTGACCCAGAAGTGCATAGACTGTAAATACTAAAATAAGAAGATAGTGTATTTTCTGACTCTTAAGTATAAGTTGCCTGCCCAGCAAGTATAACCTATATTAAAACTAATTTCCCACATAATTATAATAATAGATTTACATTTACATCATTTAGCAGACGCTCTTATCCAGAGCGACTTACAAATTGGTGCATTCAACTTATGATAGCAAGTGGGACAACCACTTTTTTTTTTTTTATGTGGGGGGGGGTAGAAGGATTACTTTATACTATTCCAGGTATTCTTTAAAGAGGTAGGGTTTCAAATGTCTCCGGAAGGTGGTCAGTGACTCCGCTGTCCTGGCGTCGTGGGGGAGCTTGTTCTACCATTGCGGTGCCAGAGCAGCGAATAGCTTTGACTGGTCTGAGCGGGAACTGTGCTTCCGTAGAGGTAGGGGAGCTAGCAGGCCAGAGGTGGATGAACGTAGTGCCCTCGTTTGGGTGTAGGGTCTGATCTGAGCCTGAAGGTAAGGAGGTGCCGTTCCCCTCACAGCTCCGTAGGCAAGCACCATGGTCTTGTAGTAGATGCGAGCCTCAACTGGAAGCCAGTGGAGTGTGCGGAGGAGCGGGGTGACATGAGAGAACTTGGGAAGGTCGAACACCAGACGGGCTGCGGCGTTCTGGATAAGTTGTAGGGGTTTAATGGCACAGACAGGGAGCCCAGCCAACAGCGAGTTGCAGTAATCCAGACGGGAGATGACAAGTGCCTGGATTAGGACCTGTGCCGCTTCCTGTGTAAGGCAGGGTCGTACTCTCCGAATGTTGTAGAGCATGAACCTGCAGGATCGGGTCACCGCTTTGATGTTAGCGGAGAACGACAGGGTGTTGTCCAGGGTCACGCCAAGGTTCTTGTGATGTGTCCTATAGACAATATTAAATTGACAATAGTCTGATGGGTGACAATTTCATCAATTGTCAAATAGAGTTCTGAAGAGACTAATGACCAGCGCAGTGTGCATTGACAATGAAGGGAACAGAGCTTACCAAATAGCACTTCTTCCATATCATCTTACAGAGGTCCGTGCAGGCCAGATGTTTTGATTTGTATACCCTATCAGAAAGAGCAGATTCTAATTAACCTATTTGTGACCCGTTTCAGGAAGCTAGGTGTATGTCGCACGTCACTACTTCACAGGAGAGGCATTTGAACATATTTATTTTTGTTTAAATCAAAATGTATTTTTTGTCAAAGGCTTTCTGGAACATGTGAACTTTCATGTGCCTTAATAACAAACTGTTTTGCCGTCTCTACATACGAATACAATTGTTAAATTACGAGTCTGTTTATAAAAATACAGGAACCATCCCGCTAGCCATGATTGGCAGAGATAATGGATGGGCAAAACGTGCCGAGAGATGAGTTTGGATTGGCCTGCCATGTAGCACGCTTCTGTCTATAACATGAGTTGCTCAGTATGTGTAGGTAAATGTAAAATAATCCATGCTACCACAGCTTTTTTGAAAGATAACGTTAGCCATAGAGAACTCCAAAAGTGTTGCTACTGCTCTCAACAACATTGCTGCCCAGAATTTGGCAGGCACTATCGATTTAAGATCAGTGGGAAAAAGTTGTGATGGACTAGTTTCTGCACACGGTCAGTGTGAACCGGAGTGACTTGACACAACAACGGGCCAAACAAGCTGTAGCTAGCTACAAACCAAACGGAAAAGACACCCCGCCGTGAAGCGTTCATCCATGTATACGGGTAAGGGTCTAGCTACATTTTCAGATATTCTAAGTTTCAAATTTTAACAGAAAGTCGTTTTCATTGCAATTTAAAGCTAGTTAATGTTACATGTATGATCTGTGTAGTAATATTATTAGTATCTCAGAAATCCATTTACATTGCTAGTTATAGCCTAATGTTAGCTAGCTAGCGTTAGCTACCTGCAGATTCATACTCCAGCATTTCATGCATGGTGGCTAGCTATGACAATCCGTTTGTACTGTAACTATGGGTTGGGATTATGGTTCATTGTTTAGCTAGCTAGCTAGCTAGCTACATGTCTAAACAAAGGACTCCACTTCGTCAGATAATTACATGACCCATCAAGTTAGCCAGGTGTGTCTGGGGGTGATTACGGACATCGAACATGTGTACATGTCTAGACAATAGTGACCCATCCACTTAGCTAGATGTGGCTGGGGGGTGGTTATAGCATTTCTTTCACATGACCCATCAATTTAGACAAGTGTCTCTGAGTAAGCATCATCTAATAATTATACAATATTTTTATCTGGACACTTTCAAAGTCAGATTAGGATATAGGCCAAGGACTAGATAAAGTGTATTTTTACCTAGAGTTTTTCCTAATTGCAAGCTACTACTTTTGCCAATTTTAGTCTTGAAATCTTTGGTTGTTTACTACACTACCTTACTCACTCTGTGTAGCACATTACCTAAATGTGAATTCTCAAAAAGATGGGTGAGGCTTAAGAGGGTGTGAATGATGCTGAATAGGTTTAGACAAAGAGGAGCTCTCCAGTAAGTGTACCATAACATTCAAGGGCCATTTTCTCAAAAGTGGGGTTACAAGTTGATCAACTTTCAAAGCAGAATTACTTTCCCATTGTTCCCCAACTGCAGTGTATGATATACAATTTTGTAGCTGAGTCTCTACATTTTATCCGATGTTAAAATAAAAAACAATTTCAAATTTTTCGACATAATATCGAGGCGGTCGGTCACATTTTTGCCGAACAACTCTACAAATTGTGCGGATGGTCTTTGTTTAAAAATATAACTTTTTCCTAGAATATCCATGGATCTGTGCATGTTCCTCATAGGCTACTGGTGACGATCAGCAGTAGTCATTTCAGAAAAATATCCTATTTTCTTCTGTTATATAAAATGATATTCTTACTGTAAAATATGTGTGTTGACTGTGGTAGGGCAGGGACCGTGATGTCTGCTAAATGAACAAGTTGATTTCATTGGCATGACACAGCCATAGAAGAGCATGTCACAGCCATAGAAGAGCATGTCACAGCCATAGAAGAGCATGTCACAGCCATAGAAGAGCATGACACAGCCATAGAAGACTATGGCACAGCCATAGAAGAGCATGGCACAGCCATAGCCTTTGGTACTAAGCACAGATAAATTAAACTCAACATGCTATTTAGTTTTTTGAATAAATGTCTTGTATCATGTTTTTCATGACCTTCCTAAACTAAATATTAATGGATTTCTTTGTGGTTGTGTATGTTAACACTAGGGGGCGGTTTTGCGGACACAGATTAAGCCGAATCCTAGACTAAATTGCAGTTCCTCTTGCTGCGCCATAGGCAAGCACCATGGTCTTGTAGTGGATGCGAGCTTAGACTGGAAGCCTGAATTTATTATGTATCCCCATACTCTTCCTGGGCTTCAGTGAAATTAAGCCAATTATACATTTGAAAAACATTGCAATACCTTCATAATAGATTTCACAACATATTAAGTGTGTGCCCTCAGGCCTCTACTCTACTACCACTTATCTATAACACAAAATCCATGTGTGTATAGTGCGTATGTTATCGTGTGTTTGTATGCATGTGTCTTTGTTTGTGTTGCTTCACAGTCCCCGCTGTTCCATAAGGTGTATTTTGATCTGTTTTTTAAATCTAATTTTACTGTTGGCATAAGTTACTTGATGTGGAATAGAGTTCCATGTAGTCATGGCTCTATGTAGTTCTGTGCCCCTCCCATAGTCTGTTCTGGACTTCGGGACTGTGAAGAGACCTCTGGTGGCATGTCTTGTGGGGTATGCGTGGGTGTCCGTGTTGTGTGCCAGTATTTCAAACAGACAGCTCGGTGCATTCAACATGTCAATACCTCTCACAAATACAAGTAGTGATGAAGTCAATCTCTCCTCTACTTTGAGCCAGGAGAGATTGACATGCATATAATTAATGTTAGCTCTCTGTGTACATCCAAGGGCCAGCCGTGCTTTTTGTGGCACCTGACCACGCGACTGAACAGTAGTCCAGGTGCGACAAAACTAGGGCCTGTAGGACCTGCCTTGTTGATAGTACTGTTAAGAATGCAGAGCAGCGCTTTATTATAGACAGACTTCTCCCCATCCTAGCTACTGTTGTGTCAATATGTTTTGACCATGACAGTTTACAATCCAGGGTTACTCCAAGCAGTTTAGTTTTCTCAACTTGCTCAATTTCCACATTATTCATTACAAGATTTAGTTTAGGTTTAGTGAATGATTTGTCCCAAATACAATGCTTTTAGTTTTTGAAATATTTAGGACTAACTTATTCCTTGCCACCCATTCTGAAACTAACTGCAGCTCTTTGTTAAGTGTTGCTGTCATTTCAGTCGCTGTGGTAGCTGATGTGTATAGTGTTGAGTCATCTGCAAATGTGGACACACTGGCTTTACTCAAAGCCAGTGGCATGTCATTAGTAAAGATTTAAAAAAGTAATGGGCCTAGACAGCTGCCCTGGGGAATTCCTGATTCTACATGGATTTTGTTGGAGAGGCTTCCATTAAAGAACACCCTCTGTGTTCTGTTACACAGGTAACTCTCACAATATAGCAGGGGATGTAAAGCCATAACACAAGTTTTTTCAGCAACTGACTATGATCTATTATGTCAAAAGCCGCGCTGAAGTCTAACAAAACAGCCCACACAATATTTTTATCATCAATTTCTCTCAGCCAATCATCAGTCATTTGTGTAAGTGCTTGTTGAATGTCCTTCCCTATAAGCGTGCTGAAAGTCTTTAGTCAATTTGTTTACTGTAAAATAGCATTGTATCTGGTCAAACACAATTTCTTCCAAAAGTTTACTAAATGTTGGTAACAAGCTGATTGGTTGGCTATTTGAGCCAGTTAAGGGGGCTTTACTATTCTTAGGTAGGGGAATAACTTTTGCTTCCCTCCAGGCCTGAGGGCACACACTTTTTAGTAGGCTTAAATTGAAGATATGGCAAATAGGAGTGGCAATATCGTCCGCTATTATTCTCAGTAAATTTCCATCCAAGTTGTATGACCACGGTGGCTTGTCATTGTTGATAGACAACAATCATTTATTCACCTCTTCCACACTTACTTTACAGAATTCAAAATTACAATGCTTGTCTTTCATAATTTGGTCAGATATACTTGGATGTGTAGTGTCAGCGTTTGTTGCTGGCATGTCATGCCTAAGTTTGCTAATCTTGGCAATGAAAAAATCATTAAAGTAGTTGGCAATATCAGTGGGTTTTGTGATGAATGAGCCATCTGATTCAATTAATGATGGAGTTTGCCTTTTTGCCCAAAATTGAATTTAAGGTGCTCCAAAGCTATTTACTATCATTCTTTATGTCATTTATCTTTGTTTCATAGTTTACGTTTTAGTCATTTCATAGTGTAGTTAATTCTTTTTTTCTCAAGTTGCAGTATGTTTGCCAATCGGTTGTACAGCCAGACCTATTTGCCATCTCTTGCCTCATCCTTCTCAACCATAACTATTTTCAGTTCCTCATCAATCCACAGGGATTTAACAGTTTTTCTACAAAACTTATTGTATGACCTTTTATACACAATATTAGGCCCAGCCTTTGGAACTTTGGTTTTCCTAGATATGGCTACTTTTTTGTGATCACTACATCCGATGGATTTGGATACTGCTTTCAAACACATTTCTGCAGCATTAGTAAAGATATGGTCAATACATGTTGATGATTTCATTCCTGTACTGTTTGTAACTACCCTGGTAGGTTGGTTGATAACCTTAACCAGTTGCTGGCACTAGTTACAGTTTGAAGCTTTTTCTTGAGTGTGCGGAGGAGCAGGGAGACATTTGAGAACTTGGGAAGGTTGAAAACCAGGCGCCCTGCAGCATTCTGGAAAAGTTGCAGGGGTTTGATGGCACAAGCGGGGAGCCCAGACAACAGCGAGTTGCAGTAGTGAAGACGGGAGTTGACAAGTGCCTGGATTAGGACCTGCGCCGGTTCCTGTGTAAGGTAGGGTCGTACTCTACGGATGTTATAGGGCATGAACCTGCTTTGATGTCTGCAGAGAACGACAGGGTGTTGTCCAGGGTCATGCGAAGGTTCTTTGCACTCTGTGAGGGCAACACTGGAGTTGTCAACTGTGATGGAGAGGTCTTTGAGCGGGCAGGCCTTCCCCGGGAGGAAGAGCACCTCCGTCTTGTTGAGCTTGAGGTGGTGGGCTGACATCCATGCTGAGATCTGCCAGGCACACAGAGATGCGTGTCGCCACCTGGATCTAGATCTAGGAGGATGAGAACAGAGGAGAGCGAGAGAGTCAGCTTTGGCAGTGATTTGAGCCTCTGTGACACAGAGAAGAGCAGTCTCGGTTGAGTGACCCATCTTGAAGCCTGACTGGTTAGAGTCAAGGAGATCATTCTGAAAGAGATAATGAGAGAGTTCATCAGAGACGGCACGCTCATGTGTTTTGTAAAGAAAGAAGGGATACAGGTCTATAGTTTTTGACGTCCGATTTGACGTAGAGTGTTGGTTTTGTGAGGAGGAGAGCGACTCGGGCCATTTTGAAGTCAGACGGGACGTAGCCATTTTAATGAGGGAAGTGAGGAATGGGAGAAGGTCTCTAGTGATGGTCTGGAGGAGGGGATGGGGTCGAGCGGGCAGGTTGTCGGGCGGCCAGACCTCAGGATTTCATCTGGAGAGAGAGAGGAGAGAAAGAGGTCAATGCCTTAGAGTAGTTCTGTGTGGGTGGGACCAGTGGACTCAATAGGCTGAGTGAATGAGGAGCGGATGTCGTCAACCTTCTTTTCAAAGTGGTTGACAAAGTCGTCTGCAGAGAGGGAGGTGGAGGATTAAGGAGGGAGGTTCTGTAAGCTCACAATGAGCCACGGAGCAGGCTGGGAGGGCTGAGCGTGCCGGGAGGAATAGGGACAGTGCGAGTCATAGGATGCGAAAGGGAGGAGAGTATGGTCGAAGAGGCAGAATCAGGAAACCGACGGGAGAAGGATTTAGCAGAAGGGAGAGATGATAGGATAGAAGAGGAGAGCGTAGTAGAAGAGAGAGAGCGACGATTACGGCGGCGCATTACCATCTGGGTAGGGGCTGAATGATTTTGATTAAATCAATTTCCGTTTCCGTATGTACAAAGAAAATGCAGCTGATATTTGTTTGCTTTAGCCAAGGCTTTCATCTGACTCTCTTCGGGGAAGGCCCGTCCCAACTTCGTTACAAGTACTGATCACCTTGAGGTTTTTGGCATCATATTCCCAATAAAGTGTCCCTCTATAGCAGATGCTGAGGAGTACAGGAATCTTAAACTGGTTCTCAATAAATGTACAAAGTGTGCATTCCCAATTTTGCAGTTCTCCAACATTGTTGCACGTTGGAAAGGTGAAAGTCATGTCTCAAGGATTTTCCCAAACTCCTCTTGGTATGCTCAGCTTGAAGGTGGACAACATAGTGGAATCATATTTGGTGACAGTGGGTATGCACAGACCCCTATCTTCAGGCAATAGGACCTGAGCAACAACGGTACAACCAAGCTCATATCCACACCAGAGGTGTAGTGGAGTTCATGTTTGGTCTATGAAAGAGGCGTTTCCAGTGTCTCAGAAACACATTGCGCTTTCAACCAAAAATATGCTGCATTGTCATAATTGCAATGGCAGTGCTTCACAGTGGAAATGCGTTCTCTGGAGTGATGAATCACGCTTCACCATCTGGCAGTCCAACGGACAAATCTGGGTTTGGTGGATGCCAGGAGAATGCTACCTGCCCGAATGCATAGTGCCAACTGTAAAGTTTGATGGAGGAGGAATAATGGTCTGGGGCTGTTTTTCATGGTTCGGGCTAGGCCATTTAGTTCCAGCAAAGGGAAATCTTAACGCTACAGCATTCTGTGCTTCCAACTTTGGCAACAGTTTGGGGAAGACCCTTTCCTGTTTCAGCATGACATTGCCCACGTGCGCAAAGCAAGGTCTATACAGAAATGGTTTGTCGAGATCGGTGTGAAAGAACTTGACTGGCCTGCACAGAGCCCTGCCCTCCACCCCATCAAACACCTTTTGGGATGAATTGGAATGCCGACTGCGAGCCAGGCCTAATCGCCCAACATCAGTCCCCGACCTCAATAATGCTCTTGTGGCTTAATGGAAGTAAGTCCCCGCAGCAATATTCCAACATCTAGTGGAAAGCCTTCCCAGAACGGGGGACAAAGCAGGGAGCAAATTGCGGACCAACTCCATATTAATGCTCAGGATTTTGGAATGAGATGTTTGACGAGCAGGTGTCCACATACTTTTCATGTAGTGTAGCTCAAGTGATTGTCGCAAACAATAGCCATGGATTCACAAATGGAAATATCGGGACCCCGAACTGGTTCTAGTTCGAGAAGAACATTGGTACTGCTGCTGCTTCATGTTTCTCTCCTCCTCCTCCATAGCCAACTCAACATCAAATGATTCGCATCTTCATATCATGCTCTTCTTTTAAATACATTAGTTTGTGCTCATGAAATTCCATGGCCAGTTTCTCATGCATGCTCAGCCTCTTTTTCTTTGTCCTCTGGCCTAAGTTAGTGAAACAATCTTCCCTCCTGGCTGCTGCAGATGTAGCGGGCTGACCTTCATCCTGTTAAGACAAGTCCCCTCCAAGCTATGGTGATCATCTGCCTCTTGAAAACGATTGCTGCATTAGAGAACATAATTTATTCAAGAGTTGAGTTCATTACATAATTTTTGATGACTGACAACATGACATATTCCCTGCAGTCCGGGGATAGCACATGTTGAATGAATGTGTACTACCAAATGAGGATTGGAACAGAACGGTCCCCCAACTGAACTGCCCAAATGGTCCTCATCAGGGATACCTTCCAGGGGTTGCTGGCTATCAATGATCACGGTCAACAAGTCCCCCAGTTCATCTGTCTCTCGTCTTGAAATGCTCCCTACGAGCAACAGCATTTGTCTTTTTTAAATTATGTAATCACCAATTGTGAATGAAGAACAGGGCTGGCCATTCTGTTGCATTCATCTATTCTAATTATTATCTCAAAATGGTGTAACCTATATCAGTCCACCGAAAACAAGCAGTTTTATTAAGGCGTATGATACAAAATGCATTATACGGGGATGATTTCCGTATTTTGAAAGTTAAATATCTTGAAAATGTGAGTGCTGACAAGCAAAACATTTGGGGATTATGTCAACAATGGAGTAATGAAACAAATACCAAAAGATAGTTTTTGGGTGGAATTTTCCTTTGTCTACTCTAGACCTAAATGGGGTTGGCTACACAGTGAGAGCGTGCGCAATCTACAATGGCAAGACCAAGACAAATGGATGCACATGTTGCTTTAGCGTTGCTGCAAGATCTAAATGAAAATGACTCAGATGGCGGGGAAGAAATGGATCATAACATTTCTGATTCATGCTTGAACGGCTTTCCATATCTGGGAAAGGATCCATATCGGGCAGCAGGTGAGTGAGTTTCGGATCAGATGGCATGGCTGTACTTTGTGAAAGGAGGAACTCGCTGCTGGCCTGTTGCTGTGTTCTACAACATACTTGGCTGCTATCAACGCACACGTGTTGTTCCAGTTGTTCATAAGTCTGGCACACGGGCAACGTGAGACATATGAGGGCCAAGGCAGCAGCAAAGATTCCATGCGAGAGCCAAATTGCGCACAGCTCCCGGGGAGAAGAAACTGCCAGGTGGGCAGATGCACTTGGAACAGAACCCATGACCATGGGTGTAATCAATTAGCTTAATTTCTCAGAGATCAAATTATATTTCAACAAAATAATTTTGGTGGAATGCTAATCGTATCTATTTTAGGGACCACAGCCTAAAACAGCGCGCTGAAGGATCGGCAGATGAACACTAGATCCACATTCGTTTCAATGTGTGCAAGCCTTAAGGAGTGAGTTTGCCCCAGTCTGTAATGAGTTCACAGGTCTTTTGTGACAAAGGGCATTATCCCTGTAATTACCTCTGAACATGCTGACTAATGAGATGTGACACACACCAGCAGGTGGCCAAGAGGAGGCGGAGGGAGACTAAATGCTGCCGTCGGCTAAGCCCTGCTTACTGTAGTCACCACCACAACCCCTGAACCCATTCCTGTATGGGAAACCTACTTTTACCTTGAGACTGCAGCCCTGATTAGACTGTCAACAAAATATTTGGGAGGAGTCAGGAGTCTCCGGACAGAAGGCAGTTATAGCCCAAAGTTGTGCTGTTACGACAGGTCAGAGAGACGGTTTTAGAGACTGTGTCGGCATTGGCGAATCTTCCTGGGGAGAATATATATTTTTTGCTGTGCCTGGGCTGGCTAACGGGTCACCGTCGTTGGTATGTGTATGCACGCCAAAGGACAGCAACTGAGTTGTCTCTCCCTGAAGGAGCCGGTCTCGATCATAGCCAGTGACAGAGTGATCAAGAAGCTTGAGATGTCTGTCCTCTCAAGGGTCCGGGAGTGGGTTAGGATGAAGAGATGCAGCAGGTACAGTACTGTATGTTGGCGTCTGAAGTCTCTTGATGACTGCTCTTGACTGGCCCATATGTCAGGGCCAAAGACAGATTCATTCGTTTTCCGTGGGTGTCGGACATTCTATTCTAATCTAACTTTAATCACAGTAATGATTTTGTCTTGAAATGGACATTGGTTGTGGTTGTTCATCAATGTACTATTTTTCAGTCCGCTAATGTTCATTGAAGTTTGAATCGGATGCTGGAAAATGCTTGATTGGTAGTGAGGAGAGCAGGAGTTGACTGTATTCCAGGTGTTGAATTGAGTTGACAATGTTTTTGCCACTTCAGGCCATGTGCATACAGCATGTGTTATATGCTGTGCCAAATGGAGGTGGGGAGTCATGCTTGGACAAAGCCATGATGTAGGTTAATTGTGATGTAATAATAATCCTATAGTTTCCACCCCCTCAGCAGTATATTCTCCTGGTAGGTACTGTAACCTCATCCCCAGGCTAACCCAGGAAAAGTCTGGTGAATGACAGTACTCTTCTTGAGAGACCATATAGAAATGCCTGTTGTTTTGCTGCCTCTGTCTATGGTGGCATGAGAGGAAGCCTGAAGCCGTACCTTTTAAGGAAGCAGCATAACTTCCTAGAGGAGTAACCAACCACAGCTGTTTTTAAGCCGATGGTGTCTGGGTGTGGACTATGAAGTTCTACAGTATAGATGCAGATCCGAACCACGTACACAGATGGGTGTGCTGTAGAGCCGAACTGTCTTCGTGGAGAGCTGTATACCAACATGACAAAGGTATTTCTGCAGTCCATGTCATTGGTCTGGTGTGCCCTGAGTACCAGTTGTGCTATCATGCAAACTCTTGCCATGTTTGGCTTGACAATGACAGCAATTGTCATGAGCACAAACAGATCTGGGACCAGGCTAGGTTTGGTATTCTCTGACTGGGACAGCACTCTGACTGTAACTGCTATGTTTGCTGTTTGCTATCTTATGTGTATATTTGTTCTGGTGGTGGTGGTGGTGGTTGTTGTTGTTGGATTTTAACACTAGAACCGCCATAGGCCAATGCCCCCCCAAAAGCTATGTCCTGCTCCTTCCCTGACTTTTCCTAAATGTTTTGTATTTTACACTGCTCATTTGTCAGAATTTTAAAATCACAAACAGAAAAGTATTTAGAGCCTTTTAATCTGCAAAGACAATGTGCTGTATGACGTTGGTACATTTACATTTAAGTCATTTAGCAGACGCTCTTATCCAGAGCGACTTACAAATTGGTACCCAGCCATGCGCTAATGCGTCGCTCTCTCCTCACTGAATGAATCACAAATGGATGAATGAGTGATAATTGTGCACCTTACTTCACAATTGAGTATAAATTAGGCCTAACTGAATGAAGGTGAAGAGGCTGATTTCATTTAGAAAGATAATAGTGTAATCATGAGTTTGTAATGCCTATTTATCAGCAGCCAATAATTTGAGCGCGCGCCTTGCAGGTTGATACCATTCTCTTTTAATAATAATAATAATATGCCATTTACGTTTTACTTTGTAAAAATAAGCTGTTATGGGACTGTTTTATTTACTATAACACGCTAACTAATCACATTTATTGTAAGGGAAACGAAAACATGCTACATGTTGCAGTAGGCTTTTAGAATAATGCTAAACATATCCTTGACTCTATCCAGTGACGCAATTGATGCCAGCCAACTGAATGAATGACAAATGGATGCAATGGGTGATAATTATGCAAGTTGCTAAACAATCAAATGTAAATGTGGCCTAACTGAATGATGAGGGTGAAGAGGTTGATTTTAATTTAGAACAACAATAGTGCAATGATGAGTGTGTTATGCGTATTTATCAGCGTTGGTTCTCGTGTTAATAATTTAACCGCACGCCTTGAGGGTTGATACCCTTCTCTTTTATGTTTTACTTTGTAAAAAGAAGCTGTTACAGGGCTATTTTATTTACTGTAACTATATTACTAATCTAATGTATTGTAAGGGAAACGAAAACATGCTATGTGTTGCAGTAGGCCTTTCGAATAATACAAAATATGTCCTCTATCCAACATGATGAGCAGATAACAAATGATGCCAGTCAGCCTGCACAGCTCTGGCCCATCGAAACTATACCAAAACTAATTTTGCACATAATGAGAGTTAGCCTATAAACAAGATTAAATTGACAATCTGATGAGCATATTCTGCAGTTTCTATTACACTTACCTTTGTCAAATACAGTGCATTCAGAAAGTATTCAGACCCCTTGACTTTGTCCACATTTTGTTACAGCCTTATTCTAAAATGGATTCTATTGTTTTTTTCCCTCATCAATCTACACACAATACCCCATAATGACAAAGCTAAAACAGGTTTTTAGATTTTTGCAAATTTATAAAAAATGAACATAACTTATTTAAATAAGTATTCAGACCCTTTGCTGTGAGACTCCAAAATTGAGCTCAGGTGCATCCTGTTTCCATTGATCATCCTTGATGTTTCTACAACTTGATTGGAGTCCACCGGTGGTAAATTCAATTGATTGGACATGATTTGGAAAGGCACACACCTATCTATATAAGGTCCCACAGTTGACAGTGCATGTCAGAGCAAAAACCAAGCCATGAGTTCAAAGGAATTGTCCGTAGTGCTCCGAGACAGGATTGTGTCGAGTCACAGATCTGGGGAAGGCTACCAAACGATTTCTGCAGCGTTGAAGGTCCCCAAGAACACTGTGGCCTCCATCTTTCTTAAATGTAAGAAGATTGGAACCGCCAAGACTCTTCCTAGAGCTGGCCACCCAGCCAAACTGAGCAATTAGGAGAGAAGGGCTTTGGTCAGGGAGGTGACCAAGAACCAAATGGTCACTCCGACAGAGCTCCAGAGTTCCTCTGTGGAGATGGGAGAACCTTCCAGAAGGACAACCATCTCTGCAGCACTCCACCAATCAGGCCTTTATAGTAGACTGGCCAGACGGATGCCACTCCTCAGTAAAAGGCACATTACAGCCCGCTTAGAGTTTGCCAAAAGGCACCTAAAGGACTCTCAGACCATGAGAAACAAGATTCTCTGGTCTGATGAAACCAGAGCCCGGACTTGAACCCGATCGAACATCTCTGGAGAGACCTGAAAAAAGCTGTGCAGTGACGCTCCCCATTCAACCTGACAAAGCTTGAGAGGGTCTGCAGAGAAGAATGGGATAAACTCCCCAAATACAGGTGTGCCAAGCTTGTAGTGTCATACGCAAGAAGACTCAAGGCTGTAATCACTGCCAACGTTGCTTCAACAAAGTACTGAGTAAAGGGTCTGAATACTTATGTAAATGTGATATTTCAGTAAAAAAAATTATTGATTTGCAAAAAAATCTAAACCAGTTTTTGCTTTGTTGTTATGGGGCATAATGTGTAGATTGATGAGGGGGGAAACAATTATTGAATCCATTGTAGATAAAGGCTGTAACGTAACAAAATGTGGAAAAAGTCGAGGGGTCTGAATACTTTCTGAATGCACTGTAACTCTCATAATTCAAGAGGTACAGCTCGGTATTTCCAAATTTCCCTTTTTCCAAGAATATCCGTGCTGTCCATACATTCAGCACATGACCACTCACGTGGCAGCATTGCTCTGCCTACTAAGCAAAAACTAGTAACATAATAAACGTACAATTTAAAATATGCTATTCTGTCGTCAATGGATGAATGGGCGATAGAAACCAGATAGAAACTGATAATGGTGCATCTGACTTCAATGAACTAAATGATGAGGAGGGTGATTTTAATTTGATTGATTTGAAGGATGAGGGTGAAAGTGGTATATAATCTCCCCTCAGAGAGTCAAATCAGACACTGAGTACAACGTTCACAATGGCAAGTCGAACCAAACGAATGGACGCACTGACAGCATTGCAAATGCTGCCTAATGTAGACGAGTTGTAGTCAGATGGAGGATCGGATATTGAGCTTGAAATCGATGTTGCTGATGAGGAGTCTTCATCTGATTCTGATGTTGATTTCAAGCCTCTGCCTCCGATGCCTGAGCTTCGCCGCAGAAAAACCAGAACAGAGCCAACTGTCACAGTGATCCCAACTGCCACGGTGAGACAGGAGTCTGGGAACGATGGCACAGTTTGGGTAGAAAAGTGTGTAGAGAGCTCAACAGGAAGGCGGCCTTCCCAGAATATTCTCACAGAGAGAGCAGGCCCTACACCTCACGCAAAGAGACAAAATGCCAGCGCACTAAAGAGATTTCTTTGTTTATGTGACATGCAGATGTTGAAGCACATCAGAGATTGTACTGTCGCTCATGCGCACAGAAAAGGAAACAGTAGGTGGGACATGTCTATGGATGAACTCAAAGCATTTATTGCACTTTTGTATGTCCACAGAGCATATGGCGGAAAGAGCAAGGATGTGGAGTCATTTTGGCCTGATTGGTATGGGGTGGACTTTTTCCGAGAGACCACATGCCACACAAACGCTTCAGAGAGATTATTCGACACCTGCCTTTTGATGACAAGGAGACAAGACCGATACGCGTGCAGAAAGACAAGTTTGCCGCCGTCTCCGACACCTGGAAAAGTTTTGTGAATTGCATCGCTTGTTACCAGCCAGGAGAAAACATAACTGTTGATGAGCAACTGTTCCCAACAAAAGCTTGGTGCTGTTTTACCCAATACATGGCCAACAAACCAGACAAATTTGTAATTAAGTTTTGGTTAGCCGCCGATGTCGAAACCAAGTCCTTGCTCAATGGCTTTCCATATCTGGGGAAAGCTGAAACCAGGCCAGCAGGTGAGCGTCTGTCTGAGACTGGTTTTGAGACTCGTGGAGCCTTACATGGGCAAAGGCAGAAATGTGACCATGGACAACGTCTTCACATTAATTTCCCTGGCAGACAAGTTGATTGCAAAGAAGACTAGACCTGCTCGGAACAATAAACAAACAAAGGCGGGAGCTGCCCCCCCTGCAAAACAACATACAGTGCCTTGCAAAAGTATTCATCCCCGTTGGCGTTTTTCCTATTTTGTTGCATTACAATCTGTAATTTTAAATGGATTTTTGTTTGGATTTCATGTTATGGACATACACAAAAAGTCCAAATTGGTGAAGTGAAATGAAAAAAAAAAACTTGTATAAAAAAAAATGCTACATAATAAATAACGGAAAAGTGGTGTATTCACCCCCTTTGCTATGAAGCCCCTAAATAAGATGTGGTGCAACAAATTACCTTCAGAAGTCACATAATTAGTTAAATAAAGTCCACCTGTGTGCAATCTTAAGTGTCACATGATCTCAATATACAGCTGCGGAAAAAATTTAAGAGACCACTGCAAAATTATCAGTTTCTCCGGTTTTACTATTTATAGGTATGTGTTTGGGTAAAAATAACATTTTTGTTTTATTCTATAAACTACTGACAACATTTCTCCCAAATTCCAAATAAAAATATTGTCATTTAGAGCATTTATTTGCAGAAAATGACAACTGGTCAAAATAACAAAAAAGATGCAGTGTTGTCAGACCTCGAATAATGCAAAGAAAATAAGTCCATGTTCATTTTTAAACAACACAATACTAATGTTTTAACTTAGGAAGAGTTCAGAAATCAATATTTGGTGGAATAACCCTGATCTTTCAATCACAGCTTTCATGCGTCTTGGTATGCTCTCCACCAGTCTTTCACATTGACGTTGGGTGACTTTATGCCACTCCTGGCGCAAAGATTCAAGCAGCTCGGCTTTCTTTGATGGCTTGTGACCATCCATCTTCCTCTTGATCACATTCCAGAAGTTTTCAATGGGGTTAAGGTCTGAAGATTGGGCTGGCCATGACAGGGTCTTGATCTGGTGGTCCTCCATCCACACCTTGATTGACCTGGCTGTGTGGCATGGCACATTGTCCTGCTGGAAAAGCCAATCCTCAGAGTTGGGGAACAATGTCAGAGCAAAAGGAAGCAAGTTTTCTTCCAGGACAACCTTGTACGTGGCTTGATTCATGCATCCTTCACAAAGACAAATCTGCCTGATTCCAGCCTTGCTGAAGCACCCCCAGATCATCACCGATCCTCCACCAAATTTCACAGTGGGTGCGAGACACTGGCTTGTAGGCCTCTCCAGGTCTCCGTCTAACCATTAGACGACCAGGTGTTGGGCAAAGCTGAAAATTGGACTCGTCAGAGAAGATGACCTTACTCCAGTCCTCTACGGTCCAATCCTTATGTTCTTTTGCAAACCTCAGCCTGGCTCTTCTTTGCTTCTCATTGATTAAGGTCTTTTTTCTAGCTTTGCACGACTTCAGCCCTGCCCCTAGGAGCCTGTTTCGAACCGTCCTCGCCGTGCACTTCACCCCAGCTGCCGTTTGCCATTATTTTTGTAGGTAATTTGATGTCATCCTACGGTTGTTGAGTGACATTCGAATGAGTTGGCGGTCATCCCGGTCAGTAGAGAGTAGTTTTCGCCCTCTGCCGTCTGTAGCTTTGTTGTCCCCAATGTCTGCTGCTTGACCTTGTCCTTATGAACCGCCGTCTTTTGACATTTTAAACATCCCCACAGCATGATGCTGTCACCACCATGCTTCACCGTAGGGATGGTGCCAGGTTTCCTCCATACGTGACGCTTGGCATTCAGACCAAGAGTTCAGTCTTAGTTTCATTAAACCAGAGAATCTTGTTTCTCATGCTCTGAGAGTCTTTAGGTGCTTTTTGGCAAACTCCAAGCGGGATGTCATGTGTCTTTTACTGAGGTGTGGCTTCCGTCTGGCCACTCTACCATGAAGGCCTGATTTGGTGGAGTGCTGCAGAGATGTTTGTCCTCCTGGAAGGTTCTCCCATCTCCACAGAGGAACTTTGGAACTCTGTCAGAGTGACCATCGGGTTCTTGGTCACCTCCCTCACCAAGGCCCTTCTCCCCCGATTGCTCAGTTTGGCTGGGTGGCCAGCTCTAGGAAGAGTTGGCGGTTCCAATCTTCTTACATTTAAGAATGATGGAGGCCACTGTGTTCTTTGGGACCTTCAATGCTGCAGACATTTTTTGCTACCCTTCCCCAGATCTGTGCGTCGACACAATCTTGTCTTTGAGCTCTACGGACAATTCCTTCGACCTTGTGGCTTGGTTTTTGCTCTGACATGCACTGTCAACTGTGGGACCTTATATAGACAGGTATGTGCATTTCCAAATCATGTCCAATCAAGTGAATTTACCACAGATGGACTCCAATCAAGTTGTAGAAACATCTCAAGGATGATCAGTGGAAACAGGATGCACCTGAGCTCAATTTCGAGTCTCATAGCAAAGGGTCTGAATACTTATGTAAATAAGGTTAAAACAAAATTAAAAAATGTCTAAACCTGTTTTCACTTTGTCATTATGGGGTATTGTGTGTAGATTGATGAGGAGAAAAATAAATTTAATCAATTTTAGAATAAGGCTGTAACGTAACAAAATGTGGAAAAAGTCAAGGGGTCTGAATACTTTCCGAATGCACTGTATGTCTGCCATATACAGATAGCCTTTCCATCTTCTAAACACCAAGTATTATCTCCTTTTACATTAAAATATTTGTTGTTACTATTAGTATTATTATTCTATATAATTCTATCATTTTCTATTTTATTTTATGCAATAGGTTGGTGTGGATGTGCTCGACCAAATGTCAAGACTGTACTCTGTAAAAGGAGGTACTCGCCCCGACCTGTTGCGGTGTTCTACAACGTGCTCGACATGGCTGCTATCAACGCGCACGTGTTGTACAAGCAATGCCTTGACAAGACAGTCAGCAGGAGAGATTTCGTCATGGATGTGGCATGTGAGCTTTGCGAGAACCTCATGACCGCCGAGTAGGCCGCCAAGGCAGCAGCGCGTCCTGCTCTCTCTCTACTCTAAGCACCACAGCTCCCACTCGTGGGGGGGGGGGAAGAAGACACAATGTCAAGTCGGCATGTGCACACGAAACAAGGCCCATGAAAACTGTGTGCAGTGCAAACGATTTGTTTGTGGTGCTTGCTCACGCAAAGCCCTGAAGCTGTGTGCTGACTGTGGACCCGAAGCATAAAGAGAAGACGCGATTGATTCAGTCGTAAAGGCACGGGTGTAAGGGCACAATGCAGTGTCCGATACAATCAACAAATGACTGTTTTTATATTTTGCCTTGAATATATTTCCAAGAATATTTCTTTATGCAATTCATCCTTTACATTTGTTCATACACTGGTGCTTTTGTTTAGGAATACACTAAATAATTTCACATGCGCACCTGGATGGTTATGATTTTAGATTTTAGTCGTTTAGCAGACGCTCTTATCCAGAGCGACTTACAATTAGTGAGTGCATACATTTTATTTTTATTTATTTTTCATACTGGCCCCCCGTGGGAATCGAACCCACAACCCTGGCGTTGCAAGCGCCATGCTCTATTATTATTATTATTATTATTATTATTATCATCTTTTTTGTTTCTAATTTGTCAAAAGAAGCTGTAACTGGACTTTATTAATTACTATAAGTCTATTACTAATCAAATCTACAAATAAAGTTGATCAAATGGATTACACTGTAATGTTTTTATTGTAAGGGGAAACTTAAATAGGCTATAGGCCTACATTTTTTCTATGACTTTGTGGAATTATACAAAATATATCCATGACTCTATCTAAACAAATGACTATTGTTTTTAGTATATTTCCACAAATATTTATTCATTCAATTAATCCTTTACAATAGTTTATGCACTGTTTATCAAGCGTTGGTGCTTATGTTTGCGTACTTTGCGGGTTGATATGGATCTGATGCATGTGCTAAAGGGGACGCCCGGAAACGTTCTCTAGTGGGTACTTCTATGCTGAAAGGCCATGCGGTTCTAGTGTTGATGTTGTTTTACCCTGTCTGCCGCACAAAATGTCCAGGTACATAAACGTGTTGGGTACGGTTAATTTCCATGTGCCTATAGGCAGAACTTAGCAGCTTAGGTAGGGTAATTCTCCTGAGGTTAAGCGTCACTAGCTGTAAATCAGCTATGGTGGTCTTAATAGATAATACTATGTCTAATATATGGTCTACTTTGAACCAGATGGATTATAGGCTTGACTTATGTTATGGTCTGGGCCTGGAGAATGAGTGGATAAGGATGTTCATATAATGAGAGTTTAGGGGAGAATGTGACTGACTCTGTTGGATACATTTTCTGTCTTCCCTCTGTTTTATTAAACCTTTTAAAATACAAAAGTGGTTTGCCTTATCCTTTGAATTCATAATTTCCACACCTGAACAACCTAAAATTCATAACAAACGAAAGTACACCTCAACTTTCCTCCCAAATGAGTTTCTGTTCCTAGACAGTCTGATCACACGCGTACGCACGCACACACACACACACAGACAATGGGCTATAAAGTGTTCTTCTCCTTCTAGGATGGAGATGTCATGTCTGGAGCTGGCCCTGGAGGGAGAGAGGCTGTGTAAGGTGGAGGATTACCGCGCCGGGGTCTCCTCCTTCGAGTCGGCCATCCAGGTGGGCACAGAGGACCTCCAGATCCTCAGCGCCATCTACAGCCAGCTGGGCAACGCCTACTTCCACCTGCAGGAGTACAGCAAGGCTCTGGAATACCACTGCCATGACCTCACCCTCACCAGGTACACACACTTAGCAGGACCTCACACTGACCAGGTACACGGCACCGCCATGACATCACAACACCACTACAACCTCACTTTGACCTAACCTAATGTAGCAGGCGTGAAATAAACACATGAAACTAGATACCATACATCTGTCTCCTGAGTGGCGCAGTGGTATAAGGCACTGCATCGCAGTGCTAGCTGTGCCGCTAGAGATCATGGTTCGAATCCAGGCTCTGTCGTGCAATTGGCCCAGCGTCATCCAGGGTACGGGAGGGAATGGCCGGCAGGGATGTAGCTCAGTTGATAGAGCATGGCGTTTGCAACGCCAGGGTTGTGAGTTCGATTCCCACAGGGGGTATGAAAATAATAATGTAAGTCGCTCTGGATAAGAGCGTCTGCTAAATGACGTAAATGTAAATGTAATACATACTGGTCTTGACGAGAAGGGAAAAACAACTTGGGAGGTTCTGTTTTGCGCTGCTCAACCAATCCAGTAAATGTGGAGGGGGAGTTAAGATGGAGTTGTTGGGGACTCTGCAGAGGCTACTCAGGTGCACGCTACCGCCATGACCTCTCTGACCAGGCGCACACTACCGCCATGACCTTAGGAACGTACGGTCCGCCTTAAGACACTGCCTTTGGCCAAGTGAAGATTTCATAAGACTAACATGAGACTATGCTGCCCTTATAAAACTGGTCCAATGCGAGGTTTGTTGCACTCTTAAATTTACGTTTAAGTCATTTAGCAGACGCGCTTATCCAGAGTGACTTACAGTAGTGAGTGCATACATTTTCGTACTGGTTCCCCGTGGGAATCGAACCCACAACCCTGGCGTTGCAAGCGCCATGCTCTACCAACTGAGCCACACGGGACCATGTGAAATGTGAAGGTCTGGAGAAATGAGAGCTGGGGGACTGGTAAAGTGACCAAGTGATCAGTTTGTTGGTTTGGGCAGAAAGTAAGCAAAGCACCCAGGTAATTTATCACATTTATCACTTCAAATGGGAGCCTTACTAGAGTAGGGAGACAAACGCTGGTTTGTGGAACAAATTCTAATTTCTCCTTTCTGGGTCAAGAGTGCCTGGCATGGTACTGTAAACCATTGACATTTCTCAGATTCTGTGTTTGGATGTGATTTCTCTCCAGAACCATTGGGGATGAACTTGGAGAAGCAAAAGCCAGTGGTAACCTTGGAAACACCTTGAAGGTTCTGGGACGGTTTGATGAAGCAGTGGTCTGTTGCCAAAGACACTATGACATTACCAGAGGGATGTACGATAAGGTGAGACATTCAAACATAATAATTTAATCACAAGTGTTAGGTTCTAAACAAACAGAGTAAAAACTCAAACGGATTACTAGGAAAAGCTCAAACCAAGTTTATTCACCCACTGGGTCAAACAGCTGCTAAGACAAAGACATGTTTACACAAGAACATATATTTAAACCCTCCTACTAGGCGGAGTCAACTCCTTACACATCTAGACAGCCAATACATCTCTGTTGCTAGTCAGGAACTTAATTGGTTCCTCTCATTGGTGTAGTCATGGCCCCGCCTCCTGCTAGAACCTTCCTATGCATGTAAGTATATGTGTGTAACAGGACTGTTCGTTGTCACTTCATCTGACCTGACCTCGGGCCGAATTCCTCACTCCTCCCTAATCCACGGCTGTCCTATATTATCAGTGACTGAAACCAGACTGTTGCCCTTTGCCTCCCTCCTTAGGAGCTATGAGATTTAACAATACCATGTTTTGACAGAATGTAAACTTTCTGCACTCCCCCTTCCTCACTCAGTAACTTTCCATATACCTAGTTCTCATCCACCCTCCATTGACCCCAACATATACATTCCTTACAAAAAGTTATAGTATGGTAACATGAATAAGTATATTTCGAGGTAGAATCCAACACAAGTAAATCATATTATTGGATTGTAATGGTCCTAGAGAGAGCAACATGCTGTTCTAATCTTGGTTCCAGCCCAACACTAATATCTTATTCAAACGTTCAATCAAGACTTTGCTTAACTGAGATTTAGTGCTAGACTGGAACGAAAGCCTGATTACCCAGGACTTTCCAGGACTAGGGCTGGTGACCACTGGTTGTGGCCATAACAGGGAGTTTGTTCTTCCACTGTTGAATAGTTGGGGAGCTAGAATAACTGATGAATAATTATGTGCTGATGTCTAGAATAGTTTGACACCCGACCTTCTGTTTGTGTGCTGGACAAGTATTTACAACGTTGGTTGTGTTGGTCTGTGAAATGCTGGTGGTGTGTGTGTGTGTGTGTGTAGGTTGGGCAGGCCCGAGCGCTGTATAATTTCGGCAACGTTTACTACTCCAAGGGGAAGAGCATCTGCTGGACTGGAGCGGAGCCAGGAGAAATCCCAGAGGAGGCCAAGTTCGCGCTGATCAAAGCCACAGAGTATTACGAGTGAGTTAATCAGTGGGTTTCTAAAATAGAGTCCGCCTATGCTGTAATGGTGAATAAATATTACTTTTGTGAATGTCTGTTACCTTTTAATACTTTCTATGATGGAGTCTGCTGAAAAATAACTAAGTGAGAGTAAATCGCAGTCTATGAATAAATTACTTTTGGTGATTGTGTTACCTATTTATGTACTTTTTTTTGTCTCTGTTTATTGTATAGATTCAACCTGTCCATTGTGAAGGACTTGGGGGATCGGGCAGCACAGGGACGAACCTATGGTAACCTAGGTAACACATACTATCTGCTCGGAAACTTCCAGAAAACTGTGGTGGCCCATGAACAGGTACATACCCTAATTTAGTGGCATCACAAGTCTTAGTACATGACTATCAGGGTTATTTATATATGTATGTATGTATGTATGTATGTATGTATGTATGTATATATACATACATACATACATACACACACACACACACACACACACACACACACACACACACACACACACACACACATAGTGAGGGGAAAAAAGTATTTGATCCCCTGCTGATTTTGTACGTTTGCCCACTGACAAAGAAATGATCAGTCTATAATTTTAATGGTAGGTTTATTTGAACAGTGAGAGAATATATACATATATAATATATACATATATGTTTGTGTGTGTGTGTGTGTATGTATGTATGTATGTATGTATGTATGTATGTATGTATGTATGTATGTATGTATGTATGTATGTATGTATGTATGTATGTATGTATGTATGTATGTATGTATGTATGTATGTATGTATGTATGTATGTATGTATGTATGTATGTATGTATGTATGTATGTATGTATGTATGTATGTATGTATGTATGTATGTATGTATGTATGTATGTATGTATGTATGTATGTATGTATGTATGTATGTATGTATGTATGTATGTATGTATGTATGTATGTATGTATGTATGTATGTATGTATGTATGTATGTATGTATGTATGTATGTATGTATGTATGTATGTATGTATGTATGTATGTATGTATGTATGTATGTATGTATGTATGTATGTATGTATGTATGTATGTATGTATGTATGTATGTATGTATGTATGTATGTATGTATGTATGTATGTATGTATGTATGTATGTATGTATGTATGTATGTATGTATGTATGTATGTATGTATGTAATGTATGTATGTATGTATGTATGTATGTATGTATGTATGTATGTATGTATGTATGTATGTATGTATGTATGTATGTATGTATGTATGTATGTATGTATGTATGTATGTATGTATGTATGTATGTATGTATGTATGTGTATATATATATATATATATATATATATATATATATATATATATATACACACACACACACTACCAGTCAAAAGTTTGGACACACCTAGTCATTCAAGGGTTTTTCTTTATTTTTACCATGTTCTACATTGTAGAATAATAGTGAAGACATCAAAACTATGAAATAACACATATGGAATCATGTAGTAACCAAAAAAGTGTCAAACAAAACAAAATATATGTTCTTCAAATAGCCACCCTTTGCCTTGATGACAGCTTTGCACACTCTTGGAATTCTCTCAACCAGCTTCATGAGGTAGTCACCTGGAATGCATTTCAATTAACAGGTGTGCCTTCTTAAAAGTTAATGTGTGGATTTTTTTTCCCTTAACGCGTTTGAGACAATCAGTTGTGTTGTGACAAGGGGGGG
Organism: Coregonus clupeaformis; assembly: GCF_020615455.1. Lineage (NCBI taxonomy): Eukaryota > Metazoa > Chordata > Actinopteri > Salmoniformes > Salmonidae > Coregonus > Coregonus clupeaformis. Next base: position 110,401 of record NW_025533582.1, read on the forward strand.
GTATACAGAAGATAGCCCTATTTGGTAAAATACTAAGTCCATATTATGGTAAGAACAGCTCAAATAAGCAAAGAGAAACGACAGTCCATCATTACTTTAAGACATGAAGGTCAGTCAATACGGAACATTTCAAGAACTTTGACAGTTTCTTCAAGTGCAGTCGCAAAAACCATCAAGCGCTATGATGAAACTGGCTCTCATGAGGACCACCACAGGAATGGAAGACCCATCGTTACCTCTGCTGCAGAGGATAGGTTCATTAGAGTTACCAGCCTCAAAAATTGCAGCCCAAATAAATGCTTCAGAGTTCAAGTCACAGACACATCTCAATATCAACTGTTCAGATGGAACTATGTGTTTCAGGCCTTCATGGTCGAATTGCTGCAAAGAAACCACTACTAAAGGACACCAATAATAAGAAGAGACCTGCTTAGGCCAAGAAACACAAGCAATGGACATTAGACTGTGGAAATTTGTCCTTTGGTCTCGAGTCCAATTTTTTTATTTTTAGTTCCAACCGCCATGTCTTTGTGAGACAGTGTGGGTGAACGGATTATCTCCGCATGTGTAGTTCCCACCATAAAGCATGGAGGAGGAGGTGTTATGGTGTGGGAGTGCTTTGCTGGTGACACTGTCTGTGATTTTATTTAGAATTCAAGGCACACTTAACCAGCATGGCTACCACAGCATTCTGCAGCGATATGGCATCCCATCTGGTTTGGGCTTAGTGGGACTGTCATTTGATTTTCAACAGGACAATGACCCAACACACCTCCAGGCTGTGGAAGGGCTATTTTACCAAGAAGGAGAGTGATGGAGTGATGCATCAGATGAGCTGGCCTCCACAATCCCCCGACCTCAACCCAATTGAGATGGTTTGGGATGAGTCGGACAGCAGAGTGAAGGAAAAGCAGCCAACAAGTGCTCAGCATATGTGGGAACTCCTTCAAGACTGTTTGAAAAGCAATCCAGGTGAAGCTGGTTGAGAGAATGCCAAGACTGTGCAAAGCTGTCATCAAGGCAAAGGGTGGCTATTTTGAAGAATCTCAAATATAAATTATTTTGATTTAACACTTTTTTGGTTACTACATGATTCCATATGTGTTATTTCATAGTTTCGATGCCTTCACTATTATTCTACAATGTAGAAAATAGTAAAAATTAAGAAAAACCCTTGAATGAGTAGGTGTGTCCACACTTTTGACTGGTACTGTATATACAGTGGGGAGAACAAGTATTTGATACACTGCCGATTTTGCAGGTTTTCCTACTTACAAAGCATGTAGAGGTCTGTAATTTTTATCATAGGTACACTTCAACTGTGAGAGACGAAATCTAAAACAAAAATCCAGAAAATCACATTGTATGATTTTTAAGTAATTAATTTGCATTTTATTGTATGACATAAGTATTTGATACATCAGAAAAGCAGAACTTAATATTTGGTACAGAAACCTTTGTTTGCAATTACAGAGATCATACGTTTCCTGTAGGTCTTGACCAGGTTTCTGCACACTGCAGCAGGGATTTTGGCCCACTCCTCCATACAGACCTTCTCCAGATCCTTCAGGTTTCGGGGCTGTCGCTGGGCAATACGGACTTTCAGCTCCCTCCAAAGATGTTCTATTGGGTTCAGGTCTGGAGACTGGCTAGGCCACTCCAGGACCATGAGATGCTTCTTACGGAGCCACTCCTTAGTTGCCCTTTCTGTGTGTTTCGGGTCGTTGTCATGCTGGAAGACCCAGCCACGACCCATCTTCAATGCTCTTACTGAGGGAAGGAGGTTGTTGGCCAAGATCTTGCGACACATGGCCCCATCCATCCTCCCCTCAATACGGTGCAGTCGTCCTGTCCCCTTTGCAGAAAAGCATCCCCAAAGAATGATGTTTCCACCTCCATGCTTCACGGTTGGGATGGTGTTCTTGGGGTTGTACTCATCCTTCTTCCTCCAAACACGGCAAGTGGAGTTTAGACCAAAGAGCTCTATTTTTGTCTCATCAGACCACATGACCATCTCCCATTCCTCCACTGGATCATCCAGATGGTCATTGGCAAACTTCAGACGGGCCTTGACATGCGCTGGCTTGAGCAGGGGGACCTTCCGTGCGCTGCAGGATTTTAATCCATGACGGCGTAGTGTGTTACTAATGGTTTTCTTTGAGACTGTGGTCCCAGCTCTCTTCAGGTCATTGACCAGGTCCTGCCGTGTAGTTCTGGGCTGATCCCTCACCTTCCTCATGAACATTGATGCCCCACGAGGTGAGATCTTGCATGGAGCCCCAGACCGAGGGTGATTGACCGTCATCTTGAACTTCTTCCATTTTCTAATAATTGCGCCAACAGTTGTTGCCTTCTCACCAAGCTGCTTGCCTATTGTCCTGTAGCCCATCCCAGCCTTGTGCAGGTCTACAATTTTATCCCTGATGTCCTTACACAGCTCTCTGGTCTTGACCATTGTGGATAGGTTGGAGTCTGTTTGTTTGATTGAGTGTGTGGACAGGTGTCTTTTATACAGGTAACGAGTTCAACCAGGTGCAGTTAATACAGGTAATGAGTTGAGAACAGGAGGGCTTCTTAAAGAAAAACTAACAGGTCTGTGAGTGCCGGAATTTTTACTGGTTGGTAGGTGATCAAATACTTATGTCATGCAATAAAATGCAAATTAATTACTTAAAAATCATACAATGTGATTTTCTGGATTTTTGTTTTAGATTCCGTCTCTCACAGTTGAAGTGTACCTATGATAAAAATTACAGACCTCTACATGCTTTGTAAGTAGGAAAACCTGCAAAATCGGCAGTGTATCAAATACTTGTTCTCCCCACTGTATATATATCACATACATGATGCCTGTGTGAATATTGTTTTATGATACTATATGTTCTCGTTTCTTTATTTAGTAGAACGAGAACATCACTCTGACCTTGATTTGTTTTTGTAGCGTCTCCTCATCGCTAAGGAGTTTGGGGACAGGGCGGCTGAGAGGAGGGCCTACTGTAACCTAGGGAACGCCTACATCTTCTTGGGCCAGTTTGGAGTGGCAGCTGAACATTACAAGTGAGTGGACTTACTTCCTTAGACCAATTGACCATCAAAGGCCCAGGAATTTTCAGACACTCCTGTCTTGTACTGCCCAGTTAGGACATGCATGTTTGGACTTGGGAAAGAAGAAAACAATTAAGGGAAAAGGGTTGTGGGGAAATTATAATAAGTGAATATGATGTTTCTGGAAGTCTCTTACCAAAGCCCCACAGTTAGGGGCAAGCAAGACTAGTTTTTGGTGACCTCTTCCTTATCATCCTCTGACCCTTGACCTCTGCCCCCCAGGAGGACTCTGCAGCTGGCCAGGCTGCTGAAGGACAAGGCTGTGGAGGCTCAGGCCTGTTACAGCCTGGGGAACACCTACACACTGCTGCAGGACTACGAGAGAGCCATCGACTACCACCTCAAACACCTCATCATCGCACGGGAGCTCAAGGACAGGTACACACGCTTACTTGGTTGCTTATGGTTGTCGAGCGTAATTTGATCATGACCATCTTCTTTAATTATGAGTCCTCTGATGGCTCTAGAGACCAATGTTCATCTTTTCCCAAGACACACATTGTTCAAAAGGCTTATGCAAAGTGTTCACAGTAGAGAAGTGTACTTTCTGAGTTGGCATTACTCAATCTCTCTTCTGTCTGTCCCTCTGTGTTTGTTCAGGGTCGGGGAGGGAAGAGCATGCTGGAGTTTAGGAAATGCCCACAAGGCCCTGGGGAATCATCAGGAGGCCATTCACTTTGCTGAGAAACATCTGGAGATATCCAAAGAGGTGCTTTTTACTGCCTGGTCAATGTTTAGTCCACTTCCCTATCTAATGCATGTTATCAGTACCTGTCATCTAGTCACAGCTCTTTCTACATGGTAATAACCTGCTCGTTATTATCCAATAAGTCACAACTCTAGGAATTCTGAATGAATAAAATGAATGAGGCAATCTCTTCCGGTACCGAGGAGAGGGGTGAGGACAACAACACCTGGACTCTCTATATGGCCAGATGATTCCCCTGCTGTGTTCGAGTTGTGTTCCTCTTATGCAGTTCTCACAGTTTTTTTTCTATAATACACTTCTCATCCTGTATTTGGTCCAGACTGGAGACAAAAATGGCGAGGCAACCGCCAGGATGAACGTGTCAGACCTGAAGTTATTGCTGGTTCTGGGTCAGAACCCAAGCTCAAGCCTCAACACCAACAACAGCTCCGACTTTAACACCAACAGCTCTGTTCTGACTGAGAACCTCAGGAAGCAGAACACCTTACCAGGTACAAGTCCCTTCCGGCCTACCTGTAACAATGCTACACTATTATTATGATTATTGATTTTAGTGTAAATAAATATGATCCTGTGTAGCTCAGTTGGTAGAGCATGGTGCTTGCAATGTCAATCGTGGGTTTGATTCCCACTGGGGCCACCCATGCGAAAATGTATGCACACAGTACTGTAAGTCACTTTGAATAAAAGTGTCTGCTAAATGGCATATAATAATAATAATAATAATATTATTATTATTATTATTATTATTATTATAAATAAACATTATTCCATTTGTACTCATTATTCTGAACCGTACACAAATCTGTAGTCCGGAGTCAGTCCAGGTGCAAGCCTGGCAAAGTGACACAAATGGGAGTAGATGCATATGGCACCCATACCGACTTCTGATATGTTCGTTTCAGGCATTAAGTCAGAAGGAAGGAGGAACAGTATAGAGAACTTGGAGCTGATAGGGCTTAGTCCTGAAAAAACTGTAGAGGTACAGTACACATGCATATTAACACATTTACATAAGCTTATGAGCAGAAATATCCCTTATCCGTAATGTTACTATTGTATTGATTTATGTACATTTCGTTTTTATTGATTGATATTATATAGTATTGGTGACGTCTCAACTAAACTGCCTACACACACCACCTATCACTCCCCTATCATCCATGTTTCTTTTCATGTACCAGTACTTTTGTCATCATGTACTGCCCTTACAACAGAACTGGGACGAAGTCGTGTTCAGGCCTCCTAACCCTAAATCCAGCATGGCCAAGGCCACCTCCAAGCTGTTCTTTATCAACCGGCTCAGAGGGAAGAAACACAAGAAGCACAGCTCTCCTACCAGAGACGGAGTCCTCCAGGACACCAGCAACAAACCCACAGCCCCAGAGATGGACACACAGAAGTCAGAAGCCAAGGTAGCTTCAACCGTAGAGATAAGCCTACATAGTAGTGTAATCATATAAATCATATACAGTGGGAGAAAAAAGTATTTAGTCAGCCACCAATTGCGCAAGTTCTCCCACTTAAAAAGATGAGAGAGGCCTGTAATTTTCATCATAGGTACACGTCAACTATGACAGACAAATTGAGATTTTTTCTCTCCAGAAAATCACATTGTAGGATTTTTAATGAATTTATTTGCAAATTATGGTGGAAAATAAGTATTTGGGCACCTACAAACAAGCAACATTTCTGGCTCTCACAGACCTGTAACTTCTTCTTTAAGAGGCTCCTCTGTCCTCCACTCGTTACCTGTATTAATGGCACCTGTTTGAACTTGTTATCAGTATAAAAGACACCTGTCCACAACCTCAAACAGTCACACTCCAAACTCCACTATGGCCAAGACCAAAGAGCTGTCAAAGGACACCAGAAACAAAATTGTAGACCTGCACCAGGCTGGGAAGACTGAAACTGCAATAGGTAAGCAGCTTGGTTTGAAGAAATCAACTGTGGGAGCAATTAATAGGAAATGGAAGACATACAAGACCACTGATAATCTCCCTCGATCTGGGGCTCCACGCAAGATCTCACCCCGTGGGGTCAAAATGATCACAAGAACGGTGAGCAAAAATCCCAGAACCACACGGGGGACCTAGTGAATGACCTGCAGAGAGCTGGGACCAAAGTAACAAAGCCTACCATCAGTAACACACTACGCCGCCAGGGACTCAAATCCTGCAGTGCAAGACGTGTCCCCCTGCTTAAGCCAGTACATGTCCAGGCCCGTCTGAAGTTTGCTAGAGTGCATTTGGATGATCCAGAAGAGGATTGGGAGAATGTCATATGGTCAGATGAAACCAAAATAGAACTTTTTGGTAAAAACTCAACTCGTCGTGTTTGGAGGACAAAGAATGCTGAGTTGCATCCAAAGAACACCATACCTACTGTGAAGCATGGGGGTGGAAACATCATGCTTTGGGGCTGTTTTTCTGCAAAGGGACCAGGACGACTGATCCATGTAAAGGAAAGAATGAATGGGGCCATGTATCGTGAGATTTTGAGTGAAAACCTCCTTCCATCAGCAAGGGCATTGAAGATTAAACGTGGCTGGGTCTTTCAGCATGACAATGATCCCAAACACACCGCCCGGGCAACGAAGGAGTGGCTTCGTAAGAAGCATTTCAAGGTCCTGGAGTGGCCTAGCCAGTCTCCAGATCTCAACCCCATAGAAAATCTTTGGAGGGAGTTGAAAGTCCGTCTTGCCCAGCGACAGCCCCAAAACATCACTGCTCTAGAGGAGATCTGCATGGAGGAATGGGCCAAAATACCAGCAACAGTGTGTGAAGACTTACAGAAAACGTTTGACCTGTGTCATTGCCAACAAAGGGTATATAACAAAGTATTGAGAAACTTTTGTTATTGACCAAATACTTATTTTCCACCATAATTTGCAAATAAATTCATTAAAAATCCTACAATGTGATTTTCTGGATTTTTTTTTCTCATTTTGTCTGTCATAGTTGACGTGTACCTATGATGAAAATTACAGGCCTCTCTCATCTTTTTAAGTGGGAGAACTTGCACAATTGGTGGCTGACTAAATACTTTTTTTCCCCACTGTAATTGGTCTATTGCTATTATTTTAAATATATTCCTACGGGTTCAACAGCCTACTGGGGTTTTTCTACAGTAGATAACATAGAGGTTGGGCATGTTGTGCAGTCTATTGTAACGTTCTTGTCTTTGTAATGATAGCCTTTTTTATGGTTATATGAGACTTTGCTGGTTGTTTTAGTGGGTGTTTTGTGCATCTTTTCTCTTGTAGATTGGAGGTTCTGACACTCTGGGTGGCGAAGGCTTCTTCGACCTCCTCAGTCGTTTCCAGGGCAGCAGAATGGACGACCAAAGATGCTCCTTATTGGACGGCCAGAGCAGTCTCACCGACCCCTTCTCTCTCTGTACCACCCCGCCCGTAGCCATGAGGAAATGTAAGTTAGCCCCGCCTCCCTCTGCATGCCATGTCTACCAATGTGCCTTGTTGGCACTTTGTGACCTACGCGTAGTCCGATGACTTGCCTGTGCGTACCTTCCTTATCCTATTCATAATAAGTAAGGCATAATACACATTTTAAAAAGATTGCTTTGGCGAAGGAGATGTAGCTTTCAGGCTAAACTGAAACCCCTTCCTCACCTCCCTGTCCTCTTCCACCTCTTGTAGCTACTTCCGCGTGCAAGGCCAACCCGGAGCCTGGGCATATCCGGGACCTGCTGGCCAGCTCCCAGGGCCGTCGGCTGGACGAGCAGAGAGTCAGCGTGGGCAGCAGCTTCCCCGGTCTACGTCTCTGCACCTCTGATCAGCCCCTCAGCCCCCCCACCATGCTCAGTCCTCTGATGACCAGTGCTGACCAGCCTCAGGCTGACGACGTTTTCTTTGACATGCTAGTCAAGTGCCAGGTAATCAAGACAGCCTACAGTAGCCTATTTTAGCTGGTTTACTGAAAATGACTTGACTATTAGTCAGAAGTTAGTAAAAGCCTAATTTGCTTACATACTGAATTAGTACCTATTGTAAAGATGATTAATTGTAACTCATGGACCATATTTATTGAAAAATACTATATATCAGACATTTTACTGACACTGTTGATTTGAGATCACAATCTGGTCTGTTCCGATGTGCCTGTGTAGGGTTCTAGATTGAATGACCAGCGGTGTGCAGCACCCCCTCCCCCCACTAGGGGTCCTACTGTCCCAGACGAGGACTTCTTCAGCCTCATTCTGCGATCCCAGGTCAACAGGATGGACGAGCAGCGGGTCCCGTTACCACTACCCCCCAGCTCTGACTCTGTCCCTAGCCAGCCCTGCCCAGACTGATGCCCTATATGTCTACCTACCTATCTTCTAACTTCAGCTCAGCCCTGAACTCCTCACAGCCTGGACCAGACTGACTCTATCCCACTTCTACCTGCCCAAGCATGAGCTCCTCAACAGACTGATGCAATCATCACAGGGTTTCCTCTACCACAGCCGAAAATGTATCTACCCTGTGAACCCAATTAACCTCTGCCAGACATTCACGACAGTATTCATTCACGACGGGCCCAGACAGTCAACATGTGTCTCCAACTCCACACAACTCTCAATGGATTAGTGGACAGTCTTCTCTGCAGGGAAACATGAACTGAGCTCCCACACTACTCTAGAATCACCAGATTCGAGTTGGATGAAGCGATATGAACTTGACTCCTGCTGAAATGTTTGCATTTTTTATTTCTTTACATAGTGTTTGAGTTGACACTTTCTATTACTGTACAGAAATGTTATTCTGGCAGAGATTTAATTTTTTTTATTGATATGATGACGGAGATCCTTTCAGCTGTTCTCAGTATGTGAAGAACAAAACAGTGCAATGAACTCTGGCACCAATTTACCAGACATGTCATAAACACCTTTTAATGAAATGTACATTCTGTGACATATACGCTTATGTTGATAGAAGAGTTTAAAAATATGATGAGCAAAAAAGAAATTGTACAGGTCAGCTATGTTTTTTACTTCCAGTTTATGCTGTCCTTAGAGAAATAAATCCTAATTTTAACAGAAAATAAGTTGCATTTCCTTATCTGTTTCCAGTATCCTTATCCACTCTGATTCAATGCTTGCTCATGACTAGATGCAAAATGTATTTGGAACGCCAGCTAAAAAGTTACAATCTACTGGGCTCTGGAAAAATATGTTTATGGAAAAGGGACTTAAGGCAACATTGATCGAATGAATGGAGCAAAGTCTTTGAACAATTCACAATTTAATGTTTACAGTACATTCAAATAATCATCTCACATATAAAGCTGGTGCATATCAGTAACGTTCATCAGTGCATATCATCATGTGGTCATCAACTTCTGTAAATTTGATCAGGCATCTTACACAGTGACTATTCATAACAGGTCCTACCTCGTCCTCAGGCTCGATGCTACTGCATAGAGAGTTGGCAGGTGGTCTAGAAGTCCAGGGCAATAACAAAGTTCTGCAGGGCTAAACCATATAGTAAAGTGCTGGTCATGGTTATGTACATTGTAAGGTTTCTTACTAATCTCTAACTTTAGGAGACAGATAAAGGTCCGCTATGGCTCAGTCTATTGATTCAGAGCTCAGTCTTTCTCGTGAGTCATTACATCTGAGGGGGAAAACAACACTTTTTAGAGGTTAGTTAAAAGTTACATTGGTTGATTTTTGAACTGAAAGAACGTGTCACTTCACATAACCTGTGTTCAAGCCTTGGTTCCTCAAATAAACTCTTTTGCAATTTCAGTTTCTGAATACTTTCTGAATTTAAATGGAGTTGACCCCAACCCTGGTTCTGTTGTGGTCCAGAGTTCTAGAATCGGACAAAAAACAATTTAACAGGTAACCTCTGACCACTGTGATGTCACTCAGGTTGGTCTCACTTGGGGAAGCAGCTGGTTATGGAGGAGCAGGTACAGGAGCCCTTGACTTGGTAGCGTCCTGAGGTGAGCAGGTCTTTGCACTTCGACATGAACGCAGGCAGCGCCGACAATAGGCTCCACTCCTGCTGCTGTAAGACAAACAAGGAGGATTTTTCTGATTATGAATATTTTGACTAGAAAGAAGAATTGTAAAAAAGAAAGAACACGAGTGAAATGTAATAACAGTAGATCAAAACATTAGGTTTAGAAATCAGTTGAAGTTTGGGTAAGGATTCATGTCTGCTGGCTAGATACGCACTGCCTATAATGCATCATAACCTTGATGGTGTCGTAGGTATCGGCGATGAAGAGGGAGATGAAGGTGTAGAGGTATACAGTTGTGGTCAAAAGTTTTGAGAATGACGCAAATTCTAATTTTCACAAAGTCTGCTGCCTCAGTTTTGATGATGGCAATTTGCATATACTCCAGAATGTCATGAAGAGTGATCAGATTAATTGCAAAGTCCCTCTTTGCCATGAAAATGAAGTTAATCCCCAAAAAACATTTCCACTGCATTTCAGCCCTGCCACAAAAGGACCAGCTGCCATCATGTCAGTGATTATCTCATTAACACAGGTGAGAGTGTTGACGAGGACAAGGCTGGAGAACACTCTGTCATGCGGATTGAGTTAGAATAGCAGACTGGAAGCTTTAAAAGGAGGGTGGTGCTTGAAATCATTGTTCTTCCTCTGTTAGCCATGGTTACCTGCAAGGAAACACGTGCCGTCATCATTGCTTTGCACAAAAAGGGCTTCACAGGCAAGGATATTGCTGCTAGTAAGATTGCACCTAAATCAACCATTTATCGGATCATCAAGAACTTCAAGGAGAGAGGTTCAATTGTTGTGAAGAAGGCGTCAGGGCGCCCAAGAAAGTCCAGAAAGCACCAGGACTGTCTCCTAAAGTTTGTTCAGCTGCGGGATCGGGGCACCACCAGTGCAGAGCTTGCTCAGGAATGGCAGCAGGCAGGTGTGAGTGCATCTGCACGCACAGTGAGGCGAAGACTTTTGGAGGATGGCCTGGTGTCAAGAAGGGCAGCAAAGAAGCCACTTCTCTTCAGGAAAAACATCAGGGACAGACTGATATTCTGCAAAAGGTACAGGGATTGGACTGCTGAGGACTGGGGTAAAGTCATTTTCTCTGATGAATCCCCTTTCCGATTGTTTGGGGCATCCGGAAAACACCTTGTCTGGAGAAGACAAGGTGAGCGCTACCATCAGTCCTGTCTCATGCCAACAGTAAAGCATCCTGAGACCATTCATGTGTGGGGTTGCTTCTCAGCCAAGGGAGTGGGCTCACTCACAATTTTGCCTAAGAACACAACCATGAATAAAGAATGGTACCAACACATCCTCCGAGAGCAACTTCTCCCAACCATCCAAGAACAGTTTGGTGACGACCAATGCCTTTTCCAGCATGATGGAGCACCTTGCCATAAGGCAAAAGTGATAACTAAGTGGCTCGGGGAACAAAACATAGACATTTTGGGTCCATGGCCAGGAAACTCCCCAGACCTTAATCCCATTGAGAACTTTTGGTCGATCCTCAAGAGGCCACCCGCCTCTTGAGGTGGCCTCAAAAATCCACAAATTCTGACAAACTCCAAGCATTGATTATGCAAGAATGGGCTGCCATCAGTCAGGATGTAGCCCAGAAGTTAATTGACAGCATGCCAGGGCGGATTGCAGAGGTCTTGAAAAAGAAGGGTCAACACTGCAAATATTGACTCTTTGCATAAACTTAATGTAATTGTCAATAAAAGCCTTTGACACTTATAGAATGCTTGTAATTATACTTCAGTATACCAAAAATATGTCATAACACTGAAACGGCGAACTTTGAGAAGACCAATACTTGTGTCATTCTCAAAACTTTTGACCACGACTGTACTATGCTGAACAGCCACACCAAGTAACTCATCCGCTGCATGTCCTTGAAAATAGGATACATGTCATCTCCGTTGATCAAGGAGAACAGGCACTCTGATACTGTGTTCAAGTTCCGAAATTAACAACAAAATAAAAACGTTTCCAGTTATAGCCTCCTTTTGATGTAGAAAAATTCCTGCACCTATGTTGTTGAGTGATAACACTCCAAACACAAAGCACATGAAGGTTGTGGGTTCAATCCCTGTTTTATCTACTTTCTCGTGGTAGGGCCCGAGTACGATCCAGCCACAGAAACAGTACCCCAGGTAGATGATTCTGGTACAACCGATGAAACGAAACTCTGCTCTCAGGGTCAGAGTGAGAATCTAGGAATACCCAAACACAATACACAGATCAATGGAATTCCGGTGGAATTTATCAAGTATTCCACTTAAAACTAAGTAATATGGCTTGTGTGAAGCATCAAGTGTTGAATTCAACAAGTTTCTTACATTGTATCTCTTGAAGTAGCCCATGTAGTGTATGACTCCCATCGAAACGAGCATTGTGCCTGTCCCAAGAAAGATACTGCAGACATCGTAATTGGTCATAATCTAATGGGGGAAAGCACAAAGACAAACTAAAATGCTGCCACCACAAATTAAACAAATCATATTTATGTCATGTGTGAAGGCTAATGAAGTCACACACACATACAGTACAAAACTTTACCTTTGTCTGGATTTCTATTTTTTAAATGGAGCAGATGATGAGGATATACCAGCCTTTTAGAAACTCCAGTCTATCTGACCATGGAACATCCTCTCTGTGGCGGACCAGACTGTGTACTCCTGTCATATCACACAGACAGGTTTACATAAACAAAGGATTACACAGACACAGACATTTCTTTGTATATATCCATAAAAATTATGCTGATTCATGATGTCGACTGGTTGAGAAAAGATGTAAGTTTCGTCATGACACGTTAATTGTCAATTGGAGATCGAAACAATGTTGCAGATGTCGAGAGACAGACAGCAACGTTTGTACAACCCCCTGTTGTTGCAAACCAAATGTTAGGCTAGAAGCAAGGGGGAATCATGTCTAGATGCTTTTTCCAGTGGAGAGCAAGTTAATTGATTGGCTGGCTGAGCTGATAGGACACTGGATGAGCAGGAATTTCTCAGATGGAACAGAAAACAAGATGTTCATTTTTGCATCGTAGGCTAACCTGTGTTAAACAGGTTTTTGGCTTAGAACACGTCTCAACCAATCACAATGCTTGTTTTGACCAACCCGTTGTAAAATGATCCTATAAGACTCCTAAAAGAAAAAGTCTAATCATTATGCATAAACAGAGACAGTATACACATTGTGCCTTTGTGTTTACCATGATGCTATAGCATAGTGTAAAAGAAGATATTACTTTCTTGTAATCATATCAGTAGACTTACAAACTGAAGTTGAATCCTGTTGAGCACAGAGCATGTGCAGAGTGAGGGAGGTGATGCTTGTTACAATGATGAGACAGTCAAAGAGCAATGGATAGTTCTTAACCGACTTTGAAATACAGTGAAATCCAAAAGGATACATTTTTAAAATGGGAACAAACTTCTAACACAGAAAACATACTGTCATACTGGGAATCTGAATGCAATCTGCCTAGCTAATAGGTTAAGTGAAGTAGACAAACAGCCTGAAGTCAGATGGCATACCGTGACTTCAAAGACATAGCAGTTTGGCAGCTCTCTGTGTCTGGCTGTCTGTAGATTTATGGCCTGAGAATGGCTCTGGAATGTATAGCGTCCGTTTTACGGGCTCCTGACCAATTCTGCTATTTTGTGTGTTTTTTTGCTCTAATCTTGAAAGAAATGTACATAATGTTTCCCGAAAAGAGCTTCTGGACATCAGAACAGCGATCACTAACCTCGATTTGGATGAAGATTTCTAGTTCAATGAGTCAGCGGCACAGGACATATTGCTCACCCCGGACCAGGCCCTAATCCCTGACACTCTGAAGGGAAAGAAATGGCGATATAAAAGCTGACGTGCGGGTAACCTGATGAAAATATGGCAACGAGTAGTAAATTATCCGTCTCTACCCTCTATTCTATTGGTGAATATACAGTCACTGGAGAACAAACTGGACGAGCTCCGTTCGAGACTATCCTATCAACGGGACCTGAAGAACTGTAATATCCTATGTTTCTCGTAAACTTGACTGAACAAGGACATGGATAAAAGCTGGTTTTTCTATGCATCGGCAGGACAGAACCGCACCGTCGGGTAAGCTCAAGGGGAGTGGTGTGTGTCTCTTTTTTAACAACAGCTTGTGCGCGATCTCTAACATTAAGGAAGTCTCAAGGTTCTGCTCGCCTGAGTTAGAATACCTCATGATAAGCTGTAGACCATACTATTTACCAAGAGAGTTTTCATGTATATTTTTCGTAGCTGTCTATTTACCACCACAAACCGATGTTGGCACTAAGACCACACTCAACGAGCTGATAATTAAACAAGAAAATGCTAATCCAGAGGTGGCGCTCTTAGTGGCCAGTAATTTTAATGCAGGAAAACTGAAATCCGTTTTACCTAATGTCTAATAAGTGCATCGACGATGCACCAACAGTAACCGTATATATCCAAACCAGAAGCCATGGATTACAGGCAACATCAGCACTGAGCTAAAGGCTAGAGTTGCCGCTTTCAATGAGCGGGACACTAAACCGGACACTTATAATAAATCCCGCTACGCCCTCCATCAAACAGGCAACGCGTCAATACAGGACTAAGATTGAATCCTACTACACTGTCTCTGACGCTCGTCGGATGTGGTAGGGCTTGCAACCTATCTTGAGCCTACCAGATGAGCTAAATGCCTTCTATGCTCGCATTGAGGCAAGCAACACTGAACCATGTGTGAGAGCACCTGCTGTTCAGGACGACCGTGTGATCACGCTCTCCGTACCTGATGTGAGTAAGACCTTTAAATAGGTTAACATTCACAAGGCTGCAGACAGATTACCAGGACGCATACTCAGAGCATGCACTGACCAGCTGGCAAGTGTCTTCACTGACATTTTCAATCTCTCCCTGACCCAGTCTGTAATCGCTACATGTTTCAAGCAGACCACCATATTCCCTGTGCCCAAGAACACCAATAATATAATAATAATATGCCATTTAGCAGACGCTTTTATCCAAAGCGACTTACAGTCATGTGTGCATAATTTTTTTTTGTGTATGGGTGGTCCCGGGGATCGAACCCACTACCTTGGCGTTACAAGCGCCGTGCTCTACCAGCTGAGCTACAGAGGACCACAAGGTAATCTGTCTAAATTATTATCATCCCGTAGCACTCACATCTGTAGCATGAAATGCTTTGAAAGGCTGGTCATGGCTCACATCTACACCATCATCCCAGACACCCTGGACCACACTGCCCTTTCCCACTTGGAGAAAACGAACACCTACGTGAGATTGTTGTTTATTGACTATAGCTCAGCGTTCAACAGCATAGTTCCCTCCAAGCTCATCATTAAGCTAAGGACCCTGTGACTGAACTCCCTCTGCAACTGGATCCTGGACTTCCTGACGGGACGCCCCCAGCTGGTGAGGGTAGGCAACCCTCAATGGCCCAAGAGGAGTCAGCAGCACCACGGACGTGGAAGAAGTGCCAGAGGGGCAAGAAGAACAGAGGAACAAGGCCGCCATTGGACACACAGTCAGAATGCCTGAGTGTGATCAACCTTTCTTCAAGTCACATATGCACTTCCTATGAGTTGGCCTTGAGTAAAGGCTTATCTTTCGTCCCCACTGTATCATGTAATGACTGACACTACATAGAGTTTCAGAAATTATTTTGTATATTGAGACTTTGGGAGTTCTTCTGCCCCATAAATGATGAGTCCAAATGTGGATGTGTCAAGTATGGGTGAAACAAGTGTTCAGGCTATGGGTGACACAATAGAGAATTACGTTTCCCACAGAACGAAAAACCCTTTTCGAGCCATATCCACCCTTTGTCCGCCCAGATACAGAAATCCCTCCCTAGAAACATACTGCAGATTGGTGGAAAAATATGTCTCAGATTCTGAATAAGACACGAGAATACAGTGTCTACAATAATCTTCCTAAAGAACAGAGACAAACATTGGATGAATGCAAAAATTACTCCACTTAGTGCATAATGCTGATAAGGGCGGGGCTGTGGTGTTGTTAAACCGTGATGAATATGTGAATGAGATCCGGGGACATTTGAAAAACACCACTTTCTATCAGAAACTGTCACGTGACCCCACACCACTCTTCAAAGATAAGATTCACTGCAAGCTGAAGTCTCTTGTTGAAAGTGGAGACATTATGAGAAAAAACATATGAGTTCATGAATGTAGACAATCCAATCACAAGCGTTATCCATGCCTTACCAAAAATCCACCAACGATTGGTTAAGCCACCAGGAAGACCTATTGTGGCCTACATTGGCTCATTGACTGAAAACATTTCTGCTTTTCTAGATGTCTTTCTGAAACCCGCTGTGGTGTCACTCCCTGTATATGAACGCAATTCTATGGACATGATTAACACCCTTAAGACAATGCACAATATTAATGGGGAGATGCATATGGCTTGCTTTGATGTTGAATCCCTGTCTACAAACATCCCCCACCAGGGAGGCCTAGAAGCTATGGCACACTATCTTAGTTGACGACCCACTGGTCCACTCCCTAGCATTAACTGTGTTGTTGAACTTGCTGAGATTGTTCTGACTAAGAACTTTTTCATGTTTGAAAATGACTTGTTCATTCAACAGAAAATAACTGCTATGGGTAGTAAAATGCCACCGAATTATGCCAATCTGTATGTGGGGTTGTTTGAAAATAATGTGATTTTCAGCCCTAACAATCCATTTTTGCGCCATGTCGAGCTCTGGAAACGCTTCATTGATGACATATTCCTTCTATTCCAGGGCACAGCAGAGGAACTTCATCAATTCCACTCCTTCATCAATACAAGCAGTGAACATCTGAAATTCACCCTCATCTTTGATGCGCATGAAACAAATTTTGTGGACATATTGATAAAGAGGGAGGGGGTGGCTTTAGCATTGGAAGCCGACGGACAGGAATTCCCTGTTATGCAGAAATAACATCGAGTATAATGCTTCCTTCAATACTCCCCACTTGCCAAACAGTTCGACCATATCATTAAAAAAACACTGGAACATCTTGAGAACTGATCCACAACTGGAAAATAAGTTTAAAGAACCCCTGCGGGTAGTCTTCAGACGCGCCCCCAACATCAGTCAAATGGTTGTGAGGTCTGATCTTCCACCGGTGCCACGTAGCACCTTCCTAGACAATGTGCCGGACGGTAATTACTAATGTGGCTGTTCAATCACCCGATTACAGGCAAGGCCATTAAGATTGAGGGGTTCATTACGTGTTCCACACATTTTTTTGTATACCTGATCAAGTGTATTTGTGGTCTATGCTATGTAAGAAAAACTAAACGAGCTCTGAAAACAAGGATAGCAGAACACAGGAGTAATATCAGGACCCTTGACCAGAGAAACTCAGTGGCTGCGCATTTCATGGAGGCTTGTCACAACATCAGCTCTTTGAGATAAATTGGTATCGAACATGTTACGACTCCTAGGAGGGGGGAGATACTGCTAATCTATTACTGAGAATATAATTTTATTGGATTCACCGTTTGTCCGCCATGTCTCCTAAAGGTCAGGACGAAGAGTCTGATATCAGACCATTTCTTACATTAATATGTTACGTTGATTTGTCCTGCCATCCAGGTCTCCACTTGGTGATTTTGTACAAATATATTAGATTTTCTGTAACTACTACATGTGCCCATCTCATTGATATCAAATTATTAGAGGTACACAAGTTGTTTTTGAAATAGTTCACTGTAATTATATCTGCAGCCACTGCGCGTCCTGCACGTAATGGTCATATGGGCTGGTATTCCAACAGTTTCCAACGTAATCTTTTTTTACTGGTTTTACTAAACACAAATCACAATAAACAGACGTTGGGTAGGTATTTACCAACAATGACGAGAAAACAATGTTCACCACAATGAAGAGAGCCTCAGGTTCCTTGACGTACACATCACTGACAAACTGAAATCGACCACCCACACAGACAGTGTAGTGAACAAGGCACAACAGAGCCTCTTCAACCTCAGGAGGCTAAATAAATTTGGCTTGGCACCTAAAACCCTCACAAACTTTTACAGATGCACAATTGAGAGCATACTGTTGGGCTGTATCACCGCCAGGTACAGCAACTGAACCGCCCGCAACCGCAAGGCTCTCCAGAGGGCGGTCTGCACAACGCATTACCGGGGGCAACCTACCCACCCTCCAGGACAGCTACAGCGCCCGAAGTCACAGGAAGGCCAAAAAGATCATCAAGAACATCAACCACCCGAGCTATTGCCTGTTCACCCCACTATCATCCAGAAGGTGAGGTCAGTACAGGTGCATCAAAGCTGGGACCGAGAGACTGAAAAACAGCTTCTATCTCAAGGTCATCAGACTGTTAAACAGCCATCACTAGCACATTAGAGGACATAGACTAGAAATCACTGGCCACTTTAAGAAATGGAACACTAGCCACTTTAATAATGTTTACATATCTTGCATTGATGGATATGTTTTAGTGGACTATGAGATAAAACTGGGGTAATCAAGAATATAGAGTTAGAATTCTTTATTGCTGGGCCAGGAACTCAATTGGGTCATTTCACTGTGTGTGTGTGGGTAAAGTGGGAATCTGACTTAGGGTCGAATTGCTCGCTCTTACTTAAATCCATGGCTGTCCTACATTATCAGTGACTGAAAGCAGACTGTGGCCTTTTGCTTCTCTCCTCAAACAAAGTGGAATAAGTGGCCAGGGTTGAGCAGAGTTCAGGCTAAACCTTTGTCTCTCCTTGGCTATCTTCTTGATTGATTAAAGCAGGATGGGGTGGGGTTTGTGTATGTTTGAAAGATTTAAGTATGGACCTGTCATGTTCAACAATCAGTCTTCAGGTCCAGCCCGGGAGAGCCGGGGTTGAACAGCGTTTAAACTAAACATGAGTGTTTTTGCAAGATAAGGGATTGATTGATTGTATTACTATTGATTCTGAACGGAATGAAAGTCGAATTTAGCCGCCATCATAGACAAAGTAAGTGGGCGGAGCGATAAAGAGCGGGAAACTGAAGAGGGAGGGATTTTATGTTAGGGTATGTGTGAAGGAGACTACAGTGAGGGAAAATATTATTTGATCCACTGCTGATTTTGTACGTTTGCCCACTGACAAAGACATGATCAGTCTATAATTTTAATGGTAGGTTTATTTGAACAGTGAGAGACAGAATAACAACAACAAAATCCAGAAAAACGCATGTCAAAAATGTTATAAATTGATTTGCATTTTAATGAGGGAAATAAGTATTTGACCCCTCTGCAAAACATGACTTAGTACTTGGTGGCAAAACCCTTGTTGGCAATCACAGAAGTCAGACGTTTCTTGTAGTTGGCCACCAGGTTTGCACAAATTTTGATTTTGTTCTACTCCTCTTTGCAGATCTTCTCCAAGTCATTAAGGTTTCAAGGCTGACATTTGGCAACTCGAACCTTTAGCTCCCTCCACAGATTTTCTATGGGTGCAGTTTTCTAAGGCACTGCATTGCAGTGCTAGCTGTGCCACTAGAGATCCTGGTTCGAATCCAGGCTCTGTTGTAGCCGGCCGCGACCGGGAGACCCATGGGGCAGCGCACAATTGGCCCAGCGTCGTCCAGGGTATGGGAGGGAATGGCCGGCAGGGATGTAGATCAGTTGGTAGAGCATGGCGTTTGCAACGCCAGGGTTGTGGGTTCGATTCCCACGGGGGGCCAGTATGATATTTTTTTTTTTTTACAAAAAATAATAATAATGTATGCACTCACTAACTGTAAGTCGCTCTGGATAAGAGCGTCTGCTAAATGACTAAAATGTAAAATGTAAATGTAAATTAAGGTCTGGAGACTGGCTAGGCCACTCCAGGACCTTAATGTGGTTCTTTTTGAGCCACTTCTTTGTTGCCTTGGCTGTGTGTTTTGGGTCATTGTCATGCTGGAATACCCATCATTGACCCATTTTCAATGCCCTGGCTGAGGGAAGGAGGTTCTCACCCAAGATTTGACGGTACATGGCCCCGTCCATCGTCCCCTTTGATGCGGTGACGTTGTCCTGTCCCCTTAGCAGAAAAACAACCTCAAAGCATAATGTTTCCACCTCCATGTTTGACGGTGGGGATGGTGTTCTTGGGGTCATAGGCAGCATTCCTCCTCCTCCAAACACGGCGAGTTGAGTTGATGCCAAAGAGCTCGATTTTGGTCTCATCTGACAACAACACTTTCACCCAGTTCTCCTCTGAATCATTCAGATGTTCATTGGCAAACTTCAGACGGCCCAGTAAATGTGCTTTCTTGAGCAGGGGGACCTTGCGGGTGCTGCAGGATTTCAGTCCTTCACGGCGTAGTGTGTTACCAATTGTTTTCTTGGTGACTATGGTCCCAGCTGCCTTGAGATCATTGACAAGATCCTCCCGTGTAGTTCTGGGCTGATTCCTCACCGTTCACATGATCATTGCAACTCCACGAGGTGAGATCTTGCATGGAGCCCCAGGCCGAGGGAGATTGACAGTTATTTTGTGTTTCTTCCATTTGCGAATAATCGCACCAACTGTTGTCACCTTCTCATCAAGCTGCTTGACAATGGTCTTGCAGCCCATTCCAGCCTTGTGTAGGTCTACAATCTTGTCCCTGACATCCTTGGAGAGCTCTTTGATCTTGGCCATGGTGGAGAGTTTGGAATCTGATTGATTGATTGCTTCTGTGGACAGGTGTCTTTTATACAGGTAACAAGCTGAGATTAGGAGCACTCCCTTTAAGAGTGTGCTCCTAATCTCAGCTCGGTGGCGGTGGGGTTATGGTATGGGCAGGCATAAGCTACAGACAACAAACACAATTGCACTTTATCGATGGAAATTTGAATGCACCGTGACAAAATCCTGAGGCCCATTGTCGTGCCATTCATCCGCCGCCGTCACCTCATGTTTCAGCATGATAATGCACGGCCCAATGTTGCAAGGATCTGTACACAATTCCTGGAAGCTGAAAATATCCCAGTTCTTCCATGGCCTGCATACTCACCAGACATGTCACCCATTGAGCATGTTTGGGATGCCACAATCAACAGGCCACAATCAACAGCCTGATCAACTCTATGCACCCCCTACCGTCCAGATCATCCACCCTCTCACAAAGCTTTCCAACTCAGCCTTGGTTGCGGGTGGGTTTCATCCTCAAGAATGTTGAGACGGCTTTCAGCATGGTTTAGGCGTGTGGCAATGTCAGTCAATTTACCATCCATTGATGCTGTAGATCTCTGGATTTCCTCATGTTTACACTGTTGATCAGCAGACATTTTTGTCAGGAGACTGTAGATTTTGGAAATGTCTGCAGCTACTTTTCTGTCAGCTCGTGGTCGGTGTCAGATTCTGCCTTGTCGTCCAGATTAGCATTAGCACTGCCATGTTATTGGCTAGTTTGAGGGAGAGACAACGAAGCATGTCTTGAGCTAGCATTTATTTTGGTCGACGTTCTGCTGCTTAAGTTTACTCATCTCAAGTTGTAGGCACTCTCAAAATATAAAATAAGAGGCTCTAAATTTGTTTGCAAATGGTATTTCTGCAACGGTGGTCGGAGCTGGATTTTCAAGCTGCCATTCTCATCAACAGCATCACGTGACTTGCGTTGTCCTGCACATCTAACATGCTTCCTTGTGTCTATCGTCAGGTACGTTTATTGTATTTTATACTATTTTTGTCATTGTTATGATGTTTTATTACAAAATAACCCAGTCTAATATTGACATGCAAGCGACAGCCATCAACATACTGTTGTCCTGCAAATCTAATGTGCTTTCTTGTGTCTATCATCACCAATCAACTGGGAACGCTGGCTGGGCATTCTTTTCTTTAAAACACAACGCAAGAGAGTTGCAAAGTATGATCACACCTGTTACACCTGTGCCGAGATCGGTCTTCTTTTCTTCTCTGTACGTAGCGTCGAGGGTGAGCCGACTTCAAGAAGTATCGCGGTTGCTGATGCACACCGAAGATCTAGTGTGTGCACATGAACTGTGTTGACTTTCCTGCACGAGCTGTATTCTCAGGTAGTCATAGACTAGCTCGTGGTAGCAGAAAGGAGTGGGGAAATATATTTTATTGTTTATTATTTATCTGTCAATATTCTATACATATCTAGCGATTTATTTGAGCTTTCATGCTAGTAGCTCAACCAGCAGCATTTTACGTTCACTGCTGGTGCATCTTCGCACTTCACTGTAGGGCAGGGTTCTTCAATTCCGGTCCTGGAGGGCCGAAACACTTCTGTTTTTTATTTCTACCTGGTAGTTAATTGCACTCACCTGGTGTCCCAGGTCTGAATTAGCCCCTGATTAGAAGGAGAGGATGAAAAACAGAGGTGTTTCGGCCCTCCAGGACCGGAATTGAAGAACCCTGCTGTAGGGTGACGGAAGTGTATCATCTATGTGAGTATAAGCTGAGCTGGGGTGCTCCGTTTGAGAGAAAAACAGGAGAACCTTAGGAGGGAGAGGATGGTGATGACGAGGATGATGAAGGGGATGAAGCAGAGGACAGCCGTGGGCCCTGCAACCTGAAGTAGCTATTTTAGGTTGAACTGTTCAGTAGGTTGGACTGTTTCTCAAGATATTCCTGGTGTGTCATGTGTGTGTCCTGTCCTGTGTCTTGGATATAGTGTTTAGCCACATGGTTGCTCTGATGCGACACGTGGGTCATTTGTATTAATTCTTTCACCGTATTACTTTAAAAGTGTATGTTGGTCCGTTTTTTTTTTTTTACATCTGACATGTAAAAGGCATGTTAGACTATAATAGACGAGAGGGTTAGCTACCCTCTTGTCTCTCCCATTCTTAACAGAATAGTCTTAGGATGTAACTATTTGGTGACTTTTCGCCCTTGGATCTCACAGTAAAACAGTCTTGGACTGATTGTATGTGGGTGTTTTGATGTGTAGGGTATTGCATTCCTCATATTTTGTTTATAGTGTGCAAGTGGAATGCAGCAGGGGAGAATGTAACAGGGTTGGTTATGTTTCCACTTGATGTACATTTCTTAATGTATATATACAATATGTGTTTGGTACCTGTTAGATATTGGGGGAATCCTGGGATGTGATTTTGTATGTTATTGCTGTAAGAGTGAGTTAGCTAGCATGCTCTAATTGCAATGGTCGCATTGGCTCCCTGCAAATTCACAGTTATTTCCATGCTAACAGACAAATCACCAATCTACAGCCATTAACATACTGTTGTCCTGCACATCTAATGTGCTTCCTTGTGTATATCGTAAGGTGTTTACATTAATTTTATGGAATAAATGGAACGGAGTCATACATGTGATTTCCATATGTTTGATATGTTTGATGCGTTCCATTTATTCCGTTCCAACCACTACGATGAGTCCGTCCTCCTACAGCTCCTCCCACCAGCCTTCTCTGATCTGAATGTAGGCATACATTTAAGATATATACCACACCCCCATTCCATGAATTACATTTTGACCTACCAGCACCACCACCCACCGTCACAGGACACCATCAACCACTTACCCCAAGTGGCTCAACTTACCCTGTCCCTATGTTCAATTTATCCCATACCCGGGGTAAGTGGTGCCAAGAAATCACTTTTTTTGGACAAGCCATATTTTCAAAATTGTTATGTTTACATTCATTCTGATTATTTCCAGGGATACACAACATTCTTACATTATTGTAGAGATCTTTGTAAGAAATTAGACTATATTTCCCTTGACGTAGTGATGCTAAATGAAACCAAAAATGGCTCAACTTAAGCGGAAGCGGTCCCCTGTAGCTCAGTTGGTAGAGCATGGCGCTTGCAACGCCAGGGTTGTGGGTTCGTTTCCCACGGGGGGCCAGTATGAAAAATGTATGCACTCACTAACGGTAAGTGGCTCTGGATAAGAGCGTCTGCTAAATGATGTAAATGTACATGTAGAGAATGAGAGAATGGGTCAAGTCTCTTACCTGAGCTTTGACCCAGCAGTGCTGCATAACAAACCTGATCTCAAAGTCCAACACATTATCACTTTCCAACAATGCACTCAACAACTTAAAAACACCAGACTAAACATGCAGCATAGTGGGGATCAAGCTAAAATGTAGGCTAGCCAACTTCCCCATGTCCAAGTGGACCCTGAGAAGTTGACAGGCATCAATCAGTCAATTGTGAAATGATTGTGATATGCTTCTTACCATCTACTTTTGAGTAAGACTACTTTCGATGTCAGTTGATCAGTGATCAGGCACCTTTGGGCAATTCCACGGCAACATAATGATGCTGAGACTCAGACTTTTCACTTTAAAATATATGTCAAACAAAAACCAATGATTGCAAAGTTAAACAAACCATACAACTCTATGCACAAGGATTACTTTTAATAATTTCCACTGAACATTTTACAAAAATACATCTACTTGTAGAAAAGTGCAGATGGAAAGTTTGGTAACAGAAGGATGGCACAAACAGCACAAACCATCATTCTGTTACCAAACTTTGAGATAGTCTGGAGAAGGGAAGTGGGGATGGGGTCGAAGGTTGTTGGGTGGCTGAACTCGCAGGATTTCATCTGGAGATAGAGGGGAGAAAGAGTTCAAGGCGTAGGGTAGTTCTGTGTGAGTGGGACCAGTGGACTCAGTAGCCTGAGCGGATGTCGTAAAAAAAATTCAAAGTGGTTGACAAAGTTGCCCGCAGAGGGGGAAGAGGTGGATGATTATGGAGGGAGGAGAATGTGGAAAAGAGTTTCCCAGGGTTGGAGGCAGAGGCTTGGAATTCAGTGATAGAAAGCGGCTTTAGCAGAGGATACAAGAAGAAGAGAAGGTAGAGAGGAGGGAGTGGAAGGTTGATTGGTCCTCCGGAAGTTTAGTTTTCCTCCATTTTTGCTCAGCTGAGCACGTGTTGAGTCACTCAGGGGAGGGTTGAGCTGGCTAGGAGGATGGACTCCACCCAAACCATCTAGGAGCCTGGACCCTCTCTTCACATTTCAAGGCTGCGTTAAGATATTGACTCAGAGAGTCCAAGCACCACTCAGGAAAAACCTCCCATTCTTTCAAAGTGTTATCGTCATACTGTTGTCTATACTGCCAGGGGTGTTGTCAGTTGTAATCTTGTACCCATTCATTTGAACTCCACTCTTAGATATGCTATTGTTAGGTCAAAAGAGAAGCCCACTGTGGTCTGCTCACCCAGTGCTATTAGTCCAAATGTGAAATTCAATACCCCCTTGGTTTTCAAATCACGTAGAGGGCTTGGGCTGATGCATGATAGCAACCAAAGCCCATGTAAATCAGTTTATAACATTCCATTATTGGTTACTCTGAGAGTTCCTCATATTGACATTGGCTGCGGCCTCAGGGTCTATGGTGCCAACTTTGGAAAAGTAATTCCAATTTCTACTCTTTCCTCTATTACTAACAGGGATAGACCAAATGGGGCAGTTCTATGCAATCTTATAGCCATACCAACTATATCAATATCATTCAATAGACAGGGGCTGCAAACGCCTATTGAACGTAGCTTGTTTGAGTTGGAGAATTCATGTGACTTAAAAAATCTTAAATGACATGCATCGGAACATTAGGAGCTTACTACCTAAACTGGAGTATATCAAGATTTGGACTATGCAGACGAATCCGGACATTCTGGTATTGACCAAAGCAACTGAAGAATCATTGTGTAAGACTAATCAGAAAGGCTAAATCTGATTATTATGTAACCGCTCTTTCGGATTGTAATGGGAACCAGGCTAATTCTGGAAAACTGTCAAATCCCTGAAGGGTTCTACTTCCTGCCACAACAAATGAATTCAGACATGGGCCTCATTACGGAAAGAAATGCCATCATTGATGCATTTAATCACCGTTTTATTTCAACGGGCTATCGCTTTAAAATAACTTCCAAGCCTATTCACAATAATATTGGGCTGGATGCTGATAGGGGAAACTTTCTGAATGATCAGAGAAATTATAGTCAAAGCTTTCTTTTAGGCTATTTCCAGAAAAATAAGTGGGCATTTTTCATTACAGAAACAAATCTTGTCTCTCCCTAGTCAGCAGGAAGCAGATTGTGCAGTCAACCTTTCTACCTGTTCTTGATTATGGTGATACTATTTATCAAAGTGCAGCTGCTTCTACTATTAAACCCTTGGATGCCATTTTTCATAGTGCCCCTTCGTTTTATCACAGGAGACTCATCACTGTATTCTTTACCAAAAGGTTGGCTGGACCTCTTTGAAGTCAAGTAGAGCACATCATTATGCTATTTTTGTTTACAAAGCCCTGCTCCACAAACTTCTGACTTACCTAACATCACTGTTAAGATTGATCCTGGCGCCGACGAAGATGGCGGCCTTGCGACTAGCTCTTAAGAAACTTTGCAGTATTTAGTTTTTTACATTATTAGCTCAGAAAGTGTTTT
Organism: Coregonus clupeaformis; assembly: GCF_020615455.1. Taxonomy (NCBI): domain Eukaryota; kingdom Metazoa; phylum Chordata; class Actinopteri; order Salmoniformes; family Salmonidae; genus Coregonus; species Coregonus clupeaformis. The sequence continues at coordinate 136,602 of NW_025533582.1, forward strand.
GCATCATTACATACAGCAGGGAAAAACTATTGGATATCAGAGCAGCGGTAACTCACCAGCATTATGACCAAGAATACGATTTTCCCGAAGCAGATCCTTTGTTTGCTGACCCAAAACATCGCCGGTGGAGGAGAGGCACTCGGAGCAGCCTGCTGGTTCGACTTAGGAGGTGCGCACACCACCCACCGCTTCCAAGTATCCTACTCGCTAATGTTAAATCTTTGGTTAACAAAGTCAACGAACTACGGGCAAGGATTTCTTTCCAGAGAGACATCAAGGCCTGTAACATACTCTGTTTCACGGAAACATGGCTCTCTTGGGATATTCTGTCGAAATCGGTCCAGCCAAATGGATTCTCAGTTCATCGTGCAGACAGGAATAAATAACTTTCCGGGAAGCAGAAGGGCGGAGGTGTGTGTTTCATGATTAACGACTCATGGTGTAATTGTAGTAACATACAGGAACTCGAGTCCTTCTGTTCACCCGACCTAGAATACCTCACAATCAAATGCCGACCGTATTATCTCCCAAGATAATTTTATTTGGTTATAGTCACGGCTGTGTATATCCCCCCTCAAGCCGAGACCACGACTCCATTTTGCTTCTCCCTTCCTATAGGCAGAAACTCAAACAGGAAGTACCCGTACTAAGGACTATTCAACGCTGGTCTGACCAATCGGAATCCACGCTTCAAGATTGTTTTGATCACGCGGACTGGGATATGTTCCGGGTAGCTTCCGAAAATAATTTAGACGAATACACTGAAACAGTGACTGAGTTTATCAGGAAGTGTATAGGGGATGTTGTGCCCACTGTGACTATTAAAACCTACCCTAACCAGAAACCGTGGATAGACGGCAGCATTCGTGCAAATCTAAAAGTGCGAACCACCGCATTCAACTATGGCAAGGTGACTGGGAATATGGCAGAATACAAACAGTGTAGCTATTCACTCCGCAAGGCAATTAAACTGGCAAAACATCAGTATAGAGACAAAGTGGAGTCGCAATTCAACGGCTCAGACACGAGGCGTATGTGGCAGGGTCTACAGACAACCATGGACTACAAAAAAAAAAAACAGCCACATCGCCGACACCGACATCTCGCTTCCAGACAAGCTAAACACCTTCTTCACCCGCTTTGAGGATAACACAGTGCCACTGACGAGGCCTACGACCTAGGACTGTGGCCTCTCCTTCTCCATGGCCGACGTGATTAAGAGATTTAAGCATGTTAACCCCCGCAAGGCTGCCGGCCCAGACGGCATCCCTAGCCGCGTCCTCAGAGCATGCGCAGACCAGCTGGCTGGTGTGTTTACGGACATATTCAATCTCTCCCTATCCCAGTCTGCTGTCCCCACATGCTTCAAGATGACCACCATTGTTCCTGTACCCAAGAAAGCAAAGGTAACTGAACTAAATGACTATCGCCCCGTAGCACTCACCTCTGTCATCTTGAAGTGCTTTGAGAGACTAGTCAAGGATCATATCACCTCTACCTTACCTGTCACCCTAGACCCACTTCAATTTGCTTACCGCCCCAATAGATCCACAGATGATACAATCGCCATCACACTGCACACTGCCCTATCCCATCTGGACAAGAGGAATACCTATGAAAGAATGCTGTTCATTGACTATAGCTCAGCATTCAACACCATAGTACCCTCCAAGCTCATCATTAAGCTTGAGGCCCTGGGTCTGAACCCCGCCCTGTGCAACTGGGTCCTGGACTTCCTGACGGGCCGCCCCCTAGGTGGTGAAGGTAGGAAACAACATCTCCACTTCGCTGATCCTCAATACTGGGGCCCCACAAGAGTGCGTGCTCAGCCCACTCCTGTACTCCCTGTTCATCCATGACTGCATGGCCAAGCACGCCTCCAACTCAATCATCTAGTCTGCAGATGACACAACAGTAGTAGGCTTGATTACCAACAATGAAGAGACCGCCTACAGGGAGGAGGTGAGGGCTCTGGGAGTGTGGTGCCAGAAAAAATAACTTCTCACTCAACATCAACAAAACAAAGGAGATGATCGTGGACTTCAGGAAACAGCAGAGGGTGCACCCCCCTATCCACGTCGACAGGACCACAGTGGAGAAGGTGGAAAGCTTCAAGTTCCTTGGCGTACACATCACCGACAAACTGAAATGGTCCACCCACGCAGACAGTGTGGTGAAGAAGGCGAAACAGAGCCTCTTCAACCTCAGGATGCTGAAGAAATTCGGCTTAGCACCTAAAACCCTCACAAACTTTTACAGATGCACAATTGAGAGCATCCTGTCGGCTGTATCACCACCTGGTGTGGCAACTGCACTGCCCACAACAGCAGGGCTCTCCAGAGGGTGGTGCGGTCTGCCGAACGCATTTCCGGGGGCAAACTACCCGCCCTCCAAGACACATACAACACCCAATGTCACAGGAAGGACAAAAAGATCATCAAGGACATCAACTACCCGAGCCACTGCCTGTTCACCCCGCTATCATCCAGAAGGCGAGGTCAGTACAGGTGCATCAAAGCTAGGGACAGAGAGAATGAAAAACAGCTTCTATCTCAAGGCCATCAGACTGTTAAACAGTCATCACTAGTACATTAGAGGCTGCTGCTGCCTATTGAAATCACTGGCCACTTTAAGAAATGGAACACTAATTACTTTAATAATGTTTACATATCTTGCACTACTCATCTCATATGTATATACTGCATTCTATTCTATAATATTCTACTGTATCTTAGTCCATGCCACTCTGTCATTGCTTGTCCATATACAGTGGGGAGAACAAGTATTTGATACACTGCCGATTTTGCAGGTTTTCCTACTTACAAAGCATGTAGAGGTCTGTAGTTTTTATCTTAGGTACACTTCAACTGTGAGAGACGGAATCTAAAACAAAAATCCATAAAATCACATTGTATGATTTTTAAGTAATTATTTTGCATTGTATTGCATGACATAAGTATTTGATCACCTACCAACCAGTAAGAATTCCGGCTCTCACAGACCTGTTAGTTTTTCTTTAAGAAGCCCTCCTGTTCTCCACTCATTACCTGTATTAACTGCACCTGTTTGAACTCGTTACCAGGATAAAAGACACCTGTCCACAACCTCAATCAAACAGACTCCAACCTCTCCACAATGGCCAAGACCAGAGAGCTGTGTAAGGACATCAGGGATAAAATTGTAGACCTGCACAAGGCTGGGATGGGCTACAGGACAATAGGCAAGCAGCTTGGTGAGAAGGCAACAACTGTTGGCGCAATTATTAGAAAATGGAAGAAGTTCAAGATGATGGTCAATCAAACTCGGTCTGGGGCTCCATGCAAGATCTCACCTCGTGGGGCATCAATGATCATAAGGAAGGTGAGGGATCAGCCCAGAACTACTTGGCAGGACCTGGTCAGTGACCTGAAGAGAGCTGGGACCACAGTCTCAAAGAAAACCATTAGTAACACACTACGCCGTCATAGATCCCCCTGCTCAAGCCAGCGCATGTCCAGGCCCGTCTGAAGTTTGCCAATGACCATCTGGATGATCCAGAGGACGAATGGGAGAAGGTCATGTGGTCTGATGAGACAAAAAATAAGAAGGATGAGTACAACCCCAAGAACACCATCCCAACCATGAACCATAGTGGAAACATACTTCTTTGGGGATGCTTTTCTGCAAAGGGGACAGGACGACTGCACCGTATTGAGGGGAGGATGGATGGGTACATGTATCGCGAGATCTTGGCCAACAACCTCCTTCCCTCAGTAAGAGCATTGAAGATGGGTCGTGGCTGGGTCTCCCAGCATGACAACGACCCGAAACACACAGCCAGGGCAACTAAGGAGTGGTTCCGTAAGAAGCATCTCAAGGTCCTGGAGTGGCCTAGCCAGTCTCCAGACCTGAACCCAATAGAACATCTTTGGAGGGAGCTGAAAGTCCGTATTGCCCAGCGACAGCCCCGAAGCCTGAAGGATCTGGAGAAGGTCTGTATGGAGGAGTGGGCCAAAATCCCTGCTGCAGTGTGTGCAAACCTGGTCAAGACCTACAGGAAACGTATGATCTCTGTAATTGCAAACAAAGGTTTCTGTACCAAATATTAAGTTCTGCTTTTCTGATGTATCAAAAACTTATGTCATGCAATAAAATGCAAATTAATTACTTAAAAATCATACAATGTGATTTTCTGGATTTTTGTTTTAGATTCCGTCTCTCACAGTTGAAGTGTACCTATGATAAAAAAATTACAGACCTCTACATGCTTTGTAAGTAGGAAAACCTGCAAAATCGGCAGTGTATCAAATACTTGTTCTCCCCACTGTATGTATATATTCTTAAATCCCATTCTTTACTAGTTTTGTGTGTATTGGGTATATGTTGTCAAATTGTTAGATATTACTGCACTGTCGGAGCTAGAAGCACAAGCATTTCGCTACACCCGCTCTAACATCTGCTAAACACGTATGTGACAAGTAAAATATGATTTGATTTGAAATGACAAGTTATCAAACCCGTTCACAGGGTTAGTTATCTCTGGAGACTCCTTTGGCGTCTAGAGAGTTGGGTAAATCAGACTTTAATTTCATTGCACCTTACATGTGGAATGATCTACAATACACTTTAAAATTGGAGGAATTGGTGCCTCTAGGGCATTCCAGAGGGTGGTGCGGTCCTTGACCTTTTTTACTGAAGAATGTGTCTGTTTTTATGATTGTGTTTTACTTTTCGTGTATTGTTGTGTAAAATAAAAATAATTTGTATTTTATTTAGTATATGAATGTGTATTTTAATATGTTTATTGTATTTTGATGTGTATTGTGGTGTTATGAGAGTTCATCTGGAAAAGAGACCTTGGTCTCAGCATTGACTCCCTGTCAAAATAAAGATTAAATAAAAAAAGGGGACAGTGGGAGTCAATGGAGGAGGAAAGGGAAGAGAGTAGGGTCGAGAAGGCAGGGGGATAGAAGAGGAAAACAAGTAGTGGTAGAGAGAGAGAGCGAAGATTGCGACAGCACATGACCATCTGGGTAGGGGCTGAGTGGGTACTATTAGAGGAGAGAGTGAGAAAAAATAAACAAAGTAGTAATCAGAGACCTGGAGGGGGGTTGCAGTGAGATTAGTAGGTGAACAGCCTCTAGTAAAGATGAGATCAAGTGTATTTCCTGCCTTGTGAGTGGGAGGACACTGGGAAAGGGTGAGATTAAAAGAGGCAAGGAGGGGAAAGAAAGAGGTGGAAAGAAATGAGTCGAAGTCAGCCGTGGGGAGGTTGAAGTCGCCCAGTACAATAACTGGTGAGCCATCCTCTGGAAATTATCTTATCAAGGTGTCAAGCTCATTGAGGAACTCTCCAAGAGCACCTGGTGGACAATAGATGACAACAATGTTGAGCTTGACAAGTGACAGTGACAGCATGGAATTCAAATGAGGAGATGGACAGGTGAGATAGGGGGAAAAGAGAATCTCAATTTAGGAGGAATTAGTAGCCCACCACCGCGATGACCAGATGGTCCTGGACTATGAGAGAACACATAGTCAGATGATGAGAGAGCAGCTGTAGTAGCAGTGTTCTCTGGAGTAATCCATGTCTCCGTCAGGGCCAAAAAGCGTAGGGACTGAAGGGCGACATAGGCTGAGATGAACTAAGCTTTCTTGACCACAGATTGGCAGTTCCAAAGGTTGCTGGAGACAGTCCACATGGGTTATGCACACAGGGCACACTAGATTAGAAGAGTAGCAGCCATGGGTAGGGGAACGTCTGTAAAACCTACAGGGAGAGGAGCGAACAGGGATAGAAATCACACACATACTTGACAAAGCTACAAAATAGTAAAATTAGATCATCTAAAAATAACTAGGTAAGATACTCAAGTGAGAGAGGGGTGTGAAGCCTTTCTCTCTTTCCTTCCTCGAACAACTCCGCAGAACATCTTCGTTTCGGCGACAAGACTGCCGCTTACAGCTGCCGCTGAAAAACGACCCCCTCCAACAGACACACCCACCAATTATCACAAAGCTATCACAAATTGACCTGAAACCAGTCCAAGTCAATGTTCCAACACATTGAAAAACACAAATATACTTAGGCTACTCTTCCAGAGATGAGTTGTCTTCCCAGTCTATAGATGATGAGCACTAAGGAAATGGTGGAAATTGTTGAAAGTAGTCATTGTGCATAGTTTTGTATAGTTTTTTAACATTTTGCAATCATATCCATACTCACATATACGAAAATAGTCTCTCTCAACAAACACAACTGACTGGCTTTTAAAACAATGGGAGGTGTGAGTGAAAAACCAGAAACAGGTGGTGCAATGCAGAGGAATGTCCACTGATTGGTCCACCTCAGCAATCAGCAGACAAACGGATGTCGGACAGGTGGGACACCCCAACGACCACCAATCAGGAACACAAAGGACACCTGTGATTAGGGCAGAAGGAGAGGAAAAACACAAAAACACATACAGGATACCTGGTGGGGTTGGTGGCTTTGGCCCTTGCCCTGCCAGCATTGGAACTGGGGCAGGTTCTGAAGAATGCCCCCCTTTCCCACACAGGTTGCAGAGGCGTGTGGAGGTACAGTCTCTGGTGGGATGGTTGTCTTTATAGATCTTGCAGATGATGGCTGTGCAGGCTGCAGCCAGATGGCCAAGTTGGATCAAGGCGGAACAACATTGTTGTGGAGGGAATTGCAGAATCACCACATGAGACCTGGACGAAGTCTGAGGACAAAGTGAGGGAAATGATCTCGGAGAAACTGAAGATGGACCACAGGAATATTGTTATTAAAGTGTTGTGGATGCAGGTTCACCTTGCACATCTAAAGCCTTTTCTTTTGGGTTGTTGCTATAGGCCACCAAGTGCTAACAGTCAGTATCTAAATAATATGTGTAAAATGCTTGATAGTGTATGTGATGTAAACAGTCTACTTTCTTGGGGACCTGAATATTGACTGGTTTTCATCAAGATGTCCGCTGAAGAGGAAGCTTCTCACTATAACCAGTGCCTGTATGTCACGTATACCCCAGGAGTCAGGAAAACAGGTGCAGAAGTTGAGCTTAATAATGAAGAATGCAGAATAAATAAAACACGAGAAGCATACAGACCGTGAATGAAAACAAACCAATACTGACTGAGGCTACTGAGGGCTAAATAAAGGGAAGGCAATCAAGGTGATGATGAATTCCAGGTGTGTGTAATGATGGGGAGCAGGTGTGAGTAAAGATGGTTGCCAGGACCGGTGGTTAGTAGAACGGCGACATCGAGCGCTGGAGAGGGCGAGGAGGACGGCCCCAAGGGCGAGGAGCGGGGCGGTCCGGATGGAGGAGATGGAAATCCTAGACGATGTTGGGGTCCAGGATGTTGGCCGCCGGGACCCAATAGTGCTCTTCCGGACCGTACCCCTCCCAGTCCACCAGGTACTGAAGCTGACCCCCACTATGTCGGGTGTCCAGTAGGGACCTGACGGCATAGGCAGGGTTCCCATCGATGTCCAAGGGAGGCGGAACCACCGGCCTGAGGAGGGAAATTTGGAAAAGAGGGTGAGATCCGGTAGTTGGTGGAGAGTTGTAATGTTACCTCGTTGACCCTCCGGAGGACCTTGGAGGGCCACACAAATCTACTGTAGAGATAGCCTGCAGAGCTCTATCATACTATCCAGGTCTGTGCCTAAACAGTTTGAGCTTCTACTTCTAAAAATCCACCTTTCCAGAAATAAATCTCTCACTGTTGATGCTTGCTACAGACCCCCCTCAGCCCCCAGCTGTGCCCTGGACACCATATGTGAATTGATTGCCCCCCATCTATCCTCAGAGTTCGTACTGCTTGGTGACCTAAATTGGGATATGCTTAACACCCCGGCCATCCTACAATCTAAACTAGATGCCCTCAATCTCACACAAATTATCAACGAACCTACCAGGTAAAACCCTAAATCCGTAAACATGGGTACCCTCAAAGATATCATCATGACTAATTTACCCTCTAAATACACCTCCGCTGTCTTCAACCAGGATCTCAGCGATCACTGCCTTATTGCCTGCGCCCGTAACGGGTCCGCGGTCAAACGACCACCCCTCATCACTGTCAAACGCTCCCAAAAACACTTCAGCGAGCAGGCCTTCCTAATTGACCTGGCCCAGGTAACCTGGATGGATATAGATCTCATTCCGTCAGTAGAGGATGCCTGGTTGTTCTTTAAAAGTAATTTCCTCTCAATCTTAAATAAACATGCCCCATTCAAAAAATACAGAACTAAGAACAGATATAGCCCCTGGTTCTCCTCAGACTTGACTGCCCTTGACCAGCACAAAAACATCCTGTGGCGTACTGCATTAGCATCAAATAGCCCCCGCGATATGCAACTTTTCAGGGAAGTTAGGAACCAATATACACAAGCAGTTAAGAAAGCAAAGGCTAACTTTTTCAAACAGAAATTTGCATCCTGTAGCACTAACTCCAAAAAGTTTTGGGACACTGTAAAGTCCATGGAAAATAAGAGCACTTCCTCCCAGCTGCCCACTGCACTGAGGCTAGGAAACACTATCACCACCGATAAATCTACAATAATCGAGAATTTCAACAAGCATTTTGCTACGGCTGGCCATGCTTTCCACCTGGCTACCACTACCCCGGCCACCAGCTCTGCACCCTCCGCTGCAACTTGCCCATGCCCCCCGCTTCTCCTTCACACAAATCCAGACAGCTGATGTTCTGAAAGAGCTGCAAAATCTGGACCCCTACAAATCATCTGGGCTAGACAATCTGGACCCTTTCTTTCTAAAACTAGCCGCGAAATTGTCGCAACCCCTATTACTAGCCTGTTCAACCTCTCTTTCATAACGTCTGAGATCCCCAGAGATTGGAAAGCTGCCGCGGTCATCCCCCTCTTCAAAGGGGGTGACACTCTAGATCCAAACTGTTACAGACCCATATCCATCCTGCCCTGCCTTTCAAAAGTTTTTGAAAGCCAAGTTAACAAACAGATCACCGACCATTTCGAATTCCACCGTACCTTCTCCGCTATGCAATCCGGTTTCCGAGCTGGTCATGGGTGCACTTCAGCCACGCTCAAGGTCCTAAACGATATTATAACCGCGATCGATAATAGACAGTACTGTGCAGCCGTTTTCATTGACCTGGCCAAGGCTTTCGACTCTGTCAACCACCACATTCTTATTGGCAGACTAAATAGCCTTGGTTTCTCAAATGACTGCCTCGCCTGGTTCACCAACTACTTCTCAGATAGAGTTCAATGTGTCAAATCGGAGGGCCTGTTGTCTGGACCTATGGCAGTCTCTATGGGGGTGCCACAGGGTTCAATTCTTGGGCTGACTCTTTTCTCTGTGTATATCAATGACGTCGCTCTTGCTGCTGGTGACTCTCAGATCCACCTCTACGCAGACGACACCATTTTGTATACATCTGGCCCTTCATTGGACACTGTGTTAATAAACCTCCAAACGAGCTTCAATGCCATACAACACTCCTTCAGTAGCCTCCAACTGCTCTTAAACACTAGTAAAACTAAATGCATGCTCTTCAACCGAACGCTGCTTGCACCCGCCCACCCGACTAGAATCACTACTCTGACGGGTCTGACCTAGAGTATGTGGACAACTACAAATATCTAGGTGTCTGGTTAGACTGTAAACTCTCCTTCCAGACTCACATTAAGAATCTCCAATCCAAAGTTAAATCTAGAATCGGTTTCCTATTTCGCAACAAAGCCTCCTTCACTCATGCTGCCAAACATGCCCTCGTAAAACTGACTATCCTACCGATCCTTGACTTCGGCGATGTCATTTACAAAATAGCCTCCCAACACTCTACTCAGCAAATTGGATGTAGTCTATCACAGTGCCATCCGTTTTGTCTCCAAAGCCCCATATACTACCCACCACTGTGACCTGTACGCTCTTGTTGGCTGGTCCTCACTACATATTCGTCGCCAAACCCACTGGCTCCAGGCCATCTATAAATCACTGCTAGGCAAATCCCCGCCTTATCTTAGCTCATTGCTCACCATAGCAACACCCACCCGTAGTATGCGCTCCAGCAGGTATATCTCACTGGTCATCCCCAAAGCCAACACCTCCTTTGGCCGCCATTCCTTCCAGTTCTCTGCTGCCAATGACTGGAACAAATTGCAAAAATCTCTGAAGCTGGAGACACTTATCTCCCTCACTAACTTTAAGCATCAGTTGTCAGAGCACCTTACCGATCACTGCACCTGTACACAGCCCATCTGAAATTAGCCCGCCCAACTACCTCATCCCTATATTGTTATTTATTTTGCTCATTTGTACCCCAGTATCTCTATTTGCACATCATCTCTTGCACATCTATCATTCCAGTGTTAATAATAATTGTAATTATTTTGCACTATAGCCTATTTATTGCCTTACCTCCATAACTTGCTACATTTGCACACACTGTATATATATTTATTTCTGTTGTATTTTTGACTTTGTTTTGTTTTACCCCATATGTAACTCTGTGTTGTTGTTTTTATCGCACTGCTTTGCTTTATCTTGGCCAGGTCGCAGTTGTAAATGAGAACTTGTTCTCAACTGGTTTACCTGGTTAAATAAAGGTGAAATAAAAATAAATAAATAAAAAACCAGGGGCTCAGGCAGGCAGAGCGGGAGGTTCCTAGTGTAGAGCCAGACACGATCACCAGGATGGAACATGGGAGCCTGACTGTGGTGGCGGTCCGCCCGCTCCTTCTGGTCCTTCCCTGTGGCCTGTTTGCTCCGGGTGAAGGTTAGATCTTTGCTCCCTCCTCCGCAGGGCCAGCTTCAGGCAAAAGCGACATAAAATGTCTCTCCACACCATGGCAAAATGGGTAGAATTACAGGAAATTTGCTGTAAAACCTTTTTTTAAATCTCTCTGCCCATGGCTAAATGAGTAGGATTGCATGAAATGTGGAGGTGGGTGGGCAGGAAATCTCCACCACACAGGGTTGTTGAGAAACCAGAGTCGTATGGACGATTAAAGGTTTGAGGCTTGCTACTACACTGATCTGTCTCCTATATACATTTAATTGTTAGGAAACTACTACCACATTTCACTTAAATTGGTACAGCACTCTCACTATTGGGTACAACAAATATAGTGTCTTACAAGACACACCTCAAAATATGTTCACGAGTGAAAAACAACTATACCACACAAAAACACTAGTGTTCAAAAGGTTTTTGGTGCTAAAAAAATGGAGCATTGGTACTGCGTTCTGAATTAATGTAAATTACTGTCAGCAATTGGCCAATAAGTTACTGCAGAGTCTCAAAACAAAATGTGTAGAACTCTTAAAACAAAGTATATTACGCTATACTCTGGGGGTGCAGCATTCTTACTCACGGGTGCAACAAACAAGGCACGCCTTAAAATATGTTAATGAGCCAGAGACTCTTTCCCCCGCCCACAACATTTTCATTCTACATTGTTTTACTGTTGAAATTACAGAAAGGTCTTACAGTGTGCTGTAAAACAAATGTATGGTATTTTACTGTACATTCTACGGTAATCTACTGTTCAGTTTATACAGTATCATACTGTTTATTAATACAGTAAATGACTGATCAAATTACAAAAGCAGCTAACATTGTAAGGATTACATTAAAAGAGACCCAGCTGCTAGGTAAACCCAGCATGAAAGTAGAAAATACCCAACTGATGGTTAAATTAGCCCATGTTTGGGTAATCCCAACAAGCCAACATGTTGGGTTATTCACATCGAACTTATCAGGTGCAGGACAGAAGAACGTGTCATGACGAAGATCTAACTCGGATCAAAATGTTGTCTTTTTTGTGCGTAGCAGAGTTGTGGACATTTATTTTTGGGTTGTTTTTAACCCAGCATTTTGTAGGTGTTGAGATACAGGTGTTCATCCATACTGACTGATAAACTTCTTTGTGCTGTTGTCATCTCAGGTTGTGATATGGGATATATCTGCCCACGTAGAACAATTACAGAGCACATGCACCAGCAGTGGAAAGAACATCGCAACAAACACCAAAACTTAAGTACAGTACAACCCAATGTCCTAAAAACACTGACACGATCCCAGTGGCATACCTCATGTGAGGTCATTGTTAAGTCTATCAAGGGTCACATTTCTGTTTCATAATATTCACTTCAATCTAGGTCCCCAGTTCTATGCTAAGTGTAAGAGTTCGCGTAAAGCTCTGTGACACAGTGTGATGATGGCTCGTTGGCTCACCGAGTTTCTCTTCATCCTCAGCCTTTAATTAAAGGGAAATGCAGTGGTACTGATGGTCCTTTACAAGGCAACCCTGATGATCACAACAAACCAGACCTAACCCATATACTCAGGCAAACTAGCCCCACAAACCTCAACTTTGGCCAGGCCAGACCAAACCAAAGCCTGTTACAAGGGCAACATTACTTCAACATTGTAGACCTAACCTAACCATATAACTCAGGTAAACCAGACCTAACCTAAGCATATACCCTGGCAAAACCAGACCTAATTAGAACACTGCAAATTCTCCAGTGTTTAAAACAAAACAAAAATGTGTTGTCTGTGGACCAATACAGAGACCGGAACAGTGTTAAATTAACACACTGCTTAGTGTAAAGCCTTATTCAGATATTTCCCAGAGTGCCTCGCCTTTCGAATAAGTTGTAGACCGGACACTTCTGATCTCCAGCACCATGGGTACCTCTACAGTTAACGCACAACTTTTTCCCCCAATACTGCACACTTCTCACATCACTTCTGTAACATCACCATAAGCTTGTCACCTAAAACTCCTTGATGAGTTTGCGACAAAAGCTTGCCCATAGTACCTGACACCGCCTAACTTGACCTTGTCAGGAAAAGACTCTGCACCAAAACTCAGCAGGACAGAGAGTGTCTTCTCTGTTTCACCATGAGGGGCCTGCGTCGCGGGAGGCAGAAGACTAAGCTATGCGACTACCTAAAGCATCTAAACTGGAACAACCATTTCAGTAACGGGTGCAATAAGTCCAAGTGACATGTTGGATTAGTTAGAAACATTTTTGTAATTTATATTTGAGTAGTATAAGATTAATGAATTAATAAATCAATGTACATGCACAAACACATTTTTAAACAAAAAAGAGCACTGCTTTGGCATCAAGTATGAAGACAAAGAAAGGTGCTCATCAGAGAACGAGGTATAACTTGAAACAAACAATTCTAAAAATCAACCTGCAATAGAGCATGCTGGTAATGATAATGTGATAATGACGCGTGTGATTTTCAGGCCCCTGTATTAGTTTAAAATAAGCCCTCAAAATTAAGCCTTATGAACTACGTACAGTATAGTGTTAAAGAAGTAATTGTATTTTTTATTGATAACATATTCGCTTAGGATCTCACTTGGTGAATTCCATAGGACTGAAAATTGATGAATTTAACAACCATGTCTATTTCACTAACAAATATTGTACAGTCAAGGGTGGTAAACGCTAGAATTTACTCGAAAGGCAAGGCACTCTGGGAAATACTTGAATAAGGCTTTACACAAAGCAGTGTGTTAATGTAACACTTTTCCAGTGTCTATATGGGTCCACAGACTCCACACTTTGTGTTGATTTAACACACTCAGTGTATTTATTTTTTTGTTCAACACTGGAGAATTTGCTTTGTAACCATACAACCTGGTGAGCCCAAAGCCGTTGTCGCTGTTTGGCAGGGTCAGCCATAGTAGAACAGTGCCACTGGAGCAAATTAGGGTTAAGTGCCTTGCTAAAGGGCACATCAACAGATTTGTCACCTTGTCGGCTCAGGTATTCAAACCAGTGACCATTTGCTTACTGGCCCAAAGCGCTAACCACTAGGCTACCTGCCGCCATTTGAGGAACCCCTGCGTAAATACTTTTTGTGATGGGAGGGGTTATATATTTTTACCTTTTTAATAATATATTGTAGTGGTGGCTTATTGGACACGTGGCTTTCAGATAGTTCTTTTTGGCCACCTGTGAGAGTAAATGTAATTTCTGTTCATCATGTTAAAGGTCATGAACAGTCAAAATCATGTTTTTCATGAAATTGGATGACATTTGGATGAACCAGATCAAAGTATGATGACCAAAGTATGAAAAATTACTGTTACTGACTAGCTAGGTCTTCAGCCAGCATGGAACAAAAGTGGGGCAAGGGTTGTTTAAAACTCTGACGCAGTTGTCATGTCAACACATCCGTCATTGCAGCTGTGAACTGCATCACAAGAGACATGCCAAACCGGAAATGTATTATTTTTTTTATGTCATCATTGATGCAATGTTGCTTGAGTTGCTTTGTGTATCACCAAATTTGCTTGAGGTGATTTTACTGCAGCTATGCTCACTACATCCAACATTCTTGACATAGGCGTTTCAAAGAGCTGTCAGTCGAGGTGAGCTGATGACTATAGGTTCCCTGCCCACTCAGCCTGTCTTTTAAACTTCCTGGTAGAAAAATAAAATTCTCAAATGTTTAGCATTCTCGCCCCCCATAAAAATAAAATGATAAGGGATATTTTGCATGGGAATCAGAATGACTGTTTGGGACCTTGAAGTTTCTAAACTGAAAATATTTGTGTTCCTCTCTCTACCCTCTTTTCTCTCTCATCAATTGTATATTCTTTCGACGGACTAGGGGACAGTGCTAGTAACAGTGGCTTGACTGCAGCTGGTGCTGTTCCCCTAGTCCATGGACTACTCTGACACCTGAAGGACTGTGGATGAAGGAAAGGTAACAGTGGCTTGACCGGTGCCCAACTTGACCGCGGACCCCCCCCAGCATCCAGAACGAGCACTGAACCAGCTGCCTGAGGAGGAGACGATGGACTGCAGGCCTTGAGGTGAGAAGCGCTGCCATGGCCAGCTATTACTCCCTCTACCCTCTGGCCTGCAGCCCTCCTCCACCGCTCCTCAGGCCACCACCGACCAGACCAGGACCAGCCGACCGCCAACCACCCAGAGCAGTTCACCAAAAGGAGAGACCAGACCAGACGCAGAAAACACCACCACAACCAGGGCGCGGAGGAAGGAACCCCTTCCAAGATATGAACCTACGCGTGAGTGAGCTGACCACAGGGGAGTGCCTCCATTGACCTCTGGGTCACATGCTTCCAGGTGTGTCTACTCGCTTTGAGGTTGTCCTTCCTCCGCCTGCAGGACCGGAGCAGACCAACGACCAGACCAGACATCATCAAGACCAGAACCAAAACCACCCTCACCTGAACAAGATGACCAGGATGAACGCAGGAGCAATGCGCCGCTACAACATGGTGAGGCTGACGCTAATCCCCAATGAGGAAGCTGCATAATGCGACTTTCAAAGAAGGCCAACTACTGGTAGATGGGTAAAAATATATATATACTAAAAATATATATATAAGACATTGAATATCCCTTTGAGCATGGTGAAGTTATTAATGACACTTTGGATGGTGTATCAATACACCCACAAAGAGCACGCCCCCATTCTCATCGACGGGGCTGTAGTGGAACAGGTTGAGAGCTTCAAGTTCCTTGGTGTCCACATCACCAACGAACTATCATGGTCCAAACACACCAAGACAGTCGTGAAGAGGGCACGACAAAGCCTATTCCCCCTCAGAAGACTGAAAAGATTCGGCATGGGTCCTCAGATCCTCAAAAAATTCTACAGCTGCACCATCGAGAGCATCCTGACTAGTTGCATCACCGCCTGGTATGGCAACTGCTTGGCCTCCGACCGCAAGGCACTACAGAGGGTAGTGCGTATGGCCCAGTACATCACTGGGGCCAAGCTTCCTGCCATCCAGGACCTCTATACCAGGCGGTGTCAGAGGAAGGCCCTCAAAATTGTCAAAGACTCCAGCCACCCTAGTCATAGACTGTTCTCTCTGCTACCGCACGGCAAGCGGTACCGGAGTGCCAAGTCTAGGTCCAAAAGACTTCTCAACAGCTTCTACCCCCAAGCCATAAGACTCCTGAACAGCTAATCATGGCTACCCGGACTATTTGCACTGCCCCCCACCCCATCCTTTTACGCTGCTGCTACTCTATTAAGTATTTATGCATAGTCACTTTAACTCTACCCACATGTACATATTACCTCAACTACCTCAACTAGCCGGTGCCCCCGCACATTGACTCTGCAACGGTACCCCCCTGTATATATAGCCTCCCTACTGTCACTTTATTTTACTTCTGCTCTTTTTTTCTCAACACTTTTTTTGTTGTTGTTTTATTCTTACTTTTTTTGTTTAAAATAAATGCACTGTTGGTTAAGGGCTGTAAGTAAGCATTTCACTGTAATGTCTGCACCTGTTGTATTCGGCGCATGTGACCAATACAATTTGATTTGATTTGATTTGATACAGGCGTCCTTCCTAACTCAGTTACCGGAGAGGAAGGAAACCTCTCAGGGATTTTACTATGATGCCAATGGTGACTCTAAAACAGTTACAGAATTTAATGGCTGTGATAGGAGAAAACTGAGGATGGATCAGCAATGTTGTGGTCCCGTGTGGCTCAGTTGATATAGCATGGCACTTGCAATACCAGGGTTGTGGTTTTGATTCCCACAGGGGACAAGTACAAAGGAAAATGTATGCTATCCGTTAATTAAACTGTATGTTAGTATGTTTGTTTTTACTCCTGTCCTTCCTCTACCCGCAACCTCTCCCATCTATTTCTGATGTCCATCCGGTTTGATTTATATTTGCCATATCTTTTAAACTGTGCTCTTTCACAAAAGTTCTTAACCTATAACCTATATACGTTTTACGGACACAGTATGTTTTACATTAGTTATCTTGTTGTTATTAGTTGTTATTAGTCCCAACCTTCAGCTCCATTCATCCCCTCCCATCTATCTCTTAACACCATCCATATAGGATTTCTATTTGCCATATATTTTTCAACAGTGCTGTGATGTTTTACAAAAGTTCTGAACCTTTCAATTCTCATTGTTTCTACAGACTGTAAATTGAAAATATTATTTTTTGCTAAAAGTATTATTATATTATTGATCGATTGACTATGACTTTTCAGATCACCCAGCAGTGCTATCTGCAGGGTTAGCTCCAGGTAAATATTGCAATTCTTCAGCCATTCCTGGACCTGTGACCAAAAACAAGCTACATATGGACAGTCCCAAAACAAATAATCTAATTATTCTGTCTCTTCGCAGCAAAATCTGCAGAGCTGGGAAGGTTGTATCCCCCATATAATAACATTTTATTGGTTGCAAGAATTTTGTATAATAATTTAAAGTTTTGCATCTGGCGTCGTTTTGCGTATCAGTTCATAAACCTGGTGCCATGGAATCGGTATGTCAGAAATCTCTTCCCAACTATTTTGCAATATATATGGCATGGCAGTGAATTTGTTGGTCCTTAAATGAAATTTTTTTATTTATCACAATTTTCCTTAACCAATTATGGTCTTTAATGCAGGGCCGACAGACAAGTTCCTTACTTTTTCCCCATTCCACTTTCCTCTTCCATTTTTGCAGTAATCCTGCAATTAGTTGGATGTAATTTTGGGTAGAGCAGACATTTCCATATGTTTTTGTTAGCTGCATGTTCGACATAACTCAACCAGTCCTACCTATGATATCATTTACAAAGATTATACCTTTTTTTAACATTATTTAAAAAAATATTGGTTTTCTAACAATTAGTATATTTGAGTTTAACCGCAATATTTGTTGCATTATTTGTTCTGTCCTTTCTGGTGGATTAAATTGAAATTGCAATCCAACTTTCTATGGCTTGTTTTAAAAATAGAGATATTTGGGAGATGATTTCCTTTACAAATAACTGAAAGTGAGAGGTTGTAATCTGAATGAAGGGAAAAAGGCCATTCTTGAACATAAGGTGAGACATTCTTACTAATTTGCTAGAGAACCAGTTCGGATTTAAGTATAACTTTTGTATGACTGAAGCCTTTAGTGAGAGGTCTAATGCTTTAATATTAAATCATTTTTGTCTTCCAAATTCATATTCATTATAAAAATAGGCCCATTTAATTTTGTCTGGCTTGCCGTTCCAAATAAAATGGGATATTGGTACTCATATAATTTCAAAAACTGTTCGCTAGGTGTAGGCAAGACCCTAATCAAATAGGTAAACTGGGATATTACCATCAGGGTGATTTTTCCACAAATATACAGGTATTTACCTTTATATGGTAGCAAGATCTTGTCTATTTTTGCTAACTTTCTATTAAAATGTATTGGAATGAGATCATTTATTTATTTCAGGATATGTATACCGAGTATATCCACATCACCATCAGACCATTTTATTGGTAAATTACACAGTAATGTAAAAGTTGTATTTTTTAGTGATCCAATGCGTAATATAGTACATTTATCATAATTTGGTTGTAATCCAGAGAGGTTAGAAAAATTATCTAGATCCTCTATGAGGCTGTGGAGGGATCCAAGTTGTGGATTTAAAAGAAAACATGAATCATCAGCGTACAATGACACCTTTGTTTTCAAGCCCTGGATTTCTAATCCCTTGATATTATTGTTGGATCTGATTTTAATAGCTAACATTTCGTTGGCCATATTAAATAGATATGCCGATAGTGGACAACCTTGTTTTACTCCCCTGGGAATTTTGGTAAAGTTAGCAGACATTTGCAACCCTACTTGCATGCCTGATGTGGCCTGTAAACCAGGACTTTTATGGCACTGTATTAGGGTAAATCTAGGCCTCGACAAGGCCTTATGCGATATGTATTGTCATAAAGAGTTTAATGATAATGTTCACCTCGGAACTCACTAGATGAAGGCTACAGGACTGAACATGAACAAATTCAAGAACCATGTCTCTGTCACTAACAAATACAGTCCTGGGTAGTAACTCTACAATTCACTTGAAAAGGCAAGGCACACTGGGAAATTATATTGGAGCTGTGGCTTACTGGGAGTGTTACATTTTAGTTGATACAACTCAACTTTGGCCCCCTACAGGGTCACAGTGACTCTATCGGTTTGAGTAATGACTACAAAATCACTTTACTCAGTTATATTAAGTACAACGGGTTTCCTCAAAAGTTTTGAGTAATCCCTGTGTGTTTGTCCTCCCAGCAGGGCTTTGAAGACAAGAGGAAGAGTGAGACCCCTGTGGTGAAGTACTGTGCCGTCTCAAGCACAGAGAATCGACCCAAAGCACCCATTACCGACATCCAGTGGCTGTCGAAAACCTTTGAGGTACGGAGTAACTATAGAGGGATGAGTGCAGGGGAGGGGAGGCTGGTGCTTTATGAAGAGGGCAGTTCAGTGTGACAGGATGCTGCTTCCACTGTAGAGTACAGATCTTCTATTAGATAATTTATAAACATTTCTCATTTTTGTTGGTTCTTACCATGGGAAAAATACTAATGTAATTTGTGCTTGGCTATTTGACTTAGACGTGTTTTTTATTGTTAGCCAAATGAAACATTCTTGACAGTTTTCCTGATTTCAAACTCATCGGCTCCCACCTTATCAGATCTAAAGTAAACACTCTAACAAAGTGCCCAACATACCAGAGAATGGGAGAACTACTCAACTCAACCCAAAGCCGACACCTTAAAGCTTTCACACCTAATTTACACACTGATAAGCAAACACTTACACTTAAAAGGGTCAACTAGGCCCTCTTATCGCCCTAATGGTTTCTGAGTCTAATTTTGGAATGATGACCCTGTATAAATTACAATCCAATCGGACTTAAAAGCTCTTTTACCGCTATACAATTCATTTTAGAAGGATCTGAGATAGTGGATCAGTGAAAGCAGCTACAGTAGAGAAGGGCTGTAGTATGAGGTTTATAGGAGAGGTCAAGGGTGAATGTCAGTATGTCACAATAGGCTTTTAGGCATATTACTATGGTCCATCTACATCAGGGGTCCTGTCAACACAAGCCTCCCTAACAGGTCAGAGCAGATAATACTAGGTGACACTTCTTCAAGTAACGTGTCATGATGCCTTTATAGTGCTGTTGTCTAATGATATCACTAGCTACATGCCTTTCACACAGCTTCATTTACCAAGGAAGAGAAGAGGTGTTAGGCAAGATTTGTACCATGTGTGCATTAATAATAGTAATGGAGACTTCATGTTCTGTGCTTGCATGGAGTGAACATTAGTTAATTAGGCAAGGATTTTCTACTACCTTGTTACGCAGTTCCGGAGCGACCCACTAGGTGTCATCCTCCGACAACCATAGGCACCTCCTCACTCACAGTTGGGACTAATTATCTGCCTATTGGTGTCACCTGTGGCTATCTGATTCACCTGTGTATTTATGCCCTCACTTCCCTTGCTCAGATTTCTCTGCTAGTTCCTTGATGTCAAGCAGTACGTATCAGTGTCGGATCATGTGACGGAGTTACAGGTACTCGAGAAGTGTTCTCCCTGTGTCATTGTGTTTTTCCAGTCAGAGTTAGTATTTCGTATTGTTTGCTCTCAGCCTGTTTTTTGGAGACCTTTGTGCTCCTCATTTGTTTTCGTGTATAGTCCGTTGTTTTGTGTCCTGGTTTTTGGACCACCAGTAAAGATCCTTGTTTCACCATCCTTGCCTACTGCCTACTGTCTATCCTGCACCGTACCTGGGTCACACCTCACACCAACCCTTACACTACCTAATTAAGTGTGGCTCTTGTCTTGTCTTGTGTTAAGTGTGTATGTGGTGAAACGCTTCATTAATTTCCACGGATGCTCAGTGGTTTAAGTAAAACCAGGCAATCATCTAAGTGTCCCTAGGGAGCAAGCCCTATAAAAAGCATTTCGCTGCACCTACAATAACATCTGAAAAATATGTGTATGCGACCAATAACATTTGATTTGATTTACAACCATGGAGGGATGGATAGCATTACTCTAGAACAAAAATAGATCCACACACTATGCTATGTGCCCAAGTGCTCTTTTATTAGAACAATGATTCGACCCTAACTGACATTTGACATTACTCACCATGACAAGGACTGAAATAGCTAATCTGTGATGTAATAGATATTTATTCATTTTCGCTCTTTCTCTCTGTGATAAGTTCTCCAGAATGGGGATACCGATGGAGAACAAGAATGGAATATTTGTATTCAGAGCATCAGTGGTGTAAAGTACTTAAGTAAAAATACTTTAAAATACTGCTTAAGTCGTTTTTTTGCGGTATCTGTACTTTACTATTTATATTTTTACCAACTTTTACTTCACTACATTCCTAAAGAAAATAATGTACTTTTTACTCCATACATTTTCCCTGACACCCAAAAGTACTTGTTACATTTCCACAGGAAAATTGTCAAATTCACGCACTTATCAAGAGAACATACAGTGAGGGGAAAAAAGTATTTGATCCCCTGCTGATTTTGTACGTTTGCCCACTGACAAAGACATGATCAGTCTATCATTTTAATGGTAGGTTTATTTGAACAGTGAGAGACTGAATAACAACAAAAAATCCAGAAAAACGCATGTAAATAAATTTATGAATTGATTTGCATTTTAATGAGGGAAATAAGTATTTGACCCCTCTGCAAAACATGACTTAGTACTTGGTGGCAAAACCCTTGTTGGCAATCACAAAGGTCAGACGTTTCTTGTAGTTGGCCACCAGGTTTGCACACATCTCAGGAAGGATTTTGTCCCACTCCTCTTTGCAGATCTTCTCCAAGTCATTAAGGTTTCTAGGCTGACGTTTGGCAACTCGAACCTTCAGCTCCCTCCACTGATTTTCCATGGGATTAAGGTCTGGAGACTGGCTAGACCACTCCAGGACCTTAATGTGCTTCTTCTTGAGCCACTCCTTTGTTGCCTTGGCTGTGTGTTTTGGGTCATTGTCATGCTGGAATACCCATCCACGACCCATTTTCAATGCCCTGGCTGAGGGAAGGAGGTTCTCACCCAAGATTTGATATGCCTCCGTCCATCGTCCCTTTGATGCGGTGAAGTTGTCCTGCCCCCTCAGCAGAAAAACACCCCCAAAGCATAATGTTTCCACCTCCATGTTTGACGGTGGGGATGGTGTTCTTGGGGTCATAGGCAGCATTCCTCCTTCTCCAAACACGGCGAGGTGAGTTGATGCCAAAGAGCTCGATTTTGATCTCATCTGACCACAAAACTTTCACCCAGTTCTCCTTTGAATCATTCAGATGTTCATTGGCAAACTTCAGACGGGCCTGTATATGTGCTTTCTTGAGCAAGGGGACCTTGCGGGCGCTGCAGGATTTCAGTCCTTCAACGGCGTAGTGTGTTACCAATTGTTTTCTTGGTGACTATGGTCCCAGCTGCCTTGAGATCATTGACAAGAACCTCCCGTGTAGTTCTGGGCTGATTCCTCACCGTTCTCATGATCATTGCAACTCCACGAGGAGAGATCTTGCATGGAGCCCCAGGCCGAGGGAGATTGACAGTTCTTTTGTGTTTCTTCCATTTGCGTATAATCACACCAACTGTTGTCACCTTCTCACCAAGCTGCTTGGCGATGATCTTGTAGCCCATTCCAGCCTTGTGTAGGTCTACAATCTTGTCCCTGACATCCTTGGAGAGCTCTTTGGTCTTGGCCATGGTGGAGAGTTTGGAATCTGATTGATTGATTGCTTCTGTGGACAGGTGTCTTTTATACAGGTAACAAACTGAGATTAAGAGCACTCCCTTTAAGAGTGTGCTCCTAATATCAGCTCGTTACCTGTATAAAATACACCTGGGAGCCAGAAATCTTTCTGATTGAGAGGGGGTCAAATACTTATTTCCCTCATTAAAATGCAAATCAATTTATAACATTTTTGACATGCGTTTTCTGGATTTTGTTGTTGTTATTCTGTCTCTCACTGTTCAAATAAACCTACCATTAAAAATATAGACTGATCATTTCTTTGTCAGTGGGCAAACGTACAAAATCAGCAGGGGATCAAATACTTTTTTCCCTCACTGTAGGTCCCCTGTAGCTCAGTTGGTAGAGCATGGCGCTTGCAACGCCAGGGTTGTGGGATTGTTTCCCACGGGGGGGGCAGTATGAAAAATGTATGCAGTCACTAAATGTAAGTTGCTCTGGATAAGAGCGTCTGCTAAATGACTAAAAATGTAAACATCCCTGGTCATCCCTACTGCCTCTGATCTGGCGGACTTACTAAACACAAATGTAAATTATGTCTGAGTGTTGGAGTGTGCTCCTGGCTGTCCATCAATAAAAAAATCGACAACAAAAAATTAGTCCCACCCTTCAACTCCATTCAACACCACCCATCTATCTCTTAACACCATCCATATTGGATTTCTATTTGCCATATGTTTTTCAACTGTATTGTGATGTTTTACAAAAGTTCTGAACCTTTCTGTTCTCATTGTTTCTACAGATTGTATATTGAAAATAAACATTTTTGCTAAAAGTATTATTATATTATTGATCGATTGACTATGACTTTTCAGATCACCCAGTAATGCTATCTGCAGGGTTAGCTCCAGGTAAATATTGCAATTCTTCAGCCATTACTGGACCTGTGTCCAAAAACAAGCTACAAATAGACATTACCAAAACAAATGATCTAATGATTATGTCTCTTCGCAGCAAAATCTGCAGAGTTGGGAAGATTGTATCCCCCATATAAATAACATTCTATTGGTAGCAAGAATTTTATATAATAATTTAAATTGAACAATTCTAAGTTTTCTTTGTAATTAACATGGTCAGTTTAGATACCTTGTGTTAACCCTATCAGTCCCGAGACTCCAGAAAAATTGGCTATTCATTTATATTACTTTCATTGATCTGACCAGCCCTTACATTTAGCCTCACAATAAAGGGTTTTACCCTTTTCTTTTCAGGACATCCAGGGCTACAAGTAGAACACAAAACAATTTGACATAAACAGTTGCATTCATGAGTTTTTACAAATGTCAATAAAACGAATAAGGTCTGCCAAAGCAAAAACCGGATAACAATGAATTTATATGAATGCTGTAAGTTCAGAAATAGTTTTCTCAGTTGGAAATCAATATCCAACTAGTCAGTGACAACTGTGTGGAGTCTGGAGTTTGTAACTGCAATTATGTGAGCTTATTACAGTCCTCTGTAGCTCAGCTGGTAGAGCACGGCGCTTGTAACGCCAAGGTAGTGGGGTCGATCCCCGGGACCACCCATACACAAAAAAAAAATGTATGCACGCATGACTGTAAGTCGCTTTGGATAAAAGCGTCTGCTAAATGGCATATTATTATTATAGACACTATGTCCTTGGATTTCATATGATCTTCTATGTAGAAGAGGTCCTCTGTAGCTCAATTGGTAGAGCATGGCGCTTGTAACGCCAGGGTAGTGGGTTCGATCCCCGGGACCACCCATACGTAAAAATGTATGCGCACATGACTGTAAGCTGCTTTGGATAAAAGCGTCTGCTAAATGGCATATTATATTATTATTATTAGAAGAACCCCTTACCTTGTAATGGCTCTTGTGTAGCTTGTGAGTGTAGAGTGTCATAGAGCAAAACATTTCATAGATAGCTTTTAATAGTTTGAAGCTCGAACCATTTGGACTCTACAGATGTTTTTGTAAAAAGACCCTTCGGATCTGCCCTTGCCTCACAAACACCGCTCTAGCTCAGCCTGCGTGTTTGTGCTACAGAAGTCTGTAGCTCAAGCACACCATTTTTAAAAGGGGTCCAAATCGCGTCCAGAATTGCAGTGGGGCTCATTGAGTTAAGGTGGGTAGAGTCTTTGTTTATTCGAAAATGGAAGGTCAAGTCACAGACATTATAGTATTGATTCAGAGGTGTAACCTGGTGTTACCTGTCTCAAAGACCCCTTCCTCCAATCCTCTGAACGCTATAGGCTACTGAACACTGTTTACAAGTGGTATGTTAGTATAGTTTCCCCCATTTTTCTATTCATTGAATGTCCGGCTGTATCTTGATACAGTACTCGAACTTAGCTTACAACAATGTGTGATTATGGTGATTAGGTAGATACACCTTACAGATAGCTAACATCATATTGTTAGAGATGCCTTTTGAAAAGGTTGTGTGAACCGGCTGTCCTGCACTGTCCTGGCTGACAGTGGGGCTTTTGTGACATCAAATCGCACTCCTCTCCCCTCACCGACCCTCATGCTCTCCATCTCCCTTCTTCCTCTCCCCTGCTGGTGGTCATATAACAGAGCTGGCACCTAGCCTCACAGAGCTGCAGGAGGACCCTGTCTGCACTGTGGTCAACTGCCCTGCTCCACTCACAGTCATTAGGATAAAGAGAATAGGAGTAGTGAAAAAAAGCCACAAAAACTAAGCTACTGGGGAAGAATGCCCTAACCATGATGTTTAACTACTTCACAACATTGCTCACTCTCTGCTCCTTCTGATAACCCCTGTTGACCCTCACAGACAGGGCCCACCTGAATGCAGAGAGATCAGAGGTTGCTCCAAAGTACACCCTGCTTAGAGTGCCTTCAGCCAAACAACTCAAACCACTGGAGGACATCAGCACCAAGTTCTATGCAGGAACCGAGGTACAGTACTGTAGGTTCTCTTGCCCATAGCTCCTGTATACATGGATGGATGGAAGTTTCAAAGGGGAAACTAATATCAAGCAACACAAAGTACATACTACTAGAGGAGGAATGAGTTTCATTGATGAGTTATGGAGTTAATACTTTCCTACATCTATCATAAAGTATCAATTCAAGTCACAGATCTCGTCATATAGCAACTATACAATCTCCAACCTGGGGCTTAGTCACATTAAGGTAAAAACTCCCTTGTTCATTCTACCCAGTTGGACAATGACTCTGGACGACTGTTCAGTAAGGTCACCGTAGATTAGACCTAATATCATTTTATTATATACTCTAACTCCAGTGGTGTAAAGTACTTAAGTAAAAATACTTTCAAGTACTACTTAAGTATCTGTACTTTACTTTACTATTTCTATTTTTGACAACTTTCAGTTTGACTTCACTACATTCCTAAAGAAAATAGTTTTCTCCATACATTTTCACTGACACCCAAAAGTACTCGTTACATTTTGAATGCTTAGCAGGACAATTGTCCAATTCACCCACTTATCAAGAGAACATCCCTGGTCGTCCCTATTGCCTCTGGTCTGACGGACTCGTAACACACATGCTTTGTTTGTAAATTATGTCTGAGTGTTGGAGTGTACCCCTGGAATTTTAAATGATTTATACTTTTACTTTTACTTTTGATACTTATGTTGTGACGTGACTTTATTTCATCTGATGACTGTTATTTATGGAATCAACTAACTATGTTTAATTGTTACCCGATTAAATGTATTATGTAACAATTAACTCATTAGGAATTTGGGGCACCACGGAATAAGTTGTTTAAAGAGTCTTTACCTATCACTTCCATAAAACAGTCAACGTATTAATTCATAACCTCTTATAATATCATTCTTAACGGTCGTAACCTTCTTGGATCCACAAAAACCCCAGCTTCACTTATGATTCAGCACTTTAATAATTTATTTACTAGCTAACTAAATAATAACACATAATAACATACACACTTAATACATGAGAAAAAGTCTCTAGCGGAGTAACAACATGACTGCTTGTTTACCAAAACAGGGAGCGGTTGAGAGAGAGAGAGAGAGAGAGAGAGAGAGAAAGAGACACTTATCGTTGATACATTTGGAAACTACCCTCAAAGTAATCATAATACTTTGTACACGAACCACCGCCCGTTTGGAGTAAGAAATCATGAATATATTTACGTGTGGATGTCTTTGTTCATCGTTTATCTCTGTCGGACCAAGCCTTCTTGAAAAGGGTTTGGCTGGTGGTCCTGTGTCAGTGTAAGGCTCTGATTGTCCACCAGAGGTCACAATGTCCTCCTTAGTTGTCTGGTCTGTATTGGAATGTTTCCTCAGACCAGATACTCAGCTGTACTAGTGATTGTCTGAGAGGGGATTATCTCATTCCTTCACCTTGTGTGGATAATCAAAGTTCCAAACCACTTTACATGCGCAGCTGCAGACTGGCAATGTTTGGGTCTAGTCTGGTGAGTTTACCTTCTTCACCTCGGGTTGAGGTTCAAAGTTCTAACCATTTTAAACATTTAGCCACCACTCCACGCTTTCTGGTCTAATATGTTAATTCTTAACTCCTGCTTTATACACTCTGGTAAAAAGGGCATTCCGTCATGTTAAAACGATCTCTGAGCTCACTCGGGCGTGGCTAGTTACTGGTGCAAAGCATCATCAAAAACGATGATCTTGTTAGAAACTAAAATCACATTCATATCTTAACAAAGATACTTTCCTCATTTTTCACATTATATACACAACATATTGGATGAAAACTTGACAGATAAAGGAGATATACTTTCCAAGTCACAGTTTTTCTTGATACCATTCTTAATGACATCACAAAATAATAAACAATATGACAGAATTATTCTTTAGATCCCCACTGACCATTCCCCACATTCTGATGTTAGAAATATTGTTCCTGTGTATTTTGGACGTTAGAGTTTTGGCGGCAAAAGTCTTCTGGAGACAAAGGGACATTCCAATCAATACTGGAGGGGTAGAAGAGAATCTTCTCCTTCCTAATTTACGAGAGGGTGTGAGGTGTCAAAACCGGCCCAGTCCCCCCTCCCCTCTTCTGTGGGTGAGAGAGGATCTGGTTATTGTCAGCCACTGCCAAGCTGATCTCAGGCCTTCGATCCTCACACAGGACAGTCATGACACTTAAGTATATTTCAAACCAAATACTTTTAGACTTTTACTCAAGTAGTATTTTACTGGGTGACCTTCACTTTTACTTGAGTCATTTTCTATTAAGGTATCTTTACTTTTACTCAAGTATGACGATTGGGTACTTTTTCCAACACTGTCTAACTCACTTTTAACAGTTAACACTTACCTTGGTATACAGCCAAGTAAAAACAACAATCTCCTAAACCTCTAGAGCTTTGAGTAATGGGGAAGAAATTAGTTGGGAGTTTAATATATTTTTCTTGCATTAAGAATTCCTTAACTTATGGAAAAACCACATGATTTCACAAATGGTTTGGGACCATCTGGGACCGTCACGTGATGTCCTGACGACATCCTAACATGGTCCGCACCCTTATGGAAAAACCTCATGAATTTCACGTGATCACGTGTTTCACATGTGATCTTATGTGGTTAATATGATAACATGATAACATGTAAAGCAACATATCATAACATGAAACTACACGTGAAAAGATGATCTCATGTAAAATAAATGTGAAATAAATCTGACACATGGGGATGCAAACATGAAACTACACGTGACAACATGTAAGCACGTGAAGATATGATCTTGTGTTTCAAAAACACGTTTGCAAATGATTTCATGTGTGAAAATTCACATGTGAAATGTCACGTGAAGTGTTCTAAAAACACATTTTCACATGTGAAATGTCACATATAAAGTGTTCCAAAAACACGTTTTCACATGTAAAATCACATGTAAAATGTCACAGGTCTGTGGCCATGACAGAGATTGGCCACCGATTTATTGGCAAGAATAAATGTATTCACTGCTAAAAGTTGCCCAGAATCAAGTCAATAATTGTGTGATTATCTGACAACACTAACAATAAGTAGCAGTGCTCAGGGACACTTGACATTAAGTGTGCATAAATTATCTCGGGATTTGAACTTGCAACACTTTGGTCTGGAGTACGTTAATGTCTCAACAGTGCCACCAGATATACAGTATATTTGTTGCCAAGAACATATATTCACACACTCTCAAAATAAGAGTACGGTTACAGTACAATATCGTTCCCTGGTTTACACATAAGGTACCTTCAGAGGTACACATAGGAACTAAAATGGTAATGGTCGGTACCTTTTAGGGTACATGTGCAGATAATCTAGTATAATGGTTTAAAAAAATACCCAATATATTCAATATAAGGTACAATCATTACTGCACGTTGAAATGTAGGTGGGGGCAATGTGCTGGCTGTGGCTCATTAGCATATTTGGGGGTATATTCCTGTAAGCCACACCTGCAATATTCTGATAGGCTGCCGCTGCTACAGTATGCTGCAAATCAGCAAGTAATGTTGCATGTTGTCAACATAGTAGTTTACTGGCATGTACATACAGGCAATATTTTGCCAGTAAGTTTTTGTGAACTTAACTTACTGACAAATCATTTTCAGTTGAGAAACTGCAAATTCACAGCAAATTCTGGGAAAATGTCAGCATCCGCGTCAAAGTAGGTGCTCAATTTGCATTGGTTCAATCATCAAACACTTTAATTGCTACAACACTTCTACTGACAGTTGGCGCAAATACACATATATTTGACCATGTCCCCAAATATGCTAATGCACCACACCAGTACATTGCCCCCATCTATCACAGTGCAGAGATAATAGTACCTGAAATTCAAAATATTGGGTAGAAAAATGTCCCATTATACCTACAAGGTACCAAACTGTACCATGTGAGTTCATATGTGTACCTGTGAAGTTTACCTTTGAGTTTTTTGTACCCCAAGGAACAACACTGTACCCTAACCATACCCTTATTTTTAGAGAGTCTATTAATACATGTTCCAATAATTCTGGACTTGGTGGCACTGCAGAACCATTGATACACAACCAAGAGGTTGCGAGTTTAAATCCCGTAAGTATTCATGTATACTCTATATCAAGTGTCCTTGAGCAATACTAGTGTTACGTTGGTGGAGATAATTAGACAACCATTTACTTGATTCTGGCCAGCTACACACAATAATACCAAAGTCAATATCAGCATGTAAAGTAGCTAGTTAGCTGTAAAATCTCCTAAACAAACTGCACTATCAATTTAGGAGTCTACAATCTCACTATTTAACCTGCAGATCGATGTGCCTCGCAGAATGGAATCTGACATTCTTAAAGGCCATGTAACGGCACCATGCAATGCACCCTGGACTGAAGAGGCAGACAAATAGGAGAAATGTGGTGGACCCTGTTAAATAAAAATGTTCTCGAGGTAGGAATATCGCAAAAATATGATCAAGGAAGACAACCTCCCGTGTTATGACATCGGCCAGTATTGAAATCTGACATGTATGATAGATGTTTTACAATCTAAAAGTCGTATTCCTATTAACTTCCAGTGTAGTGAGAGCGGCTTTATCTCAATGCTACGTCATACTGGGCCAGATTTTTGCCTGCTTAAACGCCAATAGCTCAGATACACATGAAAACATGAAATTACTCCTGGAATCGATAGAACATCGCTCAGAGATGCACAAAAACAATATAACATTCAAAATGGGTGAATCTTTCCTTTAATATTAACACCTTACTTCAGCTGTAAAAACACAGTAACTTGTTGTAGACTTACTGTATTTTTACCGCAACTAGCCAAAAACCTCCAGGGGACCATGACACAACGTTCTAAGAACGTCCTAAAAACGTTCTTGGAGATGTCCCTGGAACAAACCGGAAACTATTTAACATGAGATCATGTTTTCACATGTGCTCAAATGTTGTCACACGTGTAGTTTCATGGTATCACATGTTAACATTTTTCATCCCCATGTGTCACATTTATTTCACATTCATTTCACATGAGATCATGTTTTCACATGTGCTCACATGTTGTCACGGGTAGATTCATGTTATCACATGTTGCTTCACATGTTGTCACATGTTATCACATTAACTTCACATGAAATCACGTGATCACATGAGATCACACAAGATCATGTGTTCACGTGTTCACATGTGAAATTCATGTGTTTATTCTGTAAGGGTTCTCTGTGGAGACTCAAACAATACCTTCAGTATCTCCTATTATCTTCCTAATCATAATGTAGTTTATTTAAGCACAGGAGATTTGAGGCTGTTGCCCACAAAGTGAAGTCAGTCAAGAAACAAAACAAGCCATAAACTATCTGGGGAATACATTTACAGTTTTTCTCAATTGCTAAAACACTAAACCCTATTGTCTGAACCAAATGCTCAGTTGCCTGAACCCACTGATTGAATCAATCACTCTTTTGGCAAAACCATAAGCACTTTTCACCTGTTTAGACATAACTTGCCAACACATTTTCATTGTGATGCACCCGTGCTGCATAATGGTGAGCACAGGTGACAAAAGTCAAACACAATTAGAGCACAGGTGTCACCACTTGAACACAACAACTCAAAATTGATCACACTTGTGGCTAATGATGTGAGGGAACATATACAGTAAGCCAGTTCAGAGAGCACTGGTTTGTGAGGCCCTACAATGGATAGAAATCTGAGAGGAAGAGTTCGTGTGAGAGGAGGTCGAGGTGGTCGAGGTGGTCAGCGAAGACAAACAGTAATATCTGATGAAATCAGAGCTACTGTGATTGACCATGTTCTTGTCCATGGTATGAGCATGAGGGAGGCTGGACAAAGGGTACAACCAAACATCAGTAGATTCACTGTGTCCATCATAATCCGAAGATTTAGAGAAGAGAACAGGTAATTACCTTTTTTTGACATTATAGTACAGTATGTAAATGTTAACAGCAATTACTGTATGACATACTATATACTGTACCACAGTATACTGTAAGTAAATATATGTTTCAGTACATCACTGTACCAATGTACTGTAGTATTGTAATGGAGGGTTGGTCTAACTGTTTGTAGGCCTAGTATTCCATGTATATTTTTTGTAACTCCATGTTCTCTTTTTGTAGAATTGAAAGACTGCCACATGGGGGTGGGAGGACAGGTATGTTCTCCCCACACCAAGAGACCCTAATTGTTGATATGGTCCGTGAGAACAATGCCATTAAACTGAGCGAAATTCAGCAGAAGATCATTGAGGACCATTTATATTTTGAGGGTATCAACAGTGTCAGCCTCTCTACTGTTGATCGTGTCCTCAAGCGCAACAGACTGCGCATGAAACAGCTTTACAGAGTGCCCTTTGATCGCAACTCAGACAGAGTCAAAGAGCAAAGATTCCAGTATGTACAGGTTGGCATATATCCAGACACATTCAATGTTGATTACTCTAAGTAGTGATTTACTGTAGTGGCCTAAATCACTTTTTCCGTATCACTTACAAAACTATATCTATTTCTACAGAGGGTTTTTCAACTGGATGCAATGGAAAGACCCCATCAATACATCTACATGGATGAAGCTGGGTTTAATCTCACCAAAAGGAGAAGGAGAGGCCGTAATGTGATTGGCCATCGGGCCATTGTTGGTGTTCCTGGGCAGCGTGGTGGCAATGTCACATTATGTGCTGCCATCAGCAATCATGGGGTTGTCCACCATCATGCCAACCTGGGGGCCCTACAACACTCACCCGCTCCTCATTTTCCTCAATCACATGCGAGATGCTTTGTTAGGGCAGCAGGATGAGCATCCCATCTATGTTGTTGTTTGGGACAATGTGAGTTTTCACAGAGCCCTCCAGGTTAGAGAGTGGTACAATATGAACCAAGGTTTTATCAATCTTTGCCTTCCACCGTACTCCCCTTTCCTAAACCCCATTGAGGAATTCTTCTCCTCATGGCGGTGGAAGGTATATGAACGCCAACCTTACACCAGGGTAAATCTCCTGCAAGCCATGGGACTTGCCTGTGGTGACATAGGTGTGGAGGCATGCCAAGCCTGGATACGGCATGCCAGGGGTTTTTTCCCCCATTGCCTGGCCAGACAAAATGTGGCCTGTGATGTGGATGAAGTCCTGTGGCCTGACCCAGTACGGATACATGATGCTGTGGCTGAGTAATGCACTTATTTGTATATTTTTGTACTTTATTTTTACATGGGCTTACTGTACACAAGTGGCAAACACATAAGATTTCTGTTTGTTTTTACAAGTGCTACATGTAAATGCACAAGATTTCTGTTTTGTCTTTTTGTACAAGTGCTAAATGCACAGTTTTTTTTTGTTTTGCAACATGCATTTAGCCTACAGTGAACAATACACATTTATTTATCCAGCTTCATGTCCTGCGCATTGTGTTTTCAATTTTTCTACGTAGTGTTTAGTGACTGTTCAGTAGTGTTTTTTATTTTGATTGACTCGGGGCACGATTTGACAACATATTTCAGTTTTGAGCACAGATTGAACTGTTTTGAGGTGAAAGTTTGGTTTTGCAAGAAGAGTCTGAGGTTTTGTGAATGTAGCTTGAAAATTGGGTTTTGTGTTCACAGTTAAGAGAAAAGGAGATCAGCTTTCAAGAAATGTGTCTTAGCAATCGAGAAAAACTGTAATATCACGGCTGCTATGCAACAATAGTCTCATTACTAAAGTATTGAGCCATTCAGATTCAGCAATTTATGGCCAATTACAGGAGATTAATTTTTTGGCAGGGCAGGGTTCAGGAATGTGATTACTTATTAACAAAATGTGTCTCATGTCACAATATCGTCAGGGTAGACAGAGGTTATTTGTTTGTACATTAATGGAAATATGCTCCCTATAAAGCACGTTCCTCTCAGCATGTTTAAATTATTAGTTAATGAAGGTGACAATCTGCTACACTGTGTCTTGCAAATAGATGTTATTGACTCAAAGTCAGATGTGCTTAGCTAGTCCAATTCTGCAAAGTCAAGCAGAGTGTGAGAGAAGCAGGAATCTTTTCTCTCTCATGACTATTTCATTGTTGGGTATTTAATTGTCAGCAGGAGAGGTATACAGTGTGTAATATTTACATCCACATAATAGTCTATCAGAGGGAGATTGATTGCTTTGGACTGAAGCAGAGCAATGGTTTTCAGACCAAGGAAAGCACTCCTTTCCAAACTAACTGGTTTCACATAGCCACCAGATCCATTATCTGATGCTTGCGTGGGCAACTTTGAGAATTGTGCAAACTGAAAGACAGGCAAATAGCTGTGATTTCAACAAAGGTTACTGGATAACATACATATATTTCCCCTTTTGTACCTGTGGTATCGCGTCGAATGCTGGTGGGTATTGCTGTCGATCAAAGAATCCACTTAAGCTGTATCGTGTTTTAGAGGCTTTTATTAATACCACGAGGTTACAGCATAAGTTAACAGACCCGCGGAGATCCGGAGAAGCAGTCCCAAATGAATCTTAATGCTTTCTGCCCCTCCGTCGTTGTTCCCCCCTTATATATAACCTCCCAAGATGTGAGTGGCTCCCTCTACTGTCCAATCCCCGTGTCTACACCACACTTCCTGTCTGTTGTATGTGACGTTACACCTAAAACATTCCCTCTTGATACTAACATAAACAACATTCAATTTCTTCATGAAAAACATTTAACACCATCATAATCTTAATACACTACATATTCCCCCCTTTCGAGACAAACTAAACGTCTCGAAAACAAACAGAATAGGATTATGACCAGTAACAATTTCCTATTGAGTATCTTTAACATTAAACCAAAAACATTCTTCTCTAGAGTGTAAATACCTTTCTATGAAATATGAACAACTGTTTATGAAGTGTGAATACATTACTATGACATATGAACAAATCTTTATGGAGTGTAAGAGCGAAAAACTGTCCGGCAACCTTCCATCCATCAATCAAGACAGTAAAATTCTCTCACGGTCCCTCTGCCCCAGGCAACCACCTTCGGTACTCCAGATAACCTCATAAACCATGTAAATGCATTTGAAACTATGATGCAATTAAATACACATGTAAGCCCCTGCAAACAAAATCCTATCCAATAAATATCCATTGTAAGGCTGGTCAACCCATTGGACCTTACAGTGAAACTCTCCCTACCTAGACTTTCTCTGTCCCTAAGCATCACCGAAATAAACAAAAACATCTAAGATCCTCACATGTATCCAATAACATCAAACATCATTCTACAAAAATGTATCCCTAAGAATATGACACAATTATGTATTACACATGTCTATATTTCATTGCAGACACTGGAATGTAGTCCACTACACTTCATCTCCCTGTAGTCTCCTCTTCCAATGGACTTGTTGATGATGGAATCGGCCACACCCTCCTTGTTTCATCTCCTCCAGTCATATTGTCCCTTCATATTGTCCCCGTTTTGAGTATTTCAATCTCCACATGTTCCCCCAAATGCTTCTGGAAGAAAAGAAAAAACCAAACAGTATCTTTTGCAAAACAAACACTTTCAAATTGAACATCAATATCACCTAAGAATATAGAAATGATATATAAATGATGCATGAATCACATAAACCCATTCCCCCCCTTTGATTCATAAATCATACCAACATCACCCTAATATTGAAAAAAAAAAATTGAAAAATGATCAAATAATCAAAAATGATATTTATCCATCAGTTCCACTTGTCCATCTTTATCCAGATCAGGAACAGTCAACACCGGCATCTGAGTGTTGTCTCCAGGCATCACTCTCCAACCTATCTCAATATCATAGCTTTCTCAAAGGTCAGTAACAAATTACAAACATCACACAGTGTTA
Organism: Coregonus clupeaformis; assembly: GCF_020615455.1. NCBI lineage: Eukaryota > Metazoa > Chordata > Actinopteri > Salmoniformes > Salmonidae > Coregonus > Coregonus clupeaformis. The sequence goes on from NW_025533582.1 coordinate 171,943, forward strand.
TCAAAGCTGCCATTAAATGTAACCCATCACCGCCCCTACTGGCCTACCTGATCCTGCAACCAAATCTTCTCAGATCTCCCAAACACATCCCTTATATTTTTCAATGCATATATAACTATCTGAACTATCAGGACTCAAAGTATATCTATTATCATCAATAGGATCTTCCCAAATGTTACACCATACCATGGAAAAAAATCCCCCCTTCTCCCTTAGATTTATCCCTCAATGATAGGCTTGAAGACGATGACATGTAGCCATGTGTCTTTTCATCCAATTTCAAATATAGCTTCAGATTTCTGTGTCCGGTGCTACCCCTCTTATAATGGTAGAAACCTCATATGGAAGCTTCAACGTTGACATGTAACAACATCCTGTCTATCCATAGTGTAAGAATATATATGCTTTATCACCACAAACCCTCAAAATATCTCTAAAATCCCCATAGTCACATGGTCAGGCAAAAGCTAATCTTTTAACCATCAAAGTCCTGCTGTTCCTACTACCTGGAACATAAAAATTACATTATATTTGTCATCTCTAACCTTATGTTCATGCTTATCCAAAGTCATCATATAATCATCACAATCTGATATTCCCATAAACATACCCCTTACCTCATATGTTTTATTAGAACAAAAACAACTTTTAGCCCTCAATGGTTACACCTCAAATGCTTCAGTTACGCTGTTACCTGATTTTACTTTCCATCTAACAAATGCACCCAAGTTAATTCACTTAACCCAATACCACCTAACCCTAGACTTAAACAAATGTTTTGACAACGACATTATTTTATCTGTTACTGACTGTTGCTGATACCACAGTCATGACAAAGCATAAATTGACACATACTTGATAGAGGTCGAACGACCGTCTCTAACATGTTTGGTGCTGGAATTCTCACCAGACATGGACCCTCAAGATTCCTCACTGATATTACAGAATGAGCTGCTGGAACCTGCCCATCTATCTCTAATTTTCACAACAGAAGAATCAAACCACTCCCTTTAGTTTCTCTCTTCCCTAACGAGCGGTACTGATCAGATACCTCTCCTTGTCTGTCATTAAAATCAAAGACCTCATCCTGTCCTCCATGATAAATCTATATTCTCTCTACTACTATCTGTTCTCCTATTTTAACCCTATTCGTACTATCATTGACAGCACTCTCCATCCGTAACATAAACCCCTGAGTCCTTTTTGCTACCCCTTCAATTTCAGAAAAGTTGTTGTCGGTGTCATACTTCCTACATTTGCTAGTGCCATCGTATCATTAATCCCTTCCAAAGTTACCATTAAAGTAGTTGATGTATTGCTGTATCAACCCTAATTACTTCTAGTGCAAAAGTTCCCATTATCCTCTGTGTATTATCTACTGTTGGAGTGGCTACTGTAACCTATTCTTCCTGAACTCCCTTGGTGACTGTGAAACTTCAACAGATTTCAAATCTTCCATCATAAGCGTTACTTTACAAATTACATATCCTTTTAACCAATAATTCTTAACCGGAACACATTTCTAATGCTTGCACTAGATAAGTATACTTCTTCTCCATACTTATCTCTGTAACATTACGCCAAATAAGTGAACAGTCACTCCTAACCTCTTCCAAACTATACCTCCTTTGACTAGGTGCAACAGCTTCTACTCCTGGTCCTGATAACAATACTTATTCGCCATAATTATCTCTCCATGTGGGAGGAACGTCCCCATCCTAACCCTAATAAGTATTCTTTCCCCTAAAATTGGTACTGGAGCTATTGGTTCCCTTATAATCAAATGCGATATATTTATGGCTTTAATAACTATCAATGTTGAAAGAGTTAAATTGCTTCTCACTGTTGTTTTAATAGACTGAAGTGTCAATGTCCTTATTGTTGCTTCATCCATTTTCCCCAAAGAAAAGTTGTCTTTGCTTGTACTTCCATCTATCACCACTAGTGTCACTTTTTCCCCAAATCTCAGTCCTCTCTATAATCCCTGACTTTCAAACTTTTGATTACACAAAATACACCTATAATTACCTTGATCTCCCTGCTGGAACTGTAACTATAGATACTCAATCACCCTCAATCTTCTCTTATCAATGCATCTGCTCCTAACCGATCTAAACTCCTACCATATCTTCCCACTAAACTTTAAAATGTCCTTCACCACTGTTCTCTCTCTCTCTCTCTCTCTCTCTCTCTCTCTCTCTCTCTCTTACTACTAACTTTGAAACTTAGCTTACTGTCTTAGAGTTCCTTCAACCCTAGTTCTCCTAACTTATTTTAATCTAATCTTTTCCTCCTAACATTTAAAAACCTTTTCCACTGATTTATTCACAAAATCCCTTTACCACCAAATTTTAGAATACGTGATTGAGAAAGTTCCCCACCTGCTTCTGACTTTACACACAGACTTGGCAAACGTCTAAACACCCTTTTAGCCTAGCCTGAAATCTCTTAGTGTAAGAATGTAACCCAGAATAAACAATGCATCTCTTTCCAATACTGCAATAACAGTATCTTCTAATATTAGTATCTTAAGAGTAATTAACTGTTTTACTACCTCAAATCCCTATCCTAATTAGTTAATTTTACATAGTGATATGTTTAACCTCTTTAGGCTGAACACAGATAAGTTTTTCCACTATTCACCATTACTTCTAATGGTCGGTTGTTTTTACTTCAATTGTTAGCTATTTTCTCTTCTTCTCTAATCGATGCTCTCAGCTGATACCCCCCTTCCGGATCTTCTAGGCACTAACAGGTGATCTTCACTTGCTCCTTTATCTTCCTCTGTTGTTTCCTCCTGACGCATTTTCATCACAGGTAAAGTGACCAACCTGTCCATAATTATAACAGTCTTCTGAAAGTTGCTGGAAGTGTAGCTGAAATCTTCCTCCTCCTTCTATTTCTTCTCGTCCTCTTCCTCTCCAATTCTGTGTCTGTCCAGAAACTGGCTGTGGATATGGAACATCTGGTACCCCCCTTGGCTGGTACAATTGCATTTGATATTGTTCAGTTGAAGCTGTAGCAGTGATTGTTGATTTGGTTCATTCTGATTCTTCATAACCAAAGCTTCTCTTCTCCACCCGTTGTATGATTGAGTTCTCAGAGTTTCTTCGTCCTGTTCTTTCTTCTTCTCCAATTCTTGGAATCCTCTCAGCAGTTTCTCCTCTTCTGTATCTTCAGCTGTGTTACTTCTTCTAAACTATTTGCTTTATCCAGGCATGATAAACATCGGTCTATATATCTATTTCTTCTTTGCTAGTCATTGTAGGATAAAATCCTCTTGAACATAAAGCACCTTTAATCTCCAAATCTTCATCGCTTTCTTCATCTTTGCTTTCATCAGAGATCAAATCTCGTGTATCCTTCTTCCTTCAACTTCCATCAGAGATCAAATCTCTAGTATCCTTCTTCTTTCCTCTCTTGCCAACTTCCTTCTGATCACAGAGTCATCTCCACCCATGACCTCTTCATCATCACTCATCTTCATCATCCTCATCTTCTTTAAGTTCCATCCTCCTTAACCTCCCTCTTTTCTTCCAGACATCACATTTTCTTCCTTCTGGAGTTTTGGATTCATCTTTATCGTTATTTCTGCTTGTCCTCTATCTATTATTCATCTTCATCTCTGATGCAACAATCACCCTCCTGGATGATCACCGGAAGCTGAGGATAAACATCCCTAAGCTCTACTTTTTTGCTGAATCCGTATGTGAGAAAGGTGTACTAACTTCTGCCATTAGTTTTTCTAACACTACTTTAGCTAAAGGATTACTATTTTTTCCCCCTATATCAACCCTTTTATATTCCTTTATTGTGAATTATTTTATTTTAGACTGTATAGCCTATGGCTTCCCCCCTGTAATTATTAATATAACCCTAACAACTCCAAAAAAAAAAAAATATCAAAATATGAATATTAAAACATTCAATTAAATGCCTTATTCAAAAACCATTTAATTAAAAATAAAAAACCAATTAAAAACTCAATTAAAAATTATGAATAATTTAAAACCAATTTTTTATTTCTATATTCTATGTCACCAATTTATCAATTAGTGTTGGCTATCTTACCACAACCCATCAAATGCAAGTAAGTTAGTCAACTTCAAAGCAATCCCCCAAAAACAAAGCCTCTAACCCTTCAATACTACAATTCCCATAAACCCCCTTGCTCTATAGGCACCTAATTATCTTAAATTTACAGAATAATGTCAGTCCTTGATTCCCAACACAACTCCCATCAAACCCCAGTGATACAGAGCCTCCAAAATGCAATTTTTAATGAATCATTTGCCAAGCCTATGTAAAATTGTCATAACATCACATATTTTGTTAGGATGATTTTGTGAACTAGCCTGATCTGATCCTCTGCCTCGTCACACCTTGTCACGTGACGCACGTCAGTCACACGTTAGCCCCTCCTCTCTCCTGTCGTATCGTATTGCTCCTCTCATATGACAGAAAAACAGAGACACAGAATCACATTTTAGTAGTTAATGCAATCACTGAGTTATTTCAACCATATTCAATATTCATTCGTTCTACATTATTCACTCTAAGACTAAACTCAGAACTAAATAGATCGCTCAAAAACATTTTTATTTTATTTTAATCCGTCATTTAATTTAATTCATTATACTCCGTCAACATATATTTAATTTATAAATTCAATAGGTCACAAAACAAGTTTCATCTTTAACCAACCACAGTTTAAACTAGAATACTCGTGTTAAAATCTCTCCTCTTTGTCTGTGTCCATTTCTCTGTCTCCCCCTGCAGCCCCCAGATGGGACCTATGACCTTTACCCACCATTTTGTTTTGTAGGCTTAGCACAACCGCATGTCGTAGTTTTAGCCCCGTAAAATCAAGCGCATGCGCACATCCCCTTAACCCCATGCTTACCACACAATAGAACGCCAGCGTCCTACCTCAGTTTCTCTATTTTACACTTACAATCAGACAATTACACATAACAGACCTTACATTTGCGTAGAGGCTTTAACCCATCGCAATGGACCTCTAAGGATACGTTAGCATGTAGCACGCAACACAATTAGCATTTAGCATTAGCATTTAGCATTAGCCTTAAGTACACTGTGACACAAAACACATTTAGCATTAGCCTTAGATACACTGTGACACAAAACACATTTAGCATTCAGCATTAGCCTTAGCCTTTAGCTAACTGCGGCCTACTACACAAAGACATACCCTGCACTGCCCTTATTCCCTTTAAACATATTTATCCTACCGTTTTTTGCTACCGTGACTTAATGACCATTACACCGAGAAATCAGACCCAATCAGACATCCCGTCGGACGAAAGTCGAATCATAATCACAATCAGATAAACCTCATTAATCAGAGTTTTCCTTTTAAAAAACCCACCGTCTGCCCATTCTATCGTTCAAACGGATTTGCCGGCCCAACATCTAAAATGGCCCCCCCTGGAGGTCTTAAAGCGGTACAGTGCCCTAAAGATGAATGCGCATATCTGCCTTAATTGTACACTTTCAATACTTAAATCCTACCGTTTAATGCTCTAAATTTCTCATTGCCTACCGTTACCAATGGAATATATTTTAGAATATTTTTAAAGACCCGTAATCGACCGCAACACCCCACATCAACAACGATCCAAGTATTTTTAATCTGTACACCTTCAATGCCCTCTCCCCAATCAGCGGAATAACTAATGCCCGAATCTTGTGAGTAATCTCACCTTTAGAGCCGGCTTGGGCAGTAGTCACCTCGCGCCTCAGGAAGGAACCAGAACGATGCAATCAGAATCTCGGTAGGACCTCCATTTGTGGTATCGCGTCGAATGCTGGTGGGTATTGCTGTCGATCAAAGAATCCACTTAAGCTGTATCGTGTTTTAGAGGCTTTTATTAATACCACGAGGTTACAGCATAAGTTAACAGACCCGCGGAGATCCGGAGAAGCAGTCCCAAATGAATCTTAATGCTTTCTGCCCCTCCGTCGTTGTTCCCCCCTTATATATAACCTCCCAAGATGTGAGTGGCTCCCTCTACTGTCCAATCCCCGTGTCTACACCACACTTCCTGTCTGTTGTATGTGACGTTACACCTAAAACATTCCCTCTTGATACTAACATAAACAACATTCCATTTCTTCATGAAAAACATTTAACACCATCATAATCTTAATACACTACATACCCCCAAAGAACATCTCGGCAGTTATTAAACGACCTGTCCAGAGAACATAGTTGTTGTTGAGGAACTTTTGCTGTTTTGAGAAGTTTGTTTTATTCACCTGTAAATCACTCACTCTGAAAATGCTCTCTTTCTCATGAAACAGTACATAGTCTGTAACCATTTCAAATTAAAGCGTATTTGTCGCGTACACAGATTAGCAGATGTTAACGCAGGTGCAGAGAAATGCTTGTGTTTCTAGCCCCAGCAGTGCAGTAAATGTCAAAATGTCTTGTTTCGTCTTCTTTTTTTTCTTTTTCTGTGTATTACTATTCTGCTGTTAGATATTTAGTGCGCTGCTGGAGCTAGAAACACAAGAATTTACAATAGTAATACACAGAAAAAGACAAAATGAGGAAGAAGCAATAAATTTAGAAATATCCGAACGAGCAATGTCAGAGTCCGGAATATGAATATGTGGTGTGTATAGACAATATAGACATTATATAAGTAGGAAAGGGTATGTCCAGCTGTAGTTATATATGATGAGCTATTTCGAGAATACAGTATGTAAATATAAAGTGAGTAATTAATAAGCTTAATTTCTCAGAAATAAAATACAATGTCAACAGAATAATATTGCAGGAATGCTAATCTTATCTTTATCTAACTACAGAAAGTGCAACACTAGTCACTTTAATAATGTTTATATACTGTTTTACTCATTTCATATGTATATACTGTATTCTACTGTATTTTAGTCAATGCCACTCAGACATTGCTCGTCCTAATATTTATATATTTCTTAATTCCATTCTTTTGCTTTTAGATTTGTGTGTATTGTTGTGAATTGTTGGAACTAGGAACACAAGCATTTCGCTACACCCTCAATAACATATGCTAAATATGTGTATGTGACCAATAAAATCTGATTTGATTTTAGTACCAGGTGGTAGCCGGCTAGTGACAGTGTCTAAGGTGCAGGGCCGGCTAGTGATGGCTGTTTAACCAGGCAGGTCACCCATGATACAAATCAGTATTCGGCATCCATCCATGTCTGAGGACGTCGGGAGATGACGTGGAAACCGGCCACTAGGGGCAACAGTGAACGCTGTTACCTTCAAGTAGGTTTTGGTTTTGCTAGGGCGTTGTGGATGGGCGTAAAAAGGTTGCAAGTTTGACATTTTGTTTTAAGCCTGTCCCAAACCTTAACCCTTACCTTAACCATTCAAAGTTAATGCCTAATCTTAAGAATTCAGAGTTAATGCCTAAACTAACCATAAACACTTTGAAATTTGACGTTTGAGAAACATGGATGAACAACTAATTCTGACATGAGACTGTGAGAGCTAGTTGGGTTTAAAAGCCTGATGGCCTGGAGATAGAACCTAAACTCATTTGCAGGAACACAATTTAAATCATCCCCCAAATTGTACCTTAATTGATCTTTGCCACCCCAAAATGGAATGTCTACTAATCTTAACCATATACCATTGTAGAGCACTAATGGAAGATGACAGTGATTATGATTGAAACCTGTGTTTATCCTTTTTGTGCAGCAATGATACCATTTCGCTCAGAGATTATGTTTATTTATTCTCTCTTTCCTCTCAAATAGACAGAACAAAATGACTGTTATGGCATAAGTTAATGTCAAGATGATCGAAGACTAGCTTAGGGCTAGTGAATATATTTATTTTCAATTCAAACAAATCTCTCTTGTCCACCCATTGCTTTGCACTCAGTTGGAGACACAAACACACAAATTAATATCCTACTAGACCAAATACTTTTACGACTAGGCTACAAAGACGGCAACCTCAAGAATGTAAAAACAAACACGGTAATTACTGTTTTCAGAAATGTTTTTCGATTTTCTCTCGCCTGGCCCTGATAAGATTGAAATTCAAAATGCTCTTTATAAAAAATAGAACTAACTTTGTTATCCTCTCTCACTTTCTCACTCACACCACACGCTGAATTTGTACTTGCTAGTCCTGGCCTGTTGCTAAGGAGAACACAAACTTTGAATACGAGCAGGATGTTTTAAATGAGGTTAGATTTAATCAAAGAAAGATATTATTAAAGACAATACAGAGGGGTTGGTTGGCCTTCTTCATATAACAGATTTTAGTATCTGTCTGACAAGGTAGAGTAGTTGCTGATCCGAGAGATAGTAATCTGAGAGTTTTAATTGTGCTATAGCGCTGAACTTTCGCGAAACAGATTTTATTTTGTATTTTATTTTATTTAACTAGGCAAGTCAGTTAAGAACAAATTATTATTTACAATGTCGGCCTACCAAAAGGCAATAGGCCTCCTTCGGGGACGGGGATTCAAAAAAATAATATATATACAGTGGGGAAAAAAAGTATTTAGTCAGCCACCAATTGTGCAAGTTCTCCCACTGTAACGATCCCGGCAGTCTGAGTCGGGATCTCCAGTTTCCCGAGGGTTCTGGAACGCTCCCTGCCTGCTTGATTCCCGCACCTGCATCCCATCAGCAATCTACACACCTGGTCCTGATCATCACCCTTCTTAGGCTCTGTCCTAAGATCCAGTCCCTGCCGGATCGTTAGCCATATACATATTCTCCCGGAACCTTCACCCAACCCCTGCCGTGCCATCAGTTCATCTGCCACTTCGCCTCCACCTACTCATCTCCGCCACCCGCTCCGTCTCCTGGATTATTCTGCACCTTTTGAATATGTAAATAAACACTCACCGTCGTTCAACTCTCCTTGTCCTGGTCTGCTTCTGGGTTCTGTCTTAGCAACTCGTGACAGAACGATCCGGCCATTAATGAACCCAGCGGATCTGGACTCTGTTCGCCATGCCATTTCCCATCAGGAGAAGATGTTGGGACAACATAGCACGGCACTACAGGAGATCGCGTTGTCAGTTCGGAACCTTTCTACCGGTCTGACGGAGGTCCAGAACCAACGCGAGTTTCGGTGGAGGATCCACTACCGGTTTTACCCATCTCGCCTGCCGCTTCTGAAGCTGTGTCCTTCCGTGAGCCCAAGGTTCCGACGCCGGATAAATATGAGGGGGAGCTGGGAAGATGCCGTTCCTTCCTTATGCAGTGTGGATTAGTGTTCGATCTACAGCCCTACTCTTATGCCACAGACAAGGCTAGGATAGCCTTTGTGATTGAGTTGCTGCGTGGTCGAGCGCTGGAGTGGGCTTCAGCCGTTTGGGAACGACAGGATCCCTGCATGGCTTCATACCAGGGGTTCACGGCCGAGATGAGGAAGCTCTTCGACCATTCCGTCCGAGGGAGGGACGCAGCTAGGCGCCTGTTTTCGCTTCGCCAAGGAACTCGCAGCGTGGCCGACTTCGTGATCGAGTTCAAGACGTTGGCTGTGGAGAGTGGGTGGAATGAGGAGTCTCTGCAAGCGGCCTTTTACCAGGGTCTGTCGGAGCAGCTCAAGGATGAGTTGATCTCCTATCCGGAGCCTAGTGACCTGGACAGCTTGGTAGCCTTGTCTATTCGGGTGGATAATCGAGTCCGAGAGCGAAGGAGGGAGAAGCAATGGGGTCCGTCCAATCGATCAGCTTCTCAGTTCCCAGTCGGGTCGGGTGGTGGACCAGAACACGTCGATCATTCTCCACCACAAAGGATTAGTAGAGAGGTTCTCTCTCCCGATCCTGAACCCATGCAAGTGGGGCGGCACGGGTTAACCAAGGAGGAGCGTCAACATAGACGTAAGACCAACTGTTGCCTCTACTGTGGTAGCTCGGGACATTACATCTCCACTTGTTCCCGGCGGTCGTCAAACTGCCCGGCTCGCTAAAGTTGGGAGGACTTTTAGCGAGCCAGTTTCAACCTCTCAGTACCTCTGTCAGACCCCGTTTCCCGGCTACCCTTGTGAACAGGAATCAGAGCTTAGCGATTAACGCTTTTGTCGATTCAGGTGCCGATGGAAGCTTTCTTGATGCCGAGTTGGTGGAACAGCTGGGGCTTTCCAAGGAGCAATTGCCGGAAGCCATTGAAGCGACCACTCTGAACGGCAGTAGTCTGGCACGTATCACGATGAGGACTGAACCGGTTAAGATGCTGTTGTCGGGGAATCATTCGGAGATGATTTCATTCTTCATTCTGCCGTCTTCCCATGTTCCTCTGGTCCTTGGATACCCCTGGCTGAAGGAACACAATCCCACGTTCGATTGGGTGACGGGCAAGGTAACGAGTTGGAGCCTGGATTGTCATGCTAACTGTCTCAAGACTGCCTGTCCCCATTCGGTTCCCAGTCAGGTGGTTGAGGCTAAACCCCCAGATTTGTCCCTGGTCCCCGAGACATATCACGATTTGGGGGAAGTGTTCAGTAAGCAGAAGGCTCTGTCACTCCCTCCCCACCGACCTTATGATTGTGCCATCAACCTGTTCCCTGGAGCTGTCTACCCCAAGGGAAGGTTATACAGTATCTCCCGACCTGAACGTGAGGCTTTGGAGACCTACATCAAGGAGTCCCTAGCGGCTGGTCTCGTTCGTCCCTCGTCATCACCCCTGGGGGCAGGATTCTTCTTTGTGGGTAAGAAGGATGGCTCTCTTCGACCGTGTATTGATTATCGGGGGTTGAATGACATCACGGTCAAGAACAAGTATCCCCTGCCATTGATGAGTTCTGCCTTCGACTCCTTACAGGGTGCTACGGTGTTCACCAAGCTAGACCTACGCAATGCGTATCACATGGTCCGGATCAGAGAGGGAGACGAGTGGTTGACGGGTTTCAATACACCGATGGGTCACTTCGAGTATCAGGTGATGCCGTTTGGACTGACCAATGCTCCAGCGGTATTCCAGAGTATGGTGAACGACGTCCTGAGAGATATGATCGGTCTCTTTGTGTTTGTGTATCTGGATGACATTCTGATCTTCTCGAAGGAACCTTCCGACCACGTCCAGCATGTCCGGCAGGTTCTGCAGCGATTGTTGGAGAATCGCCTGTTCGTGAAGGCCGAGAAGTGCGAGTTTCACGCCCACACAACATCCTTTCTCGGGTACATCATCTCCAGGGGAGAGATTAGGATGGACCAGGAGAAGGTTAGAGCGGTTCTGGAATGGGCCCAGCCCGGTACGAGATTGCAGCTCCAGAGATTTTTGGGGTTTGCGAATTTCTACCGCAGATTCATCCGGGATTACAGCCGTGTGGCCGCTCCGTTAACTGCCTTGACTTCCAGTATCAGGAGCTTCAAGTGGAATCCGGAGGCGGATCGAGCGTTTCTGGATTTGAAGAGGCGATTCACCAACGCACCGATTCTCTCTCAACCGGACACGGCCCGTCAGTTCGTCGTTGAAGTGGACGCGTCTGATGTGGGAGTTGGCGCCATCCTGTCGCAGCGATGCTCCACGGACAGTAAACTCCATCCCTGCGCCTACTACTCGTCGCCTTTCGCCTGCGGAGAGGAATTACGATGTGGGTAACCGGGAGCTTCTCGCGGTGAAACTTGCCTTGGAGGAGTGGCGCCACTGGTTGGAGGGGGCGGAGCAACCGTTTATTGTCTGGACTGACCACAAGAATCTTGCTTACGTGCAATCGGCTAGACGTCTCAACTCCCGTCAGGCCAGGTGGTCGTTGTTTTTCGGACGATTCAATTTTTCCCTGACGTTCCGACCTGGATCTAAGAACGGCAAGGCGGACGCCTTGTCTCGGATGTTCTCCAAGACGGAGGAGAGTGGGTCCAAGACCGAGACAATTCTCCCCGGAACTGCGTCGTGGGAGCTGTTAGGTGGAAGATTGAGGAGGAGGTGATGGCGGCTCTTCGGACGCAGCCCGGTCCCGGTAACGGTCCACCCGGTCGGTTGTTTGTGCCTGAGTCGGTTCGTCCTGCGGTCCTCAAATGGTCCCACGCCAGCAAGATGGCTTGTCACCCTGGCGTGGCTCGGACGATGGCGTTTCTTCGCAGACGCTTTTTGGTGGCCTGCCATGGCCGAGGATACTCGGGGTTATGTTGCTGCCTGTCCAGTGTGTGCGCAGAATAAGAGTACCAATCGCCCAGCTCTGGACTACTTCACCCCCTTCCTATTCCCCGGCGACCATGGTCGCATCTGGCCCTGGACTTTGTCACTGGGTTGCCCGCTTCTGAGGGGAACACGGTCGTTCTGACTATCGTGGACAGATTCAGCAAGTTCGCCCACTTTGTGCCAATTGCCAAGCTTCCCTCTGCCTCGGAGACGTCCGAGATCCTGGTTAGGAGGTTTTCAGGGTCCACGGTTTGCCCAGTGATATCGTTTCCGACCGTGGCCCTCAGTTTACCTCTGCTGTCTGGAAGTCCTTCTGTTTGGCCATTGGAGCTACAGTCAGTCTCACATCTGGGTTTCACCCCCAATCTAATGGTCAGGCGGAGAGAGCCAACCAGAAGATGGAATCCACGCTACGCTGCCTGGCCTCTTCCAACCCCACCTCCTGGGTCTCTCAGTTGCCTTGGGTTGAGTATGCCCACAATACTCTCCCTACATCTGCCACTGGGATGTCTCCCTTCCAGTGCCTGTATGGCTACCAACCTCCCTTGTTCCCTTCTCAGGAGAGGGAGCTCTCAGTGCCTTCTGTTCAGGCCCATATTCGTCGTTGCCACCGGACCTGGCATCGGGCCAGAAAGGCACTCCTTAGAGTTTCGGACCGGTATCAGCTCCAGGCGAATCGTCGCCGGATCCCCGCTCCCACCTACACCATCGGAGATAGGGTCTGGTTGGCCACACGGGATCTTCCTTTACGGACTGAGTCTAGGAAGTTGTTACCGAAGTTCATTGGTCCGTTTGTGGTGGAGAAGGTGATCAATCCGGTGGCAGTTCGACTCAAACTCCCGAGGACGCTCAGAGTCCATCCCACCTTTCATGTCTCCTGCCTCAAGCCTGTTTTCCTCAGTCCTCTGTTGCCTCCTCCGCCTCCTCCTCCTCCTCCTCGGATGATCGGAGGTGGTCCTGCCTACACGGTGCGACGCATCATGGATTCCAGACGGCGGGGCCGGGGTTTCCAGTATCTCGTGGACTGGGAGGGGTATGGTCCTGAAGAGAGGAGTTGGATTCCGCGGCGTCAGATCCTAGATGCTGACCTCATCAGTGACTTCTACCGCCTCCATCCTGGCGCTCCGGGGAGTCCGCCCGGTGGCGTTCGTCGGAGGGGGTACTGTAACGATCCCGGCAGTCTGAGTCGGGATCTCCAGTTTCCCGAGGGTTCTGGAACGCTCCCTGCCTGCTTGATTCCCGCACCTGCATCCCATCAGCAATCTACACACCTGGTCCTGATCATCACCCTTCTTAGGCTCTGTCCTAAGATCCAGTCCCTGCCGGATCGTTAGCCATATACATATTCTCCCGGAACCTTCACCCAACCCCTGCCGTGCCATCAGTTCATCTGCCACTTCGCCTCCACCTACTCATCTCCGCCACCCGCTCCGTCTCCTGGATTATTCTGCACCTTTTGAATATGTAAATAAACACTCACCGTCGTTCAACTCTCCTTGTCCTGGTCTGCTTCTGGGTTCTGTCTTAGCAACTCGTGACACCCACTTAAAAAGATGAGAGAGGCCTGTAATTTTCATCATAGGTACACGTCAACTATGACAGACAAATTGAGAATTTTTTTTCGAGAAAATCACATTGTAGGATTTTTTATGAATTTATTTGCAAATTATCGTGGAAAATAAGTATTTGGTCACCTACAAACAAGCAAGATTTCTGGCTCTCACAGACCTGTAACTTCTTCTTTAAGAGGCTCCTCTGTCCTCCACTCGTTACCTGTATTAATGGCACCTGTTTGAACTTGTTATCAGTATAAAAGACACCTGTCCACAACCTCAAACAGTCACACTCCAAACTCCACTATGGCCAAGACCAAAGAGCTGTCAAAGGACACCAGAAACAAAATTGTAGACCTGCACCAGGCTGGGAAGACTGAATCTGCAATAGGTAAGCAGCTTGGTTTGAAGAAATCAACTGTGGGAGCAATTATTAGGAAATGGAAGACATACAAGACCACTGATAATCTCCCTCGATCTGGGGCTCCACGCAAGATCTCACCCCGTGGGGTCAAAATGATCACAAGAACGGTGAGCAAAAATCCCAGAACCACACGGGGGGACCTAGTGAATGACCTGCAGAGAGCTGGGACCAAAGTAACAAAGCCTACCATCAGTAACACACTACGCCGCCAGGGACTCAAATCCTGCAGTGCCAGACGTGTCCCCCTGCTTAAGCCAGTACATGTCCAGGCCCGTCTGAAGTTTGCTAGAGTGCATTTGGATGATCCAGAAGAGGATTGGGAGAATGTCATATGTCATATGGTCAGATGAAACCAAAATATAACTTGTCGTGTTTGGAGGACAAAGAATGCTGAGTTGCATCCAAAGAACACCATACCTACTGTGAAGCATGGGGGGTGGAAACATCATGCTTTGGGGCTGTTTTTTCTGCAAAGGGACCAGGACGACTGATCCGTGTAAAGGAAAGAATGAATGGGGCCATGTATCGTGTGATTTTGAGTGAAAACCTCCTTCCATCAGCAAGGGCATTGAAGATGAAACGTGGCTGGGTCTTTCAGCATGACAATGATGCCAAACACACCGCCCGGGCAACGAAGGAGTGGCTTCGTAAGAAGCATTTCAAGGTCCTGGAGTGGCCTAGCCAATCTCCAGATCTCAACCCCATAGAAAATCTTTGGAGGGAGTTGAAAGTCTGTGTTAACCAGCGACAGCCCCAAAACATCACTGCTCTAGAGGAGATCTGCATGGAGGAATGGGCCAAAATACCAGCAACAGTGTGTGAAGACTTACAGAAAATGTTTGACCTGTGTCATTACCAACAAAGGGTATATAACAAAGTATTGAGAAACTTTTGTTATTGACCAAATACTTATTTTTGATACCAATTACTTGATTTTTTTCCCTCATTTTGTCTGTCATAGTTGACGTGTACCTATGATGAAAATTACAGGCCTCTCTCATCTTTTTAAGTGGGAGAACTTGCACAATTGGTGGCTGACTAAATACTTTTTTTCCCCCACTGATATATATATATATATATATATATATATATATATATATATATATATATATGTAGGACAAAACACACATCACAACAAGAGAAACACCACAACACTACATAAAGAGAGACCTAAGACAACAACATAGCATGGCAGCAACACATGACAACACAGGAGGCCATGAAGGAGTATGAGGAATACTTGTCCTTGGAGAAAGTCATACTGAAGGACATGGGTCTGCTGCCTGACACAGACAACAAGGCTGACATCTGACACCCTAAACCACAGTTCAGTCTGACACCTGACCTCAACCCTGGTGTCCAGTGTTCAGTCTGATGTCTGATGCTTCCTGAGACCAATGGCCCACCACCCACACAACTAATTTAACACAGTGCCACAAATTGTCTATTCGATTGAAAATGTAATTTGTTACACTCTATATTTTCTATGTACACTATTGAAATCTGGATTTGTTTTTATTAAATTGTTCAGAAAACTGTGTGAATCTTGTTTTGCTTGTGGGTACACGTAGTGAAGAGAGAGCGTCCTCAGAGTTCATGAATGAGTTTTTAACGCACACACATGCACATGCACACACACACGTCTGCATAGCCATGGGAATTAGGGGTGCTGAGGGTGCTGCAGAATAAATTATAAAAAAAAGTATTATTATTTTATTATTTTCACAAAAGTAGTGCACTGGGCCTTTACTAGTCCTGTTTTAGCGGACCGATATAGCCGTCTGTAGCGTGGGACAAAAAATATTTTCAGCATCGCCTGAACTTTTTATGAGTTTACCCTATGCAGGGGTTGGGTTGGAGATTAATGGGGTGAGTTTGGTCTGGTTTGTTATGGGGGCACTCTTCCCTGGGGGGTGAAATAGGGAGTCTGAAAAGGGAGGGACAGGGTTACATTTGAGCTCCATAGTCACCAGTGACAGGTGGTGGTTACGATGAAAGAGACTGGAGGTGCAAAGGGAGGGAGGGAGGGAGGGAGTTAGATGGATGGGTGGATTAGGGGAGGGAGGGAGGATACTGCAAAATGCAGAGGCAGCTGGCTGTTGCCAGGTTGTCACGCCATGGGTCCGAAGCCATCTCTGAACGAGAGATAAAGAGGGAGAGGGAGAGAACACAAGAGAAATACACAGAGTATGAGAGAATGCATGGAGAACACCAAGGGAAAGAACGTCAGACAGATGAAATGCCACACAGGTGACTTCACTCTCCATGACTTACTCACGGGGACCTGTCAGAGAGAGGAGGTGGAAGGGGTGAGAGGGAGGAGGAGGGGTGAGAGGGCTCAGTGAGGTAGGTGTAGGGGGGTCTGAGGGATGGGGCAGGCATCCAGATGGCCCCCGAGCACCAACAAGGGAAGGGTGACAAAGGACCCTCCATCTTCCCACCACTCTGTCCTCTCCTCCTCAACTCTCTCTGGGACCTGATCTGACTGCTGCACTCCCAGGCTGACTATTGAATGTGCTCCATCATACATATATCTGTGGTTATAACACAGTTATAATCTGTTTTAATGCAGGTATAACACTGTTTTCATAAGTTATAGTTGAGAGGCTCATGAAGGGATACTTGACTATGGCATGATATACAAGCATACATGGGTTAGTGGTTGTAGTTTTAGAAAGTATGCATTGTTAAACCGCAAACCCCCTCTACAGTCACACACAGAAAGTATGCTGTAGGCTGTTATCAAGATGGTCACATGATAGCCCTAACAGAACAGTAAACAACAACTCTCATAAACCCTTTGAACTCCCCAGAACTTCCCACCACCCCCTCCAGAGAAGGAGCGTATTCATGTTGTTAGATTTTCCTCAATTGATTTCTTCATCTAAGCATCTAAGCCACAGATCTTTAACTGTGGGACGTATGAAGAAACTACGGGGGAATGCTTTCCCTGCCTGGCCTGGCTGCATTCCTATTTTATCACCGCTAGCTGCCTCTTGAGGTTTCTCCTCCAAATCCTGGGGAACAACGCAAGCAGGTGCTGGGCAGGAGGCCTGTAAATCTGGCCTGTCAAATTAAGCCATTGACTGGGCATTGTGCTGGCCTGGACCTCGCTGCTAGCTGCTCTTAGCGGGGGTGTGGGTGTCCAGGGAAGGGGTAGGGAAGGGTTGGGGAGTAGAGGGGTGGGGGGTGCACTGGGAAGTCTAAATCTCTCTGCGAAGGGGCACTCCACACATTTCACACATGTTCATCTCATCTCTTAGGCCCAGCTGCAGGGGCTAAAGAATGTTTTCTAGAGCCCACACACTTAACGCAAACACTTGCACGTCCAGACACACAAACACACATTTATCTTCACATACACACATACACTCACTTAACACGTTTATTTTTACACATGCACTCACACACACCCCTGATTGGAGTGGATGCGAACACTAAAGTGGCAGCGTGAAACCTCACATGACAGGAAGGCAAATATGAGTAGATGAAAGTAGAGTCAGACGGAGGCCACTGTGCTGCACTGGTAGGAGGACAGCAGGAGGTTACATAACGCCATAGTGTTGCCATGGACATGCTTTCGTGGAGAGATTGTTCTTTCTCACACCGCAACAGTGTGATATCAAGTGCTATGGTTGAATTTCAAAAGGCCTAATCTTGGCCCAAACCATAGCTTCATGTCCCACATCCCGGTTCAACCCTAACCCTAACTCTAGTTTCATATCCACATCCCGGTCAACATCTTAGGGCTAGGGTTTGGGTTGTGATTGGTTAGAGTTATGGTTGAACCGGGAGGTAGACATGAAGCTAGGGTTAGGGTTGAGGCTAGGGTTAGATTTACACCAAGATGTGGACATGAAGCTAGGGTTAGGGTTAGGATTTGGGTTGTGGTTAAGGGTAGGCTTAAGGTTGAACCATGATGTAGAAATCCTAACCCTGGCTTCATGTCCACATCCCAGTTCAACCCTAACCTTAGCCTCAACCACAACCCTAACCCTAGTTTAATGTCCACATCCTGGTTCAACCATAACCCTAGCCTCAAAAACAACCCTAACCTTAACCCTACCTTCATGTCCACATCCCAGTTCAAACCTAACCCTCAGCCAATACTGGTTACAATATACTGTAATTACACAGTAATAACAACACTGTAATGCAAAGTGTTTAACACTTAAGTTGAGACTGATCATGAATTTTCTGCTTCATCACAAATGTTGCCACACACATAAATCACTCAAGTTTCCTCTGAAGTCCCCTCAGGGGTGGGAGGTACATTTCATTAGTTGACCTTTGAACCCATAAGAGATCAGGTGGCCAGGGTATTGGAATGGAATGTTACCTATTGAGTCCTTTCATTTTCTCTTTTTAAAGCTATGTTGAGTTTTGACCAAAGTCTAGGCATGCTCTCTCCACCATAAAGCTGACAGCTGTGGCACATACCACAATGGGAGGGATTTTAAGGCGTGTGTGTGTGAGTGTGTGTGTATGTGTGTGTGTGTGCCTTACAGTCCCAGTGCGCTCTGGGAAACCTGAGCTGAGACGATTTAAGCAGAACTTTGAGAGGAGACTGGGTGGTGACATCATGGCATTCTGGAATAGCAATATCACAGCACTTCCTCCTCTGAGGATTGAATCATCACCACAACCAGTCCTGTATCAATCAGGCCAGGGGCAAATGTATGAGAAAGGATCGAAGCCTGGTTTTGTGGTGAATAAGAGGACGCTAGTTTAGGTGTTCCACTTGCGAAATGCAGGGGTCCAAATCTCAATGAGAAAGACCAACGCAGCTGTCAAGGGATCTTTTAAAGCTTACCTTTGGCTTTGCTTTCTCTTTCATCCCCACCAAAGCCAACCCTGATCCTCATCCTGTTCTCACACTGAAAGGAGATTGCTCTCCTGAAGAAGGGAGAGAGGGAGAGAGAGAGTAAGGGAGAGAGAGAGAGAGAGAGGGGGGAGAGGCATAGAGAGAGACAGGAGGAGAGAAAAAGAGAGAGGGATAGAGAGAGGTGATGAGCAGCTTACCTCTAAGAGGAATTATTAGCCTTATTAAAATTAAATATACTAGTCCTGAGTGACAGATGAGGCCAGGGGATAGTAGAGGGGCTAGTTTAGAGACAGCGAGCAGGGCTACTCTATGTTGTGTGAGGCCCCGACCATAGGATCAGAAGCGCCGCTTCTCTGTTTTGTCCTCTCTCCCTTTCCTCTTGTCCTCATCTTCTCCCCATATAACCCTGTCTCCTCTCATCCTTTCTTCTCCCTCTCATCACACCCCTTCTCTGTTCTCCCCTCTCTCCATTCTTCACTTTCACCTCTTTCCTCGCCATCTCCTATCTTCTTCATCTTCTCTAATTATACCCCCTCTCCACTCCTCCTCTCTTCCTCCTCTCATCTCACCACCCTGCTCCTGAATCTTTCAGTGATTTATCAGAGATATACTCTACAGGTTTCAGATGAGCT
Organism: Coregonus clupeaformis; assembly: GCF_020615455.1. Taxonomy (NCBI): domain Eukaryota; kingdom Metazoa; phylum Chordata; class Actinopteri; order Salmoniformes; family Salmonidae; genus Coregonus; species Coregonus clupeaformis. Next base: position 191,503 of record NW_025533582.1, read on the forward strand.
TCCAAGTAACCGGGCAGGAACAAAAGACCAGAAAGAACACATCAGAAGGAAGCAGGACTTTAGGTAAAATGTGATTAATAGTCGTCCTATTGAAGGACACCGCATGCATGGAACTGGATCCTGGACTTCCTGACGGGCCACCCCCAGGTGGTAAGGGTAGGTAACAACACATCTGCCACGCTGATCCTCAACACAAGGGCATGACAAAGCCTATTCCCCCTCAGGAGATTGAAAAGATTTGGCATGGGTCCTCAGATCCTCAAAAAGTTATACAGCTGCACCATCGAGAGCATCCTCACTGGTTGCATCACCGCCTAGTATGGCAACTGCTCGGCCTCTGACTACAAGTCAGAAGACCCTAAAAATTGCCAAAAACTCCAACCACCCTAGACTGTTCTTTCTGCATTTTTACGCTGTTGCTACTCTCTGTTTATTATCTATGCATAGTCACTTTACCTCTACCTACATTACCTTGAGTAACCTGTGCCCCCGCACATTGACTCTGTACCAGTACCCTCTATATATAGCCTTGTTACTGTTATTTTATTGCTGCTCATTAATTATTTGTTATTTTTCTATTTTCTTCTTTTTTTACTTAACACTTATTTTTCTTAAAACTGCATTGTTGGTTAAGGGCTTGTAAGCATTTCACTGTAAGGTCTACACCTGTTGTATTTGGCGCATGTGACAAATACAATTTGATTTGATTTGATATGTACTGTACAGAAATGTGCTGTCTTTACTCAAAACTTTTGAGGAAACCTGTTGCACTTAATATATCTGAGTACAGTTACTTAAAGTGATTTTGTTGTCATTTTCTCAAACTGATAGAGTCACTGTGACCCTGTAGGGGGTCCAGAGTTGAGTTGAATAAACTTGAAAAAAATATACCCCCACTATGCAACCCTACCTGCAAGTCACATTTCAACTTCTTATTCACCTGCAACCTGCATTCATGACTGTCAGGGTTGGGAATAGTCAGAGGAGACTACCTAAGCCATTTAAACTGGAGCAACCATTTCTGTAATGGGTGCAAAAAATCTAACTAAATGATTGGATTAGTTTAGAAAAATGTTATTTATCTTTGTGTAGCATAAGTGTAACGATCCCGGCAGTCTGAGTCGGGTCCTGTCTGTGGACTAGTTTTTCTGCTCGTGATCTCCAGTTTCCCGAGGGTTCTGGAACGCTCCGGGGAGCTCTCTTGATTTCCGCACCTGCATCCCATCAGCAATCTGCACACCTGGTCCTGATCATCACCCTTCTTAGGCTCTGGCCTAACATCCATTCCCTGCCGGATCGTTAGCCATGAACAGTAGGTTTACCAGAGTATCAGTCTTAGAGCGTCTAGCGTTAGTTTTGTTGTTTTGCACCTTGTTGGTTTGTTGTTTACTTACCTCCGTTTTGTTCCATCTGCAGTCACTCATCCGGGACCTTCATCCAACCTCTGCCTGGTGGTCGGCGGCTGCCGAGCCATGATGGGATCAACCACTGCACCCCCAACAACTAATCAACGCCGCCCGCTCTGTTCCCTGGATTATTCAGCATCACTCTTGAATTTGTAAATAAACACTCACCTTCGTTTCAACTTACCTTGTCCTGGTCTGCTTCTGGGTTCTGGCTTTGTAACTCGTGACAGAACGATCCGGCCAGTATGAACCCAGCGGACCTGGACTCTGTTCGCCATGCCATTTCCCATCAGGAGAAGATGTTGGGACAACATAGCACGGCACTACAGGAGATAGCGTTGTCAGTTCGGAACCTTTCTACCGGTCTGACGGAGGTCCAGAACCAGCGCAAGTTTCCGGTGGAGGATCCACTACCGGTTTCACCCATCTCGCCTGCCGCGTCTGGAGCTGTGTCCTTCCGTGAGCCCAAGGTTCCGACGCCGGATAAATATGAGGGGAGCTGGGAAGATGCCGTTCTTTCCTTATGCAGTGTGGGTTAGTGTTCGATCTACAGCCCTACTCTTATGCCACAGACAAGGCTAGGATAGCCTTTGTGATTGAGTTGCTGCGTGGTCGAGCGCTGGAGTGGGCTTCAGCCGTTTGGGAACGACAAGACCCCTGCATGGCTTCATACCAGGGGTTCACGGCCGAGATGAGGAAGCTCTTCGACCATTCCGTCCGAGGGAGGGACGCCGCTAGGCGCCTGTTTTCGCTTCACCAAGGAACTCGCAGCGTGGCCGACTTCGTGATCGAGTTCAAGACGTTGGCTGTGGAGAGTGGGTGGAATGAGGAGTCTCTGCAAGCGGCCTTTTACCAGGGTCTGTCGGAGCAGCTCAAGGATGAGTTGATCTCCTATCCGGAGCCTAGTGACCTGGACAGCTTGGTAGCCTTGTCTATTCGGGTGGATAATCGAGTCCGAGAGCGAAGGAGGGAGAAGCAATGGGGTCCGTCCAATCGATCAGCTTCTCAGTTCCCAGTCGGGTCGGGTGGTGGACCAGAACACGTCGATCATTCTCCACCACAAAGGATTAGTGGAGAGGTCCTCTCTCCCGATTCTGAACCCATGCAAGTGGGGCGGCACGGGTTAACCAAGGAGGAGCGTCAACATAGACGTAAGACCAACTGCTGCCTCTACTGTGGTAGCTCGGGACATTACATCTCCACTTGTTCCCGGCGGTCGTCAAACTGCCCGGCTCGCTAAAGTTGGGAGGACTTTTAGCGAGCCAGTTTCAACCTCTCAGTACCTCTGTCAGACCCCGTTTCCGGCTACCCTTGTGAACAGGAATCAGAGCTTAGCGATTAACGCTTTTATCGATTCAGGTGCCGATGGAAGCTTTCTTGATGCCGAGTTGGTGGAACAGCTGGGGCTTTCCAAGGAGCAATTGCCGGAAGCCATTGAAGCGACCACTCTGAACGGCAGTAGTCTGGCACGTATCACGATGAGGACTGAACCGGTTAAGATGCTGTTGTCGGGGAATCATTCGGAGATGATTTCATTCTTCATTCTGCCGTCTTCCCATGTTCCTCTGGTCCTTGGATACCCCTGGCTGAAGGAACACAATCCCACGTTCGATTGGGTGACGGGCAAGGTAACGAGTTGGAGCCTTGATTGTCATGCTAACTGTCTCAAGACTGCCTGTCCCCATTCGGTTCCCAGTCAGGTGATTGAGGCTAAACCCCCAGATTTGTCCCTGGTTCCCGAGACATATCACGATTTGGGGGAAGTGTTCAGTAAGCAGAAGGCTCTGTCACTCCCTCCCCACCGACCATATGATTGTGCCATCAACCTGTTCCCTGGAGCTGTCTACCCCAAGGGAAGGTTATACAGTATCTCCCGCCCTGAACGTGAGGCTTTGGAGACCTACATCAAGGAGTCCCTAGCTGCTGGTCTCGTTCGTCCCTCGTCATCACCCCTGGGGGCAGGATTCTTCTTTGTGGGTAAGAAGGATGGCTCTCTTCGACCGTGTATTGATTATCGGGGTTTGAATGACATCACGATCAAGAACAAGTATCCCCTGCCCTTGATGAGTTCTGCCTTCGACTCCTTACAGGGTGCTACGGTGTTCACCAAGCTAGACCTACGCAATGCGTATCACATGGTCCCGGATCAGAGAGGGAGACGAGTGGTTGACGGGTTTCAATACACCGATGGGTCACTTCGAGTATCAGGTGATGCCGTTTGGACTGACCAATGCTCCAGCGGTATTCCAGAGTATGGTGAACGACGTCCTGAGAGATATGATCGGTCTCTTTGTGTTTGTTTACCTGGATGACATTCTGATCTTCTCGAAGGAACCTTCCGACCACGTCCAGCATGTCCGGCAGGTTCTGCAGCGATTGTTGGAGAATCGCCTGTTCGTGAAGGCCGAGAAGTGCGAGTTTCACGCCCACACGACATCCTTTCTCGGGTACATCATCTCCAGGGGAGAGATTAGGATGGACCAGGAGAAGGTTAGAGCGGTTCTGGAATGGGCCCAGCCCGGTACGAGATTGCAGCTCCAGAGATTTTTTGGGGTTTGCGAATTTCTACCGCAGATTCATCCGGGATTACAGCCGTGTGGCCGCTCCGTTGACGGCCTTGACTTCCAGTATCAGGAGCTTCAAGTGGAATCCGGAGGCGGATCGAGCGTTTCTGGATTTGAAGAGGCGATTCACCAACGCACCGATTCTCTCTCAACCGGACACGGCCCGTCAGTTCGTCGTTGAAGTGGACGCGTCTGATGTGGGAGTTGGCGCCATCCTGTCGCAGCAATGCTCCACGGACAGTAAACTCCATCCCTGCGCCTACTACTCTCGTCGCCTTTCGCCTGCGGAGAGGAATTACGATGTGGGTAACCGGGAGCTTCTCGCGGTGAAACTTGCCTTGGAGGAGTGGCGCCACTGGTTGGAGGGGCGGAGCAGCCGTTTATTGTCTGGACTGACCACAAGAACCTTGCTTACGTGCAATCGGCTAGACGTCTCAACTCCCGTCAGGCCAGGTGGTCGTTGTTTTTCGGACGATTCAATTTTTCCCTGACGTCCGACCTGGATCTAAGAACGGGCAAGGCGGACGCCTTGTCTCGGATGTTCTCCAAGACGGAGGAGAGTGGGTCCAAGACCGAGACAATTCTCCCCCCGGAACTGCGTCGTGGGAGCTGTTAGGTGGAAGATTGAGGAGGAGGTGATGGCGGCTCTTCGGACGCAGCCCGGTCCCGTAACGGTCCACCCGGTCGGTTGTTTGTGCCTGAGTCGGTTCGTCCTGCGGTCCTCAAATGGTCCCACGCCAGCAAGATGGCTTGTCACCCTGGCGTGGCTCGGACGATGGCGTTTCTTCGCAGACGTTTTTGGTGGCCTGCCATGGCCGAGGATACTCGGGGTTATGTTGCTGCCTGTCCAGTGTGTGCGCAGAATAAGAGTACCAATCGGCCCAGCTCTGGACTACTTCACCCCCTTCCTATTCCCCGGCGACCATGGTCGCATCTGGCCCTGGACTTTGTCACTGGGTTGCCCGCTTCTGAGGGGAACACGGTCGTTCTGACTATCGTGGACAGATTCAGCAAGTTCGCCCACTTTGTGCCAATTGCCAAGCTTCCCTCTGCCTCGGAGACGTCCGAGATCCTGGTTAGGGAGGTTTTCAGGGTCCATAGGTTGCCCAGTGATATCGTTTCCGACCGTGGCCCTCAGTTTACCTCTGCTGTCTGGAAGTCCTTCTGTTTGGCCATTGGAGCTACAGTCAGTCTCACATCTGGGTTTCACCCCCAATCTAATGGTCAGGCGGAGAGAGCCAACCAGAAGATGGAATCCACGCTACGCTGCCTGGCCTCTTCCAACCCCACCTCCTGGGTCTCTCAGTTGCCTTGGGTTGAGTATGCCCACAATACTCTCCCCTACATCTGCCACTGGGATGTCTCCCTTCCAGTGCCTGTATGGCTACCAACCTCCCTTGTTCCCTTCTCAGGAGAAGGAGCTCTCAGTGCCTTCTGTTCAGGCCCATATTCGACGTTGCCACCGGACCTGGCATCGGGCCAGAAAGGCACTCCTTAGAGTTTCGGACCGGTATCAGCTCCAGGCGAATCGTCGCCGGATCCCCGCTCCCACCTACACCATCGGAGATAGGGTCTGGTTGGCCACACGGGATCTTCCTTTACGGACTGAGTCTAGGAAGTTGTTACCGAAGTTCATTGGTCCGTTTGTGGTGGAGAAGGTGATCAATCCGGTGGCAGTTCGACTCAAACTCCCGAGGACGCTCAGAGTCCATCCCACCTTTCATGTCTCCTGCCTCAAGCCTGTTTTCCTCAGTCCTCTGTTGCCTCCTCCGCCTCCTCCTCCTCCTCCTCGGATGATCGGAGGCGGTCCTGCCTACACGGTGCGGCGCATCATGGATTCCAGACGGCGGGGCCGGGGTTTCCAGTATCTCGTGGACTGGGAGGGGTATGGTCCTGAAGAGAGGAGTTGGATTCCGCGGCGACAGATCCTAGATGCTGACCTCATCCGTGACTTCTACCGCCTCCATCCTGGCGCTCCGGGAGTCCGCCCGGTGGCGTTCGTCGGAGGGGGGGGTACTGTAACGATCCCGGCAGTCTGAGTCGGGTCCTGTCTGTGGACTAGTTTTTCTGCTCGTGATCTCCAGTTTCCCGAGGGTTCTGGAACGCTCCGGGAGCTCTCTTGATTTCCGCACCTGCATCCCATCAGCAATCTGCACACCTGGTCCTGATCATCACCCTTCTTAGGCTCTGGCCTAACATCCATTCCCTGCCGGATCGTTAGCCATGAACAGTAGGTTTACCAGAGTATCAGTCTTAGAGCGTCTAGCGTTAGTTTTGTTGTTTTGCACCTTGTTGGTTTGTTGTTTACTTACCTCCGTTTTGTTCCATCTGCAGTCACTCATCCGGGACCTTCATCCAACCTCTGCCTGGTGGTCGGCGGCTGCCGAGCCATGATGGGATCAACCACTGCACCCCCAACAACTAATCAACGCCGCCCGCTCTGTTCCCTGGATTATTCAGCATCACTCTTGAATTTGTAAATAAACACTCACCTTCGTTTCAACTTACCTTGTCCTGGTCTGCTTCTGGGTTCTGGCTTTGTAACTCGTGACAATAAGATGATTCAATCAACCACTCAATGTACATGCAAAAACACAGATATGAAAAACAATTCCAAAATATCTACCTGCAGTAGAGCATGTTGGGAAAAAAGTTTATTTGTTATCATAACTTTTAAAAAATAGAGTAGATGTCACTTGTTTTGAGTCAGTACCACATAAACATTTTAAGTAAAAATGACTTTTCATTGACTTTGAGGTCAAGGTACTAGAAGTATTCGAGTTAAAAATGCCAGTTTAGGAGCTAGTAATATAAAAATGTTGCTGCACCCTCTATAACATCTGCTAAACTGTGTACGTGACCAATACACTTTGATTTGATTTAATGACTTCTGAGAATAGCCTGAACTGATTTTTAATGAATTTATTTGCACATTATGGTGGAAAATAAGTATTTGGTCAATAACAAAAGTTTCTCAATACTTTGTTATATACCCTTTGTTGGCAATGACACAAGTCAAACGTTTTCTGTAAGTCTTCACAAGGTTTTCACACACTGTTGCTGGTATTTTGGCCCATTCCTCTATGCATATCTCCTCTAGAGCAGTGATGTTTTGGGGCTGTCGCTGGGCAACACAGACTTTCAACTCCCTCCAAAGATTTTCTATGGGGTTGAGATCTGGAGACTGGCTAGGCCACTCCAGGACCTTGAAATGCTTCTTACGAAGCCACTCATTCGTTGCCCGGGCGGTGTGTTTGGGATCATTGTCATGCTGAAAGACCCAGCCACATTTCATCTTCAATGCCCTTGCTGATGAAAGGAGGTTTTCACTCAAAATCTCACGATACATGGCCCCATTCATTCTTTCCTTTACACGGATCAGTCGTACTGGTCCCTTTGCAGAAAAACAGCCCCAAAGCATGATGTTTCCACCACCATGCTTCACAGTAGGTATGGTGTTCTTTGGATGCAACTCAGCATTCTTTGTCCTCCAAACACAACGAGTTGAGTTTTTACCAAAAAGTTATATTTTGGTTTCATCTGACCATATGACATTCTCCCAATCCTCTTCTGGATCATCCAAATGCACTCTAGCAAACTTCAGACGGGCCTGGACATGTACTGGCTTAAGCAGGGGGACACGTCTCGCACTGCAGGATTTGAGTCCCTGGCGGCATAGTGTGTTACTGATGGTAGGCTTTGTTACTTTGGTCCCAGCTCTCTGCAGGTCATTCACTAGGTCCCCCCGTGTGGTTCTGGGATTATTGCTCACCGTTCTTGTGATCATTTTGACCCCACGGGGTGAGATCTTGCGTGGAGCCCCAGATCGAGGGAGATTATCAGTGGTCTTGTATGTCTTCCATTTCCTAATAATTGCTCCCACAGTTGATTTCTTCAAACCAAGCTGCTTACCTATTGCAGATTCAGTCTTCCCAGCCTGGTGCAGGTCTACAATTTTGTTTCTGGTGTCCTTTGACAGCTCTTTGGTCTTGGCCATAGTGGAGTTTGGAGTGTGACTGTTTGAGGTTGTGGAAAGGTGTCTTTTATACTGATAACAAGTTCAAACAGGTGCCATTAATACAAGTAACGAGTGGAGGAAAAAGGAGCCTCTTAAAGAAGAAGTTACAGGTCTGTGAGTGCCAGAAATCTTGCTTGTTTGTAGGTGACCAAATACTTATTTTCCACGATAATTTGCAAATAAATTCATTAAAAATCCTACAATGTGATTTTCTGGATTTTTTTCTCTCAATTTGTCTGTCATAGTTGACGTGTACCTATGATGAAAATTACAGGCCTCTCTCATCTTTTTAAGTGAGAGAACTTGCACAATTGGTGGCTGACTAAATACTTTTTTTCCCCACTGTATGAATAGTGTAAACTTTAAATTATTTGCTGACACCCACAGTCAAATTCTGCCACCAGTAGAGTAGCTATCTAGCAATTTAAACTAATCTCCTCCGCAAACACCGCTTCTCCGATGTTGGTTACAAGGCAGTACTTGTTAAATAGGTAATAGAATATCATGTTACCATTGGTGTATTAAAATGAGAGAGAGTGATGTCACCCTATCCCCTTAATAATCCGGCCTCCTGAATCCAAGTGTTTGACATGGGGGAGGGGACTGGTAACTTTATGATCAAACTTTATCAATGTAGAAGCAACAAAACATTTTCATACTTTGGTCATCATACTTTGATCTGGTTTCATCCAAATATCATCACATTTCATGAACAGTCAAAATCATGTTTTTCATGAAATTGGATGATATTTTAGGGAGGTGAACTTCGACCTTGTGTGGGTCCAGAGAAACTATGTTACACCAGTGCTAGTAGGCCACTTTTGGTAAGCAGAACTGGCGCTGTGGGATGAAGCGAGCCTGGCGTGGAATGCAAGTCGCCTAGTGGGCCACTTTTGGTAAGCAGAACTGGCGCTGCAGGTTCATCACCGCTGTTCATCCTGCAGCACCAGTTCTACTTCTCTGAACAGTGACCAGAGAGATTTTTTTATGCTGCGTTTTCTTTGTAATTAATACTTAATGCAATGTACACTGCTCAAAAAAATAAAGGGAACACTTAAACAACACAATGTAACTCCAAGTCAATCACACTTCTGTGAAATCAAACTGTCCACTTAGGAAGCAACACTGATTGACAATACATTTCACATGCTGTTGTGCAAATGGAATAGACAACAGGTGGAAATTATAGGCAATTAGCAAGACACCCCCAATAAAGGACTGGTTTTCCAGGTGGTGACCACAGACCACTTTTCAGTTCCTATGCTTCCTGGCTGATGTTTTGGTCACTTTTGAATGCTGGCGGTGCTTTCACTCTAGTGGTAGCATGAGACGGAGTCTACAACCCACACAAGTGGCTCAGGTAGTGCAGCTCATCCAGGATGGCACATCAATGCGAGCTGTGGCAAGAAGGTTTGCTGTGTCTGTCAGTGTAGTGTCCAGAGCATGGAGGCGCTACCAGGAGACAGGCCAGTACATCAGGAGACGTGGAGGAGGCCGTAGGAGGGCAACAACCCAGCAGCAGGACTGCTACCTCCGCCTTTGTGCAAGGAGGAGCAGGAGGAGCACTGCCAGAGCCCTGCAAAATGACCTCCAGCAGGCCACAAATGTGCATGTGTCTGCTCAAACGGTCAGAAACAGACTCCATGAGGGTGGTATGAGGGCCCGACGTCCACAGGTGGGGGTTGTGCTTACAGCCCAACACCGTGCAGGACGTTTGGCATTTGCCAGAGAACACCAAGATTGGCAAATTCGCCACTGGCGCCCTGTGCTCTTCACAGATGAAAGCAGGTTCACACTGAGCACGTGACAGACGTGACAGAGTCTGGAGACGCCGTGGAGAACGTTCTGCTGCCTGCAACATCCTCCAGCATGACCGGTTTGGCGGTGGGTCAGTCATAGTGTGGGGTGGCATTTCTTTGGGGGGCCGCACAGCCCTCCATGTGCTCGCCAGAGGTAGCCTGACTGCCATTAGGTACCAAGATGAGATCCTCAGACCCCTTGTGAGACCATATGCTGGTGCGGTTGGCCCTGGGTTCCTCCTAATGCAAGACAATGCTAGACTTCATGTGGCTGGAGTGTGTCAGCAATTCCTGCAAGAGGAAGGCATTGATGCTATGGACTGGCCCGTCCGTTCCCCAGACCTGAATCCAATTGAGCCCATCTGGGACATCATGTCTCGCTCCATCCACCAACGCCACGTTGCACCACAGACTGTCCAGGAGTTGGCGGATGCTTTAGTCCAGGTCTGGGAGATCCCTCAGGAGAACATCCGCCACCTCATCAGGAGCATGCCCAGGCGTTGTAGGGAGGTCATACAGGCACGTGGAGGCCACACACACTACTGAGCCTCATTTTGACTTGTTTTAAGGACATTACATCAAAAGTTGGATCAGCCTGTAGTGTGGTTTTCCACTTTAATTTTGAGGGTGACTCCAAATCCAGACCTCCATGGGTTGATAAATTTGATTTCCATTGATAATTTTGTGTGATTTTGTTGTCAGCACATTCAACTATGTAAAGAAAAAAGTATTTAATAAGATTATTTCATTCATTCAGATATAGGATGTGTTATTTTAGTGTTCCCTTAATTTTTTTTAGCAGTGTATAATAATCCTATTCTAGACTTCTGAGAATATACTTAACTGATCACTGACCCTGTAAGTGAAAGTGTGTTTTTTTCTCCTCTCCTCCTTGGTAGAGAAGGTTGCTAAAGCAACACACACAGAGGCTGAGTTTACACAGGCAGCACAATTCTGATCTTTTTTTCAGTAATTGGTCTGTTGATCAATCAGATCAGTTCTGAAAAAGATCTGCTGTGGAAAGAGTTGATGTAAAAAAGACAAATCAGTGGAAAAAATATCAGAATTGGGCTGCCTGTCTAAACGTAGCCACTGGTGCTCATCTAAGGAGGGTTTAGAGGGAGGTTGAGGGACAGGGAAGGGAGACGGGTGGAGTAGGTCTAGTTTCACATGCAGGTGGCTGTCATGTTTACCCAAAGAGACCTATATCGCTCTCTCTCTCTCTCTCCAGAAAATGATCAAAAGTTCAGTTGAGTTCACTCCAATAGACGGGCTGATATCAAGTGGCGGCTGCGGCCCTCACTGACAAAACAAACCAGAGTTATTATGTCTAACTGGTCTTTGTCTCCTCATATGGAGTTTCAATTAGCTTCTTTCATTAAGATGACAGAGAAAACTACTTCAAAGGGGAAGCGATAAAACATTTAAGTTTAGGAAATACTTTTAAAATAGAATTTTGAAGTCTTGAATATGGGACTGCCAACTGTAGCCTACTGTACCTAAATAAAACTGGAAGATATCAATAAATAGTTCTCTGTACAGGACAGTGTCAGCCAGGTCACCCATGATACAAGTCAGCATTCAACGTCCAGCTATGTCTGAGGACGTCGGGAGATGACGTGGAAACTGGCCACTAGGAGCAACAATGAGAGCTGTTACCTTCAAGTAGGTTTCGGTTTTGCATCTGCCACCGATTCCAAAGGTTGCAAGTTCAAATCCAGCGATAAAAGTAGTTTTTGATATGTTGGTTTTAAGCCTATCCCCAACCTTAACCATTCTGAGTTAATGTCTAACCTTATAAATTCGGAGTTAATGCCTAAACTTAACCTTAAACACTTTGAAATTTGGAACAACTTTGAAATTTGCCGTTTGAGAAATATGGATGAACATCAAATTCTGACGTGAGACTGTGAGAGCTGGTAGACAGTGTATCTTTACAATTATTTATAACACTTCCCTGCTTATTCATTGGGTTACATAATAGTTTTATATCTTGAAATAACAGCTTTAAAACTTTCTTAATGGGCATGGAGACAAACTGTTGCCTACTTGACACTCTCAGACTACCACATTATACAGTATAACCTGAAATGATATGCAACTTCAAATTCTCAATGAAAACTTTGGCTTGCTCTAAAAGGGCTGAAATGCCAATCTAGATTTAGACTGAATCAAAAGCGCTGGGAGAATTATAGATTTTTTCACAGGGTGATAAAAAACATACCCACTAGCTACAGTAGTACTACTGTCACCGGTGTGGTATACTCTGTACCCTGAAGCTTCACTGTACTGAATCTAGTTCATAACAAAAATGCCACACGAACTCCCATCACATCAAAAAAAGTTACAAAACCATTTACAGCTGAAATTTGTCTGTATCATCTGGAATTCTATGTTCACTGTCACGATCGAGGTAAGGAGTAGACCAAGGCGCAGCGTGATGAACAAACATACTTTAATTAGTTAAAGCATCAAAATACAGAACAAAACACGACTCGTGACGTCCACGGTATCAATGACCAAACACGGAACAAAAACCCACAACCACAAAGGGAAAACATACAGTTAAATATGGCTCCCAATCAGAGACAACCAGCCAACAGCTGACACTCGTTGCCTCTGATTGGGAGTCACTCAGGCAAACATAGAATACAACAAACTAGAATGAACACCAACACAGAAATACACACATAGAAATGAACACACCCTGGCTCAACATAATGAGTCCCAGAGCCAGGGTGTGACAGTACCCCCCCCTAAAGGCGCGGACTGCGACCGCACCTCAACTAAACAAACCAGGGGGGGGGCTGGGCGGGCATACCTCCTCGGCGGCGGTTCTGGCTCCGGCCTTGACCACCACCCTCCAATACACCCCCCATAGTACCCCTGGTCCAGTCTGGCCCCGCCGGCTGGAGCAGGACTGGACTTAACAGGAGCGATCCTTACCAGGTTGTCGACTCGCACCCCTGGCTTGGTGCGTGGAGGAGGAACGGGCCTTACCAGGCTGACGACGCGCACCCCTGGCTTGATGCGTGGAGGAGGAACGGGCCTTACCAGGCTGACGACTCGCACCCCTGGCTTGGTGCGTGGAAGAGGGACGGGCCTTACCAGGCTGACTTCTCGCACCCCTGGCTTAGTGCGAGTGGCAGGAACAGGCCGGACCGGGCTGGCGACGCGCACCGTAGGTTTGGTGCGAGTGGCAGGAACAGGCCGGGTCGGGCTGGCGACGCGCACCGTAGACTTGGTGCGTGGAGCAGGGACAGGCCGAACCGGGCTGTGGAGACGGATAGGAGGCCTGGAGTGAAGAGCGGCCACCACCCGTCCTGGCTGAATGCATCCGCACAGGACGTACAGGGCGGTGTACCCCTGGCCTGGTGGCCTTCTGGATCCGCCCCCTTTTCTCCTCCGTCAGCCCCGTCGTCCATGGCGTGTGCCCCCCCCTAAAAATTTTCTGGGGTTGCCTCACGACCGTCCGACGACGACCCTGATCACGCCGTAGCTCCTCTCTACGGCGCGCCTCCACCGTCTCTTCTCCCGGCGCTTCCTCCCATGTCCAGCCCAAGAGCTGCCCCTGGACACGCTGCTTGGTCGTTGCATGGTGGGTTTTTCTGTCACGATCGAGGTAAGGAGTAGACCAAGGCGCAGCGTGATGAACAAACATACTTTAATTAGTTAAAGCATCAAAATACAAAACAAAACACGACTCGTGACGTCCACGGTATCAATGACCGAACACGGAACAAAAACCCACAACCACAAAGGGAAAACATACAGTTAAATATGGCTCCCAATCAGAGACAACCAGCCAACAGCTGACACTCGTTGCCTCTGATTGGGAGTCACTCAGGCAAACATAGAATACAACAAACTAGAATGAACACCAACACAGAAATACACACATAGAAATGAACACACCCTGGCTCAACATAATGAGTCCCAGAGCCAGGGTGTGACATTCACTCACTGCTGAAGGTGTTTATAATTGTAATGTTACTACTTGGGGTGGGCCACTCAACAGGGCTACTATGATGCGGGTTGTCTTTTGGGAATGTCCCCGAAGCAGTGTCGTGCACCGGGAGATTCCCACAGAGTATAGGGGCAATTCCCAAAACTTTTCCCAACTCCATCTGCAGTGGAAGAAGCCAGGAACACTTCACTTCTATCCTGTGTTTTATTGCTTCAACTGTTTCATAGCGAACATAGATTAACCAAAACACCTGCAGAACCCTACATCTAAATCATTAATTAAAATAAAACAGGAAATCACAATGGATTCCAGAGGCAACACAGTAGAAACTAAGACCCAATATTTACTGTTATTTTAGTGTTATGACAGTGGAATAATGGTCAAAAGTGAATAGCAAAAATATGTATAACAGACATTATATGCACCTCGAAATGGAATGCGTCACCGTTTCACTTTACTCTCAACAGGGCAATAATTTGGCCTCAGAAGACGATTGAAATCAACTGTAAAAAATGTTATAACCAGAAAGACGCAAAGACACGTGAAATATATAATTTAATATGACCATACATTTCTCAAGATCAGTACAAAGTAATATTCTGTTTAGTGATGCATTCATAATAGCTCTCTATTTCCAAGAGACAAACAGACACAGACAGGACAAAGATGAAACAAAACAACTATTACAAAAAACATACAAGAAGAGTACAGTACAGGCAGACATTTATGTATGTGTGCATTTTGCATGTGGACATCTGACACAAGATTGAGAGAGGGTGGAAGAGAAAGATAGAGAGAGGGAGGAATGCATTGATAGAGAGACGGAGGAAAGGCAGCTCATAGAGAGTGAAAAGAGACAGAGATGATGCTTGACTAGATTAGTCGCCTGTGAGTGAGTGTGTGTGTGTGTGTGTGTGTGTGTGTGTGTGTGTCTTCCATGTGAGGGATAAACAGCTGGTAAACTGGACTGGCACTCTGCTGAACATTCCAAACTGAACCTCCAGTCCACACGCCATCCATGCCTGGAGGTAAGGAATGAGTGCCAGACCAGAAACACAACCAGAAAAACATACTTATGTAATGGCATGTGCATCCAAAATGGCACCCTATTCGCTATGTAGTGCACTACTTTTGACCAGGACCCAAAAGTAGTGCACTATGTAGGGAATATGGTGCCATTTGGGACACAACCACAGCTCGACACTTAATAGTTTTCCCATCACCATCGGAAACGACTGCACTGCACCGCCATTGCCTCAGGGATTAGCTAGCTAGCTGAATGATTTTCCTTTGTTTTATTATTTCAATTTAATGTCAGTTTGAACAACCTTGTTGTTAGTCTGTGTGTGTGAGCAGCTGCCAACGGGATGACAAAAAAGTGGGATAGGAACACATTTTAAATAATCTCTGTATGTACACATAAATATGATATGATAACCTCAGGAGATGGGAAATATACTTGTTTATGTCAGTAATAAAGCTTTTGACCATGCAACAATGTTCATCATTACCTTTTAAACACAAATATGTACACAGCTCAGACCAACCGGCGACAAAAACAGATGGCAAATATGTACAAAAATATATAACAAAAATAACAATATTTCTTTTCCTGCAAGAACATATTTCTAGCTTATATAATTTACAACTTAAATTGTACCATTAGTCCAGCACGTTTAAGATGTGTACAGGTAGCTTGAGGAGGAGGAAACAAAGCAACACAACATATAGTCTGAGACTGTTAATATCTATAGATCCATACTACAAGGTAACGGAGAGCATTTAAATATGCCTGTATGGAAATATATATAAACTGTAAAAAATTATATACTCCAAATACATTTATATATACATATATATGTTAAATACTGATCATTCTGAATCCCTGGATTGCTGAAAACTTGCTTATATGTATTTAGGTAGCGGACTCTCATAGCCCTCGCTGTAGCCCTTTCCACACAGTAACTGTTTCTATGAAACATGGGAACTGCTGTTCTCAGGCAGTATGTACCATACATAAGTCTCCCATATTGGGCTTTTGCCTCTTTAAACCCGCTGTCTAGATCATGTGGGAGGTTGGGCAGGAGGTGGTGAAAGAAAACCAGACAGCAATGGTTTTCATCAACGTCATCATATTCACTGATTACTTTTTCAAATACATTAAACCATTTTTCTATATATTTTTTTACTTTAGATTAGCTACTCTGCGTGTTCTAGCAAGTAGAGAGAAACACTTATCACCCATATGTTCTCATTTATATGTGTATCTCCATCGTATTCGAGCAGGTATGTCTGTGACTGTGTATATGATAGGGTCTGTGGGTCTAACCCAGGCTCCATCTGCCCATCCGACAGGGCCCAGCAGCGTTGCCCTCATGCCCCAGGAGGAGTGCTCAGTGGGCTAACCGCTAGCTGGTGGCTCTCCTCCCTTGTTCTCCTCCCAGTCCATAGCCAGCCATACTGCATGTACCATATACTGTACCTAAACGTCAGCTACTATACAATAAAGCCTGCCTCATAAGTGCATTGTTGTACATCATAATGTTTCGTACCTCAATAGAAAAGCTGTCCCCTGCCTTAAAGTCCCACCTTCACACAATTAAGGCACTGTTTAAATCCCTGGGGGTCAATGGGTTATTCTAATAAGAAGAGAAGCAATCAACAACAACAACAACAACAACAACAACAACAACAACAACAACAACAACAACAAACACAACCGGACAAGAACAACAGAAACAAGTCAACAAAAACAAAACATTAAGGAAACATCACAGAATGTATTGTGGGTAGGTGCAAAATGAAGTGTCCAGCCAATCACACACCAGAGTTCTAAACACCAGAGTTCTGCAGGAACGCATGATACTGTTGGTGCACATGTCATTGTGTCGTCATGGATTCACCACGGCAACCATGGGGCCCAATCCCTGAACCCCAACAACTCAAGTCTTGAGCTCCTAGAATTAGTTAAGCCTTCCCCCCCCATTGGGGGCTGTGTGTTTGAGTTAGCAGCCTGTTGGGCTGTGTGTGTGTTGAGTCAGTAGCCGACGTTGAGCTTGTTCTTGTTTAGTTCTCTCTCCAGGTTGCCTATAAGCGTGTCGATGCTCTCCTGCAGGTCTCGCAGGTTGACCCTGTTGCTGAGCACGGGGCTGATGTCCTGGATCTTTATGTAGGCCTGGTACGTGTGCTCTTCGGGGAGGTGGAGGGGCAGGATGCTCTCATCATCATCATCATTATCATCATCAAACACCCTGTCGTCTGACGGCTGACCGCCACTGGAGCCATTGCTCTCCTCCACTCTTTTCTCTGCATCGCTCTCCTCCTCCGCTTCTCTCTCCTCTTTCTCCACTTCTACAGGTCCTTCCATCACCTCCTCGAGTAGCGGGGGCTCCTGTTCGGTTGTGGCTGGCTCTGCCTGTCCCTCCTCCTGTCCCCTGTCCAGTAACCATTCCTGTCTCTGCTCCTCTCCTCCTTCCTGTCCCCTGTCCTCTACCCCCTCCTGTCCCTCTTCAGTGACCTCCATATCCTCAGAAGGAACATCATCATAGTCATTCTCCTCCCTGGACAGAGGAGGCGGGAAGTAGCTCTCTCCGCAGCGGCTCCAGTCCCCGGCGTAACGGTTGCTAGGGCTGTCCAGTCGGCCCGGCCTGGGCCGCAGCACCCCGGCCATCTCTGCATCGCTTAAGTTCAGCACATGGGGGCGCTCCTTCCTCCGACGCAGGGGGGGAGCGGCCGGCTGGTCGGCTGGGCCGGGGGGCTCCGGGATGGGGGACGAGGTCTTGCCATGTGGGTCCACCACTGGAAGGAGAGATAGAAAGACAGGGAGAGAGAAAGAAAGAGTTAAAGCGTAAACAGGAAGCTATTCAGTCAGTGTCATAGTCCTAGCTGTGTTAACTCCTGGTGTATGGCACATGCTCTTCAAGCATTGTTGGTGTAAACCAATTATTCAAATCCAATATTCTTATTTAAAATTACACAAGGTCCTCCTGGAGTTAAAGTCAGGATCTAAAGGTGGTATTTCCGACATCAACCCATGCCATGCTGCATTGACATGCTAAATCCACTCCAACACACTGTACTACTTCACTTCTACACCCAACACACGTTTTAACCTAGTCTTCAAATGCCTGTGAACTAAAGTTTACAAATCACGTCTAACCTAACACACATCCCTGCTTTTGGGTGAAGAAGGAGGAGGAGGGAAATCACATGATATGAGCATGTCTGATCTAAGGAAAATAACAGAACACGGAGCATTCCAACACGGCAACCACCACTTCCCAGTTACCTGTCCTCCTGTCGGTCTCTCTGTCTACCTACTACACTGTGTCCCCGACAGTACATCTTTAGATACCTCCTACAGTCAGTGGCGGAATAAAACAAAAACAAAAAAACATTTCAGAGGTAAAACTGACAATGTCCACACACTGCAACAAGAGCAACCTGTCAGTCAGACAGTTTACATGAAAGTATCTTGACATTTGACTTTACTTTTACAGCTCCTTTATGCTGAAGGAGGTAGAAAGTAAAGTACACAAACCCAACAGTAGGACAGTAGAGCCAACAGCTGGTTTTGATATCATACTGTATGAATAATGTTTTTAATCATTGTAAACCCTTTGAGAAACTGTTGATGGACAAATAATGCTTGTGCTATGCAGTACATGTACAGTAGGAACATTCTTATTTTCAGGGCTCAAGGAGGCACCTCCCATTGATCCAAGGATAAGGAAATAACCCTGAACTACCCTCCACCCCATCCTGCCAGGCTGCCACACACCTTCCTGGAGACTTCCAAATCCAGGGCTGTTTCCACTGTACTGTCCCTGACCAGTTAAAAATATCCAGAGCCTCAGACACCCTTCTCCTCTCCTCCCTCTCCTACTCCTTCCCCTATACTCCACCACTCTGCCATAGCGTGATCTCTCCCTGACCACAAAATAAACACCACAGCATGCACCAAGGCCAATGAGTCACACGCACACTTTTGCCTCCTTATGAAATACACCAAATACCAAGGCCCAGCAGTCACATACAGTAACACACATATACATATCAGCCCCCCCCCCCCACACACACACACACACACACACACAGTGGCGACCCGTCATTCAGGGCAGGTGGGGCAGAGCTCCTTTTAAGCTAAAACAATTGGGTTGCCTGTTTTGCATTATATTTTGACATTAATAAGTGTCACATATCAGTTTGCAAACAATGTAATAAAAAAAATTAAGTTAATAAAGCTGCATACAAACTTGGTCTCTTTTTTACTTTCTTGAGTAAGGCAGTTCCAAAATGCAGGTGTTTCAGCCTAGCTCAGTGCTTTCGGTGGTGGTGGGGCAGCCAGCGGAAAATACGGAGCGTAGGGGTTGGTAATGTTATCTAGTTGCGCCGTGATTGGGTAATGTTCTCTAGTTGCGCTGTGATTGGCTCATGGGGACACTACGTCACCACCAAATCAAAGGGTAGAGCTCAAGCCCTTTGGGTGCAGCCATTGAGTTACATTAGGGTGCCCATCCAAGAAGGCTCAAGGTCATTGGCCACAGATAAAATAACGTCAAATCACATTATATCTACAGTAGTTTTGATTGGACTGATCATGTCAACATCATACTTTCAAAATCTTAGCTAGCAATCTAGCAGTCATCATCATGAATCAAGTTGGCAATCTACTGGCAAATGCTTTTTAATCCTTGTCATATGAAGATAAATTATAGATAAAACGTATCAGTGCTCATCGGCCATTGGACATAAACATTACACAACAAGTTGGAAATCGCAAATTCAACAATGAGTGGTTTGGAAGGAATTAGTGGCTAACTGCAAGCAATTGTAGTTGTATTTATTATGGATCCCCATTAGCTGCTGCCAAGGCAGCAGCTACTCTTCCATTCTTCCTGGGGCCCAGCAAAATTAAGGCAGTTCATACAATTTTAAAAACATTACAATACATTCACAGATTTCACAACACAGTGTGTGCCCTCAGGCCCCTACTCCACCACTACCACATATCTACAGTACAAAATCCATGTGTATGCGTGTGTATAGTAAGTATGTTATCGTGTGTGTGTATGCATGTGGCTGTGTCTATGTTTGTGTTGCTTCACAGTCCCCGCTGTTCCATAAGGTGTTTTTTATCTGTTTTTTAAATCAAATTTTACTACTTGCATCAGTTACTTGATGTGGAATAGAGTTCCATGTAGTCATGGCTCTATGTAGTACTGTGCGCCTCCCATAGTCTGTTCTGGACTTCGGGACTGTGAAGAGACCTCTCGTGGCATATCTTGTGGGTTATGCATGGGTGTCCGAGCTGTGTGCCAGTATTTCAAACAGACAGCTCAAAACATTCAACATGTCAATACCTCTCATAAATACAAGTAGTGATGAAGTCAATCTCTCCTACACTTTGAGCCAGGAGAGATTGACATGCATATTATTAATATTAGCTGTCTGTGTACATCCAAGTGCCAGCCGTGCTGCCCTGATCTGAGCCAATTGCAATTTTCCTAAGTCCTTTTTTTGTGTCACCTGACCACACGACTGAACAGTAGTCCAGGTGTGACAAAACTAGGGCCTGTAGGACCTGCCTTGTTGATAGTGCTGTTAAGAAGGTAGAGCAGCACTTTATTATGGACATACTTCTCCCCATCTTAGCTACTGTTGTATCAATATGTTTTGACCATGACAGTTTACAATCCAGGATTACTACAAGCAGTTTAGTCACCTCAACTTGCTCAATTTCCCCATTATTTATTACAAGATTTAGTTGAGGTTTAGGGTTTAGTGAATGATTTGTCCCAAATACAATGCTTTTAGTATATTTAGGACTAACTTATTCCTTGCCACCCACTCTGAAACTAACTGCAACTCTTTGTTAAGTATTGCAGTCATTTCAGTCGCTGTAGTAGCTGACATGTATAGTGTTGAGTCATCCGCATACATAGACACTCTGGCTTTACTCAAAGCCAGTGGCATGTCATTAGTAAAAATTGAAAAACGTAATGGGCCTAGACAGCTGCCCTGGGGAATTCCTGATTCTACCTGGATTATGTTGGAGAGGCTTCCATTAAAGAACACCCTCTGTGTTCCGTTAGACAGGTAACTCTGTATCCACAATATAGCAGGTGGAGTAAAGCCATAACACATACATTTTTCCAGCAGCAGACTATGATCGATAATGTCAAAAGAAGTCTAACAAAACAGCCCCCACAATCTTTTTTATCATCAATTTCTCTCAGCCAATCATCAGTCATTTGTGTAAGTGCTGTGCTTGTTGAATGTCTTTCTCTATAAGCATGCTGAAAGTTTGTTGTCAATTTGTTTACTGTAAAATAGCATTATATCTGGTCAAACACCATTTTTTGCAATAGTTTACTAAGGGTTGATAGCAGACTAATTGGTCGGCTATTTGAGCAAGTAAAGGGGGCTTTACTATTCTTAGGTAGCGGAATGACTTTTGCTTCCCTCCAAGCCTGGGGGCACACACATTCATGTAGGCTTGAATTGAAAATATGGCAAATAGGAGTGGCAATATCGTCCGCTATTATCCTCAGACATTTTCCATCCAAGTTGTCAGACCCCGGTGGCTTGTCATTGTTGATAGACAGCAATCATTTGTTCACTTCTTCCACACTCACTTTACAGAATTCAAAATTACAACGCTTGTCTTTCATAATTTGGTCAGATATACTTGGATGTGTAGTGTCAGCAATTGTTGCTGGCATGTCATGCCTAAACTTGCTAATCTTGCCAATGAAAAAATCATTAAAGTAGTTGGCAATATCAGTTGGTTTTGTGATGAATGAGCCATCTGATTCAATGAATGATGGAGCTGTTTGCTTTTCTCCCAAAATTTCATTTAAGGTGCTCCAAAGCTTTTTACTATCATTCTTTATGTCATTTATCTTTGTTTCATAGTGTAGTTTCTTCTTCTTTTTATTCAGTTTAGTCACATGATTTCTCAATTTGCAATACGTTTGCCAATCGGTTGTGCAGCCAGACTTATTTGCCATTCCTTTCGCCTCATCCCTCTCAACTATACAATTTTTCAATTCCTCATCAATCCACGGGGATTTAACAGTTTTTACAGTCATTTTCTTAATGGGTGAATGCTTATTAGTAACTGGAATAACCAATTTCATAAATGTGTCAAGTGCAGTGTCTGTTTGCTCCTCATTACACAACACGGACCAACATATATTCTTTACATCAACAACATAGGAATCACAACAAAACTTATTGTATGTCCTCTTATACACAATATTAGGCCCAGCCTTTGGAACTTTGGTTTTCCTAGATATTGTTACTATATTGTGATCACTACATCCAATGGATTTAGATACTGCTTTCAAACAAATATCTGCAGCATTAGTAAAGATATGATCAATACATGTTGATGATTTAATTACTGTACTCTTTGTAACTACCCTGGTTGGTTGACTGATAACCTGAACCAGGTTGCAGGCACTGGTTACAGTTTGAAGCTTTCTCTTGAGTGGGCAGCCTGATGAAAGCCAGTCAATATTTAAATCACCCAGAAAGTATACAGTGAGGGAAAAAAGTATTTGATCCCCTGCAGATTTTGTACGTTTGCCCACTGACAAAGAAATAACCAGTCTATCATTTTAATGGTAGGTTTATTTGAACAGTGAGAGACAGAATAACAACAAAAAAATCCAGAAGAACGCATGTCAAAACTGTTATAAATTGATTTGCATTTTAAAGAGGGAAATAAGTATTTGACCCCCTCTCAATCAGAAAGATTTCTGGCTCCCAGGTGTCTTTTATACAAGTAACAAACTGAGATTAGGAGCACACTCTTAAAGGGAGTGCTCCTAATCTCAGTTTGTTACCTGTATAAAAGACACCTGTCCACAGAAGCAATCAATCAATCAGATTCCAAACTCTCCACCATGGCCAAGACCAAAGAGCTCTCCAAGGATGTCAGGGACAAGATTGTAGACCTACACAAGGCTGGAATGGGCTACAAGACCATCGCCAAGCAGCTTGGTGAGAAGGTGACAACAGTTGGTGCGATTATTCGCAAATGGAAGAAACACAAAATAACTGTCAATCTCCCTCGGCCTGGGGCTCCATGCAAGATCTCACCTTGTGGAGTTGCAATGATCATGAGAACGGTGAGGAATCAGCCCAGAACTACATGGGAGGATCTTGTCAATGATCTCAAGGCAGCTCGGACCATAGTCACCAAGAAAACAATTGGTAACACACTACGCCGTGATGGACTGAAATCCTGCAGCGCCCGCAAGGTCCCCCTGCTCAAGAAAGCACATATACATGCCTGTCTGAAGTTTGCCAATGAACATCTGAATGATTCAGAGGAGAACTGGGTGAAAGTGTTGTGGTCAGATGAGACCAAAATGGAGCTCTTTGGCATCAACTCAACTCGCCGTGTTTGGAGGTGGAGGAATGCTGCATATGACCCCAAGAACACCATCCCCAACGTCAAACATGGAGGTGGAAACATTATGCTTTGGGGGTGTTTTTCTGCTAAGGGGCCAGGACAACTTCACCGCATCAAAGGGACGATGTACGGGGCCATGTACCGTCAAATCTTGGGTGAGAATCTCCTTCTCTCAGCCAGGGCATTGAAAATGGGTCGTGGATGGGTATTCCAGCATGACAATGACCCAAAACACACGGCCAAGGCAACAAAGGAGTGGCTCAAGAAGAGGCACATTAAGGTCCTGGAGTGGCCTAGCCAGTCTCCAGACCTTAATCCCATAGAAAATCTGTGGAGGGAGCTGAAGGTTCGAGTTGCCAAACGTCAGCCTCGAAACCTTAATGACTTGGAGAAGATCTGCAAAGAGGAGTGGGACAAAATCCCTCCTGAGATGTGTGCAAACCTGGTGTCCAACTACAAGAAACGTCTGACCTCTGTGATTGCCAACAAGGGTTTTGCCACCAAGTACTAAGTCATGTTTTGCAGAGGGGTCAAATACTTATTTCCCTCAATAAAATTCTAATCAATTTATAACACTTTTGACATGTGTTTTTCTGGATTTTTTTGTTGTTATTCTGTCTCTCACTGTTCAAATAAACCTACCATTAAAATGATAGACTGATCATTTCTTTGTCAGTGGGCAAACGTAAAAAATCAGCAGGGGATCAAATACTTTTTTCCCTCACTGTACCTCTCTATTGATATCACATGCATTATCAAGCATTTCACACATGTGATCCAGATACTGACTGTTAGCACTTGGTGGTCTATAGCAGCTTCCCACCAGAATGGGCTTTAGGTGAGGCAGATGAACCTGTAGCCATATTACTTCAACAGTATTTAACATGAGATCCTCTCTAATCTTCACAGGAATGTGGTTCTGAATATAACAGCAAAACCTCCACCATTGGCATTTCTATATTTTCTGTAAATGTTATAACCTTGTATTGCTACCACTGTATCATCAAAGGTATTATCTAAGTGAGTTTCAGCAGCAGTAGATGTGCTCATGTTCTTTATGTTAATGCAGGGTGAGCTGCACACAGTGGACTTCTTCCTAAGGCACACCGGCTCAGTGCTAACAGTATAAATCTGGTTCTTAGGCACATGATTACTTCATGCTATAGCTGTAGGATCAGCAGAGGCAATCAGGGCAGTTATAGGGACATAAATTAGGTTACTTATATTGTGTCTACCGACGCCCCTGGTGTAATGTACATTTGCTGAAGCATTATGACAACTCTGCGTCACAATGGTAGGGATTAGCTGAGCTGGGCTTGGGTCATTGATAAGTCATTGTCTCAACGCAGCCTTATAATGCTGTGAAAGGATCCAGGAACCCAAATGATTTGGGTGGATCCCATCCTCCTTATAAAACGTGTTTTGTTTCCAAATGGTATCGAAATTGTCAACAACAGTTACACCCATTGAGCTGCAATAATCACGTGCCAGTTGTGAAGCGCAAGTATCCTGCTAAAGCGTTCAATGTCACGATTCAGAGAGGGCATAGGGCCAGATATTATGGGTTTTTTGTTAGTGTCTAGCAGAGAGTCAATCAGCTCTTTAAAATCCAGTTTCAACTGTTCAGAGCTGCCCTTCATAATGTCATTAAAACCCACATGGACTACGATAGAATGGATTTCCATGTCATGACGTAGTACATTCGGGAGCAGCTTAGTAATGTCATTTACTTGAGCTCCAGGATAGGACATTGTTTTTGCACCAGGAACGGTCACATTTCTTACCATGGAGCTGCCCAAAATCAAAGCAATCACTAGCCTGCTATTCAGTGGAGTGAGTGTGTGGTTCCAAGTCTGGGTTTAAGGGTCTCTTTTCCAAGCTTAAAAGGATAGACATTCAACATTGGCCATGCTGTCAATCCAGCATGACTTCTTTCACGCTCAAAACAACTGGAAACTGAGAACTGGGAAATCTGACTTCAGTGAGTTCAAGACAACTGGGAACTCTGAAAAAAACTAGCTCTGACTCGGAATCGCAAGTCGGGTACTCGTGCCTCTTTCTAGAGCGCCGACCTGAAGATCACTGACGTCATCATGATTCGACCTTGTTTGTTTCAGAGTTCCCAGTTGTCTTGAAAGCACCATAAATCCAGAGAATGCCAGACTTTGATGACAAAGTTTGATGACAAAATTTGCCCAAGAAGGACCGCCGTGCCACCTTCCTGTTCAATTGAGCACAACAAGGTGAGTCCAAAACAGTATTTTATATGGCTGCATAAATGATGTAATATGCCAGGGAGAACAAGTATTTGATACACTGCCGATTTTGCAGGTTTTCCTACTTATAAAGCATGTAGAGGTCTGTAATTTTTTATCATAGGTACACTTCAACTGTGAGAGACGGAATCTAAAACAAAAATCCAGAAAATCACATTGTATGATTTTTAAGTAATTAATTTGCATTTTATTGCATGACATAAGTATTTGATACATCAGAAAAGCAGAACCTAATATTTGGTACAGAAACCTTTGTTTGCAATTACAGCGATCATACGTTGCCTGTAGGTCTTGACCAGGTTTGCACACACTGCAGCAGGGATTTTGGCCCACTCCTCCATACAAACCTTCTACAGATCCTTCAGGTTTCGGTGCAGTCGCTGGGCAATACGGACTTTCAGCTCCCTCCAAAGATTTTATATTGGGTTCAGGTCTGGAGACTGGCTAGGCCAATCCAGGACCTTGAGATGCTTCTTACGGAGCCACTCTTTAGTTGCCCTGGCTGTGTGTTTCGGGTCGTTGTCATGCTGGAAGACCCAGCCACGGCCCATCTTCAATGCTCTTACTGAGGGAAGGAGGTTGTTGGCCAAGATCTCGCGATACATGGCCCCATCCATCCTCCCCTCAATACGGTGCAGTCGTCCTGTCCCCTTTGCAGAAAAGCATCCCAGAAGAATGATGTTTCCACCTCCATGCTTCACTGTTGGGATGGTGTTCTTGGGGTTGTACTCATCCTTCTTCTACCTCCAAACACGGCGAGTGGAGATTAGACCAAAAAGCTTTATTTTTGTCTCATCAGACCACATGACCTTCTCCCATTCCTCCTCTGGATCATCCAGATGGTCATTGGCAAACTTCAGACGGGCCTGGACATGCGCTGGCTTGAGCAGGGGGACCTTGCATGCACTGCAGGATTTTAATCCATGACGGCGTAGTGTGTTACTAATGGTTTTCTTTGAGACTGTGGTCCCAGCTCTCTTCAGGTCATTGACCAGATCCTGCCGTGTAGTTCTGGGCTGATCCCTCACCTTCCTCATGATCATTAATGCCCCACGAGGTGAGTTCTTGCATGGAGCCCCAGACCGAGGGTGATTGACCGTCATCTTGAACTTCTTCCATTTTCTAATAATTGCGCCAACAGTTGTTGCCTTCTCACCAAGCTGCTTGCCTATTGTCCTGTAGCCCATCCCAGCCTTGTGCAGGTCTACAATTGTATCCCTGATGTCCTTACACAGCTCTCTGGTCTTGGCTATTGTGGAGAGGTTGGAGTCTGTTTGATTGAGTGTGTGGACAGGTGTCTTTTATACTGGTAACGAGTTCAAACAGGTGCAGTTAATACAGGTAATGAGTGGAGAACAGGAGGGCTTCTTAAAGAAAAACTAACAGGTCTGTGAGAGCCGGAATTCTTACTGGTTGGTAGGTGATCAAATACTTATGTCATGCAATAAAATGCAAATTAATTACTTAAAAATCATACAATTTGATTTCCTGGATTTTTGTTTTAGATTCCGTCTCTCACAGTTGAAGTGTACCTATGATAAAAAATTATGCTTTGTAAGTAGGAAAACCTGCAAAATCGGCAGTGTATCAAATACTTGTTCTCCCCACTGTATGTATACCGTAGCTAAGAAAGTCATACTAAGTGTATGTTGTGTAGTAAGCTGTTAGTAGCCCATATGCCTCACCCTAATAATTTGGTCCCTTTTCCCCCTCTTAATTTCAACTACTGTTCTGACTTGGTGGTGCACATGTAGCCTATAGGCTGTTTTAGAGAAATGTAATAATCAAATATTGTAAGAGCTTTCATTGTCTGCTTATCTGCCCTGTTTATTTATCCTATGGTTTTGACTTGGTGTACAGGGAGAACACTGTAAGAACGGCCCATGTTCTGAATTCTGTCACTGTACATTTCAAAAGTTCTGAACAAATAGTTATATTGACTACGTCCATCCTAGCTCGCTCATTAATATCTTAATCGAAATTACGGATTGCCTCTTATCTGCTTGTCGTCCCCTTATGCCATAGTTTGTACATGTCAATTGTCAATGGAAACCACATTTGTTTAAGCAAGTCAGCCATATCAGCTATGCTTTTTTTTAAGGCAGTAAATGAGGCTGAATAAACTGTTTCGCTGCCAGACAAGGCTCCGCTGATAGCCAGGTGTAGCAGTGGTAAGGTGTTGGGACTGCTGTTGGGACTCTGCTGTTGAGACAGCTTTATGTAGGCCCTAACAGTTTGAGGGCACCGTTTGTCACCGTTATAGTGCAAATAATGTATTGTTTAGTGTTGTGTTGTGTAGTGGCTTTGCTTGCATGCATAAAACCTATTTATTTTTTGGTTTGCCCCACCAAGATTGACATGCTAAAATCGCCACTGCACTCACATACAGTACATTAACACTCTCCTCCCCGAAACAAAACACAACACGTACAGAGGCCAAGCCAAGCATTCTCCCACTCATACACTCCCAGACACACACTCCAGGCCTATGCAACAATGCAGTTGGTAGAGCTTGGCGCTTGCAACGCCAGGGTTGTGGGTTCGTTTCCCACGGGGGGCCAGTATGAAAATGTATGCACTCACTAACTGTAAGTCGCTCTGGATAAGAGCGTCTGCTAAATGACTAAAATGTAAATGTAAAATGAAGGTGTGCACCTTGTGAAGAAGCTGAAAATATCCTATAATGGTTTTGAAATGTTAGGGTGAAACTGGGAGAGCTATGGGCTAAGGTTAGGACTGGAATGTCCTTAATTATAGACTGGCCACATTACACACTGAGCTGAGGAAGTGGACATAAAGTTATGATAATAAATGAACATTTTACCCAGCATGCTCTACTTCAGGTTGATCTTTTTGAATTGTTTTTAATATCTGTGTTTTTGCATGTACATTGAGTGATTGGTTGATTCATATTATGTTACACAAAGATAAATAACATAAATGTTTCTAAACTGATCCAATCATTCGTTAGATTTTTTGCACCCCTTACTGAAATGGTTGTTCCAGTTTAAATGGCTTAGATAGCATCCGCACACTGTTCCTAACCCTGGCAGTCATTATGAAGGCAGGTTGCGGGTGAATAAAAATTCCAACTGTTGGATATTCAAACTCTGGCTGGATTCCAACAGGAATTACACATCACTTTGCAAGCCAGCATAATGTGACTTGCAAGTTTCCAGAAATCCCAGTTGGAAGATTAAAATCTGGGAATTTGGGGAAAGTTACTGGAATTTTGCAACCCTACTAGCGGACCTGACAAGGCATGTAAACCATGAGTTTCAGGCCAATGTATTAGGGTAATGCTAGGCCTCAAAATAAGGCCTTATGAGATATGTAATGTATCATCATAAAGAGTTTAATTATAATTATAATATTAGCCTAGGAACTCACTTGGTGAAGTCCACAGGACAAAAAAAAATACGAATTCAAGAACCACGTCTCTGTCACTAACAAATATATTCATGGGGGGTAATTCACTCGAAAACGGCAAGGCACACTGTGAAATTATATTGGCGGCATGGCTTTCAATTAGTTATTTTTGGCCACCCGTGAGTAAAAGTGTTCTCTCAGGTACAAAATTATCTGAGTTGGTTTCCTTGGACTGAATATCTAACTAGCACTAACATGTTTACAATCTTTCAATAAGGATATTTTCCATGTACAGAATTTGTTTCATGTAAGATTTTGTATATGGAGCACTGAAAGTATTCCTACCCCTTGACTTATTCCACATTTTGTTGTCTTACAGGCTGAATTCAAAATGGATTCAATATATTTTTCTCTCTCACCAATCTACACACAATACCCCATATTGACAAAGTGAAAAGTTGTTTTTTGAAAATGTTGCACATTTATTGAGAAATATCTAATTGACATACAGTGGGGAAAAAAATTATTTAGTCAGCCACCAATTGTGCAAGTTCTCCCACTTAAAAAGATGAGAGAGGCCTGTCATTTTCATCATAGGTACACGTCAACTATGACAGACAAAATGAGAAAATAAATCCAGAAAATCACATTGTAGGATTTTTAATGAATTTATTTGCAAATGATGGTGGAAAATAAGTATTTGGTCAATAACAAAAGTTTCTCAATACTTTGTTATATACCCTTTGTTGGCAATGACACATGTCAAACGTTTTCTGTAAGTCTTGACAAGGTTTTCACACACTGTTGCTGGTATTTTGGCCCATTCCTCCATGCAGATCTCCTCTAGAGCAGTGATGTTTTGGGGCTGTCGCTGGGCAACACGGACTTTCAATGGGGTTGAGATCTGGAGACTGGCTAGGCCACTCCAGGACCTTGAAATGCTTCTTACGAAGCCACTCCTTCGTTGCCCGGGCGGTGTGTTTGGGATCATTGTCATGCTGAAAGACCCAGCCACGTTTCATCTTCAATGCCCTTGCTGATGGAAGGAGGTTTTCACTCAAAATCTCACGATACATGGCCCCATTCATTCTTTCCTTTACACGGATCAGTCGTTCTGGTCCCTTTGCAGAAAAACAGCCCCAAAGCATGATGTTTCCACCCCCATGCTTCACAGTAGGTATGGTGTTCTTTGGATGCAACTCAGCATTCTTTGTCCTCCAAACACGACGAGTTGAGTTTTTACCAAAAAGTTCTATTTTGGTTTCATCTGACCATATGACATTCTCCCAATCCTCTTCTGGATCATCCAAATGCACTCTAGCAAACTTCAGACGGGCCTGGACATGTACTGGCTTAAGCAGGGGGACACGTCTGGCACTGCAGGATTTGAGTCACTGGCAGCGTAGTGTGTTACTGATGATAGGCTTTGTTACTTTGGTCCCAGCTCTCTGCAGGTCATTCACTAGGTCCCCCCGTGTGGTTCTGGGATTTTTGCTCACCGTTCTTATGATCATTTTGACCCCACGGGTGAGATCTTGCGTGGAGCCCCAGATCGAGGGAGATTATCAGTCGTCTTGTATGTCTTCCATTTCCTAATAATTGCTCCCACAGTTGATTTCTTCAAACCAAGCTGCTTACCTATTGCAGATTCAGTCTTCCCAGCCTGGTGCAGGTCTACAATTGTGTTTCTGGTGTCCTTTGACAGCTCTTTGGTCTTGGCCATAGTGGAGTTTGGAGTGTGACTGTTTGAGGTTGTGGACAGGTGTCTTTTATACTGATAACAAGTTCAAACAGGTGCCATTAATACAGGTAACGAGTGGAGGACAGAGGAGCCTCTTAAAGAAGAAGTTACAGGTCTGTGAGAGCCAGAAATCTTGCTTGTTTGTAGGTGACCAAATACTTATTTTCCACCATAATTTGCAAATAAATTCATTAAAAATCCTACAATGTGATTTTCTGGATTTTTTTCTCTCAATTTGTCTGTCATAGTTGACGTGTACCTATGATGAAAATTACAGGCCTCTCTCATCTTTTTAAGTGGGAGAACTTGCACAACTGGTGGCTGACTAAATACTTTTTTCCCCCACTGTAAGTATAGCCACCACTATGCTTGAAAATATGGAGAGTGGTACTCAGTAATGTGTTGTATTAGATTTGCCCCAAACTTAACACTGTATTCATGACAAAAGGTTAATTGCTTTGCCACCTTTTTTGCAGTTTTACTTTAGTGCCTTGTTGCAAACAGAACGTTGTGGAATATTTTTATTCTGTACAGGCTTCCTTCTTTTCACTCTGTTTGCACTCCGTAACTACAATGTTGTTGATCCATCCTCAGTTTTCTCCTATCACAGCCATTAAACTCTGTAACTGTTTTAAAGTAATTTTTTTACCCATCTACCAAGGTGCCCTTCTTTGTGAGGCATTGGAAAACCTCCCTGGTCTTTGTGGTTGAATCTGTGTTTGAAATTCTCTGCACGACTGAGGGACCTTACAGATAACCATATGTGTGGGGTACAGAGATAAGGTAGTCATTCAAAAATCATGTTAACCTCTTAAGGATCAGACCCTTATTTTCAATTTCCGCCTAAAATGACCCACCCAAATCTAACTGCCTGTAGCTCAGGACCTGATGCAAGGATATGCATATTCTTGATACTATTTGAAAGGAAACACTTTGACGTTTGTGGAGATGTTAAATTAATGTAGGAGAACATAACACAATAGATCTGGTAAAAGATAAAACAAACAAAAAAACATACGTTTTCTATTTTTATTTTTGTTGCATTGTCTTTGACATGAAAAAGAAAAGCCATACATTCAGATAGGAAGCTGGGGGTAATTTAGATGTTGTCTACAAGAGGGCAACAGTGTATATGCAAAGTTTCAGACTGATACCTTCAAGAATGAAGGAGCAACAACATTTAGTATGAAGTCACCCAGGTGTCCCTCACAAGTTTGCCCAAATGTACCCAAGTGGCCTCCAAGTGGCCGAATTGGTACATTGATACATTTTCAAGTACATAAATATAGAGAAAATACATAAATGCTATGGTAATAAACAATACAAGTTTACACACTCCCAGGAATGTCATACATGATGGATCATTATGGTCCATCATGTATGTACATAAAAGGTACTAACAGGAGATGCGATGAGAATGCTGATCCAATGCCTCACAACACAGACGTTAACTATTTAAGATAAGGGCCAAGTTAACAGCCAACACTGATCTAATGTCATAAGTGAACACACCACAAACCACACACAAAGTGAAAAAATAAGTAATAATAATAATATTTACACAATGTTTACAATTACAGTTTTTAGGACACCGTCAGTCCTCTACACAAGATTGTTCTGCTGTAAAGCAGAGGGTAACAGAAAAAGTAGTGCAGGTGATGGGAGATTTCTTGTGAAGACCCCTGGGTGACTTCATACTAAATGCTATGTAGCTCCCTCATTCATACACCTTATGGAACAGCGGGGACTGTGAAGCAACACAAACATAGACACAGACACATGCATACACACACACGATAACATACTTACTATACACACGCATACACATGGATTTTGTACTGTAGATATGTGGTAGTGGTGGAGTAGGGGCCTGAGGGCACACAGTGTGAAGACCCAGAGTTACCTCTGCTGCAGAGGATAAGTTCATTAGAGTTACCAGCCTCAGAAATTGCAGCCCAAATAAATGCTTCACAGAGTTCAAGTAACAGACACATCTCTGTGTGAATCAGGCCTTCATGGTCGAATTGCTGCAAATAAACCACTACTAAAGGACACCAATAAGAAGAAGAGACCTGCTTGGGCCAAGAAACACAAGCAATGGACATTAGACGGGTGGAAATGTGTCCTTTGGTCTGGACTCCAAATTTGAGATTTTTGGTTCAAACCACCGTGTCTTGTGAGACGCGGTTTGGGTTAAAGAATGATCTGCGCATGTGTAGTTCCCACTGTAAAGCATGGAGTAGGAGGTGTTACGGTGTGGGGGTGCTTTGCTGGTGACACTGTCTGTGATTTATTTAGAATTCAAGGCACAATTAACCAGCATAGCTACCACAGCATTCTGCAGCGATACGCCATCCCATCTGGTTTGGGCTTAGTGGGACTATCATTTGATTTTCAACAGGACAATGACCCAACACACCTCTAGGCTGTGTAAGGGCTATTTTCCCAAGAAGGAGAGTGATGGAGTGCTGCATCAGATGACCTGGCCTCCACAATCCCCTGACCTGAACCAAATTGAGATGGTTTGGGATGAGTCGGACCGCAGATTGAAGCAAAAGCAGCCAACAAGTGCTCAGCATATGTGGGAACTCCTTCAAGGCTGTTGGAAAAGCATTCCAGGTGAAGCTGGTTGAGAGAATGGCAAGAGTGTGCAAAGCTGTCATCAAGGCAAAGGGTGGCTATTTGAAGAATCTCAAATATAAAATATATTTTGATTTGTTTAACACTTTTTTGGTTACTACATGATTCCATATGTGTTTTTTCATATTTTTGCTGTCTTCACTATTATTCTACAATGTAAACATTTTTTAAAATAAATAAAAACCCTTGAATGAGTAGGTGTGTCCAAACTTTTGACTGGTACTGTATATATAGACCCACAATGTATAGCCAAAATGTATTTTATGTTGACTTTGACATGCTGTGGCTGTGGTTTTTGAGTGCCTTGTTTGCTATTCATACACATATTTCATTAGTGATTATATATATATATATATATACAGTATCTAAACCCCTCAACCCCAGTACACCCCTCACATTTTTGTAAATATTTGTGTATATCTTTTCATGTGACAACACTGAAGAAATGACACTTTGCTACAATGTAAAGTAGTGAGTGTACAGCTTGTTTAACAGTGTAAATGTGCTGTCCCCTCAAAATAACACAACACACAGCCATTAATGTCTAAACCGCTGGCAACAAAAGTGAGTACACCCCTAAGTGAAAATGTCCAAATTGGGCCCAATTAGCCATTTTCCCTCCCCGGTGTCATGTGACTCATTAGTGTTACAAGGTCTCAGTTGTGAATGGGGAGCAGGTGTGTTAAATTTGGTGTCATCGCTCTCACACTCCCTCATACTGGTCACTGGAAGTTCAACATGGCACCTCATGGCAAAGAACTCTCTGAGGATCTGAAAAAAAGAATTGTTGCTCTACATAAAGATGGCCTGGGCTATAAGAAGATTGCCAAGACCCTGAAACTGAGCTGCAGCACGGTGGCCAAGACCATACAGCGGTTTAACAGGACAGGTTACACTCAGAACAGGCCTCGCCATGCTTGACCAAAGAAGTTGAGTGCACGTGCTCAGCGTCATATCCAGAGGTTGTCTTTGGGAAATAGACATATGAGTGCTGCCAGCATTGCTGCAGAGGTTGAAGGGGTAGGGGGTCAGCCTGTCAGTGCTCAGACCATACGCCGCACACTGCATCAAATTGGTCTGCATGGCTGTCGTCCCAGAAGGAAGCCTCTTCTAAAGATGATGCACAAGAATGCCCGCAAACCGTTTGCTGAAGACAAGCAGACTAAGGACATGGATTACTGGAACTTATTTGGTTCAGATGGTGTCAAGCGTGTGTGGCGGCAACCAGGTGAGGAGTACAAAGACAAGTGTGTCTTGCCTACAGTCAAGCATGGTGGTGGGAGTGTCATGGTCTGGGGCTGCATGAGTGGTGCCGGCACTGGGGAGCTACAGTTCATTGAGGGAAGCATGAATGCCAACATGTACTGTGACATACTGATGCATAGCATGATCCCCTCCCTTCGGAGACTGGGCCGCAGGGCAGTATTCCAACATGATAACGACCCCAAACACACCTCCAAGACGACCACTGCCTTGCTAAAGAAGCTGAGGGTAAAGGTGATGGACTGGCCAAGCATGTCTCCAGACCTAAACCCTATTGAGCATCTGTGAGGCATCCTCAAACGGAAGGTGGAGGAGTGCAAGGTCTCTAACATCCACCAGCTCCATGATGTCGTCATGGAGGAATGGAAGAGGACTCCAGTGGCAACCTGTGAAGCTCTGGTGAACTCCTTGCCCAAGAGGGTTAAGGCAGTGCTGGAAAATGATGGTGGCCACACAAAATATTGACACCTTGGGCCCAATTTGGACATTTTCACTTAGGGGTGTACTCACTTTTGTTGCCAGCGGTTTAGACATGAATGGCTGTGTGTTGTGTTATTTTGAGGGGACAGCAAATGTACACTGTTATACAAGCGGTACACTCACTACTTTACATTGTAGCAAAGTGTCATTTCTTCAGTGTTGTCACATGAAAAGATATACTCAAATATTTACAAAAATGTGAGGGGTGTACTCACTTTTGTGAGATACTGTATATATATATATATATATGTACAGTGGGGAAAAAAAGTATTTAGTCAGCCACCAATTGTGCAAGTTCTCCCACTTAAAAAGATGAGAGAGGCCTTTAATTTTTATCATAGGTACACGTCAACTATGACAGACAAAATGAGAAAAAAAAATCCAGAAAATCACATTGTAGGATTTTTTATGAATTTATTTGCAAATTATGGTGGAAAATAAGTATTTGGTCAATAACAAAAGTTTCTCAATACTTTGTTATATACCCTTTGTTGGCAATGACACAGGTCAAACGTTTTCTGTAAGTCTTCACAAGGTTTTCACACACTATTTTGGCCCATTCCTCCATGCAGATCTCCTCTAGAGCAGTGATGTTTTGGGGCTGTCGCTGGGCAACACGGACTTTCAACTCCCTCAAAGATTTTCTATGGGGTTGAGATCTGGAGACTGGCTAGGCCACTCCAGGACCTTGAAATGCTTCTTACGAAGCCACTCCTTCGTTGCCCGGGCAGTGTGTTTGGGATCATTGTCATGCTGAAAGACCCAGCCACGTTTCATCTTCAATGCCCTTGCTGATGGAAGGAGGTTTTCACTCAAAATCTCACGATACATGGCCCCATTCATTCTTTCCTTTACACGGATCAGTCGTCCTGGTCCCTTTGCAGAAAAACAGCCCCAAAGCATGATGTTTCCACCCCCATGCTTCACAGTAGGTATGGTGTTCTTTGGATGCAACTCAGCATTCTTTGTCCTCCAAACACGACGAGTTGAGTTTTTACCAAAAAGTTATATTTTGGTTTCATCTGACCATATGACATTCTCCCAATCCTCTTCTGGATCATCCAAATGCACTCTAGCAAACTTCAGACGGGCCTGGACATGTACTGGCTTAAGCAGGGGGACACGTCTGGAACTGCAGGATTTGAGTCCCTGGCGGCGTGAGTGTGTTACTGATGGTAGGCTTTGTTACTTTGGTCCCAGCTCTATGCAGGTCATTCACTAGGTCCCCCTGTGTGGTTCTGGGATTTTTGCTCACCGTTCTTGTGATAATTTTGACCCCACGGGGTGAGATCTTGCGTGGAGCCCCAGATCGAGGGAGATTATCAGTGGACTTGTATGTCTTCCATTTCCTAATAATTGCTCCCACAGTTGATTTCTTCAAACCAAGCTGCTCACCTATTGCAGATTCAGTCTTCCCAGCCTGGTGCAGATATACAATTTTGTTTCTGGTGTCCTTTGACAGCTCTTTGGTCTTGGCCATAGTGGAGTTTGGAGTGTGACTGTTTGAGGTTGTGGACAGGTGTCTTTTATACTGATAACAAGTTCAAACAGGTGCTATTAATACAGGTAAC
The DNA here is from genome assembly GCF_020615455.1 of Coregonus clupeaformis. Lineage (NCBI taxonomy): Eukaryota > Metazoa > Chordata > Actinopteri > Salmoniformes > Salmonidae > Coregonus > Coregonus clupeaformis. Next base: position 228,021 of record NW_025533582.1, read on the forward strand.
GAGTGGAGGACAGAGGAGCCTCTTAAAGAAGAAGTTACAGGTCTGTGAGAGCCAGAAATCTTGCTTGTTTGTAGGTGACCAAATACTTATTTTCCACCATAATTTGCAAATAAATTCATTAAAAATCCTACAGTGTGATTTTCTGGATTATTTTTTCTTAATTTGTCTGTCATAGTTGACGTGTACCTATGATGAAAATTACAGGTCTCTCTCATCTTTTTAAGTGGGAGAACCTGCACAATTGGTGGCTGACTAAATACTTTTTTTCCCCACTGTATATATGTAAGTTTTTTCAAAGAAAAAAATAAAAAAATCACTCAAATGAATAATATGCAACCATTAAAAAAACGAAGTCCTCATCTACTGGTTCTGTGACACTTTCCCGGTCGATTTCTGCTATAATCCCGTCCAAATCTGTATACCTGGACTTTGATTTAGCTTTTCCAGTACTAGTAGCCATATTGTACTTGCAGAAAACTTTTACTAAATCGAGCTGTGCGTAACGCGATGCGCCACTTCCTTTAGATTCCCAATGGACACTAAACCGTGTTGCGCGCATGCTGAATACACAGGCTTTTCCTCAGTCAGACAAAGGACCATTTCATACTCCTGTAAAGCCCAGATCATTGGCTATCTAGCTAGCTATGTTTCAAAACAATAGGTGGTCATTGGACCAAGATACAGTCAATCAAGTGAACACCGCCTGTCTCATCGGCGCGTAATGTTGTCGTTTCTTTGTGGCTAAAATTGTTTCTGTATCGGATATACCTAATGCAGAATGATGAAGGAAAGGCTGGTTACCTTCTGGAGTGTCTGAGGAATAAATAGGAATCTAAGTTGACTAGCTGAAACAAGGTTTAGTTTTCGATATTCACAGATGTCTTTCTTTGCAAGTTGAACGAGTGGGAATACAACATCGATCGTGCATACAACATGGATGGTGTTAGGATATAAAAATGGATTTTATCAAACAAAACTACGCTATATTTTATCTCTGGGACCCTCAGGATGACAAATCAGAGCAAGATTACTGAATGTAAGTAAAACATTTTACCTTCAGAGGTGAATGTATCAAACCAGTTGTCGTGATAAAAGTGTTTTGTTGTTGTGCACTATTCTCAAACAATAGCATGTTTTTTTTTGTTGCTGTAATAGATACTGTAAATTGGACACTGCAGTTAGATTAACAATAATTAAAGATTTCTGCCCATATAAGACATGTATATGTCCCTGAAAATGTGCTTTTGTTTACAACGTCATTGTAGTCACATTATCCGTATTGAGCAACAACTGTCCCGATTTCGGGACACCCATCCAGTAGAGGTTAAACACTATTATTGCACACAGAGTGAGTCTGTGACTTGTTAAGCACATTTTTTTTAGGCTTGCCATAACAAAGGGGTTGAATACTTATTGACTCAAGACATTTCAGCTTTTCATTTTTTATTAATTGAAAAAAATATATAATTTCACTTTAACATGATGGGGTATTGTGTGTAAGTCAGTGACAAAAAAAGTCAAGGGGTGTAAATACTTTCTGAAGGCACTGTATATACAACACTATGAAGTTAAATGGAGTTGGTTAGAGAGAATGTTCGTGATCTGAGGGGATCAGACAGTTACTGTATAGTCTTCCCCATCCTCCTTAGAGGCAGCACATCCATCTGCACAGGATTTGACATCCAAACCCCCTAGCAACCCTACACTCATACGCATCTCTCTTTCATATCCCTCTATCCCAGCTATACTCAACAGTGCATATCTGTCTCTCATATCACCGTGCACACAAAGAAGACAGCTGCTGAGAGAAGACAGCTGCTGAGAGCAGAACAGTTGGACAGGGAGACAAATTACCAACCATAGAGCAACAGTTGGTCCAGGATGTCTTTGGCAGCATCCCAAATGGCATCCTATTCCCTTTTACAGTGCACTTCTTTTGACCAGGTCCCATAGGGCTCTGAACAAAAGTAGTGCACTATATAAGGAATAGTGTGCCATTTTAGACGCATACTTTCTCTGGACAGTGATTTATATAAAAGCGTCCCTGCCCACTGAGATTGGTTTACAGTAAGGCTTTGGCCCTCCCGTCATGATGAAGCACTTTGTGGTGCATTTCATCTATGATGACTGAAGAGATGTGACGAATGGCTATCTGCTGTGTGTGTGTGTGTGTGTGTGTGTTTGTGTGTGTGTGTGTATGAGTGTGTGTATGTATATGTGTGTGTGTGTGTGTGTGTGCGTGTGTGTGCGCGCCAGCCGTGTGTGTGTGTATGAGTGTGTATGTGTGTGTGTGTGTGTGTGTGTGTGTGTGTGTGTGCGCGCCAGCCAGCCAGCCAGCCAAGCCAAACCACCAGAGACCAAAGCGCCAACCCAGCCTTTTAAAGTAATGTTTGGAACAGAACTACAGCACAGCGCTGGGAACAATTTGCCCTTCTAAGAAATGGCTTGTCTGATTTTGGGTGAGCACTTAAGTTTGTTATTACTTGTTTATTAAGTTGTTGGTTCAGTAATTAAGAATGCCCATGTACTGTAAACACACTACTCAATGGCCTGAACTAAAAGCCTGATACATTCACTGCAGGAGTAATGAGCCAGTAATTAAGATAGTAATTTAGTAAATATAAAAGGCCTCTAGATCCAGAGGTACTGCATGGTACTACACTGGTTTAGAATGTATATCTGACCAAGATGGCTGCCATTATCACCACATTCTAGAGTTATGAAGGTTAATGTCATAGGCCACTCTAGTATTGTAGTGTATCTCTATGGTGGAGGTTACCTGGCCATAGCTGCAGCAGGTAGTGCAGCACTTCGATATGCTTCTTGAAGTGCAGGGCGCTGGCCAGCTCCTCCGAGTCGATGAAGACCCGGTTGCTATGACAGCTGGCCTCCTGGCGTTGGCTGAGCAGCACGGGGCCGAAGCACACCGCCAGGTTCTGACACGTCATCTTGTTGACCTCGTGGTGTGACGCCACCAACTTCAGATGGTCCAGCAGCCTCCGCAGGGTCAACTGGGGTCACAGAGACAGAGAGCATGCTGTGTAAGGGCGGACTTTGTTATTTCCCACAGCTACTGTTATTTCCTAACATCAAGAGGGTTAGAAACTGTACTGTGAATGCTGCACAGTACTAATGAACATTACTGAAGGAACTTGGTGAATGTAGAGAACCAAGAGCACTGTGAACCCAAAGAGGCATCTGCAAAAGCACTTTGTGACAAACGCTGATGTAAAAAGGGATTTATGAATCAACTTGATTGATCGATTGAAGAGGAACTGTCCCTTACCCTCTCCACCTCTGGCAGGTTCTCCAGGAGACTGACGGTGTGTTCTGTGTCTGCCGGGTCGTTCTCACATCCTCCTGCTCCAATACGCAGAGGCCTCTTAGCCATGGAGTCTAACACAGCCTCGTACAGGTGCTTAGTGATGAGGGGGTAGGGCAACTCACGCAGGTAGTCCTTCAGAACACCTGGAGAAAGAGAGAGGAGAGAGAGGAAGAGGAAGAGAAGGGAAGAGAGAGGGAAGAAGTGAGAAAGTGAGAAAGAGAAAGAGAGGGAGTGAGAGGGAGGAGATGGCGAGAGAAGAAGTAGGGGAAGGGAGAGAGAGAGAGAGAGAGAGAGAGAGAGAGAGAGAGAGAGAGAGAGAGAGAGAGAGAGAGAGAGAGCATGAGAAACCCTTCACTGAGTTAACAGAAAAATAATCTCTGTTAATAACAACTCTGATAATGATGATGACAGCTACCATATGTTACTTAAGAGGACAGCAAAGATTTTCAGCAGAAAGGAGACAATGAACAACACCACTGTCTGTTTGTGCTCTCTGAACCTGATGAACTGGGCTTCATACGATTTTCCCACGGCTCAATGGAGTGAAATACCTCTTATGTACTACTTCACAAGACAGCTTAAATATCTGACTAATCCCTAACAATATTATCTTTATGAAGAGTCGTTATTCAGAGAATCTAAGTGTTTTCTTCTCCTCTTCTTTTATACAGCAGGCAAGACCTGGCACACACTCTGCTGGCTGCCAAGGCTTTTAGGACTCATTGTTGTGGTGGGCTCTGTTCTGATTAAAATCGGGCGTGACGTGGCAGCCTCAGAATGTCAGAGAAGCTGGTGAGGCGAAGAGGGTGGGGGACTCGGTTCTGTGATGGCGCGGGCGTTCACACCTGTAACTCCAGCCACATTCAGCCTTCACCAGGCTCAGACAAAAGAGACGTACAAACATGAAACCCACACTGTCTATCTACACTAAGCCCCCGAAAAATTATTGCTTTGCCTTTTCTTTTCATGAAGGGGGAGGGCAAAAAATAACAGACAAATACAGAAATAAAGAAAGAAGAAAAAACTATTGACAGCATGTCAATTCTTAGAGGTGGACTGGATTATTTTTTTTATTTTTTTCTGTGCCTAACTACCCAGCTAGCACATTTGGTTCATTGGAAGTTGTGGGAACGTATGTTTTTTTAAACGTTCTGGGAACGTATAATTTTTGGGTTTACGTTCTGAGAACAAACGTTCTGGGAACGTTCTTCTACCCCCAAGACATAAGACTGCTAAATATTTAGTAAAAACATTTTGGGGGAAAAAACTTTCTGAGAGCGTTCTTCTACTCCCTAGCCATAAAACTGCTAAATAGTTAAACAGATAACCAAATAGCTACCCGGACTATCTGCATTGACCCTTTTTACACTAACTTTTTTTTACTCATCACATATTCTGCTGCTACTGTTTATTATCTGTCACTTTATTCCTAGTTATATGTACATATCTAACTCAATTACCTCGTACCTCTGCACATCGACTCAGTACTGGTACCCCGTATATAGCCAAGTTATCTTTACTCATTGTATATTTATTATTACTTTTATTATTACGTGTTTTCCGTTTTATTATTTCTCTATTTTCTTTTTCTCTGCATTGTTGGAAAGGGCCCGTAAGTAAGCATTTCACTGTTAGTCTACACCTGTTGTTCACAACGCATTTGACGAATACAATTTGATTTGAAGTGAACATTTCGCTTGTTCTGGGAACGTTTATTTTTAGGTTGCAGGGAGGTTCTGATAAAGTTTTACTCTGGATCCTTGAAAGTTTTCCTGGGAGGAAAACGCTCTGAGAATGACAATTATAGGTTTTTGAATAACTTCCTTAAAACTTTCATAATAACACTGCTAGCTTATTTGGGGTTAACTTTTTTGAACTTCAAGCACAGATAGGACACATGGAAATTAATTTCCTTAGGCATTAATCATGCAAACACATAATTTTTTTTATTGTGACACGACATCAGTGAGATTCAAACCTATAATATTTTGTTCTCTATCCATGGAATTAGTCCAGTGCGTCACCAGGATGGAAATAGCATGCCATTTATTTAATGCATAAAAAGCTGTTAATTTTAGTCTATTCAAACCAACCCCATTTCAAAGGAAACAAGCACTCATTAAGATCAGGTGTGGCCAATTACTGGGCGCGGCCAACACACCTGTACACACTTAACAAGATAGACGATAGAGAGAGTTTTGTTGATGTTGAGAATGCAATGTATATGTTTTTAAATAACATTATTAGAACATTCTCTGAACGTTACTAAAGTTTTCTTGTGGTTTTTATGGAACGTTTTCTTCACGTTCTGAGAACGGAATGTATGTTTTAAAATAATGTTATTTTTACCCCTTTTTCTCCCTAACTGGAAGTTACAGTCTTGTCCCATCGCTGCAACTCCCATACGGACTCGGGAGAGGCGAAGGTCGAGAGCCATGCATCCTCTGAAACATGACCACTCTGGAGGCTAAAATAAAACATTTAAAACGTTCTCTGAATGTTACTAAAGTTTTCTTGTGGTTTTTATGGAACGTTTTCTTAATGTTCTCAGAACAATTTGAGAACATGTCTTTAAATAGAACTATGAGCAAACCTGTCGGAAACTTATGCTGAAGTACTGAAATTCCCACAGAACGTTGTTTCTTAACGTTCTGAACTATTTGAGAACATTCCCAATGTCAAACCAGTCGGACAAAGTTCCTAGAACATTACCAAAATTGAAATGAACTTTTAGGAAACGTTCTGTTAAAGTAATGAAATACCAAGAAATAAAATGTTTTTGTAAAATGTGTTAATGTGCTGAGAATGTTCCAAAGCCAAGCAACTATACTGCACCATTCCCAGAAAGTTGTGGGAAGGTTGTATGCAAAATAACCATAGGACAAACATGCTCTCACCAAGCTCTAAGAAATGGTTCTCAAAACGTTATGTGCTAGCTGGGTGGCTATCGGTTTTCAGAGCAGAGCTTTGAGCTGTGCAGTCAGTGGGTCCTCAGAGACTTGGACTGTTTCAGTCAGTAAGTACTACAGGTCCAGTGCCATACAAAGACAACTTCAGTTCAGACACACGTACGTGACTAGATTGACAATATCATCCAGATTAAGACACTCTAAATAGAGCTGTCTAATCCATTAAGCATGGATATAACCCACACTTAATTAGGTTTTGGTTGTTTTCATAACAGTTCTCCAGAGTGCAATAATGATAAATTAGGTAGGTGCTTATATTTGTCCTATTTTACACATGTACAAGTGTGTATATACGCATGTGTGAATAGTACATTTATTTTTTTGCATATCTCAACTCCCCCTGAGACACTCTCAGAGAGTGGGGACACAGCCAGGGTCAGCCATTATCAACTGCGACCCTGGAGCAATTAGAGTTAAGTGCCATGCTCAAGGGCACATAGACAGATTTTTTAACAGGTATTTGAACTAGCGACCTTTCGGTTACTGGCCCAACGCTCTAACCGCTAGGCTACCTTCTGCCTATGCTGTCGCCCTTGCTAAACTACTATTACTACACAGGTATTCATGTTCCCTCAGCCCTATGTTCCAACAGCCCTATGTTCCCTCAGCCCTATGTTCCCTCAGGCCTATGTTCCAACAGCCCTATGTTCCCTCAACCATATGTTCCCTCAATTCTATGTTCTCTAAGCCCTATGTTCCCTCAGTACCCACTGAACCAATTGTAATTAAAATTGGCACAAATGCTTATTGTTATTAGATAGAAAATACTGATTATTTCAGCATCTATGTGAATATGTAAGGGTATGGGACTTACTGAATATGTCCAATCACTATGACCTTGAACCTTTGTCAATATTATAGCAGCCCAAATTGCATTTTCTGAGATAAAAAAGTATTTTTATAATGATTGGATCTAATATATACAATGATATGGCCTAGGACCCCCTGAAATATTTAATAATTGGTGACATTTGACCGGAAGTTGAAAAATGTCTCGTTCCCTCAATCGAGTTGCCCTGGTTTAGAAGTTAGAACTGAGGGAACATAGGGCTTGATTGGACATATTCAGTAAGTCCCATACCCTTACATATTCACATACAGTGCATTCGGAAAGAATTCAGACCACTTCCCTTTTTCCAAATTTTGTTATGTTACAGCCTTTATCTAAAATTCTCATCAATCTACACACAATACCCCATAATGACAAAGCGAAAACAGGTTTTTTAGAAATGTTAAACAGTTGACAGTGCACGTCAGAGCAAAAACCAAGCCATGAGGTCGAAGGAAAGCTCCGAGACAGGATCTGTGTCGAGGAACAGATCTGGAGAAGGGCACCAAAAAAATTCTGCAATATTGAAGGTCCCCAAGGACACAGTGGCCTCCATCATTCTTAAATGTAAGAAGATTGGAACCATCAAGACTCTTCATAGATGCTGAAATAATCTGCATTTTCTATTTTATAACAATAAGCATTTGTGCCATAGAAAAATGGTTCAGTGGGTACTGAGGGAACATAGGGTTGAGGGAATATAGGGTTGAGGGAACATAGGGTTGAGGTAACATAGGGCTGAGGGAACATAGGGCTGAGGGAACATGGGACTGAGGGAACATGGGGCTGAGGGTACATAAGGCTGAGGGAACATAGGGCTGATGGAACTGAGGGAATATACAGTAGGGCTGAGGGAACATAGGGCTGTGGGAACTGAGGGAACATGGGGCTGATGGAACATAGGGTTGAAAGAACATTGGAAGAGTTTAATGTAAATGGTCACCAATATATTATTTGTAACATTCTACATTACAACTCACCGTCTAGTAGTCTCATAGTGACAATGTTGCCTAACAGATTTAGAGGAGCAATGAGAGCATGAATCAATGTTCACTTTTTAATCCTGTCCAATCCCGTTGTCCACTTAAGGAAGAGAGAGTCATTAACTTAATGCTGTCCCGTCTATTTCAGACTGCCTGGCATAATCTCCATCCCTGCTACCTGCTAATCCAGCCAGAAACAGGAAACAAAGAGCTGATTGACCATTAGCTGGGAATCTGGGATTAGGCTGCTTTTTAGTGGTGGAATAACCTGGATTTCCTCCCCAGAGATGGACTAATAAAGTGCTGTTCTACTCTATTCTCCTTCCAGTGCATGTAGTCTGGCAGGAACACAGTAGGTGGACTCCTGTTGACATAGTGATGTACAATGCATAAGGAAAGTATTTAGACCCCTTGACTTATTCCACATTTTGTTACGTTACAGCCTTATTCAAAAATTGATTAAATAAATAAAACATCCTCATCAATCTACACACAATAACCCATAATGACAAAGTCAAAACAGGTTTATAGAAATTTCAACAAATGTATTAAAAATTAAAAACAGAAATACCTCATTTACATAAGTATTCAGACCCATTGCTATGAGACTCAAAATTGAGCTCAAGTATATCCTTGAGATGATCATCCTCGAGATGTTTCTACAACTTCATTGGAGTCCACCTGTGGTAAATTAAATTGATTGGACATGATTTGGAAAGGCACACACCTGTTTATATAAGGTCCCACAGTTGACAGTACATGTCAGAGCAAAAACCAAGCCATGTGGTCGGAGGAATTGTCCTTAGAGCTCCGAGACAGGATTGTGTCGAGGCACAGATCTGGGGAAGGGTACCAAAAAAATGTCTGCAACATTGAAGGTCCCCAAGAACACAGTGGCCTCCATCATTCTTAAATGGAAGAAGTTTGGAACCACCAAGACTCTTCCTAGAGCTGGCTGCCCGGACTAACTGAGCAATCGGAGAGAAGAGCCTTGGTCAGGGAGGTGATCCAAGAACCCGATGGTCACTCTGACAAAGCTCCAGAGTTCCTCTGTGGAGATGGGAGAACCTTCCAGAAGGACAACCATCTCTGCAGCTCTCCACCAATCAGGCCTTTATGGTAGAGTGGCCAGATGGAAGCTGCTCCTCAGTAAAAGGCACATGACAGCCCGCTTGAAGTTTGCCAAAAGGAACCTAAAGGACACTCAGACCATGAGAAACAAGACTCTCTGGTCTGATGAAACCAAGATTGAACTCTTTAGCCTAAATGCCAAGCGTCACGTCTGGAGGAAACCTGGCACCATCCCTACGGTGAAGAATGGTGGTGGCAGCATCATGCTGTGGGGATGTTTTTCAGCAGCAGGGACTGGGAGACTAGTAAGGATCAAGGGAAAGATGAAGGGAGCAAAGTACAGAGAGATCCTTGATGAAAACCTGCTCCAGAGCGCTCAGGGCCTTAGACTGGGGCAAAGGTTCACCTTCCAACAGGACAACGACCGTAAGCACACAGCCAAGACAACGCAGGAATGGCTTCGGGACAAGTCTCTGAATTTCCTTGAGTGGCCCAGCCAGAGACCGGACTTGAACCCGATCGAACATCTCCGTAGAGACCTGAAAATAGCTGTGCAGCGATGTTCGCCATCCAACCTGACAGAGCTTGAGAGGATCTGCAGAGAAGAGTATGAGAAACTCCACAAATACAGGTGTGCCAAGCTTGTAACATCATACCCAAGAAGATTCGATGCTGTAATCGCTGCCAAAGGTGCTTCAACAAAGTACTAAGTAAAGTGTCTGAATACTTATGTAAATGTAATATTTCAGAATTGTATTATTTATAAATGTGCACAAATTTATAAAAACCTGTTTTTCCTTTGTCATTATGGGGTATTGTGTGTAGATTGATGAGGGAAAAAAACAATTTAATCAATTTTAGAATAAGGCTGTAACGTAACAAAATGTGGAAAAAGTCAAGGGGTCTGAATACTTTCCGAATGCACTGTAGATTCAGTTTACTGTTGAAAAGTCCAAGATGACTCTCTGGCGGAGTTGTGATTTATTCAGCAGAGACCAGCAGAGACATCGAACTTAAACACACTGGCAAGAGCAATATTACACAGTTACAGTATAGAGATATAAGAATATCAACAACAACTACACTAGGTGTGAATTTACTAAACTAATCTGAAGAAAATATGTATAGTAGGGGCCTACTCTATGTTAAAGATTTATACATAACCTTAGTGTACAAAACATTAAGAACATCTGCTTATTCCATGACATAGACTGACCACGTTAATCCAGGTGAAAGCTATGATCACTTACTGATGTCACTTGTTAAATCCACTTCAATCAGTGTAGAATAATTTTTAAACCTTGAGACAATTGAGACATGGATTGTCTATGTGTGCCATTCAGAGGGTGAATGGGCAACGTTTTTTATTTAAGTGCCTTTGAATGGGGTATGGTGGTAGGTGCCATGCACACTGGTTTGTGTCAAGAACTGCAATGCTGCTGGGTTTTTCACGCTCAACAGTTTTCTGTGTGTATCAAAAATGGTCCACCACCCAAAGGACATCCAGCCAAGTTGACACAACTGTGGGAAGCATTGGAGTCAACATGGGCCAGCATCCCTGTGGAACGCTTTCGACACCTTGTAGTGTCCATGCCCGACGAATTGAGGCTGTTCACTCAGTGTATTTTCTTTTGAGTCTTTGCTGTGTCAAAAATGATATCCTTCCCATTTCGCTCCTTTACTGTGTCATAGACCTCATGGTGCGTGACCGTTTCTTCCCCTTCCGCTGAGCCTAACCCAGGTCTGTTTGCACATTATGAGTCTGAACTGAGCCCCCTCCATAACTGTCCTCAAGACCCAACATGCCTCAACACAGCAGTACAGACGAGAGAGTCTGCTGTCTGTGCATTCCAACACCACACAGCCGTGGTGGTATCGCAGAAAAAAATACTGCAAAACTACATCTGCTGTGTCAAGCAATCAGGGAAGGCAGACTTCTCTCTCTAGAGGGTCTATTCGCATTGATGAGAAATAAGGAGAATTTTGAGAGATTTCCGAGAGGTATCGATTCTCGAGAGACATTGCTGTAATGTAAACTTGCGTTTAGTAAAAAGCTACCTCCGGAGGTCGCGCACGACACTCACCCGACAGTTGCCCCACTCTAAGCAGGGCAGTGTAAACAGAAATGTCTCGTTGAGCCCAACATTCATACAGTAAAAATAATAATAGTAGAGCAATGTTTTTGAAACAGCTGAAATGTATAGACATTATATTTGAAACTTGTTTTATTGAGTTTTCACCTGCAATTGTCGCCGTGGCTTTAAAGGTCTTGAACAGTCAAAATCATGTTTTTCATGAAATTGGAAGGCTTTTGGCAGAAACCAGATCAAAGTAAGACATTGAAAATGACTGTTGCTTCTACATTGATAAAGTTTGATCATAAAATGAATGGTCCACTCCCCCATGTCAAACACTTGGATTCAGGAGACAGGATGAAGGCAGGATTATTAAGTGTGTTTTGATGGAACGGTCCCCAACCCTATATCCTAGACACCCACCTGAGCGACCCATACACCAAAGAGAAGTCCCCATCTGTTTTATGGCCCTGCTGTAAGTTCCCTATACGCAGCCAAAACAGAAAGATAAATGCGGTCAGAGACCTACTAGAGCAGCACCGCCCCCTCAAGATTCTCAGCCTGCCTGGCAGGGTTGGTCCTACAAAGCCAGAGCCCCCTGATGGGATAGGATAATATACAAGGAAATTCTCAAAGCTGCTAATGAGAACCTTGATGACCTTGTACCTAGCCGGTGGAGATTCCAGTGGGGTACCCCCAACTAGGTAGTAGCAGTGCTGGCAACACTGGCTGCAGTAACCCATGGGGAGGGAGTCACACTCAGACAATCAGAGAGGGGGCATATTATTGTGGCCCTGGTGGCACAAAAATAATCAAAGGTCTGACTGCACGGAGATGCTTGGGAAAATGGTTACAACGGGGGACCAGAGTGTTTGTGTTTCAGGGGAAAAGGGTGGATCTGATCTCCATCACCTAGGACTTGACATAGGTTAATCAAATCTCACATTGTTGTCAATTTTTGCTCAATCTTGCATGCTTTCTCAAACAGCTGTAACTGTATATGCATTCGTAAATCAGGTCCTTTCTTGAGTTGGCCTCTGGGATGTAACAACCGTTGAGCATCTGATCTTATGGTTGATTGTGGAGGAAAGGGGTTGAGTGTGTTAGAGTATGTGCGTGTGTATGTATCCCACATCTGTTGCAAGGGGGTAAGGATGTTAGGGAGAATATATGATGAACCACAATAATTGTTTACTAAAATAATAATTGCTTGACAAAAATGTAATGTAATGCAATGGCAATCCGGGTTATAGGTAACAATCCTTCGCATGAACTACCAACATTATTACGCATATTAATTGATAATGATGGAAATTAAGACATGCAAGATATTTCAATATATATATATTTTCAATAGCTATATATATATTGAGGTGAGAGCATTGAAAATGCTTTTGGCGGTTGACCTGCTTCTGTTCTGTGGGTGGCACTGTGTGCTGTTTTGGAAGGATGGGTCCTGGCCTCTCGGGGGGCCTAGAGATCCGGGGTGACGGGGGTGATATACTGATCACTGGGATGACAACTCAACTTGGGATGGGGAGGGGCTTTAGCGGGGGGAATAGTGGAGAACAATTGGAGGGTTACTTAGTAGCAATGCAAATATCATGGTACAGCTGTATGGACACTCAATCACTATGGTACTTTTTATTGGTACATTTACAAACATATATTATGATAAATAGATTTGAAACTTGTATCTCATTATGGTAAGTGGTGAAATAAGTATAGCCAGTTATAATTGTAATGGCTTAGCAGATAATAACAAAAGAAGAACAATATTTACCTGGATCAAAGAGAAGGAATATAATATCTATTGTTTACAGGAAACTCATTCAACAATTCCAGATGAAGTTGTGTGGGAAAAGGACTGGGGGGGGAAATATACTTCACCTATGGGCAAAGAAACTCAAAAGGGGTGATGATATTAATTAACAGTAATTTGTCCAAACAGATCCGCAAGGTAGATGGATTATTTTAAATATGTTATTGGACCATAAACAGATATGGCCAATTAACCTTTATAGACCAAATAATGATAAAAAAAGTGTTGATAGGGGACAGAATGCGGTCGGACCATCATATAATTGGCATATACCATCATATAATTGGCATATTTTTTAAGCGGGGGGGGGCATGGGCAAGTTGCAGCGGAGGGTGCAGAGCTGGTGGCCGGGGTAGTGGTAGCCAGGTGGAAAGCATGGCCAGCCGTAGCAAAATGCTTGTTGAAATTCTTCGAAATGTATCGGTGGTGATAGTGTTTCCTAGCCTCAGTGCAGTGGGCAGGTGGGAGGTGGTGCTCTTATTCTCCATGGACTTTACAGTGTCCCAAAACTTTTTGGAGTTAGTGCTACAGGATGCAAATTTCTGTTTGAAAAAGCTAGCCTTTGCTTTCCTAACTGCTTGTGCATATTGGTTCCCAACTTCCATGAAAAGTTGCATATCGCGGGGGCTATTCGATGCTAATGCAGGACGCCACAGGATGTTTTCGTGTTGGTCAAGGGCAGTCAAGTATGAGGAGAACCAGGGGCTATATCTGTTCTTAGTTCTGAATTTTTTGAATGGGGCATGCTTATTTAAGATTGAGAGGAAAGCACTTTTAAAGAACAACCAGGCATCCTCTACTGACGGAATGAGATCGATACCCATCCAGGATACCTGGGCCAGGTCAATTAGGAAGGCCTGCTCGCTAAAGGGAGCGTTTGACAGTGATGAGGGGTGGTCGTTTGACCGCGGACCCGTTACAATAAGGCAGTGATCGCTGAGATCCTGGTTGAAGACAGTGGAGGTGTATTTAGAGGGTAAGTTAGTCAGGATGATATCTATGTGGGTGCCCATGTTTACGGATTTAGGGTTGTACCTGGTAGGTTCCTTGATCATTTGTGTGAGATTGAGGGCATATAGTTTGGACTGTAGGATGGCCGGGGTGTTACGCATATCCCAGTTTAGGTCACCAAGCAGTACGAACTCTGAGCTGGGGGCTGAGGGGGGTCTGTAGCAAGCGGCAACAGTGAGAGACTTATTTCTGGAAAGGTGGATTTTTAGAAGTAGGAGCTCAAACTGTTTGGGCACAGACCTGGATAGTATGATAGAACTCTGCAGGCTATCTCTACAGTAGATTGCAACTCCACCCCCTTTGGCAGTTCTATCTAGATGGAAAATGTTGTAGTTGGGGATGGACATTTCTGAATTCAATACAGTTGAAGTCGGAAGTTTACATACACCTTAGCCAAATACATTTAAACTCAGTTTTTCACAATTCCTGACATTTAATCCTAGTAAAAATTCCCTGTTTTAGGTCAGTTAGGATCACCACTTTATTTAAAGACTGTGAAATGTCAGAATAATAGTAGAGAGAATGATTTATTTCAGCTTTTACTTCTTTCATCACATTCCCAGTGGGTCAGAAGTTTACATACACTCAATTAGTATTTGGTAGCATTGCCTTTAAATTGTTTAACTTATGTCAAACGTTTCGGGTAGCCTTCCACAAGCTTCCCACAATAAGTTGGGTGAATTTTGGCCCATTCCTCCTGACAGAGCTGGTGTAACTGAGTTAGGTTTGTAGGCCTCCTTGCTCGCACACACTAATTCAGTTCTGCCCACACATTTTCTATAGGATTGAGGTCAGGGCTTTGTGATGGCCACTCCAATACCTTGACTTTGTTGTCCTTAAGCCATTTTGCCACAACTTTGGAAGTATGCTTGGGGTCATTGTCCATTTGGAAGACCCATTTGCGACCCAGCTTTAACTTCCTGACTGATGTCTTGAGATGTTGCTGCAATATATCCACATAATCTTCCTTCCTCATGATGCCATCTATTTTGTGAAGTGCACCAGTCCCTCCTGTAGCAAAGCACCCCCACAGCATGATGCTGCCACCCCCGTGCTTCATGGTTGGGATGGTGTTCTTCGGTTTGCAAGCGTTCCCCTTTTTCCTCCAAACATAACGATGGTCATTAAGGCCAAACAGTTCTATTTTTATTTCATCAGACCAGAGGACATTTCTCAAAAAAGTACGATATTTGTCCCCATGTCAGTTGCAAACCGTACTCTGGCTTTTTTATGGCGGTTTTTGGACAAGCTGTTTTCAAAACTGCAATATTTACATTAATTCTGATTATTTCCAGGGTTACACAACACCCTGAAATATATGTAGATATCTTTGTTAGAAATAATACTACACTGAACGAAATAATAAACGCAACATGCAACAATTTCAAAGATTTACTGAGTTACAGTTTATATAAGGAAATCAAATGAAATAAATTCATTAGGCCCTGATTTGGGGATTTCACATGACTGGGAATACAGATATGGATCTGATGGTCACAGATACTTTAAAAAAGGTAGGGGCGTGGATCAGAAAACCAGTCAGTATCTGGTGTGACCAACATTTGCCTCATGCAGCGCGACACATCTCTTTCGCATAGAGTTGATCAGGCTGTTGATTGTGGCCTGTTGAATGTTGTCCCACTTCTCTTCAATGGCTGTGCGAAGATGCTGGATATTAGCGGGAACTGGAACACGCTGTCGTACACATCAATCCAGAGCATCCCAAACATGCTCAATGGGTGACATGTCTGGTGAGTATGCAGGCCATGGAAGAACTGGGACATTTCAGCTTCCAGGAATGGTGTACAGATCCTTGCGACATGGGGCTGTGTATTATCATGCTGAAACATGAGTTGATGGCGGTGGATTAATAGCACAATGGGCCTCCTGATCTCATCACGGTATCTCTGTGCATTCAAATTACCATTGAACATTTTTGATTGTGTTCATTGTCCGTAGATTATGTCTGCCCATACCATAACCCACCGCCACCATGGGACACTCTGTTCACAACATCGACATCAGCAAACCACTCGCCGACACAACACCATAAACGCTGTCTGCCATGTACAGTTGAAAATTGAATTAATCCGTGAAGCGCACACTTCTCCAGCGTGCCAGTGGCCATCAAAGGTGAGCATTTGCCCACTGAAGTCGGTTATGACGTCGAACTGCAGTCAGGTCTGGTGAGGACGACGAGCACACAGTTGAGCTGAGACGGATTCTGACACTTTGTACAGAAATTATTCAGTTGTGCAAACCCACAGTTTCATCAGCTGTCAGGGTGTCTGGTCTCAGACGATCTCGGAGGTGAAGAAGCCATATGTGGAGGGAAAGGGAGATAGCACCCCCACAGTTGTACAACTGAATGCATTCGACTGAAACATGTCTTCTGCATTTAACCCAACTCCTCTGAATCAGGGGCAGAACGACTGATTTTTACCTTGTCAGCTCGGGGATTCGATCCAGGAACCTTTCGGTTAGTGGCCCAACGCTCCTACCCGCCAGGTCCTGGGCTGGCGTGCTTACACATGGTCTGAGGTTGTGACGCCAGTTGGATGTACTGCCAAATTCTCTAAAACAACGTTGGAGGCGGCTTATGGTAGAGAAATGAACATTCATTTCTCTGGCAACAGCTCTGGTGGACATTCCTGCAGTCAGCATGCCAATTGCATGCTCCCTCAAAACTTGAGAAATCTGTGGCATTGTGGTGTGTGACAAAACTGCACATTTTAGAGTGGCCTTTTATTGTCCCCAGCACAAGGTGCACCTGTGTAATGATCATGCTGTTTAATCAGCTTCTTGATATGCTACACCTGTCAGGTGGATGGATTATCTTGGCAAAGGAGAAATACTCACTAACAGGGATGTAAACAAATTAGTGCACACAATTAGAGAAAAATAAGCTTTTATTTCAGCTCATGAAACATGGGACCAACACTTTACATGTTGCATTTATATTGTATATTTTATATTGAGTGACGCTGAATGTAAAAAAAAATATTTACTTATCCCACTCTCCCCTATGCATTAATTAATCAATTATACAATCAACTTGACCAATCTAACTACATAACAACATTTACATTTTAGCAGACGATCTACAGGAGCAATTAGGTTTGAGTGCCTTGCTCAAGGGCACATCGACAGATTTTTTACCTAGTCGGCTCGGGGATTAGAACCAGCGACCTTTCGGTTACTGGCACAATGCTCTTAACCACTAAGCTACCTGCCACCCCAACATAATGGTAATTATTTATTTTAATGGTAAATCTCTATTGATAAACTGTGTAAATCAATATATAGCCTAGGCCTATTCATAATAAAGGTAAATTAATATTCGATAGGAGTGTGTGCACGCATTGAGTTATTGAGCTTGCTTTGGTGGATGAAAAACAATCTGTTTCCTTTCCATTTGGGAGTTATTTTATTGTACTGCTCAACAAAATGTGCATAGAAAAAGCAACCTTTTCATTCATAAAAGTGCTCGCTGTCTCTTTAAGACCTAATGATGTTTTTCACATACACAGTGAGAGAGAAAGGACAGCCTTGACTGAGGCGAGGAAGACGAAGTGAATGAATAAAGTTTTTGGCAATGACTGTAGGACTGTTTTAGTGACAATCAGCTTTGAAATCAGCAGAATTTGCGTTATGGTTCGCATATTATCACAAACAAAGTACTAGTGAATTGATGTTAGCTTCAGCTGTAAGCTAGCAAGGAAAGTTAACCCATAAAGCCGGAAGTGTTCTAGTATTGAAAAAGTACTGACGTTTTGTATACTGTGCAACACTAATGCGTGTGTGTGTGTCTGTGAGAGAGAGAGTGTGAGTAAGTGTGTGTGTGTGTAGTGACCCAGAGCAGAGAGACCGCAGCCATTATGTGTGGGGTAAATAATTAGCCTGCTATGACTCTGCCGTTGGAGTACCTTAACCCCTGTTGGGGCCTGACACACACACTCACACTCGCACAAGGCAAGGTCAGGCTCACGGGTGAACAGGTGGCCTTGCTCTGCAGTTGTTACCCTTATTTTCACAGCCTGTCTGACAGGCAACAAACACACCATGGAGAGGAGGACTGTTGTTCTGGGAAGGTGTTTTGGTTTTTCAGGGAAGTTGTTTTGGGATTTTACTGGAAGGTGCCAGTAATTAGCTTTGAATTGCTTGAGAAATGTGTTGTTGTTTTTTTTGGTCAAAAATGTAATCACTGACAGGCATCTCTCAACATAGATCGGCCCTACATTCTGTACAACTGAAACAGTAGAGTAGACTTTTGCAGAATCTCTATAGAAATATAAGGAAACACTATAACATCCATACACTACAAGACCCATACTGCAATGGGGGCAATGCTCCAAAACCTTTGAACTCTTGATCAAACAAAACTACAGGTCACTGCTGCCGTCGGTCGGTGCCGCCCTAAAGGAACAAATGAAGGGTTTGTTCTCCCCTACCAACACTACAACTAGGACAGGGGGTAGGGGATGCTGCCTTCCCTTGCCCTGCCCAGTCCTTGTGTTGCCTCCAGGTTATGCCAGCTGCTCTCTCTGACACCCACCCACCCACTCACACAGGGCCAGGGCTGTAGGTCTTTGTATGGCGGGCCGACCGCCTCCCTCGTCTGCTCCCTGCCTCCTGGTGGTACAGAGCTCAGCTAATCCACCATGCATGAGTGAGCCAAATACCATCTGTATTTGTTCGGCAACAAAGGGGGCACTTGTTAATGACTTTCCGTGTCTTCACTGCATGGGGAGGGGAGGACTGGAGTGGAAGGGCAGAGGGAGGAGGGAAGTGGACTGGCAGTATGAAAAATAATTCAAGTCAGCTAGCTGAGCTACAAACTGGGGTCTGTATCCATGATAACAAACTAGGGTTGCAAAACAAGGTAATCTATAGCAATCTATGGTAACTTTGGTAATTTATACTTTAATAAAATATATATATTCATATATAGTGTAAATGTTTTATATCTGTGTCCATATTGTCCATGAGTTTCTAGTAGATAGACCATATTGTTTAAGAGACAATAGCCTAATTAATGAAAAAAGCATCTAATCAACAATGGCATTATTTTCTATTAACTCTGCAACTCTTCCAACTATTGACCTTTTCTCACAACTGCCACCAGTTTGGTGTCAATATTTACAACAAAGACATATTGACACTGTAAATTAAATAAAAGTGTGTAAAAAATATATATAAAGGATATTTTATGTTGAAACCCTCATATTAAACACCAATGGTATTCACTAACTTAATGGTTTATATTTAGGATAATATTTTACAGCTTTGTCATTCTATTTTTTATTTTAAAATCATCTTATTTAATTATTTTATATATTTTGCATGTAATAAGGCCACATAGAGGGCCAGAGATAATTACAGACACCTGTGATAATCTGAAGTACCCAAAAAGGCCACTAGATGTCATGTGATAAAAGTCCTTGAAAAATACCCAAATTCTGGTAGTTTACAGGTAAACACAGATAGTTAGCAGTAATATAATACCCTCCCTTTGCAACCCTATAACAAACTAACAAGAGAAAAAGGAGTCTCTGCACACTTAAATCAGATGACATTTTTAGTTGCTACGCTTTCGGTTTCTTCGTTGGAGCAACTAGCAGCTCAAAACATTGGCTTACCTTTCACTGTTCTGTTCCATTTAGAATACATTAGTGAGGCTTCTTGTTGGCTTCCTGCCAAGCAGAAAGTTGCTAGACAGGGCTGATAAGGCTATCCTCGCAGATAGCTACATTAGCTACTACATTTACATTTTAGTCATTTAGCAGACGCTCTTATCCGGAGCACTTAGTGAGTGCATTCATTATTTAGTTTTTTGTTTTTTGTTTCATACTGGCCCCCCGTGGGAATCGAACCCACAACCCTGCCGTTGCAAACGCCATGCTCTACCAACTGAGCTACATCCCTACTAGGTGGAGTAACATTCTCTACTAGGTGGAGTAACAACATCAGTTAAAGCTACAATGATCCTTGTACAGTCTCCTAGCTGTGTTACATAGGGTATAAATAAATTATACTTCAAGAAGAACTTAAAAATGGCAGATGCTGTGACTGACCCAGTAGGCCTCTCAACGGCCTCCCTTGGTTAAGCATTACGTATTCTACAAGCAGGACCAGAGGAGTCAGAGGTAATGCCTGCCCGGTGGACTGAAACACACAACCGTGACTAAAAGTAAAATTAGCAGCTTGTCCCTCCATCTGTGCTCCTGTCTAAAGGTGCTGGGGACTGGAGGGTGGGTCTGTGTATACTGGGTCCTGCCAAAGCCTCCCAGCCCTGGAGGAATATCCCTTAGTCAAAGGGGGCTAAGAGAGAGAGAGCGCTTCTGCCCCCCTCCATCGCCCTCCCTGATCTAAGCCACATCCCAGATGTTAACACAGACTCTGATTCAATTACAGTACAGATCTGCAAAGTCTAGACTGCTGTTGTCATCCATGTTAACCTACATAAAACTTCTGAATGTACATGGCAAAAACTTTTCAATGGGGGTAAACTGAAAGTGCTGTTGTACCTAAAATGCTGTATCGCAAGGAAAATCTAACCCCAGAAATTCTGCTGATACAAAAACAGCGTTGGCTAAATCAATTCAGTTAATTTATGTCAGCTACTGTTCTATATTCAGAGCATGACAATCATGATGAGGCTGTTTTATAGAGTTAGTTACTTTGTCTGGGATCATGGTTTGAAACAAAGGAAGGCCAGGCAGTGCACATGTTTTGCACACTTTGGATTTAACTTTGACTTGGGCTAATCCATTTCACTACCTCTGCTTTTTAAATTAGCCACGGAACAAGCCAGCCGTCGCTGACTCCTCTTAGATCATACGTTTGGCATGCTTATTAGCTAGCCTCTCTCTGGCTGGCCTGACTCCACTCAAACCACCAACCCCCATAACCTCTATCTACCACCGCTCTCAGCCCAGCCCAACCCAGCCTAACCCAGCCCTGCCCAGCCCAGGACAACCACCCTTCCTCTCTCTCCCTCTCTCTCCCTCAGCCCATCTGCAACAGCCGCTCGCTCGGCATAGGAAATTTAGGCAGCAAGCAAAAACCAACAATCCACGCTGGTGTTGGCCCTTTTTTTATAACCCGCTCAACTGTTAACTGTGTTCTTTGCTCTGCCATGCAAATTGGTTTAGATCAAAGCTGGCATCATACGAGGACGCCTATATGGGCCTCTTCCCAAAACCAACAGTAGCTCCCACAATGCAGAGGGCTTCCATGGTCTTTCTCTTTTTCGGTGGGAGAAATCCATGAGCAAGTATTTTTCTCTTAACTGTCTATTCCCAGAATCCGTATTCATTGGTTGACTGAAGATGACATGGCAGGCAGACTCTAGAAGTGAACAGATAATTGGTGTTGGTTAATTCAGCCATTTTGATCAGGCTAATATCCTTCTGCAGGGGAAAGGGGAACATTGGACAGTCCCCACATGTTCAGGCAGAACAGACACAAATATTTAGCCAGTGAAATAGATTGTCCTAGTTTGTCACTGACCTCCTCTCGTGTAGATAATGGCAAACCTATGTGTTTGTGTGTGTGTGTGTGTGTGTGTGTGTGTGTGTGTGTGTACCGGAGGTGGTCAGAGAGAGTTGCGTGTCTGAACCTGGAAGAGAGGAATGAAGGAATGACCTAAAAGCACGTTGGCTGGATGGTTGGTTGGTTGGTTCGTGTGAGGGCCCTCCCCTCAGGCACACTCACATACTGGTGGTATGCTGACTGGAATGTTTTTACTACATACACACACACACACACACACACACAAACGCACAGACTCGTGTGACGTGTATTTGTCACACACACAGCAAGGGTTTTAACAGATGTTAGGGGACAGAGGTTCTGATGCGGTTGGCAGTGTAATGTTACCTGTGATGACATTGATGTCAGGGTAGGTGTTTTCACAGAGCTCCACTCCCAGGCTGTCCCTCTCAAAGGCCTCCCGCAGCTCCTTCTTTACTGCTGCTGAGCCACACAGACGGTAGAGGCCCACAACCTGCAGAAACACACACAACCAGGTTGAATACATACGCACACACATACAACATGCAAAAACACACACCTAGGTTAAATACTTTCCCAAATACTACCTGGTCATTCACAACCCATTCACCCACATACACAATCCATGTCTCAATTATCTCAAGGCTTATAAATCCTTCTGTTACCTGTCCCTCCCCTTCATCTACACTGATTGAAGTGGATTTAACAAATGACATCAATAAGGGATCATAGTTTTCACCTGGATTCACCTGGTCAGTCTATGTCATGGAAAGAGCAGGTGTGGAGTAATGTTTGGTACAATCAGTGTATATTCAGTATGACATTCATGTGAGCATTATAATATGATTACAACCCAAAAGTAATGTCAAATGCACTCATAACTTAACTATGACAGCAATATATTTAGACTACTTCACGTTTGTCTGGGCTTGCTATCAGTAGCCAGCCAGCAGCCCTGGGCGGAGCATTTCACCCTGGGAGTTGAAATGCACTCTGGGAATCGTAGTATGCTGTGTAAAATCCATTGTATTTCTATGGTGTGTAGACTATATTGCAATATAGAAGCTTCAGAAATTAGCTTCAAAGTGTGTTTTCTTTATGTTGTTTTGGAACTAAACTACACTGCTCAAAAAAATAAAGGGAACTCTTAAACAACACAATGTAACTCCAAGGCAATCACACTTCTGTGAAATCAAACTGTCCACTCAGGAAGCAACACTGATTGACAATAAATTTCACATGCTGTTGTGCAAATGGAATATACAACAGGTGGAAATTATAGGCAATTAGCAAGACACCCCCAATAAAGAAGTAGTTCTGCAGGTGGTGACCACAGACCACTTCTCAGTTCCTATGCTTCCTGGCTGATGTTTTGGTCACTTTTGAATGCTGGCAGTGCTTTCACTCTAGTGGTAGCATGAGACGGAGTCTACAACCCACACAAGTGGCTCAGGTAGTGCAGCTCATCCAGGATGGCACATCAATGCGAGCTGTGGCAAGAAGGTTTGCTGTGTCTGTCAGCGTAGTGTCCAGAGCATGGAGGCGCTACCAGGAGACAGTCCAGTATATCAGGAGACGTGGAGGAGGCGGTAGGAGGGCAACTACCCAGCAGCAGGACCGCTACCTCCGCCTTTGTGCAAGAAGGAGCAGGAGGAGCACTGCCAGAGCCCTGCAAAATGACCTCCAGCAGGCCACAAATGTGCATGTGTCTGCTCAAACGGTCAGAAACAGACTCCATGAGGGAGGTATGAGGGCCCGACGTCCACAGGTAGGGGTTGTGCTTACAGCCCAACACCGTGCAGGACGTTTGGCATTTGCCAGAGAACACCAAGATTGTCAAATTCGCCACTGGCGCCCTGTGCTCTTCACAGATGAAAGCAGGTTCACACTGAGCACATGTGACAGACGTGACAGAGTCTGGAGACGCCGTGAAGAACGTTCTGCTGCCTGCAACATCCTCCAGCATGACCGGTTTGGCGGTGGGTCAGTCATGGTGTGGGGTGGCATTTCTTTGGGGGGCCGCACAGCCCTCCATGTGCTCGCCAGAGGTAGCCTGACTGCCATTAGGTACCGAGATCAGATCCTCAGACCCCTTGTGAGACCATATGCTGGTGTGGTTGGCCCTGGGTTCCTCCTAATGCAAGACAATGCTAGACCTCATGTGGAGGAGTGTGTCAGCAGTTCCTGCAAGAGGAAGGCATTGATGCTATGGACTGGCCCGCCTGTTCCCCAGACCTGAATCCAATTGAGCACATCTGGGACATCATGTCTCGCTCCATCCACCAACGCCACGTTGCACCACAGACTGTCCAGGAGTTGGCGGATGCTTTAGTCCAGGTCTGGGAGGAGATCCCTCAGGAGACCATCCGCCACCTCATCAGGAGCATGCCCAGGCGTTGTAGGGAGGTCATACAGGCACGTGGAGGCCACACACACTACTGAGCCTCATTTTGACTTGTGTTAAGGACATTACATCAAAGTTGGATCAGCCTGTAGTGTGGTTTTCCACTTTAGTTTTGAGGGTGACTCCAAATCCAGACCTCCATGGGTTGATACATTTGATTTCCATTGATACTTTTTGTGTGATTTTGTTGTCAGCACATTCAACTATGTAAAGACAAAAGTATTTAATAAGATTATTTCATTCATTCAGATCTATGATGTGTTGTTTAAGTGTTCCCTTTATTTTTTTGAGCAGTGTATATAGTTTAAATGAGTAATGAATCATAGGTCTAATGATTGTCATTTGCCCAATATTGTGGCCACAGATGAGCAAATTAACCTTGATATGTATATAATTACATTTCTAAATTTTTTTAGATGTAATTGTACAATTATGTGTATGCTCTGAGTCTCAGATATGGTTTTGCATAAGGAAAACTGGAGATGTTCTTCTGTTATTTTATATGGTGTTTAATTTTTGAAAGAAATTGAATATAGAATATAATATATTCTATTTGTTATTTTAGTTCTACCAGTTATCAACATATTGTTTAATGTTTAAAAAAAGAAAGCCCAGTGGTTATTCTGTGACTTTAGATAATCCGTTTTTTGTGTGTTTTTTTTGCTTTGGTATCGTTTTGGTATTGAGTAATGTTTCAGTATCGAGTATCGTGATACTAAACCTGGTATCGGTATCGAAGTAAAAATTCTGGTATCGTGACAACACTAAACTGGATACAGTATCTATAGTTTTTTTCAGGCCTACAGGCTCCAACCACACGTCTACACAGGCTACTAGCCACACTGTTTGTGACTGAGATCTCTCTGTTCTATCTAGCATTTCTAAACCTCACTCCTTCACACTAGAGGCAGATTAGGCAGGGATTTAGCTTTGTGCAAAAGTAAACAGAAGTCACTGGGCACAATGAACAACAAGTCCATTGAGAGAAAGCTCTTCCTTTAGTTTAGGGTAAGTAGAAGCTCTGAGGAGAGAGCAGAGCAGAAGCAGGCGGTGGTGTGACAGCTGGTAGTGAAGAGGCCTTGGCCTTATCTACTGCACTGCTGAGCAACACACACACACACACCAATAGGAAATAATGGTCTGTCCTCGCCTTAATTAGAAACAACAGAATGGTTTCCTGTGGTGAGTCAGGGACTTCCTGAATGAGCGAGCATGCACACACACACACACACACAGACACAAACAGTGCCTTGTTGGACCCCTAACTAAGCCGATCAGTAGGGATGGGGATCTTGACAGGTTGCAAAAAGATGGTTGCACCTGCACCATTCACAGACTTCTGACCCCTCGTAGCTTCTAGCAAAACAATGCAAGCACTACAATTCACAAAATCGTATTTTATACTTTGCCAACTGACTTTTTACTTGAGAGAAAACAACTAGTGCAGCTGATATCTGGTATCTGGTAAAGATACTGTGCTTTCTTAAAGGCATCTGACTCTACCAAACACAAAAAAAACGCATTATAGCATTCACACACACATTACTCGCTTCTGTGAAACCAATCTGCAGTCTTTTCAGAACAGCCACAATCATCCCCCAAGTGCCTTAAAAGCTTCAGAGCCCCTCGGGCCATGCATTTGTGGAGACACTGAAACGAGAGTAGTCTCCATCTAGGGATACACATAATTATTTCTAAAGACATGCTATGCTGTGTGTCTGGCTCTCTCTGCATGCCTCAGTAACACGTCCTATGAATTCCTGTGTAATCTGGTGTAGCTTCCCTCCTAACCCCTCTCAGCCTGGGCCCCTGGGGGACCACAGGGTGAAGATGGCTCCAAACTGCATCTAGTGATACATAGTCATATCCCCTTACACTAGCTCTACTATGTCTCTGACGTATGTTTGTCTCTTTAAACAACAGAGAAAGAGAACATGAGAGATAAATGGAGAGAGCATGGAGAGAGTGAGAGAAGGAAAGGGGGAGAGAAAAATAAATGGAGGCGTACAAAGAAAACACAGCTAATAAATGAACTTGGCCAGTGGCTAAAACCATTAGCACATAGAAAACTGACTGGCCCAAATGCACAGCCACCCCAGTTAGGGACAGTCCCATGGCATGCTCAGTGTCTAAGCCAGACAGCCCCTTCAGAGTAACACTGATAAACGTCCTCAGCCAGACACTTTTACTGCTGGGTGGCATCTCAACTAATAAAAAATAAAAAAACCTGGAGTCTCTCTCCTTTGGCACTGGGCTTCAAAGAAGAAGAGGGGAAGAGGAGGTAGAGGGCAGTTCTCATATGGCACATCTGCAGCCAGCCACCCAATACCCCTGCTGCACGTCTCGCCCTGTTCCATCTCTCTCTCTCTCTCTCTCTCTCTCTCTCTCCCTCTCTTTCTGCATCACACAAAAGGCCACTTGCCAGATGAAAAAAAGAAGGCCTGTTATGTGATGTATGGTGTCTAATGTCTACCACTCAACTAGCATCATCCAGAACTCGCCTCTGGACATGTTCCTCTCTCACAGAATGCTGAGTAACCAGGCCACTCACTCAGCTTGATGGGTGTCGCAATATAATAGCACTGTACCGGCTATTCATTGCCAAAATTGGTAGTTGGCTAACTAAGAAAGTCCAAGGTCTATATCAGGGTTCCCTGAAAGTCCAATGCCCGTGGGCTGAATTTTCATTGTTGGACATAAAAGGCTGTAAAAACATTTAAACTTTCAACAGTAACACTCATGAACTGAACTCACCTGGCAGCCTCTCGTCTCGATCTCCGTGATGCACTTCTCGATGAGCAGGGGCAGCATGAGTCCCGTGTTTTCCCTCTCCACCACCCTCCAGGCCTCCACCCCAAACATCTGTGGCTCCCGGTCCCCATTGTAGCCTCTATCCAGGGAGTTCTGCCACTGCTCCATCAGGTTCAGCTTCACGTAGATCAGGCCTCGAGGCTCCAGCTTCACCGCCAGCTGATGACTCCTGGTCACCCTGAAGAGTGCCGGTAACACCACTGTGCCGTGACAGCACACCCGGTTCTTCTTGGGTGTGGGGTCCCAGCTGAACACCACTAGCTTCAGGTGCTGAGCATTCTCCAGCTCAATATTGAAGGTGTGGTCCATATCTAGGAAGGTGGTCCGGCAGGTGAGCAGGGCAGTGCGCGCCTTGTTGACCGAGTCCACCTGGATGGCACAGTAGACGTCTCGGGAGTCGAAACGTGGTGGCTTGAGGTCCTCGGCGCCGTAGAAGTGCAGGCTCATCAGGCCCGAGATGTATTGGGTGCACTTGGGCTGTTCTGTGAAGGCGTAGTGGCGGAACGCGTCAATGTCTAGTTCTGTGCCGTGCAGCTTGGGGTTGCCACCTCCTACTGTTACTCCTCCAGCTCCTGTTTTCTCTCCTCCTCCAATGGCTGGGTCTTTCTCCTTCCCATTGCCTCCCTTGCCCTCTGAGGATCCGTGCTTCCCAGACTTGGCCACCAGTTCTGGAGAGTCCCCGTCACTGAGGTAGCCCCCCTTGCTAGCCGACTTGGAGGTCCCGCTGCCCTTCTTCTTGCTGTAGCTTTGTTGCGTCGACACACTGCTGTCCAGGTGATACCTCGAGATCACATTATGGCTAGCCGCCGCCCCCTGCCCGCCCCCTGGGGACAACCTGGGAGGAGCCAGGCCTGGTTCTGACACACTATTGGTTTTGGGACACTGGGTCCTTGTCTCTGAGTGGCTGCTCGCGCTGGCTCCGTTGCAGCTGCTGTTGTTGTTGTTGCTAGGGGTCCCTTTGATGCTGAGCTTGCGGCTGAGTTCCGGAAGCTTCTTCATTTTCATGGAGAGTTTCCTGACGGTGCGTGGGGACTTGATCTTGTTGAGGGAGCTTCCCTTTTTGGCAGGGTTGGGGCTGGAGGGCGGCGAGAAGCCAGGGATGGCCAGGTCAGGGGCTTCTGCTGCAGGGAAACAACCAGGACAGAGAGAGGGGTAGAGATCATGTTAAACTCATAGAGGTCACCAGAGAAAATACACCAAGATAATAGACACAACACTCAACCTCGAGACACTAAAGAAGGGAACTGGAAAGATTTCTAGCCATGTACTTACTGTATATGTCAGTTTTTAGCTTATCACTTTTTTAGCAAAGATCAGACACCTGACAGTTAGACAGGGGTTGAAATGAGACTAATATGGGACTAAATTCAATCGCTTTGCACCGTTGGCAACCGCTTGCATGCCAGACCAGACCATGACAAACTTCACCATTGAAAAAATAGGTCAGCCCTTAGCTAAGAATGAACTCTAGTGATGTGGTTAATTGAATTAAATGCTGGGGAAATTCAAATTAGCAAAGGTGCAAGCTAGCTACGTCTGAAAAAACTTCTACACAAAGAGGAATGCTTCACAGCTCAGGGCTAACATTACTGAAGGGAGTCCATTACTCTAGCTGTAAACATATCCATTAAATGGGTATAGATACTGTACGTGTGGTATGCATTTATAAGTTGCCTAACAGGAATATGAAATTGCAATCAGGTATGTTAGTCAGATCCAGGACAGAAGCTCTGTGGCCAGAGTGAGAGTCTAGTAGAAAGAAAGCCTCTGAAGTGGGACTGTCACTGGCCTTCAGCGCGCTCTGCCTGCTTCCTTCAATCCATCCAGTCATACAAACTCTGTTTCTACAACAACAACCCCTCTTGACAAATACAATTCTATTATTTTGTTTCAGTAGAAGTTCGTCAGGTTAAAATAATCCATCTGGTCCAGCAGCCAGCGCTGAGCAGGGTGTACAGAGAGGACATGGACAGGGGAACTCTCACCCCTCAGCCTCAAGCCGGGCTAGCTACAGTTTAGATCAGGGATGGGCAACTTTGAAGCAAGTTTGCTGCAATTCTACACATTTTGCCATAGGGTGGAGAGAAATGTTTGCAGTTTTTAATATGATATCTGAGTGAGAGTGACTAACAAAATCAATGGGGTAATTTGATAACAAGTTTAGATAGCTGGCCGCTAAACTAACTTAGCAATCTAATAAATGTTAACTGACTGACTATCGGTGACTGACATAACAAAAGAGAAAAACTGCTGATGCACAACCACATTTGGAAATGGCACCTTGTGTATTCTATTATTCTACTTCTTCTTCTATGGTATATTGGCGATCACACAATTTAATGTGCATCCCGCTACCTACTATGCGGGATGGAAACAGGATTCCCAAAAAAACGGAACTTCCAAAAAATGACCATAAAATAAAGAAATCAAAGAAATCAAACTCATCTGTTAAAAATAAATAAAACAGATCTGATCCCTACACAGGCTCAAGGGGAACCTGGGAGGGCGGGTCTTCCGGCGCCAGTACCCCTTGCAAGTCTTTCGATGTAAAATCCTTGAGTCCCAAAAACGTTTCTGCTGCAGCCACAGTAATATCTAGTTTCTTCAACTTTTTTGAGACTTGTGCTGTACAGTTTATAACTGTGGCAATGAACGCAACAGAATCCACCTTTTAACACACAGGGTATCTTTTGTCTGGCAGCAAACATTTACTACAGGCTGTGGTGTATCCAATTCTACTATTCTAACTCATCAGTAAGTTCAGACCCTGACTGAGTTCCTGGGGGATTGATCCGAGGGCCTTCAAAAGGAAAGGAGAGGGAGAGTAAAAGAGAGGCAAGATAAAGTAGAAAAGAGCGATAGAGCGAGAGAGGGAATAGGAGTAAAAGAGAGAGGAAGAGAGTAAGAGAGAGAGAGATGAGAGTAATTTTTTTTTAAAGAGTAGAGAAGAGGGTAGTATGACCTGTCAACATCCCCTGCTCTATTTTCAGAGAGGCCTGCTGTGCTATTCTGGAGAAAGTGATAAAGGGTTAGCATGCTTTGGTTCGGCTGGCGCCTAGCTGAACTCGGTTAGGCGAACCGAACGAGTGTGCTCGCATACTCCCTTAAAATACCTGTTTATCCATCTTGAGACGCCGGAGCCTGTATACATTTCCTCAAAATAGTCTGAATGAATCTAAGATACTGTAACTCAAGAAATCTGTCATTAATTTTGACGTTTTTGCCAAGGAGATCTTAATCGCACAATTTTACATCTAACTAAAATGTTTGGTGCAGTATTTCTCAAGTAAAAATGTTTGCATGAAAACTAGTCATCTATCGTTGAATAACAACAAAAACTTCATTGAAGAATCCCTACTGTTGACCGACGAAAGGGCAGACTTCGGCTACGAAATTCGGCTTGCCTTGAGAAAAAAGATTTGCGTGCACGAACAGCCGAAAAAACCCTTGCCGAAGACCAAAACGAACAAAAACGTCACAAAATGTCGTCATTATATATGCACGAAATGTTCCAAACTGTTTCTGATGGGAATCATGTGGACGCCTTAAGAGGGAGGCAGGGAGTGGGCAGATGATGCGTAAGAGGGAGGCAAGGAGGGGCCAGAAGAGGTGTCAGAGTGTGTAGAAAGGGGGTAAGATGGGGGCAAGAGTAGGGCAGGGTGGGGGGGGGGACAAAGGCACCCCTTGTCCTGCGAATCAGAGGCCTGGCCAGTGAAAGGGGGTGTTATCTGACATTCCATAATAAACCACGTTTAGCCTTCCTTCCATTTCCTCTGGCTGCTGAATATACTTCTCTGTTAGCTAGTGCTTCCTCACAATAACAAACACCAACACAGAGAGGGGAAAGAGCCTCTGGAAGAAGTGCCAAACAACATCTAAGGTGGGGCCAAGTCCCAGATACTGAGGTTTAGGTTTGGCCAAACTCACGACTCACACTGAAACCACTGGAACACACTTTTGACCAATCAGATTGCGTACCTGAAACTAACCATTTCATAATTCCCCATAATTCCCCCATAATAAAACACTTGTTAAGTGTCTGTTCAAAATCATTGTCTGATTTTATATCTGTTTTCAGATTAGTACATGTGGAAATGTCTATGGCAATTATCCAAAATCGAATGGTATAAACAGAACCGTCATCCACAACAGCCAACCGGGTCAAATCCGGTGGATATAACATTTACCAAGTAGAATAATCTTACCTAAAAAACTATTTCCAACGACTACAGTGCTGTTCTCCATAGTTCCCTCACAGCTCCCTTCTGTAGCCATTCCCCCTCTGGCAACAGCAACAGCAACAGCAACAGCAGAGACAGAGGGAAAGACACCCGACACCCTCTACCTGATGTTCAGGGGCACTGATTGATACTTAACCTCGGGGGGCCATGTTCATAGGGTCAAAGGGCGAAGGGTTGCATTCCACCCGCTGGAACCGGAGCTGGGTGACCAGTGTCGCCCCCTCCACCCCTCTCGCCCGCGTACCCTCTGTGACCCCCAGGCCCACCCCAGGCAGCCTGCCACTGACACCTCTCACAAAGAGCAGGATTTTATGGCCCTTGGCTTGATTGCCTTTAATAAAGTTCTGGGCCCAGACTGCTGCTAAGCGAGGGAACGATGTATTTGTGTGGAAGGAGTGTGTGTGTGCAGGTTTTTCCTGGATAAAAATGGGGCTTAGGTGGTGAGCGAAGGTGGGGGCGTGGCCATGGGTGTGGCCAATGGTGCAGTCGCCAACCGAACATTTTAGAGGCCCTCCTGTTGAAAAAAGCTGTTTTAAAGTTTATTTCCTGCAATTCAACACATTTTGCCATGTGGCGGAGATAAAATGATACAGTTTTAAAGCAAATGTCGTGCAAATTCTACATATTGCCATGAAAAAAAAATACATTGCCTACAGAAAGTATTCATAACCCTTGACTTTTTTCCACATTTTGTTACAGCCTACATTTAAAATGAATTAAATGGAGATTTTGTGTCACTAGTCTATGAACAATACCCCATAATGTCAAAGTGGAAACAGCTCAGGGATTTCACCATGAGGCCAATGGTGACTTTAAAACAGTTACAGAGTTTAATGGCTGTGATAAGAGAGAACTGAGGATGGATCAACAACATTATACAGTGGCTTGCGAAAGTATTCACCCCCCTTGGCATTTTTCCTATTTTGTTGCCTTACAACCTGGAATTAAAATTGATTTTTGGGGGGTTTGTATCATTTGATTTACACAACATGCCTACCACTTTGAAGATGCAAAATATGTTTTATTGTGAAACAAACAAGAAATAAGACCAAAAAAAAAACAGAAAACTTGAGCGTGCATAACTATTCACTCCCCCAAATTCAATACTTTGTAGAGCCACCTTTTGCAGCAATTACAGCTGCAAGTCTCTTGGGGTATGTCTCTATAAGATTGGCACATCAAGCCACTGGTACTTTTGCCCATTCTTCAAGGCAAAACTGCATCCAGCTCCTTCAAGTTGGATGGGTTCCGCTGGTGAACAGCAATCTTTAAGTCATACTACAGATTCTCAATTGGATTGAGGTCTGGGCTTTGACTAGGCCATTCCAAGACATTTAAATGTTTCCCCTTAAACCACTCGAGTGTTGCTTTAGCAGTATGCTTAGGGTCATTGTCCTGCTGGAAGGTGAACCTCCGTCCCATTCTCAAATCTCTGGAAGACTGAAACAGGTTTCCCTCAAGAATTTCCCTGTATTTAGCGCCATCCATCATTCCTTAAATTCTGACCAGTCCCTGATGCTGCCACCACCATGCTTCACTGTGAGGATGGTGTTCTCGGGGTGATGAGAGGTGTTGGGTTGCGCCAGACATAGCGTTTTCCTTGATGGCCAAAAACCTCAATTTTAGTCTCATCTGACCAGAGTACCTTCTTCCATATATTTGGGGAGTCTCCCACATGCCTTTTGGCGAACACCAAACATGTTTGCTTATTTTTTTCTTTAAGCAATGGCTTTTTTCTGGCCACTCTTCCGTAAAGCCCAGCTCTGTGGAGTGTACGGCTTAAAGTGGTCCTATAGACAGATACTCCAATCTCCGCTGTGGAGCTTTGCAGCTCCTTCAGGGTTATCTTTGGTCTCTTTATTGCCTCTCTGATTAATGCCCTCCTTGCCAGGTCTGTGAGTTTTGGTGGGCGGCCCTCTCTTGGCAGGTTTGTTGTGATGCCATATTCTTTCCATTTTTTAATAATGGATTTAATGGTGCTCCGTGGGATGTTCAAAGTTTCTGATATGTTTTTTATAACCCAACCCTGATCTGTACTTCTCCACAACTTTGTCCCTGACCTGTTTGGAGAGCTCCTTGTTCTTCATGGTGCCGCTTGCTTAGTGGTGCCCCTTGCTTAGTGGTGTTGCAGACTCTGGGGCCTTTCAGAACAGGTGTATATATACTGAGATCATGTGACATTTAGATTGCACACAGGTGGACTTTATTTAACTAATTATGTGACTTCTGAAGGTAGTTGGTTGTTAGGGGCTTCATAGCAAAGGGGGTGAATAAATGTGCACGCACCACTTTTCCTTGATTTATTTTTTAGAATAGTTTGAAACAAGTTTTTTAAATCATTTCACTTCATCAATTTGGACTATTTTGTGTATGTCCATAACATGAAATCCAAATAAAAATCCATTTAAAATACAGGTTGTAATGTAACAAAATAGGAAAAACGCCAAGGGGGATGAATACTTTTGCAAGGCACTGTATATACACACTCCAGTCGTACTTTATCAAAAGCCTTTTCAAAGTCAGATATGAATAGCAGGCCTGGGTTCCCAGATTTTTATTGTTATCTATATGTTCTGTTAGACCTTCTATTTCCTTTGTTAGTATGGACTCTTTTGACCTAAAATGCTTTTGTTGAGTACTGAATTGCATGGCCTCTAAAGACACATTTAAAAGTGTCCCATACAATAAGGGGATTTGCTTTACCTATGTTATATCAGAAAAATTAAGTTATACATTCCTCTGTCCGTTAAAAACAAGTTATCAACCAATAGGCTTTGATACAATTTCCAATATCATCGCCCACGTGGAAATTCACTAAGAGTAATGTATATGCCAATTATCTGATGGTCCGACCGCATTCTGTCCCATATCAACACTTTCAAAACTTTTGGTGCCAATGAGAATGACATAAGAAAGAAGTCAAGACGACTAGCTTGATTGAGCCTCCGCCATGTATATTTCACTAGGTCAGGATATTTAAGCCTCCATATATCCACTTGTTCCAATATATCCATGACATTCATGATTTCCTTAAGAGCATGAGGGTGATAGTTTGTAGTGTGATTTCCTTTATGGTCCATTAAGGTATTTAAAACAGTCTTATAATCTCCCACCATAATAATAGTGTCTTGTATTGCTTGCAGGGTTGATAATTTATTATCTACATTATTTGGTCCGTAAAGGTTAATGAGACATATCTGTTTATGGTCCAATAACATATTTAAAATCATCCATCTACATTTATATTTTAGTCATTTAGCAGACGCTCTTATCCAGAGCGACTTACAGTTATTATATATTTTTTCATACTGGCCCCCGTGGGAATCAAAACCAGAACCCTGGCGTTGCAAACGCCATGCTCTACCAACTGAGCTACAGCAAACCGCTCGCCCACACGACACCATATACAGTGGGGAAAAAAAGTATTTAGTCAGCCACCAATTGTGCAAGTTCTCCCACTTAAAAAGATGAGAGAGGCCTGTAATTTTCATCATAGGTACACGTCAACGATGACAGACAAAATTTAAAAAAAATCCCAGAAAATCACATTGTAGGATTTTTCATGAATTTATTTGCATATTATGGTGGAAAATAAGTATTTGGTCAATAACAAAAGTTTCTCAATACTTTGTTATATACCCTTTGTTGGCAATGACACAGGTCAAACGTTTTCTGTAAGTCTTCACAAGGTTTTCACACACTGTTGCTGGTATTTTGGCCCATTCCTCCATGCAGATCTCCTCTAGAGCAGTGATATTTTGGGGCTGTCGCTGGGCAACACGGACTTTCAACTCCCTCCAAAGATTTTCTATGGGGTTGAGATCTGGAGACTGGCTAGGCCACTCCAGGACCTTGAAATGCTTCTTACGAAGCCACTCCTTCGTTGCCCGGGCGGTGTGTTTGGGATCATTGTCATGCTGAAAGACCCAGCCACGTTTCATCTTCAATGCCCTTGCTGATGGAAGGAGGTTTTCACTCAAAATCTCACGATACATGGCCCCATTCATTCTTTCCTTTACACGGATCAGTCGTCCTGGTCCCTTTGCAGAAAAACAGCCCCAAAGCATGATGTTTCCACCCCCATGCTTCACAGTAGGTATGGTGTTCTTTGGATGCAACTCGGCATTCTTTGTCCTCCAAACACGACGAGTTGAGTTTTTACCAAAAAGTTATATTTTGGTTTCATCTGACCATATGACATTCTCCCAATCCTCTTCTGGATCATCCAAATGCACTCTAGCAAACTTCAGACGGGCCTGGACATGTACTGGCTTAAGCAGGGGGACACGTCTTGCACTGCAGGATTTGAGTCCCTGGCGGCGTAGTGTGTTACTGATGGTAGGCTTTGTTACTTTGGTCCAAGCTCTCTGCAGGTCATTCACTAGGTCCCCCCGTGTGGTTCTGGGATTTTTGCTCACCGTTCTTGTGATCATTTTGACCCCACGGGGTGAGATCTTGCGTGGAGCCCCAGATCGAGGGAGATTATCAGTGGTCTTGTATGTCTTCCATTTCCTAATAATTGCTCCCACAGTTGATTTCTTCAAACCAAGCTGCTTACCTATTGCAGATTCAGTCTTCCCAGCCTGGTGCAGGTCTACAATTTTGTTTCTGGTGTCCTTTGACAGCTCTTTGGTCTTGGCCATAGTGGCGTTTGGAGTGTGACTGTTTGAGGTTGTGGACAGGTGTCTTTTATACTGATAACAAGTTCAAACAGGTGCCATTAATACAGGTAACGAGTGGAGGACAGAGGAGCCTCTTAAAGAAGAAGTTACAGGTCTGTGAGAGCCAGAAATCTTGCTTGTTTGTAGGTGACCAAATACTTATTTTCCACCATAATTTGCAAATAAATTCATTAAAAATCCTACAATGTGATTTTCTGGATTTCTTTTCTCAATTTGTCTGTCATAGTTGACGTGTACCTATGATGAAAATTACAGGCCTCTCTCATCTTTTTAAGTGGGAGAACTTGCACAATTGGTGGCTGACTAAATACTTTTTTTCCCCACTGTACGTGGTCTGTGGTTGTGAGGCCAAATGGAGGCGGCTTATGGTAGAAAAATTAACATGTAATTATCTGGCAACAGCTCTGGTGGACATTCCTGTAGTCAGCATGCCAATTACACGCTTCCTCAAAACTTGCGACATCTGTGGCATTGTCCCCCTCCCAGTCCTTTTCCCACACAACTTCATTTGGAGTTGTTGAATGAGTTTCCTGTAAACAATATATATTATATTCCTTCTCTTTGATCCAGGTAAATATTGTCATTATTTTGTTATTATCTACTAAGAAATTACAATTATAACTGGCTATACTTATTTTACCACTTACCATAATGAGATACAAGTTTCAAATCTATTTATCATAATATATGTTTGTAAATGTAGCAATAAAAAGTACCATAGTGATTGAGTGTCCATACAGCTGTACCATGATATTTGCATTGCTACTAAGTAACCCTCCAATTGTTCTCCACAATTCCACCTGCTAAAGCCCCTCCCCATCCCAAGTTAGGTTGTGACCGGCAGACCACCCCCGTCCCCCCGGATCCCTAGGCCCCCCGAGAGGCCAGGACCCATCCTTCGAAAACAGCACACAGTGCCACCCACATAACAGATGCAGATCAACCGCTAAAAGTATTTCCAATGCTCTCACCTCAATTTAGCATTACACCTGTCCACACACTCAATCAAACAGACTCCAACCTCTCCACAATGGCCAAGACCAGAGAGCTGTGTAAGGACATCAGGGATAAAATTGTAGACCTGCACAAGGCTGGGATGGGCTACAGGACAATAGGCAAGCAGCTTGGTGAGAAGGCAACAACTGTTGGCGCAATTATTAGAAAATGGAAGAAGTTCAAGATGACGGTCAATCACCCTCGGTCTGGGGCTCCATGCAAGATCTCACCTCGTGGGGCATCAATGATCATGAGGAAGGTGAGGGATCAGCCCAGAACTACACGGCAGGACCTGGTCAATGACCTGAAGAGAGCTGGGACCACAGTCTCAAAGAAAACCATTAGTAACACACTACGCCGTCATGGATTAAAATCCTGCAGCGCACGCAAGGTCCCCCTGCTCAAGCCAGCGCATGTCCTGGCCCGTCTGAAGTTTGCTAATGACCATCTGGATGATCCACAGGAGGAATGGGAGAAGCTCATGTGGTCTGATGAGACAAAAATAGAGCTTTTTGGTCTAAACTCCACTCGCCGTGTTTGGAGGAAGAAGAAGGATGAGTACAACCCCAAGAACACCATCCCAACCGTGAAGCATGGAGGTGGAAACATCATTCTTTGGGGATGCTTTTCTGCAAAGGGGACAGGACGACTGCACCGTATTGAGGGGAGGAAGGATGGGGCCATGCATCGCGAGATCTTGGCCAACAACCTCCTTCCCTCAGTAAGAGCATTGAAGATGGGTCGTGGCTGGGTCTTCCAGCATGACAACGACCCGAAACACACAGCCAGGGCAACTAAGGAGTGGCTCTGTAAGAAGCAGCTCAAGGTCCTGGAGTGGCCTAGCCAGTCTCCAGACCTGAACCCAATAGAAAATCTTTGGAGGGAGCTGAAAGTAGGTATTGCCAAGCGACAGCCCCGAAACCTGAAGGATCTGGAGAAGGTCTGTATGGAGGAGTGGGCCAAAATCCCTGCTGCAGTGTGTGCAAACCTGGTCAAGACCTACAGGAAACATATTATCTCTGTAATTGCAAACAAAGGTTTCTGTACCAAATATTAAGTTATACTTTTCTGATGTATCAAATACTTATGTCATGCAATGAAATGCAAATTAATTACTTAAAAATCATACAATGTGATTTTCTGGATTTTTGTTTTAGATTCCACCTCTCACAGTTGAAGTGTACTTATGATAAAAATTACAGAACTCTATATGCTTTGTAAGTAGGAAAACCTGCAAAATCGGCAGTGTATCAAAACTTGTTCCCCCCACTGTAATATATATATATATATATATATATATATATATATATATATATATATATATATATATATATATATATTATGTATATATACTGTACATACACTGAATAAAAAATATATACACTACCAGTCAAAAGTTTGGACACACCTACTCATTCAAGGGTTTTTCTTTTCTTTTTACTATTTTTTACATTGTAGAATAATAGTGAAGACATCAAAACTATAAAATAACACATATGGAATCATGTAGTGACCAAAAAAGCGTTAAACAAATCAAAAGATATTTTATATTTGAGATTGTTCAAATAGCCACCCTTTGCCTTGATGACAGCTTTGCACACTCTTGGCATTCTCTCAACCAGCTTCATGAGGTCGTCACCTGGAATGCATTTCAATTAACAGGTGTGACTTCTTAAAAGTTAAATTGTGGAGTTTCTTTCTTTCTTAATGAGTTTGAGCCAATCAGTTGTGTTGTGACAATGTAAGGGGGTATACAGAAGATAGCCCTATTTGGTAAAAGACCAAGTCCATATTACGGCAAGAACAGCTCAAATAAGCAAAGTTTCGTCAAGTGCAGTCGCATAAACCATCAAGAGCTATGATGAAACTGTCTCTCATGAGGACCACCACAGGAATGGAAGACCCAGAGTTACCTCTGCTGCAGAGGATACGTTAATTAGAGCTACCAGCCTCAGAAATTGCAGCCCAAATATACAGTTGAAGTCAGAAGTTTACATACACCTTAGCCAAATACATTTAAACTCAGTTTTTCACAATTCCTGACATTTAATCCTAGTAAATTCCCTGTCTTAGGTCAATTAGGATCACCACTTTATTTTAAGAATGTGAAATGTCAGAATAATAGTAGAGATAATTATTTATTTCAGCTTTTATTTATTTCATCACATTCCCAGTGGGTAAGAAGTTTACATACACTCAATTAGTATTTGGTAGTATTGCCTTTAAATTGTTTAACTTGGGTCAAACGTTTCAGGTAGCCTTCCACAAGCTTCCCACAATAAGTTGGGTGAATTTTGGCCCATTCCTCCTGACAGAGCTGGTGTAACTGAGTCAGGTTTGTAGGCCGCTTTTTCAGTTCTGCCCACAAATGTTCTATAGGATTGAGGTCAGGGCTTTGTGATGGCCACTCCAATACTTTGACTTTGTTGTCCTTAAGCCATTTTGCCACAACTTTGGAAGTGTGCTTGGGGTCATTGTCCATTTGGAAGACCCATTTGCGGCCAAGCTTTAACTTCCTGACTGATGTCTTGAGATGTTGCTTCAATATATCCACATACATTTCCATCCTCATGATGCCATCTACAGTGGGGAAAAAAAGTATTTAGTCAGCCACCAATTGTGCAAGTTCTCCCCCTTAAAAAGATGAGAGAGGCCTGTAATTTTCATCATAGGTACACGTCAACTATGACAGACAAAATGAGGAGAAAAAATCCAGAAAATCACATTGTAGGATTTTTTATGAATTTATTTGCAAATTATGGTGGAAAATAAGTATTTGGTCAATAACAAAAGTTTCTCAATACTTTGTCATATATCCTTTGTTGGCAATGACACAGGTCAAACGTTTTCTGTAAGTCTTCACAAGGTTTTCACACACTGTTGCTGGTACTTTGGCCCATTCCTCCATGCAGATCTCCTCTAGAGCAGTGATGTTTTTGGGGCTGTCGCTGGCCAACACGGACTTTCAACTCCCTCCAAAGATTTTCTATGGGGTTGAGATCTGGAGACTGGCTAGGCCACTCCAGGACCTTGAAATGCTTCTTACGAAGCCACTCCTTCGTTGCCTGGGCGGTGTATTTGGGATCATTGTCATGCTGAAAGACCCAGCCACGTTTCATCTTCAATGCCCTTGCTGATGGAAGGAGGTTTTCACTCAAAATCTCACGATACATGGCCCCATTCATTCTTTCCTTTACACGGATCAGTCGTCCTGGTCCCTTTGCAGAAAAACAGCCCCAAAGCATGATGTTTCCACCCCCATGCTTCACAGTAGGTATGGTGTTCTTTGGATGCAACTCAGCATTCTTTGTCCTCCAAACACGACGAGTTGAGTTTTTACCAAAAAGTTCCATTTTGGTTTCATCTGACCATATGACATTCTCCCAATCCTCTTCTGGATCATCCAAATGCACTCTAGCAAACTTCAGAAGGGCCTGGACATGTACTGGCTTAAGCAGGGGGACACGTCTGGCACTGCAGGATGGTAGGCTTTGTTACTTTGGTCCCAGCTCTCTGCAGGTCATTCACTAGGTCCCCCCGTGTGGTTCTGGGATTTTTGCTCACCGTTCTTGTGATTATTTTGACCCCACGGGGTGAGATCTTGCGTGGAGCCCCAGATCGAGGGAGATTATCAGTGGTCTTGTATGTCTTCCATTTCCTAATAATTGCTCCCACAGTTGATTTCTTCAAACCAAGCTGCTTACCTATTGCAGATTCAGTCTTCCCAGCCTGGTGCAGGTCTACAATGATTTTTTTCTCTCAATCTGTCTGTCATAGTTGACGTGTACCTATGATGAAAATTACAGGCCTCTCTCATCTTTTTAAGTGGGAGAACTTGCACAATTGGTGGCTGACTAAATACTTTTTTCCCCCACTGTATTTTGTGAAGTGCACCAGTCCCTCCTGCAGCAAAGCACCCCCACAGCATGATGCTGCCACCCCCGTGCTTCAGGGTTGGGATGGTGTTCTATGGCTTGCAAGCCAACCCATTTTCCTCCAAACATAACGATCTTTTAAATTATATCAATCTCAACCGTTTATCTTTTCCAGTGATGAAGACATGGATGTCTCATGGTATGGTGGGGTATGCAAAATAGGTCAACTTTGACTCTTGAATGTTTTGGCATTCAAGTCCAAAAAGTGACTTTCTGAGCACTTCTACAATGGGCAAATATGTATGGAAGGTTTCGATTAAATTCAAATGAATTTACCCAAAGGTGTGTAACCACAAAAATCCATAAACCACAAACACCTCTCAAGACAGACAGACAGACAGCCGGCAGCACTAAGTTGAGGTAGGGAAAGTAAAGTTACAGCTAGACATAAGAAATACAGAGAAAGGAAAGGAGAAATTGATTATAAAAGAATAGGAGACAGAGAAAGACATGGATAGATGTACTCTGGAAGCGAGAGAGAGAGAGAGAGAGAGAGAGAGAGAGAGACGGGGGGGGGGGGATAGGTAGACCTAGAATTCTAGAGGGCGTGTTCTTTACCTGTAGCTGTGGCTCTGCTGGACCTGGATGGCCCCTCCTTCTGAGGTTTGCACGCGAGCAGCATCTGTCTGTGCTGATGTAGAGACGGCTCCATGCAATGTATGGCATTCCCCTGCTGACTCCGCTCTCCACCTCTGCCACCCAGGCTCTCCCCCACACCCTCCAGGTCAGGGCTGCATCCCTCCGGGGCCCGCCCGACCCCGGCCTCCTCTCCCCTGCTGGACCTCCTCTGGGCCTGGGGGACGTGAGGATCCTGGGGCCGTGTATGGACCATCAGCCTGACCTGGGGGGTGGGAGTGGGTCTGTGGCTGTGATGCAGCTCTGGTTCCTCATCCTCAGGGATGGGGTTGTACCAGATCTCCCCCTCATCGTCCGCATCATTCTCCTCGGCCGGGTCCACACACCTGGGATGGGGCGCCACACAGGCGTGGCCCATGCTAACGAGGGGCAGGTGTAGGCGGAGGGGCGGGATAGGGGTGGCCCGGTAGGGTTTAGGTTCTCTGGGGAGGGGCTAAGAGGGGGGAGGGGAGCTTGTCCTTGTCCTTGTCCATTGTATTCTTCTGCTCCCAGAAAGCACTGGGGGTCGTCCGTGGTGTGATGCGGCCTCCCAGAGCTCTGCTGGAGCCAGTTACGTTTTTTGGAGACGGTGATGGTGTTGAGCGGGGGTCTCCATAGCGATGGCTCGACGGCCTTGCCCCCGCCCACATCACAGCCATTGGAGAAGGAGGAGTGGTCATTCTCTATCAGAGCTGCAGGAGAGAGAGAGAGAGAGAGAGAGAGAGAGAGAGAGAGAGAGAGAGAGAGAGAGAGAGAGAGAGAGAGAGAGAGAGAGAGAGAGAGAGAGAGAGAGAGAGAGAGAGAGAGAGAGAGAGAGAGAGAGAGAGGTGTCAGACTGTAGAACAGAAGAGAGACTGAGGCTGCATCTGAAATGGCATCCTATTGTCTGGTCCAAAGTAGTGCACTATGTAGAGAAAAGGATGCCATTTTGGACGCATCCTAATACTGATATCTCACCGCGACCATCTGCTTACCTATACCCCTTTATACAGGGGCCCTAAGACACAAAGAGACATCCCGGCAACTATCACTGTGGAAACTGTGGTGGCTGTTTTACAACCCTTATCACCACCTGTTGAATCATAGCCTCCCACTTGTTTTCTAAACCCAACATTTGATTAACTGATTATATTTGCCTTGGGATGATAACGTTGTGCCTTTGCTGCTTTCTCGCTCTCTCTCTCTCGCTCTCCCCCTCTCTGTCTCTCACACTCACACTCTCAACCACAAACACACTATTCAAAGACCAAACACGCCATCTCTCCTCACGGCTGTATTTCACTTCCAACAGTCAGAATGAAATGCGTGTTGGTTAATATCCTCCTCTCCTGCCTCTGCTCTATTTTGACCAAACACAAACGTTTTAATTCCTATGCTACAAGCCCTGCAGGCCTCTAGAACACCTCCTCGCTGTACCCCAATGGCACATTATGCTCCAATGACTTCCCATCTCGGGAATGTCGGCTTGGGGAATGTGCGAGCTCAGACTTAATAGGAGATAACAGAAAGAGAGATGGGATAGAGTCAGAGCGCCTCAAACAGTCTTTACACTCCTCAAACAGAGCGGAAAGCAAATCTGACAGCTGTGAAAATAGAAAAGCGAGGGATCAGGAGGGGATGGAGGGATGAGCATTATGGTTGGGGCGGTTGAAATATACTGAACAAAAATATAAACGCAACATGCAACAATTTCAAAGATTTTACTGAGTTACAGTTCATCTGTTGGTCACAGATAAAAATAAATATAAAGTAGGGGCGTGGATCAGAAAACGAGTCACTATACTGGTGTGAACACCATTTGCCTCATGCAGCTCGACACATCTCCTTCGCATAGAGTTGATCAGGCTGTTGATTGTGGCCTGTGGAATGTTGTCCCACTTCTCGTCAATGGCTGTGCGAAGTTGCTGGATATTGGCGGGAACTGGAACACGCTGTCCTACACGTCGATCCAGAGCACCCCAAACATGCTCAATGGGTGACATGTCTGGTGAGTATGCAGGCCATGGAAGAACTGAGACATTTTCAACTTCCAGGACTTGTGTACAGATCCTTGCGACATGGGGCCGTGCATAATCATGCTGAAACATGAGTTGATGGCTGCGGATAAATGGAACCACAATGGGCCTCAGGATCTCTTCATGGTATCTCTGTGCATTCAAATTGCCATCGATAAAATGCAATCGTGTTCATTGTCCATAGATTATGCCTGCCCATACCATAACCCCACTGCCACCATGGGGCACTCAGTTCACATTTACATTTACGTCATTTAGCAGACGCTCTTATCCAGAGCGACTTACAGTTAGTGAGTGCATACATTTTTCATACTGGCCCCCCGTGGGAATCAAACCCACAACCCTGGCGTTGCATGCGCCATGCTCTACCAACTGAGCTACAGCAAACCGCTCGCCCACACGACACCATATACGTGGTCTGTGGTTGTGAGGCCAAATGGAGGCGGCTTATGGTAGAAAAATGAACATGTAATTATCTGGCAACAGCTCTGGTGGACATTCCTGCAGTCAGCATGCCAATTACACGCTTCCTCAAAACTTGCGACATCTGTGGCATTGTGTTGTGTGAGTTACCTTTTATTGTCCCCAGCACAAGGTGTTCAATCAGCTGCTTGATATACCACACCTGTCATGTGGATGGATTATCTTGGCAAAGGAGAAATGTTCACTAACAGGGATGTAAACACATTTGTGCACAAAATTTGATATAAATAAGCTTTTTGTGTGTATAAACCATTTCTGGGATATTTTATTTCAGCTCATGAAACAATGGACCAACACTTTACATGTTGCGGTTATATTTATGTTTAGTGAAAGTACAGCCAGTGGCAATACGAACATGAATAGGGATCGATAAAAGGTGGTGATGTGGTGGCTTCTGGCTTGATATTTCTCAAAGGGTTCAGAGAGTTACATCCCCATTCAACACAAGAAGAGAAGGGGTGTCTCTGTGTGTCTGTACAGTTCGCAGCTCTGTGTGTACTGTTTACCTAGCAGAGTAAGTAACCCTGCAAATCATGCAAAGATTGTCTGTCTGACAGGTCGTGTTTTTCTGCTGGGAGTGTTGACAAGCCATGGGCTGATGAGCAGATGCTGCCTGCTGGGAGAGAAAGAGAAAAACCGACAAGCTGGATCTGAGTGGAGCAGTGCTAAGGCCTGGATCCTGCTGCAACACGCATGGCATGGCAGTCATCTCTCTGTAAAGACTATTTTGATACGTGCCTTCTCCTCTCTCAGCCCAGACGAGCCCCTCCACAGGACACGCTAATGAAAAGTTACAATTTCCTTAAGGAAACAGATTTCATGTTAGCCAGTCTACAACCACCAAATTACAGACTGACTGCCGAGAATATTTTCACTTATAAAACAATATACATAGGATCCAGGGTTGGGTGTTGGTGTGTGTGTGTGCACTCGTCTGTGTCTGAATAAATTGCTTTCCATTTATTTTTAACCAGTACAATAAAAGTACTGGAATTTTAGAAAACAGATATCACATGGCCTGTAAAGTTGCGTAAATTGTCTAGCTATTCTGAGTTCTCTAGATTGAGACTAAGATGCTTTTGTGTGTTTGTGTCTAT
This sequence comes from Coregonus clupeaformis, assembly GCF_020615455.1. NCBI lineage: Eukaryota > Metazoa > Chordata > Actinopteri > Salmoniformes > Salmonidae > Coregonus > Coregonus clupeaformis. Next base: position 272,900 of record NW_025533582.1, read on the forward strand.
GTGTGTGTATGTGTCTGTGTGCGTGTGTGTGCGTGTGTGTGCGTGCGTGCGTGTGTGGACTTTATGGTGAGAGACTAGAGCTCCACTGGGATAAGTTCCCTGAAAAAATCTACCTCTCTGAGCTAAGGCTTGGGTTTCCTCTCCTGACATCGACAGACTGCACTTTATTAATGCTTAAAGAAAGCAACGGTTGACTTTGGAATAATTGCTGCCATCTACACTACCCAAATCCCTTAATACGAGCCTTAAAGTTTAAAATTCCTCTCACCACAACAGATGTTTTTTTGGACATTGAATAATTTCATGCTTCCTGAGAAAAAATATTCCTGTGATTCTGTTCCTTTAGCCTATTATTTTACATTTTAGTCATTTAGCAGACGCTCTTATCCAGAGCGACTTACAGTTAGTGAGTGCATACATTTTTATACTGGCCCCCCATGGGAATCAAACCCACAACCCTGGCGTTGCAAGTGCCATGCTCTACCAACTGAGCTACACGGGACTCTTATATAAGACACTTAGTTACTGGCATATAAAACAGCTTTCATTGGTTTGAACCAGGGATGGGCATTTTTGATGGGGGTGGGGGCCACAAAAAATCGGAACTCATCATGAGGGGCTGTAGTGGCTTGCGGGTCTGCGTACCCACATCCATACCTCATACATCAGAGCCAGCCCTAGCAGTCAGAGCCAGTGACTGACATAACAAGACAAAAACTGCTGATGAACAACCCAATGTAAGAATTGCACCTTGTGTATTCTACTGTTCTAACTCTCAATACTAAGTTGAGACCCCGACTGAGTCCCCCCACTGAGACCTACAAAAGGTGGCCCATGACAAAAGGTGGTCCATGGGCTGCCAGTTGCCCATTCCTGGTTTGAACAGAAGCCACTTCATAATATGGCTGACCCCATTTAGTCGACAGGTCGATTGTTTGGTCAATAGGCTGTTGGTCACCGAGATTTCTTTAGTGGAGCAGTAGCAAATAAAAACATTTTAAAAAATAACATATATATATATACATATATATATATATATATATATATATATATATATATCATGGTGTACAAGACACCTGTCTGATTCGCCCTGAGTGTGGACTGATCCATTGTGGAGGCCGTGGGGATGGCACAGTCCATCCGTCTAAGACATGTGCTGCTGAAATATTATATGCTTATATTACATAAACAATGGTGCAACACTAATAAAAATAATATTATTTGATAACAAATGCGCTTTCTCCCGCGTTGGATAGCGGTCGCTGTCCACAGTTCTGAAACACATCAGTGCAATGTTGAACTGCTGCCTTTTCCTAGACCCTGTTGCTATGTGCATAATAGCAACGTTAACCAGGATATTGGTGTTGAGAACAATGCCGGAGGCAGCAGCAGAATGAGTAGATGAGAAAACAGCCCTTGCCTTATTGTCTTAGAAAAGTGAGGAGAGAGGAAACCCCAAGTTAATTAGGTCTATAATCAATAGCTTAACTGTTAAATGTGCCTGGCTTTATATATCTACAGAAATAAGACAGGTCCTGCTTCTGTTGCCTGTTTGAGTGTTTGTTTAATAGCCTACTAATTCCGTGAGCACCAAGCCTCACGCAACGACATGTCAAGTAAACAATTTCACAACCCCTGTTTCTTGATCTTCTTCTTCTTCTTCTTCTTCTTCTTCTTCTTATAATAAGTAATGTCATTATCATTAGTGGGCTTAGTATAACAGCCTTGTATAACAACCATCAAGCTGTAGGCCTAAGAGCACATCCTGTTTAGTCTTAATACCGTAACTTACTTAGGCCTACATTTAAATAATTATATAGGCTACTGTATCAATCAATCATTCATTCGTTAATGTCATCACACAGCATACAAGTCATTCATGATTTGAAATGCAATCAAGCATTGTAGTTTTACAATAAAATAAAGTCAGCCTTGAATAATTAGTTTAAACAATAAATAAACTGTTCCATTTCGGAAATTGCATTCACGAATGAGCGCGACTGTTTTTAGTCTTTGGTGTAATAAAGGCTAACAAAAACATACTCTCTGGTAAGCTTATACTTTATTTAGTGTTGTTTACATTGTTCCAAACGGTCAGAAAAATTATATTGTAAACCATACAGCACCTGTTTGGCACACATAATATGCACGCAGAGCTTGCTCCTTACATTATTTTTCTTGATCTCCAGTATTTTCCACAACTAGTCACCTGACTTTCCCTTTACCTCCTGAGCAACATGTAAATATTCCCCCGTTTTGAGTTTATTTGTCACGTCCTCTACATACATTTTTCTGTCACGTGTTACGGTGTTCAGTTTGTTATAACCAATTTATTGATGTGATTATGATATGCTATAGGCATGGTCTGCCGCTCATTAGGCAGGTTTAGGCAGCCGCCTATGCCGCAGATTGACGGGGGTGGTATCTTCTGAGCTAAACTGACCAAGATGCACCTCCAACAACAACACATTAAACCTGACAGAATTCTGCCAAAAACAATGACAATTTCTCTCAACCAGTGGCATATGGGCTTTTTAGGTGATAAGCAGTGCCCACTTTGTCAAAGGCAGGGGCACAAAATATTTTGCTGGTCCATTCCCAGCGCGCCTCTCCAGGGCTTCTAGAACATAAATCATGTAGCAGATATAGGATATGGTAGAAAGAGTATGACAATGTAATGAGACCAACACTTTTTACATAATGCAGGTTTCTTCGATCAAATAGCCTACCCTAAACGGCGCTCAATCAAATACAAAATGAGCTGTCATGTAAACAAAGCAACATATCCTACAAACAGGACAGGTCAAAGTAAAATTGACATTATGGAATGGAAAATCACAACTGTTGTCCAGGAGTTCACCCCATTGTCATGATTAGTGGTATCACGTTTGTATCTGTAAATTTTTTGACAAGCTGATCATAACGAAAAAGAAAATACTTTTGCATTTCCTGCTGTGTAAACACATTTTAAATAGGCTCGCGATAACTCCTGATCAAGTTGGGTAGCTGATATTCAGTGCTTAAATAGACAAATGGATTAGTTACATTTTCATTTTAGTCCTTTAGCAGACGCTCTTATCCAGAGCGACTTACAGGAGCTATTAGGGTTAAATGCCTTGCTCAACGGCACATCGACAGATTTTTCACCTAGTCGGCTCGGGGATTAGAACCAGCAACTTTTCGATTACTGGCACAACGCTCTTAACCACTAAGCTACCTGCCGTCCTAGTCACAGGAATCAGGACTAATAAAGCCAATACAATGGCCTGTTTTACAAACGGTGAACCTACCACTTGGATGGGCATTCATTAAATTCCATTGCGTGCCTACATGTTGGCTACACAACCTAGTAAGCTTGAGCAGACTTCTTTTGGACGTCTTTTTTAAAATCCTGTCTGCACGTCGTTTTTTCGTCTTTTACAAATGGTAGGCTTACCACATAGATGGGCATTCATAAAACTCAATTTCAGAAAACACTGTAGGCTACACCTCAGTAAGCATGGACCGACGACGCCTTTTGGACGTCTTTTTTTGGTGCAGTTCCGGACCGGCCTTGATTTCCACATCCACAGACATCAGTTTTTGGTCCGGACCAAATCTGAACCAATCATAGATGTCTTTGTTTGGTTCAGATTTGGTGCAGTCCAGACCGGCCTTGATTTCAATGTCCACAGACATAGATTTTGGTCCAGTCCGGCTGGTCCAGACCAGACAAAATCTGAACCATCATAGAGGTTTATGTTTGGTTCAGATTTTATCCAGTCTGGACCAGCCTTGATTTGGTCCAAACATAGACGTCCATAAAGTACTTATTTTCAACTTTCATTCTGAACAAAAAAATAAGCCTGATTTCAACATCCGAAAAAATCAATATTTCAGGAAAATAAGTACCTCAACTTCATTCAGAACCGAAAATGACCCTGATTTCAACATCTGGAAATACCTATTTTTCAATGTCCAGAAAATATGCCTTTTCAGCTTCCTGGAAAAAATATATTTTAAACATATAGAAAATACCTTTTCACCTTTCTTTCAGAAGCTAAATTGAACCTAACTTAAATGTCTGAAAAATACGTACAGTACCAGTCAAAAGTTTGGACAGGTACTATTCAAGGGTTATTCTTTATTTTTACTATTTTCTACATTGTAGAATAATAGTGAGGACATCAAAACTATGAAATAACACATATGGAATCATGTAGTAACCAAAATAGTAATATATTTCATATTTGAGATTCTTCAAAGTACCCACCCTTTGCCTTGATGACAGCTTTGCACACTCTTGGCATTCTCTCAACCAGCTTCATGAGGTAGTCACCTGGAATGCTTTTCCAACAGTCTTGAAGGACTTCCCACATATGCTGAGCACTTGTTGGCTGCTTTTCCTTCACTCTGTAGTCCAACTCATCCCAAACCATCTCAATTGGGTTGAGGTCGGGTGATTGTGGAAGCCAGGTCATCTGATGCAGCACTCCATCACTCTCCTTCTTGGTCAAATAGACCTTACACAGGGTCATTGTCCTGTTGAAAAACAAATGATAGTCCCACTAAGCGAAAACCAGATGGGATTGCGTATCGCTGCAGAATGCTGTGGTAGCCATGCTGGTTAAGTGTGCCTTGAATTCTAAATGAATCACAGACAGTGTCACTAGCAATGCACCCCCACACCATAACACCTCCTCCTCCATGCTTCACGGTGGGAACCACACGTGCGGAGATCATCCGTTCACCTACTCTTTGTCTCACAAAGACACGGCGGTTGGAACCAAAAATCTCAAATTTGGACTCATCAGACCAAAGGACAGATTTCCACCGGTCTAATGTCCATTGCTCATGTTTCTTGGCCAAGCAGGTCTCTTCTTCTTATTGGTGTCCTTTAGTAGTGGTTTCTTTGCAGCAATTCGACCATGAAGGCGTGATTCACACAGAGATGTGTCTGTTACTTGAACTCTGTGAAGCATTTATTTGGGCTGCAATTTCTGAGGCTGGTAACTCTAATGAACTTATCCTCTGCAGCAGAGGTAACTCTGGGTCTTCTTCTCTTCTTATTGGTGTCCTTTAGTAGTGGTTTCTTTGCATAAATTCGACCATGAAGGCCTGATTCACGCAGTCTCCTCTGAACAGCTGATGTGGAGATGTGTCTGTTACTTGAACTCTGTGAAGTATTTATTTGGGCTGCAATCTGAGGTGCAGTTAATTGCTGATTTCTGAGGCTGGTAACTCTAATGAACTTATCCTCTGCAGCAGAGGTACAGTGGAGAAAACAAGTATTTGATACACTGCCGATTTTGCAGGTTTTCCTACTTACAAAGCATGTAGAGGTCTGTAATTTTTATCATAAGTACACTTCAACTGTGAGAGATGGAATCTAAAACAAAAATCCAGAAAATCACATTGTATGATTTTTAAGTAATTCATTTGCATTTTATTGCATGAAATAAGTATTTGATACATCAGAAAAGCAGAACTTAATATTTGGTACAGAAACCTTTGTTTGCAATTACAGAGATCATACGTTTCCTGTAGGTCTTGACCAGGTTTGCACACACTGCAGCAGGGATTTTGGCCCACTCCTCCATACAGACCTTCTCCAGATCCTTCAGGTTTCAGGGCTGTCGCTGTGCAATACGGACTTTCAGCTCCCTCCAAGGATTTTCTATTGGGTTCAGGTCTGGAGACTGGCTAGGCCACTCCAGGACCTTGAGATGCTTCTTACGGAGCCACTCCTTAGTTGCCCTGGCTGTGTGTTTCGGGTCGTTGTCATGCTGGAAGACCCAGCCACAACCCATCTTCAATGCTCTTACTGAGGGAAGGAGGTTGTTGGCCAAGATCTCGTGATACATGGCCCCATCCATCCTCCCCTCAATACGGTGCAGTCGTCCTGTCCCCTTTGCAGAAAAGCATCCCCAAAGAATGATGTTTCCACCTCCATGCTTCACGGTTGGGATGGTGTTCTTGGGGTTGTACTCGTCCTTCTTCTTCCTCCAAACACGGCGAGTGGAGTTTAGACCAAAAAGCTCTATTTTTGTCTCATCAGACCACATGAGCTTCTCCCATTCCTCCTCTGGATCATCCAGATGGTCATTGGCAAACTTCAGATGGGCCTGGACATGCGCTGGCTTGAGCAGGGGGACCTTGCGTGCGCTACAGGATTTTAATCCATGACGGCATAGTGTGTTACTAATGGTTTTGTTTGAGACTGTGGTCCCAGCTCTCTTCAGGTCATTGACCAGGTCCTGCCGTGTAGTTCTGGGCTGATCCCTCACCTTCCTCATGATCATTGATGCCCCACGAGGTGAGATCTTGCATGGAGCCCCAGACCGAGGGTGATTGACCGTCATCTTGAACTTCTTCCATTTTCTAATAATTGCGCCAACAGTTGTTGCCTTCTCACCAAGCTGCTTGCATATTGTCCTGTAGCCCATCCCAGCCTTGTGCAGGTCTACAACTGTATCCCTGATGTCCTTACACAGCTCTCTGGTCTTGGCCATTGTGGAGAGGTTGGAGTCTGTTTGATTGAGTGTGTGGACAGGTGTCTTTTATACAGGTAACGATTTCAAACAGGTGCAGTTAATACAGGTAATGAGTGGAGAACAGGAGGGCTTCTTAAAGAAAAACTAACAGGTCTGTGAGAGCCGGAATTCTTACTGGTTGGTAGGTGATCAAATACTTATGTCATGCAATAAAATGCAAATTAATTATTTTAAAAATCATACAATGTGATTTTCTGGATTTTTGTTTTAGATTCCGTCTCTCACAGTTGAAGTGTACCTATGATAAAAATGACAGACTTCTACATGCTTTGTAAGTAGGAAAACCTGTCAAATTGGCAGTGTATCAAATACTTGTTCTCCCCACTGTATGTCATATTAGTGCACATAAAGATTAATGCAAATTATTCTCTATTGAACAAAAAATGTATAATTCTGGAGCCCTATTTTGACGGTAAAATATAACAATAATGGCCTAATTATCAACCCCAAACTCATGACAATCACTGCATTAGGATGCATTGCATCAATCATGCATTCCTGCTTAGATATGTTAGATGTAACAACTTATTTATTGAATGCCATCTCAGTAAGTCTATTACACTTCTTATTAAGCATTTTGAATCACTTTATGAGATTATTACAAATTGTTCTATTGCGTGACACCGCAAATATTTTTGGGGGGCTGCGACCAAATCACGGGCTGGTGCCATCAACTGAAAAAGTTAGTGGCACCAGTGCCATCAGGAAAAACGTTAGTCTGGAGCCCTGACCAAGTTACACTACTCAAAAGGCACCTAATTGGAGGAATGACCCACATGGCATGTTAGCTTTAGCTTGTGCTGAGTAAAGGGGGATTGCCTGTTAGCTTTAGCATTGGGATGGCATGTTAGCTTTTGTGCTAGCCTTAGCTACGGCTGTAGCGGTCAAGACATTTTGTCATACGGTACCTGTCATGCAAATGACTGCCGGTCTTACGGTAACTGACCGTTAATTAACATAAATACGTTTAGCATCTCAGGCCTCCACGCATACAAGCCGCATCTACATTTTTAAAAAGGTATAATAAATCCATTTAATATACAACATCACAATAAATCCATTATTTATTTTAGGCAGGTCTAAAGAAACATTTTGATATAAAGAAAATGTATTTCAGAAGAACAGAATAGCATCCCACTGGGCATAGTGAATTCAATATGAAATCAACAAAACATTTCACCATGCCATTGAATTTAGGATAAAAGTTAGGTGAAAAAAAGACCAAATGCCCTTATGTTGATGACTTTTTGCAAATCCAATTAGTTTTCCACATTGAATCAACGTCATTACATTTTTGGGGTTGAAATGACGTGGAAACAACGTTGATCAACCAGATTTTTCCCAGTGGAATATTCTGAGTCGGCCTACTGTATGTTATCTGGCTATGTGCCATTCCAATGGCAGCATAGGCTAGTTAATTTAGCAGACAAGATATGCTTATAAATTCCATGCCATTATTTTATATTATATGATTTTAAAGTAAGAAGAATATAACTAAAAATAACAGAATAAAATAGAAAGGATATTTTTCCCTTTCCTGAGCGAGTGCGCATAAGAGCTACCGTAAAACTTCAATTAAACGCAGAGTATCAAATAGCTGCTTGTCCCTTTTAATAGCCGGGCAACAACACACATTTCAGCAAATAAACGCCTGTTTTAAATAAACACAGGGTCTAAATGAATTACCATAAATGGTTTACGAGGTTTAATGTTTGATTTGTTACATTAAATAATTCAGTAATGATTTGAAAAAAATATGGCAATCATCTGTTTTTATCGGCAGTAAGATACTGATAGCAATTGGCTGCTAACAGCTGAGAACTGTTAGCTAACTGGCAAGCACAAAAACTTTGGGAGTAAAAACCGTCCAATCGCCCTTTAGTGGCGAAAGTAAGAACTGCCGAAAATGCACAGTCAAAGAGGAGAATAATAATCATAATAATATAATTATTTATCATAATTATCATTTAGCAGACGCTTTTATCCAAAGCGACTTACAGTCATATTGTCAAGGAATTTTAATGTATTTATTTTAATAAAGGGATACTAAGACAAAAGAAACGTGACAGTGTGTAAATGATAACACATTAGTGCAGGAAGAAGACATTTATTAAAATGCTGGATGTGAATGCTGGAATTAAACAATTAACTATGCAAATGAGCAAAAGCTGTGTGCATTAAGGAAATAGTTTTGTTCAGTGATTTAAGCAAATAAACGCCCGGGCTATTAATTTAAGTTTTACGGTATGTTGAGCGTAAAAGTCATCATTTGAAACAGGTCCTATACACTAGATTTAGAATCATTTTGCAACTTTAGTTGTGAATGATACAAACCTTAGAATGTCTTAGAAATCAAAACATATATGGACTGCATGATGTGGCTATATTGATGATTGGGAAATTTTCACAAAAAAAGCTTCCTTGCCTCAGGCTGCACATGCTGTTCTCCCATCAAGTGATAATATTTTCACCCATCAGACTATTCTCAATTTAATCTTGTCTTTACTAATATGTGAAGTTAGTTTCGATTTAGAATGGGCCATTTATCAAATGGGCAGGAACAGAGGCAGGGGGATAAAGACATGTCATCCGTATGCACTCGAAAAGCGCCGGGAAGGCTACTCCGGTTTTACAGCAGAGCAATGTGCTTAATATTAGCAGCTGATAAATACATATAGTCTCTCCTGAGCCTGTTGGGGAGTTGCAGCGATGAGACAAGATAGTAACTACCAATTGGGGAGAAAAATGGGATGAAATATAAATAATAACAAAGCAAAAAATACAGTGGGGAAAAAAAGTATTTAGTCAGCCACCAATTGTGCAATTTCTCCCACTTAAAAAGATGAGAGAGGCCTGTAATTTTCATCATAGGTACACGTCAACTATGACAGACAAAATGAGATTTTCTTTTCTCCAGAAAATCACATTGTAGGATTTTTAATGAATTTATTTGCAAATTATGGTGGAAAATAAGTATTTGGTCAATAACAAAAGTTTCTCAATACTTTGTTATATACCCTTTGTTGGCAATGACACAGGTCAAAAGTTTTCTCTAAGTCTTCACAAGGTTTTCACACACTGTTGCTGGTATTTTGGCCCATTCCTCCATGCAGATCTCCTCTAGAGCAGTGATGTTTTGGGGCTGTCGCTGGGCAACACAGACTTTCAACTCCCTCCAAAGATTTTCTATGGGGTTGAGATCTGGAGACTGGCTAGGCCACTCCAGGACCTTGAAATGCTTCTTACGAAGCCACTCCTTCGTTGCCCGGGTGGTGTGTTTGGGATCATTGTCATGCTGAAAGACCCAGCCACGTTTCATCTTCAATGCCCTTGCTGATGGAAGGAGGTTTTCACTCAAAATCTCACGATACTTGGCCCCATTCATTCTTTCCTTTACACGGATCAGTCGTCCTGGTCCCTTTGCAGAAAAACAGCCCCAAAGCATGATGTTTCGACCCCCATGCTTCACAGTAGGTATGGTGTTCTTTGGATGCAACTCAGCATTCTTTGTCCTCCAAACACGACGAGTTGAGTTTTTACCAAAAAGTTCTATTTTGGTTTCATCTGACCATATGACATTCTCCCAATCCTCTTCTGGATCATCCAAATGCACTCTAGCAAACTTCAGACGGGCCTGGACATGTACTGGCTTAAGCAGGGGGACACGTCTGGCACTGCAGGATTTGAGTCCCTGGCGGCGTAGTGTGTTACTGATGGTAGGCTTTGTTACTTTGGTCCCAGCTCTCTGCAGGTCATTCACTAGGTCCCCCCGTGTGGTTCTGGGATTTTTGCTCACCGTTCTTGTGATTATTTTAACCCCACGGGGTGAGATCTTGAGCCCCAGATCGAGGGAGATTATCAGTGGTCTTGTATGTCTTCCATTTCCTAATAATTGCTCCCACAGTTGATTTCTTCAAACCAAGCTGCTTACCTATTGCAGATTCAGTCTTCCCAGCCTGGTGCAGGTCTACAATTTTGTTTCTGGTGTCCTTTGACAGCTCTTTGGTCTTGGCCATAGTGGAGTTTGGAGTGTGACTGTTTGAGGTTGTGGACAGGTGTCTTTTATACTGATAACAAGTTGAAACAGGTGCCATTAATACAGGTAACGAGTGGAGGACAGAGGAGCCTCTTAAAGAAGAAGTTACAGGTCTGTGAGAGCCAGAAATCTTGCTTGTTTGTAGGTGACCAAATACTTATTTTCCACCATTTTTTTTTTTCTCAATTTGTCTGTCATAGTTGACGTGTACCTATGATGATAATTACAGGCCTCTCTCATCTTTTTAAGTGGGAGAACTTGCACAATTGGTGGCTGACTAAATACTTTTTCCCCCCACTGTATATTTGCAGTAGCCTATAGGCCAGACCAGTTATGTCCCAAAGACATCTTAAATCTTTTTTTTTTTTGGCCTTGCGCAATGTGCGGTAGGCTATTAGGTTATGTATTGTATAACAGCACAATCATTATTTTAATTCAGGCTTTTTTCGGGCTTGGGCTCATATATAGGCCTATGCATATTCTTAAGCTCTAATATGTTTCTAGATGTTCTACATGTGATGTCTTAAATGCTTTAAATTTATCTCAACGGTCAAGTGGAATTTGACTACGGTCATGAGTCATGACTGCCGGTGTGGCGGTAATACGGTAACCGCAACAGCCCTAGCCTTAGCTCAAGTTGAATTAGAGGCTGCAGTCTTACAGCCTAGTGTGAGTTGAGCTGGTCACTGCAGAGCTGTCTCCTTTAAGGGGTCTTTCATAAGAGAGAGGGAGCGTGCTCCAACACGTAGAACATTCCAGACCACAGCTCCTCTAGATTTACAGCCTTCTCCTACACCTCCTACACCTCCATCACACACGGCACGGCACCACCTTGCCACAACACTACTCCTTCCCTTTCATACTATCTATCTACTGTGCCATCACACTCAAACTGTAAACGCATATGCCATTCATATCAACATACAGTGCTTTGAAAATAAAAATATGCTGAATGTAGGACATAGCCTTTGCCATGGAGCCTCAAACAGGAAAGAACCAACTGAAAAAGAACTTCTGCGTGTTCTAGAAAAGTTACTCCTATCATCCATCATCTCAGTAAGCTGTGAGAGAACCTCAACCTCAGTGTGTGAGCGCAATGTGAGTGTGAGTGTGAGACTTGTCCCGAACCCACTATTGCGTTGTCTTGGCTGTGTGCTTAGGGTTGTTGTCCTGCTGGAAGGTGAACCTTCGCCCCAGTCTGTGTGTACGTGTATATCCTGACCCGACCCCAAGATAACGGTAGTTATCCTGAGCCTTCCTTTGCCCTGGGATGCTATTTGGTGTGAACGTCTGGTGACCTTCACCACCAGTGTCCACATTGGTCTCCACACACACACACACACACACACACACACACACACACACACACACACACACACACACACACACACACACACACACACACAAAAGACACAGAGTGCAGGCCAATTAAAAGTCACGCAGAGTGAGTGCTGTACCCCTGTGTCTCAGAGAGTGGCCTTCCTGCCCAATGAACACCCAAGACCTTAGGGGTAACAGATGGCCTGGTTAAATAACACACTGGTGTGTGTGTGTGTGTGTGTGTGTGTGTGTCAGTCAGTCCTCTTCCCTGCAATCACATGACCCTGCCACCCTGTTGCAAGGGTGAGAACTGGAAACAGTTCCTATTCTCTTCTGCCTATTCCTTCATATAGCTAATTACTTTTCTTTGGAATATCAAACAACAAAAAACACAAAACATACCTTCCTGACTGAGTCATCAGATGAAAATGAAGATGCTGGTGCTTGACATTGACTTGGAGAGTATCGTATGATTCGTATTTGAGTCATCCTCGTCTGGCTCTGCTACCCTGATGCCTCCTCCATTCATCACCTGATCTGTCTTTAGCATCACCATCATCCATAAATCTATCCACTTACATAAACAGCAGACAAGAGGAAGCATTGTACCTGGTAACCTGGAACTGGTGCTATGTGTGTTTATGAGAGAAAACCATGCAGCTCAGTAACAAGACTTGGCGTGATACAGACACTGAGAGTGATATTCTTAACAAGACTTAACAGTGGAGGGAAGCAGGCAAAGAGGATCAGATTACATATTTCCTGCCTATTTGATATTGTAGCCACTTTAATAGATCAACAAGGGCAGGGGAGATCACTTTACCCTGGGTTATGTGTTATGGCAAAAGGGTTATGCCACAATATTGCAAAGTATCAGCTCTTAAAACTGGATATATCACCTTTATAAAGTATGTAAAACATCTATTATTTGTGAAACATCTATGTCAACCTTTAAAAGGGTTTATGAAGCTTTTACGCCTTATTATTTACATAGTGTGACCTCTGACAAATTTTACGAGGGGAACAGACTGAGCCACAGACTGAGGCATAACAGGTACTGAGAAAGGGAGAGGCAGGGACACAGAAAATCAAATCTTCAAAGTTCAAACAGCAGGTGGGCGTTTTACCCTGCTGGCAAGCATGGCTATAGAGTGCATTTGGAAAGTATTCAGACCCCTTGACTTTCCCACATTTTGTTATGTTACAGCCTTATTTTAAAATGGATTAAATCATTTTTTCCCCCTCATCAATCTACACACAATACCGCATAATGACAAAGCAAAAACAGGTTTTCTGAAATGTTTGCAAATGTATAAAAATACCCTTTACTCAGTACTTTGTTGAAGCACCTTTGGCAGCGATTACAGCCTTGAGTCTTCTTGGGTATGACGCTACAAGCTAGGCACACCTGTATTTGGGGAGCTTCTCCCATTCTTCTCTGCAGATCCTCTGCAGATCCTCTCAAACTCTGTCAAGTTGGATGGGGAGCGTTGCTGCACAGCTATTTTCAGGTCTCTCCAGAGATGTTCGATCGGGTTCAAGTCCGGGCTCTGGCTGGGCCACTCAAGGACATTCAGAGACTTGTCCCGAACCCACTATTGCGTTGTCTTGGCTGTGTGCTTAGGGTTGTTGTCCTGCTGGAAGGTGAACCTTCGCCCCAGTCTGAGGTCCTAAGCACTCTGGAGCAGGTTTTCATCAAGGATCTCTCAGTACTTTGCTCCGTTCATCTTTCCCTCGATCCTGACTAGTCTCCCAGTCCCTGCCGCTGAAAAACATCCCCACAGCATGATGCTGCCACCACCATGCTTCAACGTAGGGATGGTGCCAGGTTTCCTCAAGACGTGACACTGGCATTCAGGCCAAAGAGTTCAATCTTGAGTTCATCAGACCAGAGAATCTTGTTTCTCATGGTCTGAGAGTCCTTTAAGTGCATTTTGGCAAACTCCAAGCGGACTGTCATGTGTCTTTTACTGAGGAGTGGCTTCCGTCTGGCCACTCTACCATAAAGGCCTGATTGGCGGAGTGCTGCAGAGATGGTTGTCCTTCTGGAAGGTTCTCCCATCTCCACAGAGGAACTTTGGAGCTCTGCCAGAGTGACCATCTGGTTCTTGGTCACCTCCCTGACCAAGGCCCTTCTCCCCCGATTGCTCAGTTTTGCCGGGCGGCCAGCTCTAGGAAGAGTCTATGTGGTTCCACACTTCTTCCTTTGAAGAATGATGGAGGCTACTGTGTTCTTGGGAACTTTCAGTGCTGCAGAATTTTGTTGGTACCCTTCCCCAGATATGGGCCTCGACACAAACTTGTTTCGGAGCTCTACGGACAAATCCTTTGACCTCATGACTTGGTTTTTGCTCTGACATACACTGTCAACTGTGGGACCTTATATAGACTGGTGTGTGCCTTTCCAAATCATGTCCAATCAATTGAATTTACCACAGGTGGACTCCAATCAAGTTGTAGAAACATGTCAAGGATGATCAATGGAAACAGGATGCACCTGAGCTTAATTTCGAGTCTCATAGCAAAGGGTCTGAATACTTTTGTAAATAAGGTATTTCTGTATTTTATTTTTTATGAATTTGCAAAAATGTATAAAAACCTGTTTTTGCTTTGTCATTATGGGGTATTGTGTGTAGATTGATGAGGACAATAAATAAATAAAATCCATTTTAGAATAAACAATAAACAAAATGTGGAAAAGGGAAGGGGTCTGAATACTTTCTGAATGCACTGTTACTATTACTCATTGTATTTATTCCTCGTGTTATTCTTTTTTCTATTTTTCTCTCTGCCTTTTTGGGACGTTAAGGAAGCATTTCACTATTAGTCTACAAATGTTGTTTACAAAGCAAGTGACAAATACAATTTGATTTGATGGCTGTTGTTCTAATGCAGGTTTGATTTAAGCCCCATTCTTCTGAGCCCCCTCAGCCCTAAGCAGCCCTGAGCTGACGAAAACAAAATGCTTGGATACAGAGAAGTGACCTGCTTCCTGCATGCCACACTGCCAGGAGAAAACCCAACTCAACCCAACTCTGCCTGTGTTTGTCCCTTTCTACGTCTCCCCCATTTTTCTTAACCATCAACAGCATCGTGGAGGTCCTACCCAAGGTTATTATAGTTTTGTGATTTAATATTAGATTAGATTTCTATTCGTTTTTAGATTTTATTATAAATTCAGTTTAGTTTCAGTTAGATTTCAGACTTGATTTACTCATTTCTATTTTGTTTCTGTTTGATAAAAACATTTATATTTGGCTTTTATATTATTTTGTTTCAGTTTTAGTGTTAGGGACAGAATGTAGCCTATGAGTGGGAGGCTAGGAGAGGCCAGGAGCATATATGTATTGTAGGCCTATAGTTTGTTTTTTGGGGCTGTCACTTCTTGCCACTCAGTAATACATAAGGTGATAGGCCTAGGACCATAGACTTGGATAGACATAACATCTCTGTATCTGTGTCATGAAGGAGTATGTGAGAGCATGGACAGCCCCACTGAGGCCATCTCCATCTTGAAATAGTCCATTTTCTTCTTCACAAGTCAAATTCATTGGCTGATCCCTCCTGATGACCCGGCTGTCACGACTCCAACTGGGTCATCAGGAGGGATCAGCCAATGAAGTTGGAAGTCCAGCCCAGTTGACTGAATCAAAATGGTGAAAGTCCTCAATGACGTTGCCCATACTAACACAGGCTTTTGGCCACTAGAGTACTTCATACAACTCCATGGCCAGGACATAGGTTTGGTTAGGTTTAAATTATAATTCAATCCTAATGTGACTTGGATTTAAAGGATAAGCGCCTAGACTGGTGCAAGAAATACGGTGAAATATGTTTACCTCAATTCAATGCTTTTTGTTTTGTTTTGTAGTAGATGTAAGAAGAATCAAGTACCTTTACCGTTATATAACAGAAAGAGAGGAAAAAACAACAAATGAAGTCATGGCACATTCGACATGTAATGATTATGTAATATTAAACATGTATCACTGACTAACCCCTTCAAATAGGGTTAATAAAAACAGCTGCAACAAGAGCAAAAAACATAAGCAAGACAACACTTCTTCACAAATCCATCAGTTCACAGCAAACCAGCCAGCTTGTGTGTCTGTGTGTCTGTGTGTGTGTGTGTGTGTGTGTGTGTGTGTGCGTGTGTGTGTTAGGGTTTCCGTTAGGAAAATGTGGCGGCAGACATTTGATAAACTAACTGGACCCATATGCATTGGGTGCATAACCTGATCAGGGCGTCCACCCACAGTGCTCAGAATGAAATAAATCACATTTAGATTATGGTAATTCATATTAACAGAACATGCAAGTTGAGGATGCAACGATGTGCGGTCCTTCTTACCGAATTCTGATGCGCACTTTGAAGATGTTAGAATAACTGTCCACATGTATTTTCCTCAGCCAACAAGACGAGTAACGAAGAGCAAAATCACCAGCCTATGTCAATCTACTATCCCCATAGTAGAAAACTTGACCTATTCTCTGGTCAGCGTGTCGAGAAAGAAATAGCCTATTCCAAACAGACTCTTGAGACAGTAGCGGAACGATAGATCTCATATTCATACAACCAATAGGCCAAGGCTACATTAAAAAACATTAAAAAGCAATGAGTCTGATGCAACAGGTCAGAATGTTTAGCTTAAAATGTTTATAAA
The DNA here is from genome assembly GCF_020615455.1 of Coregonus clupeaformis. Taxonomy (NCBI): domain Eukaryota; kingdom Metazoa; phylum Chordata; class Actinopteri; order Salmoniformes; family Salmonidae; genus Coregonus; species Coregonus clupeaformis. The sequence goes on from NW_025533582.1 coordinate 289,453, forward strand.
CTATTATTTTTTTCATATTATAAGCACACTAATGCACACAAGGCAGTAGGCTACGTGCGAATGTTCATTCCATAATGCAATTAGCGGGAAAACAAGGTTGTCAAAAGCGCACCGCACATACGAGCGGTTTCATCTGACAGAGAAGAAAATAGAGCTGGACGATATGGACAAAAATCCATATTGCAAAAAAATAAATAAATCCATAACGATAAATTGCAATGAATACATTTTTGGGGAGGGGCACAGGTACTCTAGAGGCTGCTGTTGGCAAGACTACAGTTACGCTTCATTAGCGCCCTTTTTACACCAGGTCAAAGAAATGGCCATATTAGCCTAAGTTATTTGGTTACCATGTGATCCAGCATATGATTTATAAGATGATATAATGCTGCTATTTTAAACATTCATTTAGTTATGCATTTATTTCTGATTTCTGTCCATTAGTATATTGGTGTTTGGTAATTGCAGCATATTATTTGCTCCAAACAATCAAAATGTAGGCCTATAACTTTTTGCTCAATTATATTTAACTTTATTACAACACATATCGATCGCGAGGTGAACTCAATGGCCAAAACACTGCAACCTCGTCCATCCATTTAGGTTGGTGGCTTTCACGACATTTGTGATGCGTTCATTACATTTGTGATGCTCCTTTGGCTGATCCCAGGCTAGCTAGTCCCGCAGCCTCTGGCCTGGGCTATTATCTCCCCAGTGTGGTCCTCTGCAGATGTAGTGCAGTGTCAATTACATGTAGGGCTCCAGTTGTTGTCGCGAAAAAGTGCACCTGTTTCAGCTCCGATGTTATTTTGGCATGGCATTTCTTGTACATGGCATTTTGTATTTCTTGTCCAGAGTGTGAACCATCTCCTTGAACTCACTTTGTTCAACTGCTGAATATGTGGCCATGTTTTTTGCGATGTGGTACGTTATGGCATCTTGTTAGGGAGTTGTGTGTGCAAACGATTCCATAATGGATTGTTGACTGGACTTTGCTCACTTGTTGTCCTCTGCCTCATTTTTCTTCGCCATGCATTCGTCATGCTGTACCATTTGCCTGTGTTTCAAATGGTGGAATAAATTGCTCATGTTTCCTCGAGTGGTTGCTATAGTTATGCAACAGTTCAAGCACACTGCCTCACTCTGCTCGATGTCACTAGGTTTAACAACAAAATAAGCCCAAATAACAGACACAGCATTATTTGGCAGTAATTGTTATTGGTTTCTGGGACTGCATTTTCTTCGTCTCTGTTCATTTCCCCCCACTAATGAACAAAGCTTCCACTAGCAACATCACTTGTGAAAGCTGCCAACAACAGGTGTGGGAAGCATGGGATAGAACACGGCTCTGATTGGCTGCTGTAGTCTTGATTCAAATGAAACTGCATAGATCAAAGTGTTGAGCTCCCGGAGCTCAATTATTTTTTAAATGCCGTATCGCTTTGATATATACCGCGCCGCTCCTTAGACTATTGTTTAATGCATGAAGGAACATTGTGTAATCACCGAAAATTACCGACATATACAAAACTGCTTCGGTATGAGTTAGCAATGCTGGTGTCGGTAATTTTCGGTGTATCATCCCAGCTCTAGATGAAAATATCCATTAAAAATGTAGAAAGAGGAGAGCTCTGATATGCAACAACTAGCATGGGTTGCTAATATGACTAGGACTGTGCCTTTGGCTACTGAACAATGAAAGAAAGTTGATATAAAATAATAGCCTCCACGGATATGGTCTGATTTTGGCTAGGCTACTTTGAAGCAAGGTCAGACAGACATGACTCATAATACTGTATGAGGTAAAACGTTCAGGTTTCAATCAATAAAGTATATGTTTTCAAAATGCATACTGCCTCCAGCTCAATGCAAAGTGGTGTGTGATGTGCTGATGAAGCCTGCCTTCTGTTGCCTATGCATTTTATATTTGATATGCTGTAGCAGCAGCTCTCATGCTGTCTGACAGATATTCAGCTCAAAGGCTCTGTATCTGTATGCTGTACGCATGTGATAAATAAGATACATAACAAATATACTGTACACACACACCAATTTAATTCCACTAAATTATGCAAATTAACCTATAGACCAATAAGCATGACCAGTCAAATGTGTTTCCATCGACTGGTATTTCCATCAATTAATAGGCTAAAAAGCATTATTTCTCAAATGGGATTTTTTGTTCTTCTCCCTGACAATTGGCCGGCGACAATTTTATTTATCGGCTTTTCTATTTTTTTATCGGCCAATAGCCGGCTATTACCGGCTAACGGAAAACCTTGGTTTGTGTGTGTGTGCCTTTCTGTTCAACCAAACAAGATTTTCTGGTGTATCTCTGCGTTCCAGAGATGTGGTCGTTCGGTTTCTCATGCCTGATGATAGTTGTCCACATACAGAGAATATTCTCACCACGAACGCTATGGGGCAGAAACCAGATCAAGTGCCACAGGGCACAGCTTTGGATAAACAGCCATCCTTGCCTGCCAGATCTGGAGAGGTGACTCTGTTAACATGCTCCACTTTACCTCTTTCAGGTATTTCCGCAGCTCACACGGGGCACTTAATGCCCTGCCAGGTTGACCCTCCGGCTGGACAGTGACCCCAGACACAATCTTTGATGCGAGGAATCTATATAAGAAGCACTGTGGTCAAGATGCTTGCTGGATTCATCGTGCTGGCATATTCCTGGGGTCCTGCTGCTCCACGGCTGTACTCTCTGATTTGCTGAAGTACAAAAGACTCTGCTTCCCTCATCAGTGGCTCCATCTCTGTTGAGTGAAGTACCAGAGACACACTTAGGTCCATCAGGCAAGCTGCTGCAGGGGTTGGATCGAAGTTGGCTGCCGGAGGATTCACTATGCAGGCAAAACGCTCATGCAGTGACTTCAGGAGGACCTGTGCTAACTGTTTTACAACAGTAGTTGACTGCAAGTGTTACTCAAGGTTGAGAAGGCATGGTACCACATCAGACAGCAACTGGCTGTCAGTTTGAAGGTGGTCAGTGTGGATTGCGAATGGCTCCAGCAACTTCACAGGCTGCTCTAGCTTGGCCCAGTCACTGGTCAGCAAGTTGGTCGGTGTGGATTGCGAACGGGACCAGCAACTTCACAAGCTTCACAAACTTTTAACCCAACTTTTAACCTAAATCCAATGACATGGTGATATTTGTTGTTGATTTCATGTTGAATTAACGTTAGTTGACAACTCAACCAAACGTAAATCAAAACTAGATGTTGAACTGACGTCTGTGGCCAGTGGGTAGGCCTATTTGAAACATCGGCATCTACTGGCAACATTTACCCACCAGATTCAGAAGCTCGAAAACCCCACTAGAAAAAAAAGCTTGAAAACCCTATTTGATTTTGGCCCAAAGTTTAGAAGAAAAAAATACAACTAAACATAATTTATGATGGTTTTTATTTTATTTCATTTTGCAGCCAAATATAATAGTTTTTGTATAGTTTTAGTTTTTCAAATATTTTTCGATTTTATTTTTTATTTCAGTTTGCTAAATTGTTTTTCCAATTGTAGTTTTTATTTTAGTTTCAGTTTTCATTTACTATAATAACCTTGGTCTCACCTCACACACACGCACAGACACACGCACGCACGCATGCATACATGCACACACACACACACACACACACGTACAGTGAGGGAAAAAAGTATTTGATCCCCTGCTGATTTTGTACGTTTGCCCACTGACAAAGAAATGATCAGTCTATAATTTTAATGGTAGGTTTATTTGAACAGTGAGAGACAGAATAACAACAAAAAAATCCTGAAAAACGCATGTCAAAAATGTTATAAATTGATTTGCAATCTTGGGTCATTGTCATGCTGGAATACCCATCCACGACCCATTTTCAATGCCCTGGCTAAGGGAAGGAGGTTCTCACCCAAGATTTGACGGTACATGGCCCCGTCCATCGTCCCTTTGATGCGGTAAAGTTGTCCCCTTAGCAGAAAAACACCCCCAAAGCATAATGTTTCCATCTCCATGTTTGACAGTGGGGATGGTGTTCTTGGGGTCATAGGCAGCATTCCTCCTCCTCCAAACACGGCGAGATGAGTTGATGCCAAAGAGCTCCATTTTGGTCTCATCTGACCACAACACTTTCACCCAGTTCTGCTCTGAATCATTCAGATGTTCATTGGCAAACTTCAGACGGGCATGTATATGTGCTTTCTTGTGCAGGGGGACCTTGCGGGCGCTGCAGGATTTCAGTCCTTCATGGCGTAGTGTGTTACCAATTGTTTTCTTGGTGACTATGGTCCCAGCTTCCTTGAGATCATTGACAAGATCCTCCCGTGTAGTTCTGGGCTGATTCCTCACCATTCTCATGATCATTGCAACTCCACGAGGTGAGATCTTGCATGGAGCCCCAGGCCGAGGGAGTTATTTTGTGTTTCTTCCATTTGCGAATAATCGCACCAACTGTTGTCACCTTCTCACCAAGCTGCTTGGCGATGGTCTTGTAGCCCATTCCAGCCTTGTGTATGTCTACAATCTTGTCCCAGACATCCTTGGAGAGCTCTTTGGCCTTGGCCATGGTGGAGAGTTTGGAATCTGATTAATTGATTGCTTCTGTGGACAGGTGTCTTTTATACAGGTAACAAACTGAGATTAGGAGCACTCCCTTTAAGTGTGTGCTCCTAATCTCAGCTTGTTACCTGTATAAAATACACCTGGGAGCCAGAAATCTTTCTGATTGAGAGGGGGTCAAATACTTATTTCTCTCATTAAAATGCAAATCAATTTATAACATTTTTGACATGTGTTTTTCAGGATTTTTTTGTTGTTATTCTGTCTCTCACTGTTCAAATAAACCTACCCTTAAAATTATAGACTGATCATTTCTCTGTCAGTGGGCAAACGTACAAAATCAGCAGGGGATCAAATACTTTTTTCCCTCACTGTACGTACATACACACGCACACACACACGCACACATACATGCGATAGGACATCTGACAACTTCTCACTATTTTAACCTACTTCCCTAGACACACAGACTCACATCACTGTGAAAAGCAAGCACAGTGTAGGTGATGAATCTACAGGGGATTGCACACTAGACTTGAAAATGACTGTCGTAAAATATAATTTACACTAATTAATTATATTCCTGACTTCAAATTGAGTTCTAATTTACAATTAAAAAACCAGGAGGAGGATAAACAGGGATCACTTTTAGTGTCAGCCTAGACACATATAAACATCTGCATAAATTAAGAAAGAGCCTATAAAAGGAGAGTTCATAGTCTGGGGTAGTAATTCAATCACTCACACTTTGAGAGGTTAATGCATTTCTTTTTTCTTTAAGAGGAAGAGAGAGAAAGTCAAATGTCTACTGTTTGCTGAAGTTCTGGTGCTTCTGTCACCAACCAAGGAGGGCCTTCAACAGCCCCTAGATCTTCTGCACAGATTCTGTCAGACCTGGGCCCTGCCAGTAAATCTCAGTAAGACTAAAATAATGGTGTTCCAAAAGAGGTCCAGTTGCCAGGACCACAAATACAAATTCCATCTAGACACCGTTGCCCTAGAGCACACAAAAAACTATACATAACTCTGCCTAAAAATAAGCGCCACAGGTAACTTCCACAAAGCTCTGAACAATCTGAGAGACAAGGCAAGAAGGGCCTTCTATGCCATCAAAAGGAACATAACATTTGACATACCAATTAGGATCTGGCAAAAAATAATTGAATCAGTTATAGAACCCATTGCCCTTATGGTTGTGAGGTCTGGGGTCCACTCACCAACCAAGAATTCACAAAATGGGACAAACACCAAATTGAGACTCTGCATGCAGAATTCTGCAAAAATATCCTCTGTGTACAACAAAAAACACCAAATAATACATGCAGAGCAGAATTAGGCCGATACCCGCTAATTATCAAAATCCAGAAAAGAGCCGTTATATTCTATAACCACTTAAAAGGAAGCGATTCCCAAACCTTCCATAACAAAGCCATCACCTACAGAGAGATTAAGTTGGAGAAGAGTCCCCTAAGCAAACTGGTCCTGGGGCTCTGTTCACATACACAAACAGACCCCACAGAGCCCCAGGACAACAACACATTTAGACCCAACCAAATCATGAGAAAACAAAAAGAGAATTACTTGACACATTGGAAAGAATTAACAAAAAAACAGAGCAAATTAGAATGCTATTTGGCCCTAAACAGAGAGTACACAGTGGCAGAATACCTGACCAATGTGACTGACCCAAACTTAAGGAAAGCTTTGACTATGTACAGACTCAGTGAGCATAGCCTTGCTATTGAGAAAGGCCACCGTAGGCAGACCTGGCTCTCAAGAGAAGACAGGCTATGTGCACACTGCCCACAAAATGAGGTGGAAACTGAGCTGCACTTCCTAACCTCCTGCCAAATGTATGACCATATTAGAGACACACATTTCCCTCAGATTACACAGATCCACAAAGAATTAAAAAACAAACCCAATTTTGATAAACTCCCATATCTACTGTGTGAAATACCACAGTGTGCCATCACAGCAGCAAGATTTGTGACCTGTTGCCACAAGAAAAGGGCAACCAGTGAAGAACAAACACCATTGTAAATACCATTGTAAATACAATACAAATTCATTTTCCCATTTGTACTTTAACTATTTGCACATTGTTACAACACTGTATATATACATAACATGACATTTTAAATCTCTTTATTCTTTTGGAACATCTGAGTGTAATGTTTACTGTTAATTTTTTATTGTTTATTTCACTTTTGTTTACTATCTGCTTCACTTGCTTTGGCAATGTTAAAATATGTTTCCCATGCCAATAAAGCCCTTAAATTGAATTGAATGTAAAGAAAGAGAGAGAGAGCTAGACTGAGAGAGATCTAGAGAGAGAAAGATGAGACAGAGAGAGAGAGAGAGAGAGAGAGAGAGAGAGAGAGAGAGAGAGAGAGAGAGAGGTAGAGAGAGAGAGATAGAGAGAGAGAGAGAGAGAGAGAGAGAGAGAGAGAGAGAGAGAGAGAGAGAGAGAGAGAGAGAGAGAGAGAGAGAGAGAGAGAGAGAGAGAGAGAGAGAGAGAGAAAGAGAGAAAGAGAGAAAGAGAGGCCCACAGGGGTAGGATAAGCTCTAGGGCTGATCTTTGTAAATACTTAATCACTCCCCATTTTGTTCATTGATACTGAGGAATTAAGTAACAGGGTGCAAACAAGTTAAACAACATGAATGGCATTCTAAATATTCACTCCCATGTCCTTTTAAAATGCAAGTTACCATGGAGAAGTAAGGAGGGGGGGACATGACAGCCCAATCCCCCCACTTCCTTCTTTCCTCTACCCAAGAGCAACCTACAGAGAGAGGGACCTTCCCTTCCCAGGTCCCTGAGCTAGTCTTTTCTATACATCCCTTTTCATACACAGCAGAAATAGCCTAGAGGCTTGTATGTCTCTCTCCCCAGCTCTTTCTTCTCTCTTCTGCTGTTTGTCAACTTCAACAGGTATGGTTGGACAGTGGAAAAGTTCAGAAGTGGATGAACTTTTCTATGATGAGAGAAGAAGATGAGTCGAGTACACAAAGATGAATAGAGTGACAGAGATGGAAAAAAAGAGAGAAAGATGAGGAGAGAGAGAGAGAGAGAGAGAGAGAGAGCGAGAGAGAGATTAGAAGGTCCCCCCCCCCTCTCTCAAGTCAAACAGAGAGGCCTTTTCGCTGCAGTTCGGAGATCACACTATTTCTAGCACTGCACCAGAGAGTCAACAACAGCAGCCGGCACATGTGGCCTAGTGCCCTGTTGATTTACCCTCGACCAGACTCTCAACCCACCACAGTCACACACACACACCATGGAACACCAACCTGAGATTTTCTAACATAGTAATATCAAAACAGGATATCCATTTGTGTTTCATGATACAATGTTTTCATCTCAAATTATGCTGGTAAGCAACATTAAACATTTATACACATTACATTTAATTGTTTAAGAGAAATGTTTTATGCATTCCCAGTATCACCGTTATCAACAGCATGAGACTACAGAGTGAGTTAGTGGTTATTGTTAATACTACAGTGTGACCCTCTATAACCCTGTGACGCAATACTCAATGTTTAAAATGTATTGTAAATTAGGGGGGGCGCTGTTGGAAGCCAAGGATGTAGCACGCGTCTCCCTATCGCTCCTGAGTTAGTGACCAAATTTATATATTTAACTTTGCAAAATTGCATACATTTCTGTTTGCCCAGGCGTCTGAAGAGACCCATAAACAACTCAGTTCAAGTTTAATAAATTCAAATTCGTAATGACATCAACCCGGCCAAAAACAGAGTCTGCAAGAGCAGGCCGCAACAAGCCTGCAACTTCTCCCGACTCACCCCCGCCACCGAACGCTGCCAATGCCGGCCCCACGGAAACACTGACTGTGGAGATGCTGCAATCCGTGATAGGCACCCTCAAAACCGACATTTTCGGAAAAATTGACTGTCTCTCTACCAATCTCAGGTCAGAGATATCAACGATCAAAGACGAGCTTAAAAAATCTATCGGAGTATACAGAATAAGCTCGACGCACATGGGGTGACTTTATCGGATTTGGAGCGAGGTGCTACAGACCACAGCACTCGCATTAGCGAGCTAGAGGCTAACGTCGGCTCATTGACAACTAGGGTGGCATTCCTCGATAATAGATGCGAAGATATGGAAAGTAGAATGCGGAGGAACAACATTCGTCTACTGGGAATACCGGAGGGGAGTGGAGGGCCCAAGGCCCACGGAGTACATGGCCCAGCTACTTCAGGAGCTACTCGGGCTAGAGGAGAAGCCATTGCTAGACCGGGCTCACCGCACTCTGCGTAGCCGACCCAGGGATGGAGAACCCCCACAACCATTTGTCATCAGGGTGCATTTCTTTCACGTCCGCAACGACATACTGAGAAGATCGGGAGAAGCATCCCCTCTTCTACATAAGGGTAAAAGAGTCTCGATATTTGCGGACTACACAACAGCTGTGGCTAAGAGGCGGGCTAGCTTTGGAGCTGTGAAACGCCAACTACACGCCTGCCCGGGCGTGAAGTTCGGCCTCATCGACCCTGCGGTTTTGAGACTGACTTTACCGGACGGCTCCATGCACAGATTCGAGGACCCGGCTATAGCGGCAGATTTCATCAACAAGAACGTGAAAGCGGCTGTTGTACCGCATGGTGTGTAACAAATGGTTGGCTGGCTGGTCTTCCTAGCAGGCTAGTTAGCAGGCCGAATGGGTGACTAACGAAGCCATCTTTGCTGGGTTCATCGACATATGAATGTCATTCTCTTTTTATCTCTTTATTTCCAGCCCAGGTTTGCCGCCTCTAATGCCAATATCTGGGGGTCTGCATGGCTGTTTCAGTTTGTTCATTTACCATCTGCGTCGAGGTTAAACCTCTCTTAATCGAGGATAATTTTCCTTAAACTCTGTTGGGGACCATTCTATCCATGTTTGGCTTACTCTAGTTAAATGGTCACTAATCTTAGGTAGCACAGAGTAAGAGTTATCATGCTTAGCTCTAAACTTTCTTTGTATTTAGGGTTTTGCTTGCATCTCATTTGGGGAGATGCTTCGGCAAGGGCGGGTGTGAGGGAAGGGTTTGTTCACTCTCTATTTGTATATAGTTTGTATATGTTTTTGTGCCTCTTCGCTTGTTTTTGTTTTTTACATTTGCGCTTTTAGGTTCAACTAAGATCTTCAGTTTACATTGTACCTTGTCCTTTACACATCCTCTCTCTCTTAAGATATGACTCAGCCTAGTGTAGCCCATACTGCTGGAGGGAATGGCTTTAATTTTCTTACTTGGAACTGCAGGGGCATAAATAACCCAGTTAAACGTAGTAAGGTGCTACACCATCTTCATCATTTGAAAGCTCACATCATCTTTCTTCAAGAAACTCATCTGAAGGTATCACAACACTCAAGTCTTAGGTGCAGATGGGTGGGTCAGGTGTTCCATTCCTCATTTCAGAGTAAGGCGAGAGGGGTGGCTATTTTACTTCACAGATCGGTACCTTTTACATGTTCTAAGGTGATCGCAGATCCCCATGGTAGATATATAATTGTCAGTGGTAGGCTGCTCAATACAAAGGTTATTCTTGTTAATATCTATGCTCCTAACTGGGACAATGGTGATTTTTTCAAATCGGTTTTCTCTACACTCCCAGATATGTCCACCCATATGTTGATTTTAGGAGGTGACTTTAACTGTTGGTTAGACCCACAATTGGATCGATCCTCCACTAAACCTACCACCTTATCAACCTCAGCTAGAGTTGTTCGAACCTTTATGTCTGAATTCGCAATCTCAGATCCTTGGAGAATGGCTAATCCAGCTGGGAAAGCATACTCTTTTTTCTCATCGGTTCACCACACTTTTACGCGCATAGACTACTTCCTTGTTGATGACCGGCTCCTCCACTCCATATCTTCATGTTCATATAACCCAATTGTTGTATCTGACCACGCCCCTGTTACTATGGAAGTAGCTTTTCAAAATGTAGACAATCAGCGACCGCCTTGGCGACTAAAAACTCAACTGCTCAGTAATGAACACTTTGTCAATTTTGTTTTGAGTCAAATCGACTTTTTCATGATTACAAATAGAACCCCAAACATCTCTGCGTCTACTCTCTGGGAAACTTTGAAAGCTTATATCAGAGGTGAAATTATCTCCTACACCGCACATGAGAACAAATTGAAAAGGAATAGGTTATCTATGTTAACACGCTGTATTGCCCAATTAGATGACATTTATGCCGTTTCACCATCCCCGGATATTTATAAGGAACGTTTAACTCTGCAAGCAGAATTTGACACACTATTAACAGACCAGGTTACTGAAATGCTTGTCAAGTCTAGGAGCACTTACTATGAACAAGGAGATAAAGCCAGTAAATTATTAGCTCACAAGTTACGTCAACTATCATCATCATCTCAGATTACAAAAATTCGTACATCATCTGGGATATCATTAGATCCTGGGGGATCAATGAGGAGTTCAAGAGATTTTACCAGTCTCTATATACCTCTGAAAGTAAAGCGGATACACTGGAATTGGATGATTTCTTCCACTCACTTTCTGTGCCTTCGGTCGGCCGGGATTTGGTTAAAAAATTAGAGCAGCCGATCACTGTTGAAGAACTGTCTAACGCTGTCAAATCCCTTCAATCTGGGAGAAGCCCAGGGCCTGATGGCTACCCGACAGAGTTTTATAAAAAGTGTATCACCAAAATAGCCCCTATTCTAATTGAAATGTACAATGATGCATTTGTAAATGGTGCTCTCCCACATACTCTCACTCAAGCAACCATTTGTGTTATTCTTAAAAAAAACAAAGACCCTCTTGACTGTGCATCATACCGTCCAATTAGCTTGCTAAATGTGGACTATAAAATTCTAGCCAAAATTCTGGCAACGCGGCTAGAAACAGTCCTCCCATCAATTATCTCTCCGGATCAAACAGGATTTATAAAAATAGACACTCATTCTTCAATCTCCGAAGATTATTTAATATTATATACAATCCTTCTATCGACAATACCTCTGAAGCCATTATATCCCTGGACGCGGAGAAAGCGTTTGATCGGGTGGAATGGAAATACCTTTTTTACACTCTAAATAAATTTGGCTTTGGCTCCAAATTCATGACCTGGATAAAACTTCTGTACTCATCCCCCCAAGCCTCTGTCAGGACTAATAACACTCAATCAGATCGCTTCCCTTTGCAAAGATCGACACGTCAGGGTTGCCCTTTAAGTCCCTTACTGTTTGCCCTCGCCATAGAGCCACTTGCAATAGCACTTCGCTCCAACCCCCCTCATCAAAGGCATAGTCAGATACGGGCACGAACACAAACTGTCTTTATATGCAGATGATTTATTAATATACACATCCAATCTTTCTGTCTCTGTCCCTGCTGCCCTTGCCACTTTCGCATCCTTCGGTCACTTATCAGGGTATAAACTAAATCTCAGTAAAAGTGAATTGATGCCACTTAACATGGCTGCAAAAAAATCCCCTTTACATAACTTGCCATTTAAAATAGCTCACAGTAGTTTTATTTATCTCGGGGTACATGTCACAATTAGGTTTGAAAACCTTTTTCAAGCCAACTTTGCTCCTCTCTTAACCCGTACTAAGGACGTTTTGGAACGGTGGTCTTTGCTACACCTCTCCTTAGTTGCTAGAATTAACTCTATTAAAATGAATACTCTCCCTAAATTCTTATACCTCTATCAGTGCCTTCCAATATTTCTACCCAATACATTTTTCAAAAAGATCGACGGCCTAATTCTACCCTTTATATGGGACAAAAAGCCTCCTAGGATACGAAAACAGCTCTTGCAGAGGCCCAAACCAGACGGCGGTCTAGCTCTACCAGATTTCAGATTCTATTATTGGGCCGCTAACCTTAGGATCATTCAGTACTGGTTGCAGAGCAGAGTGATATTCCCACCCCCAACTTGGCTGGAGATGGAGGCTGCCTCGTCTACACCGGCATCATTGTCTTCCCTCGCTCACTCCTCTATTACAGGCCCTTACTCCTCCTTCACCAATAATATATGTGTCAAAACAACATTGAAGATCTGGAATCAATTTAGACGCCACTTTGGGTTTCAAACAACCTCTTCCTTGGCTCCGGTAGCCTCAAACCCAGCTTTTTCCCCCATCTATGATTGATGGTGCTTTCTCAACATGGTCTAATCTCGGTATTAAAAGATTCAGAGACCTGTATACTAACAATACATTTAGTACGTTTCAACAATTATCAGCTAAATTTGGTCTCCCCAGACATCATTTTTTTAGGTTCTTACAAGTCCGGAGTTATGTCCGCAGCATAGATCCAGGATTCCCCAACCTTTCTGGTGGAACACAGTTCGACACATTTCTCACCCCACTTCCTAATCAGAAAGGCACATTGTCAATAATCTATAGACAAATTTGCTCACTACAAGCCATCTCATTAAACAATATCAAATCCTCTTGGGAGGAGGAACTGGGTGAGGAAATATCTGATGAACTATGGGAAGGGGCACTCAAAAGGGTACATAGCTCTTCTATTTGCGCCGACACGGCCTCATCCAATGCAAACTCATTCATAGGGCCCACTGGACCAAAGCAAGACTATCAAAAATTTACAAGGATGTGAACCCTAATTGTGTTCGATGTAACCAGTCCCCTGCTAATCATGTGCACATGTTTTGGTGCTGCCCATCTCTTGTTGGTTTCTGGAAAGACATCTTCAACACACTCTCAGAATTAAGCGGCACACAGATCGAGCCAGACCCTCTCATTGCATTATTTGGAGTTTCCTTACCCACAATACAATTGACCAAAATGAATAAGGATGTAATTGCCTTTGTCACGTTGTTAGCGAGACGATTAATTTTACTTAGATGGAAATCCTCTGCAGCCCCTTCTCATGCTCTTTGGATTAAATCTATTTTGAATTGCATAAAGTTGGAGAAAATAAAACAGACACTCAATGGGTCTGTAGACAAATTCTATGCAAAGTGGGCTCCCTTCTTTTCTTATGTTAAAAGAATACATTTCCCTGCAGTTCCAGAGTGATGTATATTTATATATTGGTGATGTAAGAAGCCTGGTATGTGCATATACGACATCTCGGATGTTAAGGACGGTAATAACTGTGCTAGCTGACCTATAACAACTGGATCAAAACAGATATTTTTCCTTTTTTTTTTTTGTGTGTTTTATCTTATTTATGTATTCAATACCTATTTTTTCTTTCATGTCTGTCTCTCTATGTTTTGCTGTATCGTTGTCTTCAAATTGTTGTTCCATATTCATACCAAATAACTTTCAAGTGCAATTATTTACTAAATGCTGGTACTGAAAATTCAATAAACAAAGTATAAAAAAAATAAAAATAAATGTATTGTAAATTAGTGTGTGAAGGAGAAGAACCAGAACCCACCACCAGTTAGACTTTAGAGAATCCTACTAAGGAAAGCAAATAGGCCGGTCAGACAAGCATTCATTCCGTCCCTTTGGTTTGCATCCAGAGGGGGGAGATTGAGACCACCACCACCACCAGACGGATTGGTTTAATATGGGTTAAGGAGTTTGGAGGAGGACAACAGGGGGGAGATTCCCTGGATGGCAGAGTGAATCCACTGGGGGGGCCACCACCACCCCAGGAGGGGCCTTCCTACCTGACTGCTGCGTTGCCTGGCCCTGGCATGAGACCACTGCGGCTGGTTTAGCCCTGTGAACTCTGGTTGTCAGGGCTGCTGGTTTAGATCCACCTGGAACTGAGCTGACCTGGCCCTGGCTGGGCCGTGGTGCCCTATCCAGGCCACCGTGGGCACCATGGGGTTGGGGCGTGGAGCCTGCAATGCGCTGCTTCATCTCAGATGACAGTAGGCGGCCTTTGTGCATCCACTCCTGCATCTTGTTGACGGTGACACCGTGGGACTTGGCAGAGCCTCCCTGGTCCAGAGCCCAACCGCTCATCTCGCTGTCTCGATTGTTGTTACCACCCTGCTGGGTTTCTGCATTGTCAGATGACCCGGTAAGGCTGTTGACCGAGCCTCTCCTCTCGTTCAACTTGCCATCGTCACCGGTGTCTTGGAGCAGGTCGTCGCTGCTCGTGCCACCATCGTAGCTAGTCTGTTTCTCAAATGGTTCAGAGGCTCCAACAGCCTTCGGCCTACTTGCTCCATCCCCATCCTCACAGGCCCCAACAACAGCAGGGCTTTGGGAACCGAGGATACAGGGCCCATTGTGCACACCACTGGAGTATTTGATAGTTCCGTCACTAGAGGAACGCAGTAAGGGGGGCCTAAACCTGCTAGCAGATTGGTTCACAAGGCTCTTGCTAATTAAATTATTATTATTTTCACTCAGCAGGCACAACAGGAGTAAGTCCATGTCAGACACCTGTTGGGCACTGTACTCTCCAGATGACCAAGCATCACTGGCCATGTGCTTGAAGGATGACCACGAGCACATGCTGTCCTGAGAGTGACTGGAGGAGCTCTTCTCATCTATAAATCCGTTGACACAGACCTGACCATCAAAACTAATATCATGCATGGCGTTTATAAGCAGGTAATAAGCCTCTTTCAGCTGGCTATGTAGTCTGTCTGTCTCCTGCGCACTGTCACTGATGACATGTCCTTTTGGAACATCTATTCCCGACTCTATGCTTTCTACTTTATCAGAGCCTTTTCTGTCATTTGGTCCTACTGATTCCGATGCGTAAAAGGGGAGAATTTCGTTATCATAATAATCGTCATCCTCGCTATCTATAGAGTGGTGTCGGAGTGTTCCCTCTCTAGCGCATATGAAATGGGAGGCCACGGTTACTTCGCATATCTCCAATTCAGTGGGGAAGAATGTGGGTCTCTGCAAATGTGTCCCCCTAATGTTGTCCCCCGTAAATTCAGGCGAGCTCCCGTAACGCTCAATGTTTTTAATAACAATGTTTTCCTCGGTGTAACTACCGGTCGGATGATGCGCACATAGGACACCCGGCGGATACATTTGCATCCAGTTAGTTGTAACGTTTGTTTCCAATATTTGGTTTTGGCCAGGATGCAAGTTCGCCTTGCCTTTTAAATCATTTATTGACATCTGTGCCTTCTCTGCCTTGTAGTTGTACACAGTTTGATGGCAGGAGTCTGCCTGCCTGTCGCTGACTCGAGTCTTTAGATATTCGTCAAAGCAGACACTTGTCCCATTACTATTTGAAGCAGGATAGTGGCCATCTGTCAGTTTAACTACCTCTCGATCTACAAAACCAGGCCGTCTGTGGTATATAATAGGATTATTAGGACTACTGCCCCCGAACCCGATTGAGTCCCCTGCGCTGTACTGTCGCGGAATTGGGCCAAAGTGTTTTCTCTGTTCGTGCGGTCTCCCGATGTGTTCTTGTTGTACTTGTCTCGAAAAGTAGCCGGGCCCTTGTTTATGGATTCTGCTCATCTCGTCTCTATCGTGTCCCCCGTACTGCGTTGCTATTTGAAGTGAGACCCCCAAGCGTTCTTCATTAACTCGACCCCTAAACCCCGAGCCCCCGCTACCCTGATTGTCTCCCGGCCCCCGGCTAGTGTTTATGTGCATGGTAGCTGGAGGCTCGTACTGCTGGGGAAACACACCAGTCTCAACAACTCCTACCGTGCTCTGCTCCAAAATTGATCCGACCTTGTTTTCTACAATCCCGTTCACATAACTCTCGTTACCTCTCATGATATTGTCTGTCACACAATGCAACTCTGCGAACATTACTACTGGATGAGCTTGTCCGTCTGGGTTTTGATAAACTTTTTCTTTACCTTCTCTGCCCCCATTAGCTGCAGCGCCGTATCCACCAGCCGGTGTCCCTTTCTTGGATTTCTTCCCCCGAAGTTTTGCTAGTAAAGTCCTCCGCAGAGGATCAGCCATTCCTTACTTTCCACCGGTGTTTCTCCAGTTTCAGCACACGCCCCCTGGTCGGTAGAGACCGAGTTTGAGTACCCTTTCTGCGGACAAAACTCGCCGAGTGTACGGAGTCCTCTCCATTCTCCACTGTCACCTCTAATCTGCCCCCTCACTGTCTATAGCTAGTTAGCTTGTTAGCTCACTTGCTCAATTGCACCTCTCGCTCTTCACCCTCTCTCTCCGCATTCCGCTCTCTGTCTCCCCTCATCTCCGTGCTTGCATCTCAAATATTTGGAATATTTCCTGGCCGTGATAGGAGCGCATTGCGCAAACTCGTGCGCAAGCAGTAGGTTCAAAAATGTTTAGCTGGCTGCTACATTGTACAAATTCACCGAATATGTTATGAATTTGGTAACAGAAAGACACAACATGTGACATTGTATCCTAGAGGCAACATGTGACAGATTAGTAAATCACTGGTTACATTCCAGAGAATCTATAAACGCATTATGCAAAGTCCTACAGGCTTGGTCAAGCATAATAATATTATACTACTACTACTACTACTAATAATAATAATACTAATAATATAATAACTGTTTCAAATGTGGTTTCCAAGCCAATCCACAAACTATAACAACGCATATAGCTATAATATATACGTGTTTATCACCAACATGTTTGTCAATCTCAATATATATTTTCTTGATTTTTACTGACTTGTCAGTGCACGTTTTCCCGGGGGATATGGAGTACAAGGCATGAGTGAACCACATGACTTCTGTGCATGTCTGCAGAACAGATTCACAAGATGCTCAAGATTTGTTTTAATGAGTTGAGCATGCCAATAAAACCACAAGAAAAGATAGAGTGAATAGACTAATGTCTACCAAGTATTGCTATCCTGTATCTGCCTTCACTTCCAGTAGGCTAAAACACTTGATTGAACAGGTTACTTATCACTCATGCATTCATTTTTCTGTACTTTCTTAGAAAATAACAAACGTATGTTACTTTATGTACGGATACAATGTAATTACACAAATGATTCCCTTTTTTGTTATTCTGGAATAAGACCTATGATATAGTGTTGCTGGGAATTCCTTATTTTTAAGTGAAAATCCTTTATAGCATTCAAATACATTACATTTTACGTCATTTAGCAGACGCTCTTATCCAGAGCGACTTACAGGAGAAATTAGGGTTAAGTGGCTTGCTCAAGGGCACATCGACGGATTTTTCACCTAGTCGGCTCAGGGATTAGAACCAGCGACCTTTCGGTTACTGGCACAACGCTCTTAACCACTAAGCTACCTGCCGCCCAAATATAACAGCACTCTGTCCTTGACCTGCTTAATGAAAGTGCAAGACCATGAGTATCCTTCTGCTCAGAGGCATCATACCCATAGGGGGCACAGGGGCATGTGGCCGCTCAGATTTGTCCTGTTTAAAAATGTAAAATAAAACAAAATATGTTTTCTTTTTTTGGTAAAAACGGATGTTGTTTCTCTGTAATACTACTAGCCACTTATACATTTTATGAAGTTGGCTTTAACTAGCCCAGATTGGGAATTTATCTCCCAACTTCATAACTAGCTACCAAGAAGCCATTTCAGGCTATCAAATAAGTTAGAGTAGCTAGCTTGTCTAAGTATCTTAGCTGGCATGCCTGCTGACAAGGTTGATAGATTTGAAAAGCAGGCAATTACTAAATAAGACTCACATTCCTTTCAATCTTTTACCCAGATTTTAGCAGTGATGCAGAGAAAGACAAGAAATCACAAGTCAGGAGGTAACAGACAGCTCTAGAGGTGTGCTTAGATATGTAGAAAAATGAACTTATTTATTGAATCAACATAGAATTAAGCATAATGATTATGGCTCTAGATTGCAGGAAAAGGGTGTTTCAGTTGTTTGAAAAATTGAACATTCTCCAACTTACAGACACGGGGGAGTCTGTTTGCTTTACTCTGCAACCTCTATGATACAGCAGGGAAAGAAGAGTATGTTTTGTTTCTTTTTTCAATCACTCACTTTCCTCTTTGTGATGGCAGGGGCAGAACATCTGCTTGGTTGGACCCTATTCAGACAAACCTGTGTGTGTGTGTGTGTGTGTGAGTGTGGTGGACACAGGGCTTTGCAGCTGTTGGGGCTCTCTTCCCGATGGCTGGCCATTGTTCCCAGTCTCTCCCCCCAGCCTGGTTTATGGGCCTTCGCATTTTTCAATGCGCACCGCAACTAAATGTATGGCCATGACATGCAGCCTTTCTCAGGATATAAATTAGACTGGGTCCCTGACTGTCAGAACTGCAGCATTGCGAAGGGCCTCCTTTATGGTCAAGAGAGTCACTATTCTTTTCACATGCATTCCTATGTATCCTCTCGCCATTTAGAATGATGAGAAAACCATGAAAACAACACAAAACATAAATTATATGTTTTCAGTTGAGAACACAGTGTTTAATGTTCTATTCTCATTTCAAAATGTCTGGGAAAATAGCAATCAAACTGAGTTTATTGTGATATTGTCCTGATTGTCCCTAAAGTGAATAGTTAGAATTTGTTTATACATTTATATACAGACATTATTCTGTATTCCAACCACTGCCAAACAAAATGTTGTCATCACAACATCACAACTCCTTCCCTGAAATCTTATACATCCTGACACAGCTTTATAAGTAGTGCATACCGTTAAGCATCTAGACAACACACTCACCAACACACTGACACTCCCAGGCTAGACCAGGGCAGGGTTATCTTTAAGCCAGTGCATGTGTTTGCTACTTAACCTGCTCTGGTAACTTAAGCCTCTTCAGGTAGGACATGACGTTGACAGAGATGTAGAGATACACATCTCTAACCATAAGCCTACTGCTGTCCAGGCTGGCTATCAGGCTATCGCTCAGGCTCTGTGAGTTGGGGTTGGCCCCCCTGCCCTGCCTTTGTCTCTGCTTGGCTTTATCAACAGACCGCCACTGACATGTTTATCATCACAGAGGTCAGACTCCTTGTCTCCCTCACTGCTACTGTTCACCATCCATCCCCAACCTCTCCTCTCCCTCTCTGGAGTCTGGCTCCATTTTACTGCCACACATCAATGAACTCAGGCATGTCCGCACGCTAGAGAGAGCAAGTGTGAGAAAGCGCGAGCCCGAGAGATAGTCTTTCCTCTATAATACCACTCAATACCACCGAAATGCCCTGGGCCCAGTTTCCCAAAAGCATCTTAAGGATAAGTTCATCTTTAGAACAATCAAAGATGCTTTTGGGAACCTGGGCCCTGGTCCACTACATGTTTAGAAATGTAATGATTATGATAATTATGCTGTTACCTAAAACACACACACATCTCGATAACATGTGTTTAATGTACAGCTGGAACAGCAACATGTGTTGCCTTACATGAAGCATTTAATGACATATTTAAAAAAGGATTTGTCCCTAGCGGATATCCCGGGTTTTCCGCTCCACAACATCTGTTTGTCAGAATGGGCCAGCCAGTGGTGTGAAAAGCAACTGTTTGCTTCTAGAAAACATCTACCCATGGCCACTGCTGGCAGTGGGAGTGAGAAGAGAGACAACACAGGGCATGCCTCAGCACCCAGTGGACATGGGTTCAAATACTATTAGAAATCGTTCAAATACGTTGAGTGCTTGGTCTAGCCTGTCTGGAGTGCAAGATGGGCAAGGTTTGCAGGTTTTGGACTATTCTATTGACCAGGCAAGCTTAATCAAGCACATACAGTATATTGTATTTGAAATTATTTCAAATAGTATTTGAACCCAGGTCTGCGCCTCTCAGCAGCACCCACCACCCAGCATTCCCCGTGAGCCTCGCTGACAACCTGACAGCCCTCTTTCCTGGCACTTAGCAGTCCACTCGCTCTCAGGATGTAAATGTGGACCACAGCACAGCAAAGCATCAGATAACAGCTGTGGCCAGAGCCATGGGATGCTATAATTGGTGATGTTATACCATCATCACTTGGGTTTGATACCACAACTAGCACATGAAAAAACAATGTCTTCATTAACTAAGTATGTCCATATCACTAAGGTATAGTGTCACTGGAAATTAGTGGTTAAGGACTTTTAAGAGCAGAGTAGCAACAGCCACAGCTATGGATTAAAGCGGTATCGTCCCAGAGTGCACTCTGTTTTGCCAGGACATCTTCATCAAGGCTTCACCCATAACATACTGTACAGGATGTAATGTCATCATATGATACCATATTACGATTGGAGTTGTTCACTTATCAGGCATATCAATTATAAGGGAAGTTTGACTTATACATGACATTTACAGAGGACATATTCTTGACCTTACAGTAAATGTATCATATCATGCCTAGTAAATCACTAGTGATGTATAAATAAAACACATACAGAGGATATACAGCGCATTCGGAAAGTATTCAGACCCCTTGACCTTTTCCACATTTTCTTACGTTACAGCCTTATTGTTTTTTCCCCTCATCAATCTACACACAATACCCCATAATGACAAAGCAAAAACAGGTTTTTAGAAATTTATGCAAATGTTTAAAAAATAAAAAACTGAAATATCTCATTTACATAAGTATTCAGACCCTTTACTCAGTACTTTGTTGAAGCACCTTTGGCAGCGATTACAGCCTCGAGTCTTCTTGGGTATGACGCTAAAAGCTTGGCACACCTGTATTTGGGGAGTTTATTCCATTCTTCTCTGCAGATCCTCTCAAGCTCTGTCAGGTTGGATGGGGAGCGTCGCTGCACAGTTATTTTCAGGTCTCTCCAGAGATGTTAGATCGGGTTCAAGTCCAGGCTCTGGCTGGGCCACTCAAGGACATTCAGAGACTTGACCTGAACCCACTCCTGCGTTGTCTTGGCTATGTGCTTAGGATTGTTGTCCTGGTGGAAGGTGAACCTTCGCCCCAGTCTGAGGTCCTGAGCACTCTGGAGCAGGTTTTCATCAAGGATCTCTCTGTACTTTGCTCTGTTCATCTTTCCCTCGATCCTGACTAATCTCCCAGTCCCTGCCGCTGAAAAACATCCCCACAGCATTATGCTGCCACCACCATGCTTCACCGTAGGGATGGTGCCAGGTTTCCTCCAGATGTGACGATTGGCATTCAGGCTAAAGAGCTCAATCTTGGTTTCATCAGACCAGAGAAGCTTGTTTATCATGGTCTAAGAGTCTTTAGGTGCCTTTCGGCAAACTCCAAGCAGGCTGTCATGTGCTTTTTACTGAGGAGTGGCTGCCGTCTGGCCTCTCTACCATAAAGGCCTGATTGGTGGAGTGCTGCAGAGATGGTTGTCCTTTTGGAAGATTCTCCCATCTCCACAGAGGAACTTTGGAGCTAAGCCAGAGTGACCATCGGGTTCTTGGTCACATCCCTGACCAAGGCTCTTCTCCCCCGATTGCTCAGTTTTGCCGGGCGGCCAGCTCTAGGAAGAGTCTTGGCGGTTTCAAACTTCTTCCATTTAAGAATGATGGACGCCACTGTGTTCTTGGGGACCTTCAATACTGCAGATTTTTTTTTACCCATCCCCAGATCTGTTCCTCAACACAATCCTGTCTCTAAGCTCTACGGACAATTCCTTCGACCTCATGGCTTGGTTTTTGCTCTGACATGCACTGTCAACTGTGGGACCTTATACAGACAGGTGTGTGCCTTTCCAAATCATGTCCAATCAATTGAATTTACCACAGGTAGACCCAATCAAGTTGTGGAAACATCTCAAGGATGATCAATGGAAACAGGATGCACCTGAGCTCAATTTCAAGTCTCATAGCAAATGGTCTGAATACTTATGTAAATAAGGTATCTGTTATTTTTTTTTCCAATAGATTTGCAAATATTTCTAAAAACCTGTTTTCGCTTTGTCATTATGGGGTATTGTGTGTGGAAAACAAATCATTTAATCAATTTCAGAACAAGGCTGTAATTTAACAAAATTTTGAAAAAGTCAAGGGGACTGAATACTTTCCGAATGCACTGTAGGCCTGCTTGACCTTACAGTAAACGTGTTACCTACTGTATGTCATGCCTGTTTGTAACGTTTTTTTGTATGCTTGGAGTAGTTCACTGGTGATGCATGAATGAATCTGAATTGAGAAATACAAAAATCAAAGTGAATTGGTCGCATACACATATTTGCAGGTGATATAGCAGGTGCAGCGAAATGCTTTTGTTACGAGCTCCAACAGTGCAGTAGAATGTCTCGCAAATACAATACAAATACACAAATAATCAAAAGAATCTCAACAAGAAATCAAGAAAATGACAGAATGGGTCCAATCAACAACCTAGAGTAAATATATTAGAGTGAGCTGAGCATGTCAGAATCCAGAGTATAAATACGTGGTGTGTATAGACAGTATATAATTTGGAAAGAAAATGGTTACATGTATTTGAAATATGTACATGTATTTCAATTACTTCTGAGTATTTTGTCAATTTTATTACACTAGGCTGAACTACACTCCTATGTATTTTGTAAGAAGATACTTTCGAGAGCTTTAATTCGTTTTTTCAAAATACTTTGATACCATTTGTAATAGTGGTTCATCATTTTGTGGCCCCTTTTCACCCTGCATTGGTATCAGAAGTCTGATGCCACTACGGTGTGATAAGAGCATCTGCTAAATGAACAAAATATAGTGCCTTCAGAAAGTATTCACACCCCTTGACTTTATCAAAATGTTGTGTTAGTCTGAATTTAAAATTGATTAAATTAAGATTGTGTCACTGGCCTACACACAATACCCCATATAGTCAAAGTGGAATTATGTTTTAGGAAATCTTCACAAATTAATAAAAAATGTAAAGCTGAAATGTCTTGCGTCAATAAGTATTCAAACCCTTTGTTATGGCAACCCTAAATAAGTTCAAGAGTAAAAATGTGCTTAACAGGTCACATAATAAATTGCATGGACTAACTGTGTGTGCAATAGTGTTTAACACGATTTTTGAATGACTACCTCATCTCTGCACCCCACACATCCAGATAATTGTAAGGTCCCTCAGTTGAGCAGAGGATTTCAAACACAGATTAAACCGCAAAGAACAGGAAAGTTGTCCAATGCCTCGAACTGTGGATTAAGTCAAGGGGTATGAAGACTTACTTTCTGAAGGCACTGTACTACTAGAGCAAATTAGCCTTCCCCACCAGTGAGACAGTAATCTACTGTATATGGCTGGGAGGAAGGAATGTTTTCCTTCCTCCCAGTCATACATGTGAATTTCCACACTACATTGCAAAACACATCCCTTTCCAGGGAAATTTCCACATAGCAAAACCCACGTCTGTGTGAGGCATTCACATTCTTGAACATTAATGGATGTCACCTTACTGGTCATTTGTCATCCACTGAGTCAGGGGAGAAGAGTTATTTGTACGCAAATATGGGTGATAGAAAATCAGTCTCCTGCTCCAGAGCTGGATCAGGTACATGTTTCAGGCACGGCCAGGCACATACCTGGAACAGGAATATGATCAAAAGCATATTTACCAGTATTTCATATTAGCGGTCGATGACTGATATGGCAGGAATTCCTCTGATCACAGAACAGTTGATGTTAAGAATTGCGGAAACAATTCTAAACACCCATTATATTTGCTCCATTGACTACTGGATATTTCTGAATAGGGAATGCACATTTCATGCATGTCAAATCAGAGCACATTCTCAGAAATACAGGTTATAAAAAGTCAATTTCAAATGCACCCAAGTGATGTTATACCTTAGAATGAAAAACGGAATATGAACAATGTTTGACAATAGGAACACTGTATTCAAACAATATGTCCATATCACCATGGTGTAGTTTCATTGGAAATTAGTAGCTATAAAGCGCTTCAGGGCTAAGGAAATAAAAATCCAGAACAAGAGTTAAATATTTAACAGACAGAATAACTTCACAGGTGTTTCCCGTTATGTGAAACATCTTTGACTTATCTGAAGTACACTGCCTGTACAGCATGTAGCAAAATGTTCCAAGTGCCTCCTCACAACAAAGGCCAAACTCGTTTCACAATATGGCACGTTGTGCATTACCTTGCTTCCCTGGTGTCTCACATATTTTGGTTTGTTCATTACAGTTATGCTTGATTGACCATTTAGCGCTCATATCAATGTAGACATTTTTGGTCAAGCTAAAGAATGAAAGCTAATCAACAAGTCATTAACATTCCGTTTATTGCATCAGTTGTGTATGACAAGGGAATTTACTACAAAACTGACATTAAAACTGTCAGTGTGTGGTTAACTGTATACATATTGTATAGACACAGTAAAAGACATGGCAACATAAGTTACTACTACTGCAAATGAGCCTTTCCCTCCAGTGAAAAAGTTGTCCCAAATGTGGCCCAATGGCGCCATCAGGTGGATATTTTATGTATATGAAAAGTTACCCACATGGTTTCAATTAGTCTATCAAATGCAGTCTTTCTTGATCTCGCTCCCTGCGTTCTCGCCAACAGAGACATTTAGAGACACTAATAATGCAATGTCTTTACCATACATTTCTCACTATTCAAAAATAAAAGCCATATAAAAAATAAATCTGCCCATGATCCAAACATATGAACACATTTGATATCCCCCAAAGCAGTTAAAAGATATTCATCCAAATCAAGCCTATTATATGTAGGTCAGGTGGTTGTCTATTTACAACAAAACATTGGACAATACCTACGGACACACAAACTCAGGAATAAATGTGTTTTCCACTAGTGTCTGGATCAGAGATATACCAAGGGTTTAAAAATAACAGTCCAAATGTTTCCATAACAATAACATCTATATCATGTGTACTGGGTAGACGAGTACTGGACCATTCACAAAACCAGGGGCTGGACACAGGATAAGAGAGAGGAGTGTGGGGGTGTCTGGGGCAGAGCTGTAGGACAGTCACTGAGGGTTAGTGCACCCAGACTTGGACCAAAACCCAAATCAAAGCCCAGGCTTCACACCAGATCTAGGCCTCAGTCCACGTTCTGCCTGAGAATCCTCTTCTCTTCCTCTACGAAACTCTTGTCAGAGGTGGCCTGGCCCAGATCCCTCTTCCTCTTCTCCTTCTGTTGGAAGCTCTCCACCCTCCTCTTTTTTGCTGACACTGATGCCTTGTCTCCATCTTCGTCTACAACAGAGAGAAAATAGCACGTCAGAATTCTAATTCAGAAATTAACTGAGATTGCACAGCCACCTACTGTGCTTAAATCCTGCCTAACTAGCAGTGATTCCTCCCTGCTATAAATATCAAGTTACTGTGTGTCAGAGAGGGAGATAAATACTTTTTCTGTCTGAAAGTAATTGAGAGATGTGCAGGCATAGATATAGAACCCAGGTAGATAAGCAGATATAACAGTGTGAAATGTCTCCACTCGCGTCACAGAATTGCTAACTTTTCAGTGGCACAACTGGCTAGTACGTTGTCAAGCGAGCAGTAATGTCGGTTTGTGAGGCATTGGACCCTGGTTCAAGCAGTTGTTTGGACTTGGACAGTGTACCCTATGTAGTACCAAATAAGGAGGAAGCTATACCACAGACAAAAAGGGGAAAACCAGACATCATAGTGGCTATAAATCTGAAGCATCCGTTTAGGACTTCTCACCACTAAAGTTTATTGGTTTCGTACTGTTTAGCAGGTGTTATAGCAGTGCAATGAACTAGCTAGCTCCTAACAAGGAGCGCGTGGCGCAGTGGTCTAAGGCACTGCATCGCAGTGCTAGCTGTGCCACTAGAGATCCTGGTTCGAATCCAGGCTCTGTCGTAGCCGGCCGTGACACCAATGGGGCGACGCACAATTGGCCCAGCGTCGTCTAGGGTAGGGGAGGGAATGGCCGGCAGGGATGTAGCTCAGTTGGTAGAGCATGGCGTTTGCAACGCCAGGGTTGTGGGTTCGATTCCCACGGGGGTATAAAAAAAATAATGTAAGTCGCTCTGGATAAGAGCGTCTGCTAAATGACGTAAATGTAATGTAAATGTCAAATAAACAATTAAAATGTAAAGAAAAAATACAACAAAAAGCACGATTTTAAGAACGGTGGGACGAATCCAAATAACCCAAATAGCACTGTAGCAGTATCAAAATGCAATATATACAGTGGGGAGAACAAGTATTTGATAACCTGCAAAATCGGCAGTGTTTCCTACTTACAAAGCAAGTAGAGGTCTGTAGCCTCCAGGCTGTGTAAGGGCTATTTTACCAAGAAGGAAAGTGATGGAGTGCTGCATCAGATGACCTGGCCTCCACAATCCCCCGACCTCAACCCAATTAAGATGGTTTGGGATGAGTCGGACGGCAGAGTGAAGGAAAAGCAGCCAACAAGTGCTCAGCATATGTGGGAAATCATTCAAGACTGTTGGAAAAGCATTCCAGGTGAAGCTGGTTGAGAGAATGCCAAGAGTGTGCAAAGCTGTCATCAAGGCAAAGGGTGGCTATTTGAAGAATCTCAAATAGAAAATATATTTTCATTTGTTTAACACTTCTTCTGTTACTACATGATTCCATATGTGTTATTTCATAGTTTTGATGTCTTCACTATTATTCTACAATGTAAAACATAAAAAAAAAAAAAAAAAAACTTGAATGAGTAGGTGTCCAAACTATTGACTGGTAGTGTATGTACACCGGGGGGAATTTACACAAGATAAAGAATGATATGTAGCTACAGCAGTAGATATATTAGAGTGAGCCATGTCAAGAATCCAGTATATAAATGAATGTGGTGTGTATAAACCGTACAACTAAAATACAATGTACAGTAGTAGAAATATTAGAATAAGCTATGGTCGGGGATACAGTGACCAATTGGGACGTGACCAGTGGTTCAATGTCTCTACAACATGGGCTGTGAGTGTGTGTTTTGTGTGAGTGAGTGTGCATCACCTGGTATGCTGAGTGAGTGTGTTTCAGTAGGCGTTCCCTAACAGAAATCTGCAAATACATAATAAAAAGCGCCAATTGGATCTCGCTAGGTCGTGGTTGGCTCTACCCACCTCCTTGCTTGTTTCTGCCCATTATGCTTCATTTGCTCCCATTGGAAAGAACGCCAATGATAAATCTTGGGTTAGTTATCAGTATCTTTGGCTATACTAAGCAGGGAGACTGTGGTCAGTCATACAGGCAATATTGTTTTCCCCCTACCTGAATCTGATGGCTGTTCCTCTGTGGGCAGGAAGACAGCGTTGCCCGTGTGAGGCTGTGGAGCGTCTTCTCCGTTATCCTCGTAGATGTTGGACCACTTTATGGCCATGTCCATACCCGGGGGAGCTCCCTTCTTGGGCTTCTCTGTTTCTGTGGCGTAAGTCTGAGGAGGGGGCACCGCATTCGTCTTCCACACCTTGAACTCCTTGGCAGGCTGCAGGCAAAGATACTTATAACCAACTCCCCTTTTCATAAAAAAAACGAAAGGTTTTTCCTATTCATCTGTGCCGCAAGGGTACGGTTTACAATGCATGGGGTTATAATACAACACATTTTACTACCTATCTGGTGTATGTGGCAACAACAAAAAAACACTGGCCAGTTTATTAGGTCACAAAAATGGTTTGCGCCTACAGACAGTGAGTCATGTGGCTGTGGCTTGCTATATAAAGCAGGTAGACATGCATTGAGGCATTCAGTTACTGTTCGATTGAATGTTATAATGGGCAAAGCGAGTGACCTAAGCGGCTGAGCGTGGTATGATGGGTGCCAGGCGTGCCGGTTCTAGGGCTGTGGCGGTCACGAAATTTCGTCAGCCGGTGATTGTCAAGCAAATAACTGCCAGTCTCACGGTAATTGACCGTTAATTAACATAAACACATTTAGCATCTCCTGGGTTCCACACATAGCCTACAAGCCACTAATGCAGACCTTTGGAAAAACTACATATTAAAAAGTCTAATAAATCCATGTAATATAGCGTACACCTTCACAATAAATCCATTATTTACTTTAGACAGGTCTAAAGAAACATGATATGAAGAAAATGTAGTCCATTTCAGAAGAACAGAATAGCATACTCTGAGTTGTCCTTATGTTAGGTCCTAATCTGGCTATGCCACATGGCTGTGGGCTACGCTAGTTCATTTAGCAGACAAGATTTGCTTATAATACCTGTGGCATTATTTTATAGTATGAAGAATGCAATTGAACAAAGTTGAATAAAATAGAAAGGATATTTTCTCCAAATGATTTGAGGGAGTGCGCACATGCGGCTATTCTGTGTTGAGTTGTTAACAAAGAAATAGGTACTCTTTATATGCTAAACTTAGAGTCATTAATGTAACTTTAGTTGTTCTACAAAGGTAGTGCTACATGTTTTGATTTTTTTATACATTGTAATATAAGGCTGCATGATGCGAGTCGCTTGAAAGGCATGAGATCTGCTTTGTTTTTGCGCAGGCTGTACACACTTAATCAGTCTCTCATTCACAATTTGACAAGCACTTGATATTGCCTCGAATTTCCCAGCGGCATCCCCTTTGGGTGGCCGTAATGCACCCTAAAAAAATCCATGCCGTTGTGCCCTTGGGCTAAATATTATAATTATAATTCCCTTCTCCCTGAGTGCTGCGTGCTCCGAAGCACCACTCACTCACATGGCTCTCCATCACGTGATCGGGTCTTTCTCACAGACTACAAGTGAAGACAGACATCGGAGACGCAACTGCGCACGTCCTTATCCAATTCTGAGGTGCATATTGAAGACCTGTCCACATTTACTTTTCGTTAGCCAACAAGCTGAGTAGGCCTAACGAACAGCACAAGCACTAGCCTATGTCAATCTACTATCCCCCATAGTACAAAAGCAGACCTATTCTATTCTGTGAGAAATAATTATTCCAAACATAGTCTGGGACAGTTGTGGGATGCGATAGCTCCCAAATTAATACAACTACTAGTATCAAAAAACCTGACAATGCGGCTGACGCAACAGATCAGAACGTTTAGCTTAACATGTTGATAAACTATTAGGCTATTTCTTCACATTATAAGCGCAGCAACGTGCACACAGCAATAGGCTATAAGCGCGAATGTTCCATTAGCGGGAAAACAACATTATCAAAAGTGACTGCAAATGTGATTTACGCATATAATGCTTTTATTATAAAAAGGTGCATTTCTACACGCTGCTTATGAATGCCAGTTAGGTTCTACGCCCTTTGTAAAGCAGATGTGCTTAATTTTAAGAAGTTATTTGGCCACTTTAGTTGTGATACAAACCTTACCCCCCCAAAAATTGTCCCTTTCCTAAATTAGCCATGTGGTTTTTACTTAATTCTCCGTTCTGGCCAATGATTATAACAGCGATTCTGATCCAACCATACATTCATACATTTTGCCCCTGGACTGAAAGGATGGAAGTTCAATATGTAGAAGGCTAATGTTAACTAGCTAATGCTGCCCATGAAAGGAAATTAGGCTAGCGAGCAAGCATTTTAGCCAGGTAGTTTAGGACAACAAAAAATAAAAGCGTGTACTGCATGACAGAGTCAGACCGTTTCGTCAACATGAAAGAGAGGAGGGTGGCATTGGTGTTTCTCTACCAGTAAGGTGAGTCAACATGTTTTTTCTACTTGCAAGAACGCACGCACACAAACACAAATCAGAACAATGGACAGCCACCTCATATTTAGCTTACGTTGATTGGACTAAATAGTTTTTGGTATCTTTTAGTTGTCACTGTATTAGACTAATAAGCATAGGTGATTTGATGATGTTGAAATGTTAAAGTTGAAATGGTGATGGAATAGTGGAGGCAGCTCCTGTTTTCTTTGTGACTTGCAGTAACTCTGTGGTTCTAAATCAATAGTTATTTAGTGGTCCGAAAATGTCTGGAAAAACTTGCTTGACCATGCTGTAGGTTATGTAAGTGTTTGTTCCATGCAATATGCTTCGTGGACTTCACCGGACAGAGGTTGCTGTCCGGTTTTGTGATGAAACAAAAGGTGTGGTTGAATTTATTCTGCCACTGTCTTCTTATTGTCTCAGCCTTAGGCTTATATATCACGGTCGCAAGGCAAATGAACTAACAGGTTATAGAGCAAACAACACAATTATCACAACATAGGTTGTAATATGGCTTCCACACGGCCCTTTCCCACTTAGACAAAAGGAACACCTACGTGAGAATGCTGTTAATTGACTACAGCTCAGCGTTCAACACCATAGTGCCCTCCAAGCTCATCACTAAGCTTAGGACCCTGGGACAGAACACCTCCCTCTGCAACTGGATCCTGGACTTACTGATGGGCCGCCCCCAGGTGGTGAGGGTAGGCAACAACACATCCGCCACGCTGACCCTTAACACGGGGGCACCTCGGGTGCGCGCTTAGTCCCCACCTGTACTACCTGTTCACCCACGACTGCGTGTCCACGCTTGACTCCAACACCATCATTAAGTTTGCAGACGAAACGACGGTGGTAGGCCTGATCACCGTCGCCGTGATAGCCTATAGGGAGGAGGTCATAGACCTGGCAGTGTGAACTACAGGAAACTGAGGGCCGAGCTCGCCCCCATTCACATTGATGGGGCTGTAGTGGAGCGGGTCGAGAGATTCAAGTTCCTCTGTGTCCACATCACTAAGGGATCTATCAAGGTCAAAACACACCAACACAGTCATGAAGAGGGCACGACAACACCTTTCCCCCCCTCAGGAAGCTGAAAAGATTTGGCATTGGCCCACAGATCCTCAAAAGGTTCTACAGCTGCACCAATGAGAGCATCTTGACTGGCTGCATCACCGCTTGGTATGGCAACTGCTTGGCATCCGACCGCAAGGCGGTACAGAGGGTAGTGCATACGGCCCTGTATATCACTGGGGCCGAACTCTCTGCCATCCAGGACTATACCAGGCAGAGGAAGGCCCTAACAATTGTCAAAGACTCCAGACACCCAAGTCATAGACAGTTCTCTCTGCTACCGCACGGCGATCGATACTGATGCGAAGCCTGGAACCAACAGGACCCTGAACAGCTTCTACCCCTGAGCCATAAGACTGCTAAATAGTTAGTTAAATAGTTAACCAAATAGCTACCCGGACAATCTGTTTTGACCCTTTTTGCACTAACTTTGACTCATCACATACATGGTTGCTACTGTTTACCATCGGTCACTTTATTCCTAGTTATATGTACATATCTACTTCAATTACCTCATACCCCTGCACATCGACTCGGTCCTGGTGCTCCTTGTATATACTAATGTATCTATTATTACGTGTTTTACTTATCTATGATTTTTCTCTCTCTGCATTGTTGAGAAGGGCCCGTAAGTAAGTATGTCACTGCTAGTCCACACCCGTTGTTTACGAAGGATGTGACGAATACAATTTCATTTTTGGGGGGGAAATAGACGTTGGATTACTTAATGGAGCAAAAAAAATATTTTAATAACGGAGCATTTTCTCAATTCAAACGAACCACCTGCAACTGGACACAGACATTTGAGAAGATGCATGTTTGGCCGAATCGAGAACGAAGACAGTACCGCCAGGTTCAGGTTGGTTGAAAATTCTCTGCTACGCCAAACAGTACCTATCCTGTAAAGGCTAATGGAGGAGCATCACATTAGCCGTTACAAACTGCTAGCCAATATAACATGTTAGCTGGCAGTCAACTAAAACTAGAAAATCCCTGGAATAGAGCTCGCCAGTTGACGAGCTGTGGAAAGTTGGCGGAAATGGATGATGAATTCGAATCAAGCAGCGCGTCAAGCAAAGTTGGTGAAGACGAATGTTCTGAAAGGAAAACAGTAGTATCGAAAACTGGAACAAAAAGGAAATTGTCTAAAATTGGAGAGGAGGATACTTGTATGAATGATAATACATTGTTTCTTGTTGGGTGCGTTTGTTGAGTAAGGATGCATATGTGGGAAAAGTAGAGTCCGTCAGAGTGACCAGGAGTGGTCTTATTTGGATTAATTGTATTTCTGAAGAACAGAGGAAGATTGCAGTGAGCCTCAAAATAATCCAGACAATATAAGTTTTGCGTTTGAACTTTGGAGTAGAGCACCAGTCAAAGGAGTCATCTCAGGGGTGACGACGGATGTTCTGGTTGAATCCCTGAAGACAATTCCTGGTGTGGTTGGTGCCCGGCGTCTGACCCGCTGGGTGAATGGAGAAAAATAAGAAAGTCTGCCGGTCCTGTTGTTTTTTGATAAAGAGCAAATACCTACGCAGGTGAAGCTTAGTTATGTAAGATACGATGTAAGAGCTTTCGTCTCCAAACCATTGCAGTGTAAGAATTGTAAAGGATTTGGACCATGTTTCAAGTGTGTGCAGACGGACAGAGTATATTGAAGAACGGTGTATAGAAAGACGACGGTGTTGCAATTGTGGTGGGGATCATGATCCCAAGTTCCTGGAGTGCCCTGTAAGGGTGAAGGAGATTGAGGTGGCAAAAGTTACGAGCGGTCAATCGAATCTCCTATGCGGAGGCGATTAAAATAATTGAGTAAAGTGATGCTAGTGAAAATATGGTAGTGGATGCACCACAGCCTGTAGTAAATGTTTGCTGCTAGTCAAAAGATACCCTGTGTGTTAAAAAGGTGGATTTTGTGGCGTTCATTGCCACAGTTATAAATTGTACGGCTCAAGTCTCAAAGAAATCTAAGAAACTGGACATTATTGTGGCTGCGGCAGAAAAGTTTTTGGGACTTAATGATTTTACATCTGAAGACTTGCAAGGGGTACTGGCGCCGGAAGACCTGACCTCCCAGGTTGCCCTGGAGCCTGTGTAGGGATCAGATTTTTATTGATTTATTATTAAACAGAATTTTTTTGATTTAGTTTGTTTATTTACTGTTGGTTTTACAGCCCTCTAAACAATTGTACTATTATGTGTTTTTTTTTCGCGTTATTTGTAATTTATTCTGCACATAATGTTTCTGCCACCGTCTCTTATGACCAAAAAGAGCTTCTGGATATCAGGACAGCGATTACTCACCTCGTATTGGACGAAGATTTTTTCTTCAACGAGTCGGACGCGAAGGAAATTCTACAGATACCCGCCAAGGCCCAAATCCCCGTTATTCGCATGAGAAAGAGACACAGAGATATCGTGGACGTAGGTCAGGGTGCCTTGTAAGGATCCGACGGCGAGTAAACTGCCTCTTCCATCAAACCTATTAGCCAATGTTCAATAATTTGAAAATAAATTGGACGACCTAAGATTATCCTACCAACGGGACATTAAAAACTGTAATATCTTATGTTTCACCAAGTCGTGGCTGAACGACGACATGGATAACATACAGCTGGCGGGATGTACGCTACATCGGCAGGATAGAACGACTGACTCCGGTAAGACAAAGGGTGGCGGTCTGTGTATATTTGTAAATAACATCTGGTGCATAGAATCTAATACTAAGGAAGTCTCTAGGTTTTGCTCGCCTGAGGTAGAGTATCTCACGATAAGCTGTAGACTACACTATTTACCAAGAGAGTATTCATCTATATTTCTCGTAGCCGTCTATTTACCACCAGAAACCAATGCTGGCACTAAGATTGCACTCAATGAGCTGTATAAGGCCATAAGTAAACAGGAAAATGCTCATCCAGAGGCAGCGCTCCTAGTGGCCGGGGGACTTTAATGCAGGGAAACTTAAATCCGTTCTACCTAATTTCTACCAGCATGTTAAATATGCAACTGGAGAAAAAATTTAAAATAATAAAACAACAAATAATTAAAGAAAAAAAAAAACTCTTGACCACCTTTACACTACATTTAACATTTACATTTTAGTTATTTAGCAGACACTCTTATCCAGAGCGATTTACAGGAGCAATTAGGGTTAAGTGCCTTGCTCAAAGGCACATCGACAGATTTTTCACCTAGTCAGCTCAGGGATTAGAACCAATAGTTATTCCGATAGCATTGAGTACAACACCACATCAGTCACTGGTTTCATCAATAAGTGCATCGATGACGTCGTCCCCACAGTGACCGCACGTACATACCCCAACCAGAAGCCATGGATTACAGGCAACATCCGCACTGAGCTAAAGGGTAGTGCTGCTACTTTCAAGGAGCGAGACTCTAACCCGGACGCTTATAAGAAATCCCGCTATGCCTTCCGAGTCAATACAGGACTAAGATTGAATCGTACTACACCGGCTCTGACGCTTGTCGGATGTGGCAGGGCTTGAAAACTATTACAGACTACAAAGGGAAGCACAGCCGCGAGCTGCCCAGTGACACAAGCCTACCAGACGAGCTAAATCACTTCTATGCTCGCGTCGAGGCAAGCAACACTGAAGCATGCATGAGAGCATCAGCTGTTCCGGATGACTGCGTGATCATGCTCTCCGTAGCCGATGTGAGTAAGACTTTTAAGCAGGTCAACATTCACAAGGCCGCAGGGCCAGACAGATTACCAGGATGTGTACTCCGAGCATGTGCTGACCAACTGGCAAGTGTCTTCACTGACATTTTCAACATGTCCCTGACGACTGAGTCTGTAATACCAACATGTTTCAAGCAGACCACCATAGTCCCTGTGCCCAAGAAAACTAAGAACCTGCCTAAATGACTACCGACCCATAGCACTCACGTCTGTAGCCTAGAAGTGCTTTGAAAGGCTGGTCATGGCTCACATCAACACCATTATCCCAGAAACCCTAGACCCACCGAATTTGAATACCGCCCCAACAGATCCACAGATGATGCAATCTCTATTGCACTCCACACTGCCCTTTCCCACCTGGACAAGAGGAACACCTACATGAGAATGCTATTCATTGACTACAGCTCAGCGTTCAACACCATAGTGCCCTCAAAGCTCATCACTAAGCTAAGGACCCTGGGACTAAACACCTCCCTCTGCAACAGGATCCTGGACTTCCTGACGGGCCGCCCCCAGGTGGTAAGGGTAGGTAACAACACATCTGCCACGCTGTTCCTCAACACTGGGGCCCCTCAGGGGTGCGTGCTCAGTCCCCTCCTGTACTCCCTGTTTACCCATGACTGCATGGACAGGCACAACTCCAACCCCATGTGGTACCAGGATAACAACCTCTCCCTCAACGTGATCAAGACAAAGGAGATTATTGTGGACTACAGGAAAAAAAAGAGGACTGAGCACGCCCCCATTCTCATCGACAGGGCTGTAGTGGAACAGGTTGAGAGCTTCAAGTTCCTTGGTGTCCACATCACCAACAAAATATCATGGTCCAAACACACCAAGACAGTCGTGAAGAGGGCACGACAAAGCCTATTCCCCCTCAGGAGACTGAAAAGATTTGGCATGTGTCCTCAGATCCTCAAAAAGTTATACAGCTGCACCATCAAGAACATCCTGACTGGTTGCATCACCGCCTGGTATGGCAACTGCTCACCAGCTTGTAGTCCTTAAACTCCGGAATTAAATTAACTCTGGTTCGTACAGCCATCCCTACAGAATAAATTAATGGGGAAAGAATACAGTTTGGGAATAAACGCCGAAGATAAGGTCTGAGGTTAACACAGGCTTAGGAGGTCGTATAAGTTTTAATAGCAGTCAGTTAACATGACCTTTATGAATTATGAAACTTTTGTGATTTGTTTTTTATTATAACATAAATTCTTCAAAATTCACAAAAAGTGACGTTAGCTGATGAAGGTTCTCTCAGAACAAAACGTATAAGATTTCCTAAGCCTGTGATTACCACAGACATTAATTTAGCCGTTTATCCAAAACGCCATTCATTTCCTCATAGCAGCCTGTGTCTGAGTTAGGGTCTACAAAAAGACGCCATTACTATTTATCTCTAAACCTGTATCAACACTGTAGCTTGCTTGTAAAACTAGCTAGCTGGTAGAATACAGTACAGTGGTGTTTCACTGACTAATGTAACACTACACTAGCTACTAGCAGTAGCTGCTGTGTTTTTGTGTCACTGTGGGAATTAATTTAGTTAGCTAGTTAACGTTACATTGCAAGCTAACTACACAAGTTACTAGGTCAACAACTAGCTAGCTACGTCAACAGTATTTGTACAGTACCTCTTCAGGAGCTTTCACGGCGCGACTCTCCCAATCTATCTGTTTATTCAATGGGTTGTACAGGAAGGATGGCTTGGAAACCGACTTGAAGAGCTCATCAGGTTTGGGTAGAGGAGCTCCACTAACCGCCCGCTTGGTCCCGTGTTGGGGAGATTTGCTGCCGCTTCCAGTAGCATCGCCCCCACCCTTTCCTTTCGATTTCTTCTGGCCCTGTTCATCAGAATCGCTGCTGTTACTATCGCTACTGTCACTCAGATCATCGTAACTCATGAAGTAATGGAAAGAGTCTGGTTTCTTCTTATCAACCATACTGATGAAAATATTACATTTGCTAGTAATACGATGAGTTTAACTTTAGAGATAGGAATATAATGCCCCTAGCTAATTGGCAATCAACCTTGATGATTTTGCTGGTTACTCCATTTTGAATCACCACTGCCGTAAAATACGTAATACCCTAAAAAGTTGTCGTAAAACTATCTTCTTAAAGGAGCAGTAGTCCCTTTTTTCAAGACACTCAACATAACTTTCTAAACAGGTACTTCATCAAGCTCAGTGCACAACCACATTGTATATTTACCATAAACAAAATGTATTTTCAGTTCTTAACCCAGGGCTGTAATATACAGCGTGTGTGAGTGTCTCTTAAGCTATAGATTATTTGTATAGTATGGTATACAGTATATGCTGATGAAAAATATAAACATAACATGTAGGTTGTGGTCCCATGTTTCATGAGCTGAAATAAAAGATCAAATACATTTTCCATACGCACAAAAAGCTTATTTAGCTCAAATGTTGTGCACAAATTTCTTTACATCCCTGTTAGTGAGCATTTCTCCTTTGCCAAGATAATCCATCCACCTGTGACAGGTGTGGCATATCAAGAAGCTGATTAAACAGCATGATCATTACACAGGTGCACTTTGTGTTGGGGACAATAAAAGGCTGCTCTAAAATGTGCAGTTTTGTCACACAACACAATGCCACAGATGTCTCAAGTTTTGAGGGAGTGTGCAATTGGCAAGGTGACTGCAGGAATGTCCACCAGAGCTGTTGCCAGAGAATTTAGTGTTTAATTCTCTACCAATGTCGTTTTAGAGAATTTGGCAGCCTCACAACCGCAGACCACATGTAACAACGCCAGCCCAGGACCTCCACATCCGGCTTCTTCACCTGCAGGATCGTCTGAGACCAGCCTCCCGGACAGTTGTGGGTTTGCACAACCAAAGAATTTCTGCACAAACTGTAAGAAACCGTCTCAGGGAAGCTCATCTGTGTACCCGTCGTCCTCACCAGGGTCTTGACCTGACTGCAGTTTGGTGTCGTAACCGACTTCAGTGGGCAAATGCTCACCTTCGATGGCCACTGGCATGCTGGAGAAGTGTGCTCTTCACATATGAATCCCGGTTTCAACTGTACTGAGCAGATGGCAGACAGCGTGTTTGACGTTGTGTGGGCAAGCGGTTTTCTGATGTCAACGCTGTGAATAGAATGCCCCACGGTGGCGTGGGGTTATCGTATGGGCAGGCATAAGGTACGGACAACAAACACAATTGTATTTAATCGATGGCAATTTGAATGCTAGAGATACCGTAACGAGATCCTGACACCCATTGTCGTGCCATTCATCCGCCGCCATCACCTCATGTTTCAGCATGATAATGCACAGCCCATGTCGCAAGGATCTCTACGCAATTCCTGGAAGCTGAAAATGTCCCAGACGTGTACAACAGCGTGTTCCAGTTTCCGCCAATATCCAGCAACTTCGCACAGCCATTGAAGAGGAGTGGGACCACATTCCACAGGCCACAATCAACAGCCTGATCAACATGCATAGGAAATGTGTTGCGCTGCATGAGGCAAAGGTGGTCACACCAGATACTGACTGGTTTTCTGTTCCACGCCCCTAAATTTCTGTATTCCCAGTCATGTGAAATCCATAGATTAGGGCCTAATGAATGTATTTAAATTGTTTGATTTCTTTATGTCAACTGCCTTTTATTTATTTGTTCAGTGTATATTTTTTTGCAAAACACTTTGGGGGGCCAAAAATAATCACTTGCGGGCCGGTTTTGGTCTGCGGGCCGCCTGTTGCCGACCCCTGACATAGAGGACTCCACATCTCATGAAAATAGTTATTTTATACATACAGTATACTGTCAACATTACAATGTATTGAATAAGTAGATTTTATACTTGTCTCTTATCTCAGGTGGGCTCGTCATAGTAAATTAAGTATAAGGTTCAGGGTGATGTACTATTTGGACAACACCCTCCGAATATCTTGTCATGTAACATTGGTGCTATTTGATCAGTTACGATCAGAGCCTCTTTTCACTCACTAGCAGCTTGTGGATAGTAACATTAGGGACTTTAGTGCACTTTCTGGCAAACTCAAAAAAGTGTGTGAATGAGTGCAGAAAAATACATGGCTTATGTAACCTTCAGATTGCACAATAATATGATTGATCTGTCCGTTGTCATGACAATATGGTATACTCCGAGTCGATATTCACGTCATAAGAAGGATTTCCCTTTCGACCACGGCCACAAATTGGTGTTTTTTTCTTCTTCTTCCCATCACAAAAGATACAGAAATAACAAAACATACTGAAAAGATGCTGTGTTGTTTAATGTACTTGTAACCAGGTCGAAAATCCCGACCTACGGTTCACAATGCTCCCATGTAGGGAAATAGAGCCTGAGAGAAGAGCCATGTGCGGCTTCAGGCTCTTCGGCGTGGGAGAGTGGGAAATGTGGGGACCCGGTGTCCAAGAAGGCTGGCTACACATAGTTATGTGTGTGGAAAACATTTTATCACACATAAGACTTTAACTTGTTTAGTATAGTCTGTTTGTAACTCCACTCACTACTGTATAGTTTGTTTATGTTGTTGGTCTTGTCTAGCTGAATGTTCCGGTCTGCTTGTTTCAGTCAATTACAAAAAAATACATTTAAGAAAGGTACAAAATATTACTTTTCAACACTGCCTGCTCCCGAGCATTCTCACTACTAAGCAAAACATAATATTGTAGGGCTTCCATCATGCCCCTTTTCATGATGGTCTAGGAAAATAAACATATTTAAATTAATTTCTGTATTGTGAAAATGTTCAGACCTCATGCACTTGCAGAACACATTGTTGTCATAATCCCAAATATGTTAAAAAAATAAATTAAAAATATGTATGCACTCACTAACTGTAAGTCGCTCTGGATAACAGCGTCTGCTAAATGACTAAAATGTAAATAATTTGTTCTCATGTTCCTCTTCCACGGCTATCCAGTTGTAAAAAGATTTCAAAAATATGACCACAAGGGAGCGATATAACGCTTCTTCTTGAATGTGTGACTGAGGCAAGAGACTGCTAGGACAGCTCAATCACTGTCTGCTATATCAGCCTCCATATCATGCACATACATATGTAAGAAGTCAACAGTTCAATTTGATGTTAGAATTAAGTTTATTGTACAATGTGGATGAAAAGCTAAAATCAAGATACTATGTTAATGTCTGAGCTAGGCTACCATTCTAACTAAACATCTAAAACAGAAATGGGCAACTCCTTGGGGGCTGGAGTATTGTCAAACTTTTCCCCCATCCCTAGCAAACACAGTTGATGAAACTAATTGCATTCTAAACTGAAGATCATGATTAGTTGATTATTGGAGTCAGGTGTGTTAGCTGGGGCTGGGGATAAAGTGTGACACCAACCAGGCCCCTGAGGAATGTAGTTGTCCATCCCTGATCTAAAATACCCAAAACCAAGAAACCTGAGTCAAAACATGGACAATTCTCAACACTTCTATGGGATACACAAGGTCACTCAAAAGGTACATCTGAAAATGTTATTGTAGTTTATGACGAATTCAATC
This sequence comes from Coregonus clupeaformis, assembly GCF_020615455.1. NCBI lineage: Eukaryota > Metazoa > Chordata > Actinopteri > Salmoniformes > Salmonidae > Coregonus > Coregonus clupeaformis. Next base: position 329,690 of record NW_025533582.1, read on the forward strand.
TAGGCTCTTGGTGTAAAATGTTGTCATGTGGAACAACACATTATTTTGAAGGGGGGGCAGTACCTTAATCAGCAATGAAAATTGTCATCACTGATTAATTAAGATTGAGGTAAAATTCCTTGAATAGATTTAGTCTTTTGGCGATTTGTTAAAAAATTCAAATTATCACAAGCAAATGCCTTGGTGGGATGACGTGATTATTATAACTTTCAGCAGTAGAATACAACTGCAGCCCAGTTGTATTCTACTGCCTGCTCTGCTCTGGTCAAAAGTAGCGCACTATGTAGGGAATAGGGTACCATTTGGGACACAAGTCTAGACAGCCACTGACTGAGTGAACTCTGCTCTGCGCTGGATCCACATGATATCATAGGAAAACGTAATCCTGTAAACGTAAACGTAATCCTGGAAAAGATCAGTGTCAGAGTGTTGACGTGTATGTCAATACATTGCGTTCAATTTGAAAAGATGAGTGTCATGCTTACGTCAATAAATTCCAGTCAATGGGAAAAGATTAGGTTTAGACAGACAGACATGTCTCTCTCTATTACCCCCTCTCCCCATCTCTCTATCCCCATCTTCTCTCTCCCTCCTTCCTCTCTCACCTCCTTCCTCTCTCACCTCCTTCCTCTCTCTCTCTCTCTCTCTCTCTCTGTGCCACAGACAGAATATTGACAAATAAATATGTGTCAAGGACATTAATGCATTAGTCAATACATTTCATTCAAGGCAAAAAAGTTGGTGATACAGCTGCAATGGCTAAATTGGTGAAGAACTCAGACAGTTTCAAGTCAGAATACATTCTAACAAGGCTCTTAGCTTATAGAACTGCAAGACCATTGTATCCAATAGAGGACAAAAATGCTTTTGGGTAAATTGACTTCAAATTTCATATGGCGGTCCCCCGGTCACAAATATGTAACATTTGGGAAGATGCAATCTTTGTAACCCTTGAGACAGCCCCTAAGTCACGGCCTGTACATTCAGTGGGGACACTCTTTAACAATGCTCTGAGTTTCACGTCTTTATGTTAAGAATTGACCGTTCTACAGAGGATGGAAGAGTGTTTTTTTTGTAACTGCAGGGAGAGAATGAAGCACCATATTGATGATGAATTAAGCCATTTCCTGTTGCCATGGTAAGCTGAACCTCAACACAGGGCATCCCTGTAAGGTCACGATGGGTTGTGTGGAAGGATGGGTAGCTTCAAGTGAAGCCTAACTTTCTGCAATGTAGTGGGGGTGGGCCGAGTTAATTAATTGCGACGTATATGATAACAGGCTATCACAGACTACAAAGGCAAATCCAGCTGTGTGGTGCCCACTGAAGCCTCCCTCCCAGATGAGCTTAACACATTCTATGCTCGCTTCGAGGCAGAAAATACCGAGCCATCCAGGAAGGCTCTCACTGTTCTGGACAACCAGGTGCTTTCGCTTTTCGAGTCTGACGTGAGGAAAACTCAAGAGTGAATACTCACAAAGCCGCTGGTCCAGATTGTATCCCAGGCTACATCCTCAGTGTGTGCTGACCAACTGGCGGGTGCCTTCTCTGACATCTTCAACCTGTCACAGGCTGTAGTCCCCACTTGGTTCAAGGAGACCAGCGTCGTTCCACTGCCCAAGAAAACCAAGGTGACATGCCCAAATGACTATCGCCCCGCCGCAATCACCCCTGTCATCATGAAGTGCTTCGAGAGGCTGGTCATGGCACACATCAAGGCCAGCATCCCAGGCACACTGGACCAACTACAATTCTCCTACCACTCCAACAGATACACAGAAAATGTAATTTCCATCGCTATTCACACAGCCCTAACACATCTGGACAAGAGGAACACCTATGTGAGAATGCTGTTCATTGACTACAGTTCAGCATTCAACACCATTGTTCCTTCCAAGCTCGACACCTGGGTCTGGACACTACTCTCTGCAACTGGATCCTGGACATCCTGACTGGCAGACCACAGGCTGTGAGGATTTGAAAAAAACACCTCCTCCACACTGACTCTTAACACAGGGCCCCCCCTGGGGTGTGTCCTCAGCCCTCTGCTGTACTCCTTGTTCACCCACGACTGCGTGGTTTGCCCGACACCAACTCCATCATTCAAGTTTGCTGATGACACCATGGTTGTAGGCCTGATGACCAACAACAATGAGTCAGCCTATAGGGAGGAGATAAGTGAACAGCGATTGTGGTGCCAAGACCACAACCTCATCCTCAACGTCAGCCAAACAGTTGATTGTTGAATTCAGGAAGCAGAGGAGGGAACACAACCCCGATCCACATCAAGAGGACTGCAGTAAAGAGTCGGGAGTCACCAAGGAAAGTAGAGCATCCACATCACCGAGGGCTTGACATGGATCAACAACACCACCACTCTTGTCAAGAGGGTGCAATAGCACCACTACTTCCTAAGGCGGCTGAAGAAATTTGGCATGCCATGTTGGGTCCTCTCTAAATACTACCGCTGCACCATCGAGAGCGTCCTGACCAGTTGCATCACATCCTGGTATGGGAATTGCTCCGTCCACAACCACAAGACCCTCCAGAAGGTGGTGAAGGCGGTCCAATACATCACTGGGGCCGTGTTCCAACCCATCCAGGACATCTACTTGAAATGGTGCCTCTCGCAACATCATCAAGGACCCCACACACCCCATCCACGAGCTGTTCACTCCCTTACTGTCAGGCAGACGGTATCGGAGCATGAGGTCTGATACCAACAGGTTCAGAGACTGTTTCGATATACAAGCCATCAGACTGCTGAACACTCGACTCGACACACTGGACTGACTACCTGCACTGACTCTCCGCACCTTAGCTCACGCTCGCTCACTCAGAAAGAGTCACCCCTTTCTGATACATGTGTAAATATTGTACTGTAAATTGTGCCTTCCTTTTATTAAACTTATGCTAAAAAAAAGTATATTCTACAGAGCCATTCCCCAAACGATTTAATAAAGTTTAATATTGCATTTTATCTTTGTTTTTCATTCAGTTAAGATTGTACTCGATTGAAATTACATTGTCGAAAAGGAACCTGCAAGTAAGCATTTAGTTTGACGGAGCTTACCATGTGTACCCTGTAAATACGACTAATAAAACTTGAAACTTAATTGGTAATTAGGGTTATTTGTAGGGTTGAGGCCTTAACTCTAACCTTCTCAGCTCAACCCTAACCCTAGCTATAACCCTAACTTATTGTCCACCAACTCTAGACATAACCCTAATGAACAATTAATTAATTTGCCCCCCCCCCTAAGCTTTGTTGCACTGAGCACGACCTTGGGTTTTTGACATCTTTTTTTTTGAAAATTGTCTAGGAATGTTTGAGCTTTCAATTTGCAGCAAATGTTCAGTGTTTAACATGTGTGCAAATGCTTCATCTAAGTTTTGAATCTAGACTAGAAACAAAATTCAGGTATGGGATCGTTCAACAGACGCTCCCAATGAACGCAAGCCTACACCTGACCATGTGAAATTAACTCTTTACAGTAAAAACTTGGTCACATAGAGAACTCCTTTATTCCATTGAAAAGCATTAGCTACAGCCCTCATTGAACCATGACACACCCATGGACTGCAATTGAGCTAGCTAACCGTCCTTCCACACAACCCATCCTGACTTTATAGGGATGCCCTGTATTGAGGTTCTATTTACTGTGGCAACAGGAAATGGCTTAATTCATCCTCAACATGGCGCTTCATTCTTTCCCTGCAGTTAAACAAAAACACAATCTTCCATCCTCTGTAGAACGATCAATTCTTAAAAGTCATAAACATTTTTTTATTAAATTTGATGATATTTGGATGAAATCAGATCAAAGTATGACATTTTTACAGACGCTCTTATCCAGAGCGACTTACAGTTAGTGAGTGCATACATTTTATTTTTCATACTGACGAACAAAGAAAGAGAAATGACTGTTGCTTCTACATTGATCAAGTTTGAACATAAAGTTACCAGTCCCCCTCCCCATGTCAAACACTTGGATTCAGGAGGAGGGATTATTAAGGGGATAGAGTGACATCACTCTAAATGTAATACACTGACGAAGGCCTTAAGGCCGATACGTAAAGCTTAATAAAGAGTAGTGATACTAGCAAGAGAAGTGTGCTGGTTTCTTATGTTTTCTCATCTTATTCAATTGTTACCAGGCACCTGCAACAAAGATGGCTCAGATGTGCGAGTGCCTTTTGAATATACCAATGGTAACATGATACTCTCTTACCTAATTTAAAGAAGTACCGCCTTGTAACCAACATCAGAGAAGGCGTGTTTGCAGAGGGCCGTGGTGTACATAGCTAGATGCTCCCCTTCTCAAAAAACCAACACTCGACCCCACTGATGTCAACAACTACAGACCAGTATCCCTTCTTTCTTTTCTTTCCAAAACTATTGAGCGTGCCGTCTTTAGCCAACTCTCTTGCTATCTCTCTCAGAATGACCTTCTTGATCCAAACCAATCAGGTTTCAGGACTGGTCATTCAACTGAGACTGCTCTTCTCTGTGTCACGGAGACTCTCCGCACTGCTAAAGCTAACTCTCTCTCCTCTGCTCTTGTCCTTCTAGACCTGTCTGCTGCCTTTGATACTGTGAACCATCAGATCCTCCTCTCCACCCTCTCCGAGCTGGGCATCTCCGGCGCGGCTCACTCCTGGATTGCGTCCTACCTGACCGGTCGCTCCTACCAAGTGGCGTGGCGAGAAGCTGTCTCCGCACCACGTGCTCTCACCACTGGTGTCCCCCAGGGCTCAGTTCTAGGCCCTCTCCTTTTCTCCCTATACACCAAGTCACTTGGCTCTGTCATATCCTCACACGGCCTCTCCTATCATTGCTACGCTGACGATACACAACTAATCTTCTCCTTTCCCCTTCTGATAACCAGGTGGCGAATCGCATCTCTGCATGTCTGGCAGACATATCAGTATGGATGACGGATCACCACCTCAAGCTGAACCCTGGCAAGACGGAGCTGCTCTTCCTCCCGGGGAAGGACTGCCCGTTCCATGATCTCGCCATCACGGTTGACAACTCCGTTGTGTCCTCCTCCCAGAGTGCGAAGAGCCTTGGCGTGACCCTGGACAACACCCTGTCGTTCTCCGCTAACATCAAGGCGGTGACCCGCTCCTGCAGGTTCATGCTCTACAACATTCGGAGAGTACGACCCCGCCTTACACAGGAAGCGGCACAGGTCCTAATCCAGGCACTTGTCATCTCCCGTCTGGATTACTGCAACTCGCTGTTGGCTGGCCTCCCTGCATGTGCCATTAAACCCCTACAACTCATCCAGAATGCCGCAGCCCGTCTGGTGTTCAACCTTCCCAAGTTCTCTCACGTCACCCCCCTCCTCCGCACACTCCACTGGCTTCCAGTTGAAGCTCGCATCCGTTACAAGACCATGGTGCTTGCCTTTGGAGCAGCGAGGGGAACGGCACCTCTGTACCTTCGGGCTCTGATCAGTCCCTACACCCAAACGAGGGCATTGCGTTCATCCACCTCTGGCCTGCTGGCTCCCCTTCCTCTGCGGAAGCATAGTTCCCGCTCAGCCCAGTCAAAACTGTTCGCTGCTCTGGCACCCCAATGGTGGAACAAGCTCCCTCACGACGCCAGGACAGCGGAGTCACTCACCACCTTCCGGAGACATTTGAAACCCCACCTCTTTAAGGAATACCTGGGATAGGATAAAGCAATCCTTCTACCCCCCCCACACACACAGCGGAGTCGCTCACCACCTTCCGGAGACATTTGAAACCCCACCTCTTTAAGGAATACCTGGGATAGGATAAAGTAATCCTTCTACCCCCCCCACCCCACAGCGGAGTCACTCACCACCTTCCGGAGACATTTGAAACCCCACCTCTTTAAGGAATACCTGGGATAGGATAAAGTAATCCTTCTACCCCCCCCACCCCCCACCCCACAGCGGAGTCACTCACCACCTTCCGGAGACATTTGAAACCCCACCTCTTTAAGGAATACCTGGGATAGGATAAAGTAATCCTTCTCCCCCCCCCAAAAAAAACAAACAAAAAAAAAAAAACTTTAAAAAAAAAAATTTATTTAAAAAAAAATAAAAAATTTGTAAAGTGGTTATCCCACTGGCTATAGGGTGAATGCATCAATTTGTGAGTCGCTCTGGACTAGAGCGTCTGCTAAATGACGTAAATGTGCCCTTGAGCAAGGCACTTAACCCTAATTGCTCCTGTAAGTCGCTCTGGATAAGAGCGTCTGCTAAATGACTAAAATGTAATGATGTAAATGTAGATACTACTCTACTGGTGCCAACATTTGACTGTAGGGTGCCAGCAAATATAATTAAAAGTTTACACTTCATCTATGGCAAAGATACTTATGTCTCCCCTTTCATCTGTGTTTGGCTAGCTAGGTTTTCAGACAGCATGGAACAAAAGGGCGCCGGAGAACATAAACAGCGCCGGAGAAGATGGCTGCCGTTTTACAGCCCTCTAACCAATTGTACTATTATGTGTGTTTTTCCGCGTTATTTGTAATTTATTTTGTACATAATGTTTATGCCATCGTCTCTTATAACCAAAAAGAGCTTCTGGATATCAGGACAGCGATTACTCACCTCGCATTGGACGAAGACTTTTTCTTCAACGAGTCGGACGCGAAGGATATTCTACAGACACCCGGCAAGGCCCAGATCCCCGTCATTCGCCTGAGGAAGAGACGGAGATATCGTGGACGTAGGTCGGGGTGCCTTGTAAGGATCCGACGGCGAGCGAGTAAACTGCCTCTCCCATCAATACTATTAGCCAACGTTCAATCTTTTGAGAATAAAATTGACGATTTAAGATTACGGTTATCCTACCAACGGGACATTAAAAACTGTAATATCTTATGTTTCACGGAGTCGTGGCTGAACGACAACAATGATACCATTCAGCTAGCAGGCTACACGCTACATCGGCAGGACAGAACGGCTGGCTCCGGTAAGACAAAGGGTGGCGGTCTCTGTATATTTGTAAACAACAGCTGGTGTACAAAATCAAATACTAAGGAAGTCTCGAGGTTTTGCTCGCCTGAGGTAGAGTATCTTATGATAAGCTGTAGACCACACTATTTACCAAGAGAGTTTTCAGCTATATTTTTCATAGCTGTCTATTTACCACCACAAACCAATGCTGGCATTAAGATTGCACTGAATGAGTTGTACAAGGCCATTAATCAACAGGAAAACGCTCATCCAGATGCAGCGCTCCTAGTGGCCGGGGACTTTAATGCAGGGAAACTTAAATCCGTTCTACCTAATTTCTACCAGCATGTCAAATGTGCAACCAGAGGGAAAAAACTCTAGACCACCTTTACTCCACACACAGAGACGCATACAAAGCTCTCCCTCGCCCTCCATTTGGCAAATCTGACCATAACTCTATCCTCCTGATTCCTGCTTATAAGCAAAAACTGAAGCAGGAAGCACCAGTGATTCGGTTAATAAAAAAGTGGTCAGATGACGCAGATGCCAAGCTACAGGACTGTTTTGCTAGCACAGACTGGAACATGTTCCGGGATTCTTCAGACAGCATTGAGGAGTACACCACATCAGTCACTGGCTTCATCAATAAGTGCATCGATGATGTCGTCCCCACAGTGACCGTACGTACATACCCCAACCAGAAGCCATGGATTACAGGCAACATCCGCACTGAGCTAAAGGGTAGAGCTGCCGCTTTCAAGGAACGGGACTCTAACCCGGAAGCTTATAAGAAATCCCGCTATGACCTCCGACGAACCATCAAACAGGCAAAGAGTCAATACAGGTCTAAGATTGAATCATACTACACTGGCTCTGACGCCTTCGTCGGATGTGGCAGGGCTTGAAAACTATTACAGACTACAAAGGGAAGCACAGCCGCGAGCTGCCCAGTGACACAAGCCTACCAGACGAGCTAAACCACTTCTATGCTCGCTTCGAGGCAAGCAACACTGAAGCATGCATGAGAGCACCAGCTGTTCCGGACGACTATGTGATCACGCTCTCCGTAGCCGATGTGAGTAAGACTTTTAAGCAAGTCAACATTCACAAGGCCGCTGGGCCAGACGGATTACCAGGGCGTGTACTCCGAGCATGTGCTGACCAACTGGCAAGTGTCTTCACTGACATTTTCAACATGTCCCTGACCGAGTCTGTAATACCAACATGTTTCAAGCAGACCACCATAGTCCCCGTGCTCAAGAACTCTAAGATAACCTGCCTAAATGACTACCGACCCGTGGCACTGACGTCTGTAGCCATGAAGTGCTTTGAAAGACTGGTCATGGCTCACATCAACAGCATAATCCCAGAAACCCTAGACCCACTCCAATTTGCATACCGCCCCAACAGATCCACAGATGATGCAATCTCTATCGCACTCCACACTGCCCTTTCCCACCTGGACAAGAGGAACACCTACGTGAGAATGCTATTCATTGACTACAGCTCAGCATTCAACACCATAGTGCCCTCTAAGCTCATCACTAAGCTAAGGATCCTGGGACTAAACACCTCCCTCTGCAACTGGATCCTGGACTTCCTGACGGGCCGCCCCCAGGTGGTAAGGGTAGGTAACAACACATCTGCCACACTGATCCTCAACACGGGGGCCCCTCAGGGGTGCGTGCTCAGTCCCCTCCTGTACTCTCTGTTCACCCATGACTGCATGGCCAGGCACGACTCAACACCATCATTAAGTTTGCCGACGACACAACAGTGGTAGGCCTGATCACCGACAACGATGAGACAGCCTATAGGGAGGAGGTCAGAGATCTGGCCGTGTGGTGCCAGGACAACAACCTCTCCCTCAACGTGACCAAGACAAAGGAGATGATTGTGGACTACAGGAAAAAAAAGAGGACTGAGCACGCCCCCATTCTCATCGACGGGGCTGTAGTGGAACAGGTTGAGAGCTTCAAGTTCCTTGGTGTCCACATCACCAACGAACTATCATGGTCCAAGCACACCAAGACAGTCGTGAAGAGGGCACGACAAAGCCTATTCCCCCTCAGGAGACTAAAAAGATTTGGCATGGGTCCTCAGATCCTCAAAAAAATTCTACAGCTGCACCATCGAGAGCATCCTGACTGGTTGCATCACCGCCTGGTATGGCAACTGCTTGGCCTCTGACCGCAAGGCACTACAGAGGGTAGTGCGTACGGCCCAGTACATCACTGGGGCAAAGCTCCCTGCCATCCAAGACCTCTATACCAGGCGGTGTCAGAGGAAGGCCCTCAAAATTGTCAAAGACTCCAGCCACCCTAGTCATAGACTGTTCTCTCTGCTACCGCACGGCAAGCGGTACCGGAGTGCCAAGTCTAGGTCCAAAAGACTTCTCAACAGCTTCTACCCACAAGCCATAAGACTCTGAACAGCTAATCATGGCTACCCGGACTATTTGCACTGCCCCCCACCCCATCCTTTTTACGCTGCTGCTACTCTGTTAAGTATTTATGCATAGTCACTTTAACTCTACCCACATGTACATATTACCTCAACTACCTCAACTAGCCGGTGCCCCCGCACATTGACTCTGCACCGTTACCCCCTGTATATATAGCCTCCCTACTGTCACTTTATTTTACTTCTGCTCTTTGTTTTTCTCAACACTTTTTTTTTTTTTTTTTTTTGTGTTGTTGTTTTATTCTTACTTTTTTGTTTAAAATAAACGCACTGTTGGTTAAGGGCTGTAAGTAAGCATTTCACTGTAATGTCTGCACTTGTTGTATTCGGCGCATGTGACCAATAAAATTTGATTTGATTTGATTTGAAAAGGGGGGAAGGGTCGTTCAAAAATCTGACACAGTTGTCATATCAATACATCAGTCAGTGCTGCTGTGATCCGTATCACAATAGATTCCAAATGGGTGATGTGTATATATTTCTTTTTACATAATTGAAGCAATTTCAATGTTTGAGTTGCTTTGTGTATCACCAAATTTACTTGATGATTTTACTGCAACACTGCATCTACATTTTTTGACATAGGCGTTTCAAAGAGTTATCAATCAAGGTGAGTTCATGAATATGAGATCACCGCCCACTCAGCCGTTTTTTTCAAACTTCCTGGTAGTTAGCCATGAGAGAGAAAGTACTTTTTGTCACATTTTGAGCATTTCAATACCCAAAAAATATTAGTCACTCAAAAGGCTATTTTACATAGGAATCAGAATGACTGTGTGGGACCTTTTTTTTATGTATAGACTTGAAACTGCCTGCCTGTCTTTAGTTTTTCACCAATTTACCCATTGCTGGTGTATCACCAACTTTTTTGTCTTGAATGCAATGTATTGACTTGTCAATGCCCTTGAGAGAGAGAGCATAATACAGGCCATCTGTTCTTCTCTGCTATGCTTTGGACATTGGTAGCCATCTGTATGTAAACCTCTCTCAACTGAATATGTTTCCCAATCTCCTATCTGACAACAGAGATAAGGCCATTGGGGAAGAGCTTGTTAACGGGCCTCCAAGCTCTCATTGGAGGTAATAGGTTGCTTTTGAAATGGCACCCTATTCCCTATAAAGTGCATTACTTTAGACTAAAATAGTGCACTTTACAGGGTGTCATTTCAGACGCAACCTATTGCCTCCAATGAGTGCCTTGAGGCCTGTTAACGAGGTCTTCCCCAATGGCCTTATCTCTGTCAGATATGAGATTGAGAAACATCTTCAGTGGAGGGAGGTTTACGTACAGATTGCTACCAATGTCAAATGCAATGTAAACAGGCCGGGGATAGCTAGATCGGATGGTGGAGTGTCATTCACTGCTAAGTGTGTATTATCATTTCTCTAGATGGAGGGACAGTTAGCGATAAGTCCTATTGGATTTCTCAGAGCTCACAGATTACCCAGTGTCACGTTGTATAATGATTTGAAGACAGGCACAGGAATACGTATTAGGGGTTTAATTTACTCCACCCAACACAAACACGTATGTGTGTGTGTATGTATGGATATATATATATATACACATACATACATACATACATACATACATACAGTGAGGGAAAAAAGTATTTGATCCAATGCTGATTTTGTACGTTTGCCCACTGACAAAGAAATGATCAGTCTGTCATTTAATGGTAGGTTTATTTGAACAGTGAGAGACAGAATAACAACAAAATAATCCAGAAAAACACATGTCAAAACTGTTATACATTGACTTGCATTTTAAAGAGGGAATAAGTATTTGACCCCTCTGCAAAACATGACTTAGTACTTGGTGGCAAAACCCTTGTTGGCAATCACAGAGGTCAGACGTTTCTTGTAGTTGGCCACCAGGTTTGCACACATCTCAGGAGGGATTTTGTCCCACTCCTCGTTGCAGATCTTCTCCAAGTCATTAAGGTTTCAAGCTGGACGTTTGGCAACTCGAACCTTCAGCTCCCTCCACAGATTTCCAATGGGATTAAGGTCTGGAGACTGGCTAGGCCACTCCAGGACCTTAATGTGCTTCTTCTTGAGTCACTCCTTTGTTGCCTTGGCCGTGTGTTTTGGGTCATTGTCATGCTGGAATACCCATCCACAACCTATTTTCAATGCCCTGGCTGAGGGAAGGAGGTTCTCACCCAAGATTTGACGGTACATGGCCCGTCCATCGTCCCTTTGATGCAGTGAAGTTGTCCTGTCCCCTTAGCAGAAAAACACCCCCAAAGCATAATGTTTCCACCTCCATGTTTGATGGTGGAGATGGTGTTCTTGGGGTCATAGGCAGCATTCCTCCTCCTCCAACCACGGCGAGTTGAGTTGATGGCAAAGAGCTCCATTTTGGTCTCATCTGACCACAACACTTTCACCCGGTTCTCCTCTGAATCATTCAGATGTTTCATTTGCAAACTTCAGACGGCCCTGTATATGTGCTTTCTTGAGCAGGGGGACCTTGCGGGCGCTGCAGGATTTCAGTCCTTCACGGCATAGTGTGTTACCAATTGCTTTCTTGGTGACTATGGTCCCAACTGCCTTGAGATCATTGACAAGATACTCCCGTGTAGTTCTGGGCTGATTCCTCAATGTTCTCATGATCATTGCAACTCCACGAGGTGAGATCTTGCATGGAGCCCCAGTCCGAGGGAGATTGACAGTTATTTTGTGTTTCTTCCATTTGCGAATAATCGCACCAACTGTTGTCACCTTCTCACCAAGCTGCTTGGCGATGGTCTTGTAGCCCATTCCAGCCTTGTGTAGGTCTATAATCTTGTCCCTGACATCCTTGGAGAGCTCTTTGGTCTTGGCCATGGTGGAGAGTTTGGAATCTGATTGATTGATTGCTTCTGTGGACAGGTGTCTTTTATACAGTTAACAAACTGAGATTAGGAGCACTCCCTTTAAGAGTGTGCTCCTAATCTCAGTTCATTACCTGTTTGAAAGATACCTGGGAGCCAGAAATCTTTTTGATTGAGAGAGGGTCAAATATTTATTCCCCTCATTAAAATGCAAATCAATTTATAAAATTTTTGACATGCGTTTTTCTGGATTTTGTTGTTGTTAATCTGTCTCTCACTGTTCAAATAAACCTACCATTAAAATTATAGACTGATCATGTCTTTGTCAGTGGGCAAACGTACAAAATCAGCAGGGGATCAAATACTTTTTTCCCTCACTGTATACAAAAGGGATGTAACCCAAACAAAGACCGAGGTGTAACCTCTATACAATACATGGGACGAGACCCGTAATAACAAGAGCACAATACACGGTACTCACGAGACCAACGGACATGGGACAATAATCGACCAGGACAATGGGGAACAGAGGGCACATATATACACATACTAATCAGGGGGAATGGGAACCAGGTGTGCGTAATGAGACAAGACAGTCTGGGGTTGGTGGTAATGAACCAGGTCAGTGACGTCTAGAAAGTCGGTGACATATACCTCCGGAACTGGTGAACGGAATGAGCAGCAGTCCCGGGGGTATCCATGACACCCAGCATGCTCTTCTACAGAGAGCAGGGCAGGAAAAATAGTACCAGTAGTAGAGAATATACAAGTAACTGCCAAAATAAAGGAAACACCAACATTGTATCTTAATAGGGCGTTGGGCCACCACAAGCCTCCAGAACAGCTTCAATGCGCCTTGGCATAGATTCTACAAGTGTCTCGAACTCTATTAGAGGGATGTGACACCATTCTTCAATGAGAAACTCCATCATTTGGTGTTTTATTGATGGTGGTGGAAAACGCTGTCTCAGGCGCCGCTACAGAATCTCCCATGTGTTCAATTGGGTTGAGATCTGGTGACTGAGACACACACACACACACTTTAAACACCCTATGCTCCTTTGAGACCCCTCTTTCAAAGTCACAGAGCTTTTCTTCTACCCATGGTAACCAAAATAATGGGCAGCTGGGCATTTTTATACATGATTGAATGTTAACTGGTTAATTAACTCAGGAACCACACCTGTGTAGAAGCACCTGCTTTCAATATACACTGAACAAAATTATAAACGCAACATGCAACAATTTCAAAGATTTTTACTGAGTTACAGTTCATATAAGGAAATCAGTCAATTGAAATAAATTCATTAGGCCCTAATGTATGGATTTCATATGACTGGGAATACAGATATGCATCTGTTGGTCACAGATACCACAGCAAGGTAGGGGCGTGGATCAGAAAACCAGCCAGACCCTAGTGAGGACGCAGAGCATGCAGATGAGCTTCCCTGAGACGGTTACTGACAGTGTGCAGAAATTCTTCAGTTGCGCGAACCCACAGTTTCATCAGCTGTCCGGGTGGCTGGTCTCAGACGATCCAACAGGTGAAGAAGACGGATGTGGAGGACCTGGGCTGGCGTGGTTACATGTGGTCTGCGGTTGTGAGGCCGGTTGAACGTTCTAAAACAACGTTGGAGGCAGCTTATGGTAGAGAAATTAACATTCAATTCTCTGGCAACAGCTCTGGTGGACATTCCTACAGTCAGCATGCCAATTGCACGCTCCCTCAACTTGAGACATCTGTGGCATTGTGTTGCGTGACACAACTGCACATTTTAGAGTGGTCTTTTATTGTCCCCAACACAAGGTGCACCTGTGTAATGATCATGCTGTTTAATCAGCTTCTTGATATGCCACACCTGTCAGGTGGATGGATTATCTTGGCAAAGGATAAATGTTCACTAACAGGGATGTAAACACATTTGTGCACAACATTTGAGAGAAATAAGCTTTTTGTGGGTATGGAAAATTTCTGGGATCTTTTATTTCAGCTCATGAAACATGGGACCAACACTTTATATTTTTGTCAAGTATACTTTGTATCCCTCATTTACTCAAGTGTTTCCTTTTATTTTGGCAATTACCTGTAGAATATAGTAGTCAATACATGGACAATAAAGGGGTTTAAAACATTTAAAACATAGAAAAGCTGCTTTAATGGCTTCTTGACTAGAGTATACAGCAGTAGTTATTAAGGCTTAAGATGGAGGCACACAGCAAATTGAGACATGTTAAAAGTATGTATAGTATAATGAGAAATTACAAGTATTGGTCATTACAAACATGTCATACACAGCACACGGCAGGGAAGTAGTGCTCATTCCTTCATAAAGTGGGCACAGCTTAGGTTAAGGCAGGGTAGGAAATTAACATTTTTGATGATGACAACTGCATGTGCATTTTGTAGTTAGTTTCCTACCCTGGGTTTAGACTTCAGAATCACAGTTTAACAAGAGGAACTAACCCTTTGATCAGCTGGATGGAATAACTAGCACCACCATCAGCTAGGGATCGATCAACATTCCTGTTCAATAATCATATCGATTTTTTTTCATCAACAATAATGTAAAGTAAGAGCACTCATATCTCCTTGGCAGAGAGAGCAGACCAGCTCATTATGACAATTTCCAGATGATAACTGGGTGGATTTTATTTCATTCCTTTTTCCCCCTCAATAAGAACTTCTACTAGTTACATGGCATGATTATGAATCATGATGAATTGAATCCTAAATTAAATATAGAGAGAGCAATCAGCAGTTGATTGTAAATATATCTTGGCAGATTTTCATTTTGTTATATTCTTCATAAACCAGCTACTGCACTATGCATACTGTATACTCTAGTCTAAAATGTATACTGTACTATACCGTGACATTATATAGCTCCTCCAAAGATGTTAAAAAATAATGTTTTCTATGAAACACCATCCTTTTAGCCTCCAGTGTTCTATTGTAAAGGGTTGTAAACATTGATCAGTAAGCACAGTGATTGATTGACACATAAGCACTTTCAGAAGGGGGAGGGGGGTTGGTAGCCTGGATGACAGTCTGTTTTGGGGGGCAATACAGCAGAAACAGACTGGCCAGAAACAGACATGCACCTAGGCTGTTGGGGTCTGTAGAGGGGTTCTCAACCGGGCAAGGGGTCAGCAGTGGGCCGACCCTGCCCTGAGAGCATACCTGGGTTCAAATACTATTAAAAAAATACTTTGTCTGCACTTGATTAAGCTTGCCTGGCTTAATAATGGCCCAATAGTATAGTCACAAAATTGCAAACCCTGCCCACCTGGCACATCAAAGTATGTGAAAGATTTCAAGTATAGTATTTGAACCCAGGTCTGCCTGAGAGACCCCTAACGGAGCATGCTCAGATCAGACTTTGGCCTTCTTGTTGATGAGAACGGAGCAGCAGGTGAGGGCTCTGTCCACCTTGACCTTCTCCATGTTCGACACTGGGATCAACATGTGGTCCTTCAGCTTCTCAAACACCTAGGGAAGAGATGGAGTGAAGGAATATGTCTGTCTTCACCTTCTGTAACTAGTTTACAGGTTTGGTTTATTTTACAATGATCTGGGAGCACTTACGAGGGATGCAAATCTAAGAATGAACATTTTAGGTAGAGAGAGTTCTCAGTCTCCTGGGAAGAAAAACTAAGTGAGAAATATTACAACATCTCCAGAAACCCTCAAAGCAATGTGTCACCCTGTGGAGCCCTTCCAGAAGAAAACCACTGTTTTCCGAAGACCCTTCCAAGCCAGAATACTTGTCTCTCTCTCTTTCTCACTCTGTCTCCCTCCCAATCTCTCTCTCGCTTTCCCTCTGTCTCTCTCTGCCTCTCTCTCCCACTCTCTCTTTCTCAATTCAATTAAATTCAAAGGAGCTTTATTGGCATGGGAAACACATGTTAACATTGCCAAAGCAGAAACAAAAAACTATTAGAAATAATTAAAAGACCACCACCACTTTTAAACCAAATTGTAATTATCTCCAGCACAATACCAGTGTGTGTGTGTGTGTGTGTGTGTGTGTGTGTGATTTCAACAATTTGTAGAAAAAAATATAAAGTTAAAAAGTTCTAACCGATGACGTCATCAAAAGTTAACACATTTGAAAAACAGTGATTTTCAAACACTATGATATTTGCGGTGACGTGGGAGCAAGAAAATACTTTCCCTCTGGCTAGAAACTAATTGCATGGTTTGAAAAGCACTTTTTTTCCCTACCCTGTGATATCACACAGAAGCATTTTTTAGGACCTTTCTTCTTATCCTTTTAACCACAGATCATAGAAACGCACTGTTTTCATATATGTAGACACTGGTTTGGTGCTGGAGACAATGATAATGAGGTTGAAAACTGGCCGAATTGTCCTTTAACAGTAAACATTACACACAAAAGTTGTACAATTATTTCCCCCTCTCTCTGTCATACTAAAGCCTGGGCTTGCAGTACCATAGGGGCCACAAGCAACACACCCAACTCTGGCCTATCAGATCCTCCAGCAATGATGCAACAGGTCTTACTCTGGCCTTCCTACAACCAATACATAGAACAGGGATAAAGCTCATCAACCATAGGAGGGAGGTCAGAGGGGCGATGCACTTTATCCAAACTCTTCTCCTCCAAACTCCTTTTCTAAATCTGTTCTCTCGCTCTCTTTCACTCTCTCAAGTGTTTCTGTTTTTATGGCAGTGAGTCTGTGCTTTCCAGCTGGGTTGTTATTACTGTGGTTGAAATTTATACAAGGGGTAGGAGAACTTCACTGTGGGGGCTGGCTGTATTTCACTGAGACCTTTTGTCTGGTCGACTTCTATCTCTTCTCAGCCTCTGGCAGTCCCCCCGTTATGTAGCGTTACTAAAAATAGCCAGAGACAGAGTTTTTAGGGTGAGAATGTTTAGTGTTTATAGTGTTAGAAAGCAGAGTGGCTTTGCAAGCAATGAGTGGGTCTGATTGGGTTCATTCTCTTCCTCCCTATCTCTTTCTCTCTCTCTCTGAAGGGGTGTCTGTCTGTCTGTCTAGATTACTGTTACAGTGGGGAAAAAAAGTATTTAGTCAGCCACCAATTGTGCAAGTTCTCCCACTTAAAAAGATGAGAGAGGCCTGTAATTTACATCATAGGTACACGTCAACTACGACAGACAAAATAAGAAGATCTCAACCCCAAAGAAAATCTTTGGAGGGAGTTGAAAGTCTGTGTTGCCCAGCAACAGCCCCAAAACATCACTGCTCTAGAGGAGATCTGCATGGAGGAATGGGCCAAAATACCAGCAACAGTGTGTGAAAACCTTGTGAAGACTTACAGAAAACGTTTGACCTGTGTCATTGCCAACAAAGGGTATATAACAAAGTATTGAGAAACTTTTGTTATTGACCAAATATTTATTTTCCACCATAATTTGCAAATAAATTCATAAAAAATCCTACAATGTGATTTTCTGGAGATTTTTTAAAATCAATTTGTCTGTCATAGTTGACGTGTACCTATGATGAAAATTACAGGCCTCTCTCATCTTTTTAAGTGGGAGAACTTGCACAATTGGTGGCTGACTAAATACTTTTTTCCCCCACTGTAGATGTGTTAAGTTCAATCAGGCTGAGAGAGCGAGAGAGAGGGAGAGAGAGCGCACGGCTTGTTTGTATCTCCCAGATCTGCTCTTCCAGAGGGGTGGTTGCGAGAGATTACATGGAACTGTGTCTGACACATAGAAATGTATCCCTGATGATTATGATTCCAACACCTCTACATTAATGATTCTTCATCACACAGATGGTGCTCAGAGGCAGAAAGCGTACCAAGCTCCGATCCAGGACCCATATGAATACACTCTACAGTGGTCTGATACAGGAAACTGAAGCAGTCACTCTGACTTTATGTTTGGGTTGAATTAACCTTCAGCCAATCCTCTAGGAAAATATTATATTAAGCCTTTGGAAATCGGACAACAGTTCCAAATCCAATGAGACATATTTCAATAAATGCTTCGTACTAAAAATAAATGTTCAAGTTTGGGTTTTAACCACAGAGTACATTTGAGGTCTTAGGGCTGTCTGTGTAGATTGCAGGGTGTTGGTTGTCATAGTGACACTGAGGAATCTAAATGACATGGCTCATCCTCAGCCATCCCTAACTGCTACAGAGACAATAACATGTCATTCACTGCTCCCATACGAGCTGACATCCAAGAGCTGACATCCAAGGTCACAACAACGTGCAGGGATATTTACAACAAACATATGCATACAAGACTACAAATATACAATATTCAGTAGCTAATAACTGGGGGAGCACAGAGATTGGCGTGTGTGTGCTCACTTTGGCACTCTCTGGGAACTCCTCTGGGTTGCAGTGTAGCAGTACATTGCCTTTGCTGGGGAGGTTCATGTAGATGGTGTTGGCTGCAATGTCATCAGGCACCGTCAGTTTGTTGTAGCGATGGTCACTCATCTGCTGCATGATCTACAGACACACAGCAAGACAGACAGACAGATGGTAAGCTGTAAGGGACACACAGCACCACGATGAGGTAGAGAGAAGCCAAGTCCAAATTCCCTCCTATACCCCTTGGCTGTTGGCCATAACTCTCTGATGTGTTCTAGATATGTAAGGAATATGGTGGGAGCTCCACCACTACACTGCTTATACCTTTCCAGGCAAACATTGAAGGGTACAGTCGAAGGAGGAGGGGTAGGGATCATATTGAGGCTGGGCAAAAAGGAACCAGACCCTGCTGTTTCTGCCTGCTCCAGTCCTAACCTCCAAACCGCTATCTGGGCGGCTGGGCCTTAATGGAGAACACAGACAGGGGCAGACAGACTGACTGACATTCTTTCATGGCAGATGTCATGTTATTTATGTAATCTGCCGGGTCGGGGCTAGGGGGAAAAGCAGCGATCTGGGGAGAAGGAGCAGCACTCCCTCCACCAAGTGGAAGTTAGAGCACTGAGGATGCTATGACCTGAATGCAGAGCAGGTGTGTGTGTGTGTCCAATGTTTAAGATCTGAATATATGTGGATACCTTAGAGGAGGAAAAGGATGAGGGAGAACGAAAGTAAACAACATTGAAAAGTATTTTCATAAGTGGAGCATAAGATCTCGCCCAGGATAGGACTGTTGATTTTGCTAGGGTCAGATCATCTTCCTGTCATCCTCTCCTTTCCACATTACTTTTTCTCCATCCTGTCATCTCCTTCCTCTCACCCCTTTTGCTCTGCACCCCTTTTTTATATCATGCAGAGAGAGGCTAAGCAGGTATGTGTGTTTGAGGAGAATTGGGGTTAGAAGAGTCGGTGTGTGTCGAGGGTTAGGGTTAGAGGAGTGGTTGTGAGTGATTGTGGTGTTGATCCATGATGATAAATCTCTCAACCCCTCACGGTGCTCCATGTGTCTCTGTGGTTCATGATATGAACAATGGGCTTTGGCTTGGCCTGTTCACACATTCCACTCTACCCTGGGGTTGTCTGGTGTGTGTGTGTGTGTGTGTGTGTGCGTGTGAGAGAAACGTGCACATGTCTGGTATGAGTTTGTATCTCCCAGATCTGCTCTTCCAGAAGGGCGTGTTGCGTGATCGCAGCAGTCCTAAATGAAAACACGGTCCATGTGCGTGACCGCGAGCACTCTCTTCACACACAGGAGGATTAGTGGTCTGTCTGGCGAGAGAGACTGCGACAGAGAGGTGAGAGACTGTATGACACTCACGCTATACAGATCAGTATTTTACTCCGTTTTATAATAGTTTTATAATTTTCTCTCCTCTCAAATCAAATCGGACACTGATAAGGGAGAGAGGGATCATTTTTGGACTTCAGACAAATCCTCTGTTTCTTTATCACATGATGACATCATTACATCACTCCATCATGGGGTCAGAGGGCACAGAGCAGTAGCCAATGCCTGAGGAGCTGTGACATAACGGCTAGTCTCATGACAGACGGGCTAGCAAACACGCAAGATCTGGTTCTGGGTGCCAATAGTACATAATGGCAGACCACAGCTAGAGGAGAGGAGACATACTGTCACGCCCTGGCTCTGGGGACTCTTATATGTTGAGCCAGGGTGTGGATTTTCTATGTGTTATTTTCTATGTTTTGTTCTAGTTCATGTATTTCTATGTTGGCCAGGGTGGTTCCCAGTCAGAGGCAGCTGTTGCTTGTTGTCTCTGATTGGGGACCATACTTAGGCAGCCTGTTTGGCACTGTTTATTGTGGGATCTTGTTCCGTATGGTTTGTTTTGGTGTTAACCTAGGACTTCACGTATCGTTTGGTTTGTTGTTTTTGTTCGTGTGTGTTCAGTACGTTAATTAAATAAAATGTACGCTTACCACGCTGCGCCTTGGTCCGCTTCATCTAACGACGATCGTGACACATACTGAAAGGCAGTCTATAGGAAATGCAACACTAACAGGACGAGGACTGTCTGATGATGAGCTGTCCAATTATTTTCTAATCTTAACTGACTGACTGTTAGACCAGTTCTCCCCATCTCAGTCCTTCTGGACACAATTCACCCTTCACTAAACTCTTCCCCACATACCGTAGGTATTGTTGCTACCTCGGTCAAGCTTACAAACCCGCTGCAGATGAAAGTTTTGCTATCTAAGGTAAGACAAATGGGGAACAACAGAACTGGATCAGAACCAATGAATGATCTCTACAGTGGCAGTGTACATTCCCCGAAGTACTGTTTAATATGAAAAACTGCTGAATGGGTGACGGAATGTGCAGAGTCAATCTTGCTAAACAAAATATTCACCGGGAGGTAACGGAATACCCTCCGAGCAACAAACAGAGACACACAACAAAAACTACTGCCACTTTAATGACGGGATATGGGATGCCATTCCTCTAAAGTCACCAGTACACAATGTATTTTGCAGCACACTTAGAATATGTGGAATGTTCCCTGACCGGTGTAGCCATTAAACTGAGTTGTTACAATGGCTCTTTTCAAAAACACACAAGCAAACCAGTTGCTATCCAAAAGGCTTCCAAATCCTAATGGACCAGGGGAATTGTTATTAGACTGTAATGGCTACCTGTTGTCATTATTTGGGATTGGTCCTTGAAATACATTTCTTCCCAGAGAACAGACTGTTATTGGCTTATGGTCCGTGTTTAGACAGCGGCCTAAGGGGACAGAAATAATCAGGAAGCTGAATGCGGGGGCACAAGTGGTGGTGTCTGTGTGAATAGGGGGGTCGGCTGCTCCTCCTGACCTGGGGCTGGGTACACCAAAACATTATGGGTTAAAAACAAACCAATTTGGGTTATTTGGTAACCCAGCGCTGGGTAAATATTGGACAGAACACATGCTGGGTTGTTTTGATCCAGCCAGTTGAATAACCCAACATGTTGTGTAGTTGGGATTACACAAACAGGTTAATTTAACCATCAGTTGGGTTTTATTCACTTTCATGCTGGGTTAACCCAGCAGCTGGGTCTTTTTAATGTAATCCTTAGGTTTTTTTCAGGAGGCATGGTTTATTAGGGGAGTGTGGTTTTCAGATAGTTATTTTTAGCCACCCATAAGGGTAAATGCCATTCCTGTTCATCTGTTATATTGTATCAAATGTTTATTTATTGTATTATATATGTTCGAATGTACCTTATTTTTGCATATTACATATTCTTATAAAATATTAATAATATTAACATTATTAATTACATATTGTAATAAAGGGGTAACTATCCCAACTTTTGGATTTGCATAGGCTCTTAAGGAACACACACATTTCTGTAAGCCTCATAAAAGCTTCAAAACTATCAGTGTTCAACCTTAACATGCACTAACAATACAACAGAACAGATTAACAGGAAATACAGTGGCTAGCAAACACGCAAGATCTGGTTCTGGGTGCCAACCCCTATTGGCATTTTTCCTATTTTGTTGCCTTACAACCTGGAATTAAAATTGATTTTTGTGGGGTTTGTATAATTTGATTTACACAACATGCCTACCACTTTGAAGGTGCTAAATATTTTTTCTTGTGAAACAAACAAGAAATAAGACAAAAGATCTGAACTTGAGCGTGCATAACTATTCACCCCCTCAAAGTCAATACTTTGTAGAGCCACCTTTTGCAGCAATTACAGCTGCAAGTCTCTTGGGGTATGTCTCTATAAAGCTTGGCACATCTAGCCACTGGGATGTTTGCCCATTCTTCAAGGCAAAACTGCTCCAGCTCCTTCAAGTTGGATGGGTTCCGCTGGTGTACAGCAATCTTTAAGTCATACCACAGATTCTCAATTGGATTGAGGTCTGGGCTTTGACTAGGACATTCCAAGACATTTAAATGTTTCCCCTTAAACCACTCGAGTGTTGCTTTAGCAGTATGCTTAGGGTCATTGTCCTGCTGGAAGGTGAACCTCCATCCCAGTCTCAAATCTCTGGAAGACTGAAACAGGTTTCCCTCAAGAATTTCCCTGTATTTAGCGCCATCCATCATTCCTTCAATTCTGACCAGTTTCCCAGTCCCTGCCGATGAAAAACATCCCCACAGCATGATGCTGCCACCACCATGCTTCACTGTGGGGATGGTGTTCTCGGGGTGATGAGAGGTGTTGGGTTTGCGCCAGACAGATTTTTTCTGGCCACTCTTCCGTAAAGCCCAGCTTTGTGGAGTGTACGGCTTAAAGTGGTCCTATGGACAGATACTCCAATCTCCGCTGTGGAGCTTTGCAGCTCCTTCAGGGTTATCTTTGGTCTCTTTATTGCCTCTTTGATTAATGCCCTCCTTGCCTGGTCCGTGAGTTTTGTTGGGCGGCCCTCTCTTGGCAGGTTTGTTGTGGTGCCATATTCTTTCAATTTTTTAATAATGGATTTAATGGTGCTCCGTGGGATGTTCAAAGTTTCTGATATGTTTTTATAACCCAACCCTGATCTGTACTTCTCCACAACTTTGTCCCTGTTTGGAGAGCTCCTTGGTCTTCATGGTGCCGCTTGCTTGGTGGTGCCCCTTGCTTAGTGGTGTTGCAGACTCTGGGGCCTTTCAGAACAGGTGTATACTGAGATCATGTGACAGATCATGTGACACTTAGATTGCACACAGGTGGACTTTATTTAACTAATTATGTGACTTCTGAAGGTAATTGGTTGCACCAGATCTTATTTAGGGGCTTCATAGCAAAAGGGGTGATTATATATGCACGCACCACTTTTCCATTATTAATTTTTTAGAATTTTTTGAAACAAGTAATCTTTTTCATTTCACTTCAGCAATTTAGACTATTTTGTGTATGTCCGTTACATGAAATCCAAATAAAAATCAATTTAAATTAAAGGTTGTAATGCAACAAAATAGGAAAAACGCCAAAGGGGATGAATACTTTTGCAAGGCACTGTACATTTACTCTGACAGGTGGCCAAAAATACTATTTAACCCTACTAAGCCATGCCTCAAGTCTTCTGATCTGATCCGATAGGTCATACCTCAATAACCCAGCATCAATAACCCAGAATCAATAACCAAACAGTGCTATTTTTAAAGAACATAACCCAACTAATTGACCCAATGCCTGCAACCCAGCAGTTGGGTCATCCAAACAACCCAGCATTTTTTTGAGTGTAAAGGTCTGGGGTATAGGGGTTGAGGCTGGGGTGTGGGATATAAGGCTGGTGTCTGGGTATAGGGCTGGGGGTATGGGCCTGGGGATAGAGCTGGGGCAGAAAGCTTGGCCTGGGGGTCAGTTATGGGCCAATCCATGAGTCCTTGAAGCATGAGTCAACCTAGAGCCCTGGCTTGCTGGCAAGGGAGAGTGTGCGTGAGAGCGCATTTGCACTTCAGTATAAGTAAGAGGGAGTATTTGGGGAGATGACTTCACGGCTGAGGCTTGGCAGTGATAGCAGCGGAGAGCCACAATTCTTATGAGTACATTCAGATGATGGAATTCATCCGGTCCACGTCCTCAACTTGGGAGGGCTAAACATAGTATGACTGCAAACTATGCAAGGACACACAGACGCACAGACCCACGGACACTTGCATACACACACACACACACTGGCTGCCACATTTGGTGTCCCGTCAACTATACTGTATCAGAACCATGACTCAGTATCAGGCCAGACATGGTGACATGGTAATGCAGTCATAGCCTGCTTTTGTAACAAAGTCATAGTCTGGTCTGTGAATAACATGCCAACCTTAAACCACTACTTCACTATCAAGATTAGGGGTGTGTTCACAAAAGCTCACGCCAAGGGAGTCCAGCCTGCAGGCATGTAATAATATCTAATGATATTATCATTAGATTAGAGCTACATTCACAAAAACAACAACTTTATGTTCACTACAGCTACATTCACAACAACAGCAACCCATTTACATTCATTACAATAGCATTCACAACAACCCCTTTTGCGTTCATTAGAGCAGTGTGTCCCAACCCCAGTCCTTAAGTACCCCCAACAGCACACATTTTTGTTGTGGTCCTCTGTAGCTCAGCTGGTAGAGCACGGCGCTTGTAACGCCAAGGTAGTGGGTTCGATCCCCGGGACCACCCATACACAAAAAATGTATGCACGCATGACTGTAAGTCGCTTTGGATAAAAGCGTCTGCTAAATGGCATATTATTATATTATATTATTGTAGCCCCAGACAAACTCACCTGATTCAACCAAAGATTGTCTATTATACTGACAAGATAATCAAGTGACCGATCTAACAATTGAAATACATGTCCTCAAAGATGGAAGGCAGGCAGGAGGAGGCGAGATCAGGTGGGACAATTCTAGCCAGTGAGAGGCCAGATACGTGTGAACAGGCCATAGAGATAGAGGACTCATCTTTGTATCGGTGCCATTATAGCATCTGTGACAGCATGGGCAGCTCCATTGCGGCTATGTCCATTTTAAAGTAGTCAGGTTTCTTCCTCTTCATTGGCTGAGTGCTCCCAACTCATAGGAATTCCCGCCCAGTTGACTACTTTAAAATGGTGTAAGCCCTCAATGGCAACGTCCATGTTAAAACTGGTTATATCCATGACACATAAACAGCGCCGGAGAAGATGGCTGCCGTTTTACAGCCCTCTAACCAATTGTACTATTATGTGTGTTTTTCCGCGTTATTTGTAATTTATTTTGTACATAATGTTTATGCCATCGTCTCTTATAACCAAAAAGAGCTTCTGGATATCAGGACAGCGATTACTCACCTCGCATTGGACGAAGACTTTTTCTTCAACGAGTCGGACGCGAAGGATATTCTACAGACACCCGGCAAGGCCCAGATCCCCGTCATTCGCCTGAGGAAGAGACGGAGATATCGTGGACGTAGGTCGGGGTGCCTTGTAAGGATCCGACGGCGAGCGAGTAAACTGCCTCTCCCATCAATACTATTAGCCAACGTTCAATCTTTTGAGAATAAAATTGACGATTTAAGATTACGGTTATCCTACCAACGGGACATTAAAAACTGTAATATCTTATGTTTCACGGAGTCGTGGCTGAACGACAACAATGATACCATTCAGCTAGCAGGCTACACGCTACATCGGCAGGACAGAACGGCTGGCTCCGGTAAGACAAAGGGTGGCGGTCTCTGTATATTTGTAAACAACAGCTGGTGTACAAAATCAAATACTAAGGAAGTCTCGAGGTTTTGCTCGCCTGAGGTAGAGTATCTTATGATAAGCTGTAGACCACACTATTTACCAAGAGAGTTTTCAGCTATATTTTTCATAGCTGTCTATTTACCACCACAAACCAATGCTGGCATTAAGATTGCACTGAATGAGTTGTACAAGGCCATTAATCAACAGGAAAACGCTCATCCAGATGCAGCGCTCCTAGTGGCCGGGGACTTTAATGCAGGGAAACTTAAATCCGTTCTACCTAATTTCTACCAGCATGTCAAATGTGCAACCAGAGGGAAAAAAACTCTAGACCACCTTTACTCCACACACAGAGACGCATACAAAGCTCTCCCTCGCCCTCCATTTGGCAAATCTGACCATAACTCTATCCTCCTGATTCCTGCTTATAAGCAAAAACTGAAGCAGGAAGCACCAGTGATTCGGTTAATAAAAAAGTGGTCAGATGACGCAGATGCCAAGCTACAGGACTGTTTTGCTAGCACAGACTGGAACATGTTCCGGGATTCTTCAGACAGCATTGAGGAGTACACCACATCAGTCACTGGCTTCATCAATAAGTGCATCGATGATGTCGTCCCCACAGTGACCGTACGTACATACCCCAACCAGAAGCCATGGATTACAGGCAACATCCGCACTGAGCTAAAGGGTAGAGCTGCCGCTTTCAAGGAACGGGACTCTAACCCGGAAGCTTATAAGAAATCCCGCTATGACCTCCGACGAACCATCAAACAGGCAAAGAGTCAATACAGGTCTAAGATTGAATCATACTACACTGGCTCTGACGCTCGTCGGATGTGGCAGGGCTTGAAAACTATTACAGACTACAAAGGGAAGCACAGCCGCGAGCTGCCCAGTGACACAAGCCTACCAGACGAGCTAAACCACTTCTATGCTCGCTTCGAGGCAAGCAACACTGAAGCATGCATGAGAGCACCAGCTGTTCCGGACGACTATGTGATCACGCTCTCCGTAGCCGATGTGAGTAAGACTTTTAAGCAAGTCAACATTCACAAGGCCGCTGGGCCAGACGGATTACCAGGGCGTGTACTCCGAGCATGTGCTGACCAACTGGCAAGTGTCTTCACTGACATTTTCAACATGTCCCTGACCGAGTCTGTAATACCAACATGTTTCAAGCAGACCACCATAGTCCCCGTGCCCAAGAACTCTAAGATAACCTGCCTAAATGACTACCGACCCGTGGCACTGACGTCTGTAGCCATGAAGTGCTTTGAAAGACTGGTCATGGCTCACATCAACAGCATAATCCCAGAAACCCTAGACCCACTCCAATTTGCATACCGCCCCAACAGATCCACAGATGATGCAATCTCTATCGCACTCCACACTGCCCTTTCCCACCTGGACAAGAGGAACACCTACGTGAGAATGCTATTCATTGACTACAGCTCAGCATTCAACACCATAGTGCCCTCTAAGCTCATCACTAAGCTAAGGATCCTGGGACTAAACACCTCCCCTCTGCAACTGGATCCTGGACTTCCTGACGGGCCGCCCCCAGGTGGTAAGGGTAGGTAACAACACATCTGCCACACTGATCCTCAACACGGGGGCCCCTCAGGGGTGCGTGCTCAGTCCCCCTCCTGTACTCTCTGTTCACCCATGACTGCATGGCCAGGCACGACTCCAACACCATCATTAAGTTTGCCGACGACACAACAGTGGTAGGCCTGATCACCGACAACGATGAGACAGCCTATAGGGAGGAGGTCAGAGATCTGGCCGTGTGGTGCCAGGACAACAACCTCTCCCTCAACGTGACCAAGACAAAGGAGATGATTGTGGACTACAGGAAAAAAAAGAGGACTGAGCACGCCCCATTCTCATCGACGGGGCTGTAGTGGAACAGGTTGAGAGCTTCAAGTTCCTTGGTGTCCACATCACCAACGAACTATCATGGTCCAAGCACACCAAGACAGTCGTGAAGAGGGCACGACAAAGCCTATTCCCCCTCAGGAGACTAAAAAGATTTGGCATGGGTCCTCAGATCCTCAAAAAAATTCTACAGCTGCACCATCGAGAGCATCCTGACTGGTTGCATCACCGCCTGGTATGGCAACTGCTTGGCCTCTGACCGCAAGGCACTACAGAGGGTAGTGCGTACGGCCCAGTACATCACTGGGGCAAAGCTCCCTGCCATCCAAGACCTCTATACCAGGCGGTGTCAGAGGAAGGCCCTCAAAATTGTCAAAGACTCCAGCCACCCTAGTCATAGACTGTTCTCTCTGCTACCGCACGGCAAGCGGTACCGAGTGCCAAGTCTAGGTCCAAAAGACTTCTCAACAGCTTCTACCCACAAGCCATAAGACTCCTGAACAGCTAATCATGGCTACCCGGACTATTTGCACTGCCCCCCCCACCCCATCCTTTTTACGCTGCTGCTACTCCGTTAAGTATTTATGCATAGTCACTTTAACTCTACCCACATGTACATATTACCTCAACTACCTCAACTAGCCGGTGCCCCCGCACATTGACTCTGCACCGTTACCCCCCTGTATATATAGCCTCCCTACTGTCACTTTATTTTACTTCTGCTCTTTGTTTTTCTCAACACTTTTTTTTGTTGTTGTTTTATTCTTACTTTTTTGTTTAAAATAAACGCACTGTTGGTTAAGGGCTGTAAGTAAGCATTTCACTGTAATGTCTGCACTTGTTGTATTCGGCGCATGTGACCAATAAAATTTGATTTGATTTGATTTGATTTGATTTGATGAGTCCTCTATCTAGCTCTATGACAACAGGCACAACTCCGATATATAAAGTCGTTTTTTTCAAAGTTGCCGAAATGTCACGTGCGTCCACTTATATCAGTGCATTCGTCACAACCTAACCATAACGAAACTTCTATTCGATCAAATAAGCCTCATGTAGAAAATTCAACACTCATAGACCTCAAATTCCTTACTTCATGGGCTAATTTTCGTTGACAGATTTTGGGCTCACTTCGCCTCTTCCTCTCTGATTCAACTCATCGAGGGCTTGATGATTAGTTGACAAGTTGGATCAAATTAAGATCCTGTACTGTATGTAATAATTAATTACCAGTGTAAATAAATAATACTTGGATATGTTTGCCTCAGTATGTTAAATGAGCTAAGGATAACATGGGGGAATGAATAGGCGAGTAAACATATGTACAGTCTTTACACATCTCATTGATAATGATAATTGTGGACCACAGGAAGAGTCTCTGATGCAATTGTAACAGCTAATGAGGATCCACATAAACAAATAGGTACTTAGCAGTAGATGGACATGGAATTCTGTCTGTTTGTCGTGTGTAGATAGTTCCTCTCAATTTATTGAGTGTTTTCAACCCTTTTCAGCCCTGGGCCAGTAGGGGGTGACGTCTCACTAAGAAGGCAGATGAGGAAGAACCCTACCACTGAGAAAGCCTGGCTGTCAACTTTCAGGTGTGTCTGTCCCAGGTGTGCAGGGCCAGAATACCGATCAGGCTCGCAAGGCACATGCCCCGGGGCACCCGACCTCTTGGGGCCCTCAGATAACATATGATAGCAACATGTGAAGAATTGCAGGAAATTAGCTTTAAAACTGCAAAATGTTCTCTTAGCCTTATGGCAAAATGTGAACAAAAGCATGAAATTAGCTATAAAACAGCATTAAAAAATATATATTCTTGAATTGCAGGAAATTTCCATTTAAACGGCACAATTTTCTCTTAATTAGCCTCATGACAAAATGTGTAGAATTGCATTATAAAACTGCACATTTTTCTCTCTGCACCATGGCAAAATGTGTTGAAATGCAGTAAGTTAGCTGAATTCCCCCCAAAGAATTGGGGGCCCCAAATGCTGTAGTCCGGCCAAGCAGGTGTGTGTGCTCCCTTGTCTCTGAGGTTTCAAAACGTGTCACATTCTGTTTTCGTGTCTGTATCGTGTACTGTGTATTGACACAGAGTTGCGTGACAGTCTGTGATTTGGAGTGGTGTGTGCATGCCAGTCTCCTGCTTTGATGCCGGGGAATTCCTTGTGTCTGTTCGTCAGAAAAGAACAGGCAGAGATTTATTGCAACAGCCTCCATGAAAGGTAGCAATATGTCACTGTCAGTGTATTTGTGTTTGCTCCCCGTCTTTTATGAAGAGGATCTGTATTCACTATAGGGTGTGTGTGTGTGTGCATCCCTGTAGTGGTTATTCAAGGACTCTCATTAGATAAGCCCTATTGATTCAGAAGCCCTGTCTTTGGTTATGAGGTGGTGGGCGTTTAAACAATAGGTGTATAATTGAGGTTCAGCTGTGTATAAAATGGATTATACCACAGATTAACTACGAACATCAATTTATCAGAGGGATCACATTGACATGTGGTTTCTGCAGGCTTGTAGAAGTTGTAATCAGAGGCAGGCATCAAACCGCAGAGGGAGGGGGGATCTGTTGTTGTGTGTGAGGTGGGGGGGAGGGTTGAGTCAACACGTGTGATGTCCTGTCTTGCTGTGTTACGCAGCGCAGTGAATACCTGACAGAGGGGGAAGGAGAGCGGGAGGGAAGGAGGAGGGAGCACAGGGCTGTACAGTTACAGTATCTTGAGACAGAGACAAAAATCAAAACAGGGAGAAAAAAAAACTGTCAATGTAAAATAAACATTCTTCAAACTTGATAGGTTTTCTTATAGGTTTCCATAACTACAATCCCAATCAAATTGGGAATACCTGGGGAAAAGGCAATGACAACACTGCAAATCCCCAAAGATCAAAACATTCCTCAGATAGGTCACTCTCTGGTCCTTCCAAAGTAATGCTTGGGGTACAGTGGGGAAAAAAGTATTTAGTCAGCCACCAATTGTGCATGTTCTCCCACTTAAAAAGATGAGAGAGGCCTGTAATTTTCATCATAGGTACACGTCAACTATGACAGACAAAATGAGCAAAAAAAATCCAGAAAATCACATTGTAGGATTTTTTATGCATTTATTTGCAAATTATGGTGGAAAATAAGTATTTGGTCAATAACAAAAGTTTCTCAATACTTTGGTATATACCCTTTGTTGGCAATGACACAGGTCAAACGTTTGGTGTAAGTCTTCACAAGGTTTTCACACACTGTTGCTGGTACTTTGGCCCATTCCTCCATGCAGATCTCCTCTAGAGCAGTGATGTTTTGGGGCTGTCGCTGGGCAACACAGACTTTCAACTCCCTCCAAAGATTTTGTATGGGGTTGAGATCTGGAGACTGGCTAGGCCACTCCAGGACCATGAAATGCTTCTTACGAAGCCACTCCTTCGTTGCCCGGGTGGTGTGTTTGGGATCATTGTCATGCTGAAAGACCCAGCCACGTTTCATCTTCAATGCCCTTGATGATGGAAGGAGGTTTTCACTCAAAATCTCACGATACATGGCCCCATTCATTCTTTCCTTTACACGGATCAGTCGTCCTGGTCCCTTTGCAGAAAAACAGCCCCAAAGCATGATGTTTCCACCCCCATGCTTCACAGTAGGTATGGTGTTCTTTGGATGCAACTCAGCATTCTTTGTCCTCCAAACACGACGAGTTGAGTTTTTACCAAAAAAGTTCTATTTTGGTTTCATCTGACCATATGACATTCTCCCAATCCTCTTCTGGATCATCCAAATGCACTCTAGCAAACTTCAGATGGGCCTGGACATGTACTGGCTTAAGCAGGGGGACACGTCTGGCACTGCAGGATTTGAGTCCCTGGCGGCATAGTGTGTTACTGATGGTAGGCTTTGTTACTTTGGTCCCAGCTCTCTGCAGGTCATTCACTAGGTCCCCCCCGTGTGGTTCTGGGATTTTTGCTCACCGTTCTTGTGATCATTTTGACCCCACGGGGTGAGATCTTGCGTGGAGCCCCAGATCGAGGGAGATTATCAGTGGTCTTGTATGTCTTCCATTTCCTAATAATTGCTCCCACAGTTGATTTCTTCAAACCAAGCTGCTTACCTATTGCAGATTCAGTCTTCCCAGCCTGGTGCAGGTCTACAATTTTGTTTCTGGTGTCCTTTGACAGCTCTTTGGTCTTGGCCATAGTGGAGTTTGGAGTGTGACTGTTTGAGATTGTGGACAGGTGTCTTTTATACTGATAACAAGTTCAAACAGGTGCCATTAATACAGGTAACGAGTGGAGGACAGAGGAGCCTCTTAAAGAAGAAGTTACAGGTCTGTGAGAGCCAGAAATCTTGCTTGTTTGAAGATGACCAAATACTTATTTTCCACCATAATTTGCAAATAAATTCATAGAAAATCCTACAATGTGATTTTCTGGAATTTTTTTCCTCAATTTGTCTGTCATAGTTGACGTGTACCTATGATGAAAATTACAGCCCTCTCTCATCTTTTTAAGTGGGAGAACTTGCACAATTGGTGGCTGACTAAATACTTTTTCCCCCACTGTATATGGGAACTCCTCCAAGATAGAAAATGACCAAGGAGTGAACCATGATTTGCCCTGTCTGTATCGTACTGTTGCTGCATTACACTGAAGAAGCCTTCCTCTCAATGAGGTGTGCTCAACTGTTTGTTCTATATGACTCAGGGATGAGGTGAGTTAGAGCAATATGATTTCCAGTTTGATCTCAGTACAAGGTTGTAGGTAAGATGATCTGCAGTTACTTCGAGCATCAAATGTGTCACCTGAAATACTATTCAATACAAATACCTAATTTTCCAAACTTGGAGCAAGTCAATAAAACGTTTGCATTTGCAAACTCATTAAGAACTGTTTACACATTGTTTAGGAGTTGCATTATTCTTATTGTGGTTATTTATGACCAGGCAGAACTATTAAAAACAACTGGGAAATTAAGTAAAACATCTGACAAATCCATTAATATCGAAGACAAAAGAAGAAACAATATATTAATAATACAAAGAATTAGGAGGGTGCTTACATTGGTCCTATTTCACACATGTACAAGTATGTATTATACTCCAGTATTAGTGGTTAATAATTTAATATTTTATTAATATTCATATTTCACAATATATTTATTTGTAATTTATCAGCACAATACATCGAAACTTTGGTTTACAGCATAACATTTGTAAAAAAAAAAATCTATAATAATCTGAACACTTATCTATATTCATCCCTCTCTCTCCATTCCTCCCTGCTCTCTCCATCCCCTTTCCCCTCCTTCCTCGCTCCCCGTCTGTCTCCAACCCCCTTTCCCTTCATCCATGTTACACAAAGCAGAAGTGCCAGACAGTTGGCCTAACTCTCTCCCCATTGCGTCCCTCTCCCTCACATGCTACATAGAGCAGAAGTGCCTCTACCTAACGTTCTCTCTCCATCCCCTTCCATCTCTCCTCCTACCTCTCCCTCTCTCCACCTCCATCCCTCCCCCTCCAGCCTGCTCTCCCCCACCCCCTATTCTCTATTCTCCCTCTTTCCCTCACCATCCCCATGCTACACCGAGCAGAAGTGCCTCTACCTAACTTTCTCTCTCCATCCCCACTCTCTACCCCCTCTCTCTCCTCCTGCCTCTCCCTTTCTCCACATTCATCCCTCCCCCTCTCCTCTCTCTCTCCAGCCTACTCTCCCTCCCTCCTTTTAACGACTGTGTTCTTTGTTGTAAGAGCTTGTGGCATTTTTATTGATGCCTTGATGATAGAGGAGGGGGGGGATCCCACTTGTAGCAGGCTGGTTCCAGGCCCACCATTTTCACTGTCATAATGGAAGACCGGGTTCCATCAAGGGCCAAAATATTTTGTTGAGCCCCACCACCGAGAAGACACCCTCAGCATCCGCATTTGAGTGAGAAAGAATCAGCCAGCTTGGCAATGTTTGAGAGTCGCCCAAATCGGTTCATCCCTGTCACCTATGAAGAATGTTCATATACACTCAGTGGCCAGTTTATAAGGTACACCATCCCGTTCACAAAAATGTTTCCCTCCTACAGACAGTGAGTCACGTGACCGTGGCTTGCTATATCAAGCAGGCAGACAGGCATCGAGGCATTGAGTTACTGTTTGATTGAACGTTAGAATGAGCAAAACGAGTGACTTAAGCGACTTTGAGCGTGGTATGATTGTCAGTGCAAGGCACGCCGGTTCCAGTGTCTCAGAAATGGCCGGCCTCCTGGGCTTTTCACACACCACAGTTTCTAGGGTTTACAGAGAATGGTGCGACAAACAAAAAACATCCAGTGAGCGGCAGTCCTGTGGGCGAAAACAGCTTGTTGATGTGAGGTTGAAGGAGAATGGCAAGAATTGTGCAAGCTAACAAGCGGGCCCCAAGCAGGCAAATAACGGCGCACTACAACAGTGGTGTGCAGAACGGCATCTCGGAACACACAACTCGGATGCGCTATTGCAGCAGACGACCACACCGGGTTCCACTCCTATCAGCTAAAAACAAGAAGCGGCTCCAGTGGGCACGTGATCACCAACACTGGACAATTGAGGAGTGGAAAAACCTTGCCATTTCTTGTTGCGTCATGCTGACGGCAGAGTCAGGATTTGGCGTAAGCAGCATGAGTCCATGGCCCCATCCTGCCTGGTGTCAATGGTACAGGCTGGTGGTGTAATGGTGTGGGGAATGTTTGCCTGGCACACGTTAGGTCCCCTGATACAAATTGAGCAACGTTTCCATACCCCAAATAATTCAGGCTGCTATACTCCCGAGTGGCGCAGTGGTCTAAGGCACTGCATCGCAGTGCTAGCTGTGCCACTAGAGATCCTGGTTCAAATCCAGGCTCTGTCGTAGCCGGCCGCGACCGGGAGACCCATGGGGTGGCGCACAATTTGTCCAGGGTAGGGGAAGGAATGGCCAGCAGGGATGTAGCTCAATTGGTAGAGCACAGTGTTTGCAATGCCAGGGTTGTGGGTTCGATTCCCATGGGGTGCCAGTATAAAAAAATACTGTATTCACTCACTAACTGTAAGCTGCTCTGGATAAGAGCATCTGCTAAATGACTAAAATGTAATCTGGCCTGGTACTAGATGGGTGTACCTAATAAACTGGCCACTGAGTGTAAGGCCTAATAATCTTATCTGAAGTGTTTAGCATTAAGTTAATTAAGTACTTGTGCATGAGGAGGCCACAGAATAATTCTTACCTTATGCTTAATGATGCCAGATGGCCCCATTTATCAAAGCAGGACACTGGCATGCACACACCACTCCAAATCACAGACTGTAGAGTAGTGTACACACGCCTGTCATGCAACTCTGTGTCAATACACAGTACACGGTACAGACACGAAACAGAATGTGACACGTTTTGAAACATCAGAGACAAGGGAGCACACACACCTGCTTGGCCGGGCTACCACATTTGGGGCCCCGGACCATTTTAAAAAAAAGAATTCAGCTAACTTACTGCATTTCAACACATTTTGCCATGGTGCAGAGAGAAACATTTGCAGTTTTATAATGCTATTCTACACATTTTGTCAGGAGGCTAGGTAAGAGTAAATGATGCCGTTTTAAAGCAAATTTCCTGCAATTATTTCCTTTTTGCCATGGAAGAAGATAAAACAAATTCTATTTTTATAGCTCATACCATGCTTTTGTTCACATTATGCCACAAGGCTGTGAACATTTTGCAGTTTTAAAGCACATTTTCTGCTTTTCTACACATTTCACCATGAGGCTGAGAGAAAATGTTGCAGTTTTAAAGCAAATGTCCTGCGATTCTACACATTCTGCTATCGTATGCTATCTGGGGGCCCCAGGGGTGGATCTTGGGGATCATCCATGAGCTGATAATCCAGGAACTCATGACAGTTGGTCATGCTCTTGAGGTTCATGATATGGGAGTAGGTGAGCAAACCTAAAAGAACACAGTATGCACTGTTTTGAAATAGTCAGAGTAGTTTAAAGTAGTAGTGAATTATACAATCAAAATAAAATATTAGCTTAAGAAAACATTAACTCCTACCTGTCCACAAAGGGCATCTTCAACAGCACACTCTCACCTCTGCCAGACGTCCACGAATCTGGCATGTTTCAGCACAGGCTCTGTCAGTGGTAATGTTGTAATTGCATAGTCGACAGCCTCCTCCAGAAATGAAACCGCAGCCTGATGAAACGTATCCACTTGCAGTTGTGTGTCTTCAGCCTCGAGAAGCCAGTTGAGCTTGGTTCTTGTGGTTAAACTAACATTCAGCTTTGCTCCTGCCCGACAGAGACATTAGTTACACTTAATACGCAAATGATTCAAAACCACCGTGTGTAATTCCACCTATTAACCATTACCTGACAGTTGGTTTGTCTTTTCTTTGCAAAATATTTAGTGTGGCGCTCGGTTCTGAAGAGCAGCAAGCTTTATATAATTCTGTGACAAGATGACATGTTAATTTAAATCCATTCAAATGTATTCTATTGGGTCTTTCAACAACTACGACAATAGAGGTGGTTTTGGTTAAAGTGTTTACCTGTCAGGTAACCTTTCATGTTGGTGCTTCCTTTAAACCAATATCCATCATCCACGACTAGGTCCTCAACATCAAATCCGGGCACCTGCAATAGATAACTTGTAATCAAACTGAATTTTTATTAAATCATGGCATGATAAACTATCTTGCTTGGAATTAGACTAAATTCAAGTAATTCAAAGCGTACACTATACACCTCCAAAAAATTCTGGACGCAATGTAATTTCTAGCACCTATGTTAACAGGTGCATTATCAATGGACAGACCGACACAGTTGTCTCACAGTACACTATACATGCATTCGGAAAGTATTCAGACCATTTCACTTTTTCCAGCCTTATTCTAAAATTGATTAAATAGTTTTTTCCCCCTCATCAATCTACACATAATACCCCCCAAAAAAAACAGGTTTTTACATTTTTTTGCAAATGTATTAAATGTAAAAAACTGAAATATCGCATTTCCATAAGTATTCAGACCGATTACAGCCTCAAGTCTTCTTGGGTATGACGCTACAAGCTTGGCACAGCTATATTTGGGGAGTTTCTCCCATTGTTCTCTGCAGATCCTTTCGAGCTCTGTCAGGTTGGATGGAGAGCGTCACTGCACAGCTATTTTCAGGTCTTTCCAGAGATGTTCGATTGGATTCAAGTCCGGGCTCTGGCTGGGCCACTCAAGGACATTCAGAGACTTGTGCCCGAAGCCACTCCTGTGTTGTCTTGGCTGTGCGCTTACAGTCGTTGTCCTGTTGGAAGGTGAACCTTCGCCCCAGTCTGAGGTCCTGAGCGCTCTGGAGCAGGTTTTCATCAAGGATCTCTCTGTACTTTGCTCTGTTCAATCTTGGTTTCATCAGACCACATAATCTTATTTCTCATGGTCTGAGAGTCCTTTAGGTGCCTTTTGGCAAACTCCAAGCAGGCTGTCATGTGCCTTTTACTGAGGAGTGGCTTCCGTCTGGCCACTCTACCATAAAGGCCTGATTGGTGGAGTGCTGCAGAGATGGTTGTCCTTTTGGAAGGTTCTCCCATCTCCACAGAGGAACTCTGGAGCTCTGTCAGAGTGACCATCAGTATCTTGGTCACCTCCCTGACCAAGGCCTTTCTCCACCGATTGCTCAGTTTGGCCGGGCGGCCAGCTCTAGGAATAGTCTTGGTGGTTCCAAACTTCTTCCATTTAAGAATGGAACGTTTTTGCTACCCTTCCCCAGAGCTGTGCCTTGACACAATCCTGTCTTGGAGCTCTACTGACAATTCCTTCAACCTCATGGCTTGGTTTTTGCTCTGATATGCACTGTCAACTATGGGACCTTTACATAGACAGGCGTGTGCCTGTCCAATCAATTGAATTTATCACAGGTGGACTCCAATCAAGTTGTAGAAACATCTCAAGGATGATCAATGGAAACAGGATGCACCTGAGCTCAATTTCGATTCTCATCGCAAAGGGTCTGAATACTTATGTAGATAAGGTATTACTGTTTATATTTTATACATTTGATTTTTTTTTTCGAAAAACCTGTTTTTGCTTTGTCATTATGGGGTATTGTGTGTAGATTGCTGAGGATTTTAATTTATTTAATCCATTTTAGAATAAGGCTGTAACGTCACAAAATGTGGAAAACGGAAAGGGGTCTGAATACTTTCCGAATGCACTGTACGTTAATATGCCTACCTGTAAACTTTTGAACGGTAGTGTAATTACCTATGATTTTGAATAAAAACACTTCCCGAGTAGCGCAGTGGTCTAAGGCACTGCATCGCAGTGCTAGCTGTGCCACTAGAGATCCTTGTTCGAATCCAGGCTCTGTCGTAGCTGGCCGCGACCGGGAGAACCATGGGGCGGCGAATAATTGGCCCAGCATCGTCCAGGGTAGGGGAGGGAATGGCCGGCAGGGATGTAGCTCAGTTGGTAGAGCATGGCGTTTGCAACGCCAGGGTTGTGGGATTGATTCCCACGGGAGGCCAGAATGAAAAAAATGTATAATGTAGGCACTCACTAACTGTAAGTCGCTCTGGATAAGAGCGTCTGCTAAATGACTAAAATGTAAAAAAATGTATCTTTGGATCCATCTGTGATGATCGTGTATGGATTGTATTTCATCTTCATCACAATTTTTTAAAGTGTGGTGCAACAGCTACGTTGATTTTACAGGTGGTCTTTGTGCGGGTACACTTGTAGACTTTAGCAATCTGGGAATTAGTGAAAAACTCCTTAAACAGAGGCCCCAGGTGATCCGTCACCGCCAGCGGCACATTTTGCTCAACCAATGACACTGCCACCTTAACCTCTGCCTTCCTTGTCTGCAACAGATAATTGTTATTTGTAGTAGATTTAAGTGTTGTGTTCATGTTACATTGCGTTTTTTTTTTATACGGATGTTGTCTATCCAGTACAGTCTAAACCCTACACTTTTTTCAGATTAATTCTGATAGTGTACCTTGGCTTCTTGTGTAGACATCCCACCAACAGAAGTGGCTAACGGGACAGAAAACAGGACAATGTCACTTGCAGACTGCAGCACCTTTTGTTTCTCCTGGTGTCCCTGGCTCTTAATATGTCTGATGAAATCGGTAAAGCCTTGGTGAGAACATGTGTTCTTCGGCCGATATATTGAACACCAATAATGCATGCTTGTGGTTCCTTTCTTTATAAATGGCCATTTGGCTGTCCACTCATTTTTAAACATGTACTTACAGTGAGGGAAAAAAGTATTTGATCCCCTGCTGATTTTGTACATTTGCCCACTGACAAAGACATGATCAGTCTATAATTTTCATGGTAGGTTTATTTGAACAGTGAGAGACAGAATAACAACAAAAAAATCCAGAAAAACGCATGTCAAAAATGTTATACATTGATTTGCATTTTAATGAGGGAAATAAGTATTTGACCCCTCTGCAAAACATTACTTAGTACTTGGTGGCAAAACCCTTGTTGGCAATCACAGAGGTCAGACGTTTCTTGTAGTTGGCCACCAGGTTTGCACACATCTCAGGAGGGATTTTGTCCCACTCCTCTTTGCAGATCTTCTCCAAGTCATTAAGGTTTCGAGGCTGACGTTTGGCAACTCGAACCTTCAGCTCCCTCCACAGATTTTCTATGGGATTAAGGTCTGGAGACTGGCTAGGCCACTCCAGGACCTTAATGTGCTTCTTCTTGAGCCACTCCTTTGTTGCCTTGGCCGTGTGTTTTGGGTCATTGTCATGCTGGAATACCCATCCACGACCCATTTTCAATGCCCTGGCTGAGGGAAGGAGGTTCTCACCCAAGATTTGACGGTACATGGCCTCTTTCATCGTCCCTTTGATGCGGTTAACTTGTCCTGTCCCCTTAGTAGAAAAACAGTCCAAAGCATAATGTTTCCACCTCCATGTTTGACGGTGGGGATAGTGTTCTTGGCAGCATTCCTCCTACTCCAAACACGGCGAGTTGAGTTGATGCCAAAGAGCTCCATTTTGGTCTCATATGACCACAACACTTTCACCCAGTTCTCCTCTGAATCATTCAGATGTTCATTGGCAAACTTCAGACGGCCCTGTATATGTGCTTTCTTGAGCAGGGGGACCTTGCGGGCGCTGCAGGATTTCAGTCCTTCACGGCGTAGTGTGTTACCAATTGTTTTCTTGGTGACTATGGTCCCAGCTGCCTTGAGATCATTGACAATATCCTCCTGTGTAGTTCTGGGCTCATTCCTCACCGTTCTCATGATCATTGCAACTCCACAAGGTAAAATCTTGCATGGAGCCCCAGGCCGAGGGAGATTGACAGTTCTTTTGCGTTTCTTCTATTTTCGAATAATCACAACAACTGTTGTCACCTTCTCACCAAGCTGCTTAGCGATGGTCTTGTAGCCCATTGCAGCCTTGTGTAGGTCTACAATCTTGTTCCTGACATCCTTGGAGAGCTCTTTGGTCTTGGCCATGGTGGAGAGTTTGGAATCTGATTGATTGATTGCTTCTGTGGACAGGTGTCTTTTATACAGGTAACAAACTGAGATTAGGAGCACTCCCTTTAAGAGTGTGCTCCTAATCTCAGCTCCTTACCTGTATAAAAGACACCTGGGAGCCAGAAATCTTTCTGATTGAGACGGGGTCAAATACTTATTTCCCTCATTAAAATGCAAATCAATTTATAACATTTTTGACATGCGTTTTTCTGGATTTTTTTGTTGTTATTCTGTCTCTCACTGTTCAAATAAACCTGCCATTAAAATTATAGACTGATCATTTCTTTGTCAGTGGGCAAACGTACAAAATCAGCAGGGGATCAAATACTTTTTTCCCTCACTGTATACTTGGCAGCTCCACTCAGGGCTCTTTGCTTTTTGACCTCTTCTTTTCTTGCTGCCATCTCTGGCTGGGTCTGCTGTGCTGTCTCTCTGTCATCCTCTCTCTCTGGCTGCTCTGAAAGATGGGAAGGATTACTGGTGCCTTGTTTTGTTTTGGGACGGAGCTTTTGCTGCCCACATTTAAATGTAATGTTCTCTTCCCTTCCACTTTACATACCATCCTTAAAACAGAGACGTTGATTGCATTAGCTAAACTCCAATCTGGTTTGACTGATTCAATCTCATACTAATACATTGAACAATCTCTAATAATGAATAGCTAGCTAGCTAGCTGACACCATTCATCACCACCATAATTTCTCAAAGGAGAGAGGGAGGACTCTGACTGTGTTCCACAATATCCAAAATAAACAAAGGGGGGATGCTTTTACTCTTTTTAGGGGGAACTTGAGGCTCTTTGGCAAGCCAGCACTAGTAGGTTAGCTAGCTAGCTATCCTAGCTAAGTTTTCCGTAAATAAATCAAAACTTAGCTAGCTTTCTAGATACACTACCGGTCAAAAGTTTTAGAACACCTACTCATTCAAGGGTTTTTCTTTATTTTTACTATTTTTTATATTGTAGAATAATAGTGAAGAAATCAAAACTATGAAATAACACATATGGAATCTTGTAGTAACCAAAAACGTGTTTAAAAAATAAAAATATATTTTATATTTGAGATTCTTCAAATAGCCATCCTTTGCTTTGATGACAGCTTTGCACACTCTTGGCATTCTCTCATCCAGCTTCATGAGGTAGTCACCTGAAATGCATTGCAACTTTCAAAGTTAAAAGTTAACTTTGAAAGTTGCTTTAAGTGCAGTCGCAAAAACCATTAAGCGCTATGATGAAACTGGCTTTCATGAGGACCACCACAGGAATGGAAGACCCAAAGTTACGTCTGCTGCAGAGGATAAGTTCATTAGAGTTTACCAGCCTCAGCAGGGATACGCCATCCCATCTGGTTTGGCCTTAGTGGGACTATCATTTGTTTTTCAACAGGACAATGACCCAACACACCTCCAGGCTGTGTAAGGGCTATTTTACCAAGAAGGAGAGTGATGGAGTGCTGCATCAGATGACCTGGCCTCCACAATCCCCCGACCTCAACCAAATTGAGATGGTTTGGGATGAGTCGGACCGCAGAGTGAAGGAAAAGCAGCCAACAAGTGTTCAGCATATGTGGGAACTCCTTCAAGACTGTTGGAAAAGCATTCCAGATGCAGCTGGTTAAGAGAATGCCAAGACTGTGTGTCGTAGAAATATTTGACTCAAAAGTAGTCAACTCAAAAATATCTCTCAAGAGACTGGAGCTTGTGAATACAGAAATTATACTTTATTATTGCGTAACAAAGCCGAGCCACTCCATGGAACGGCTGTCTCTCTTTGGCTTAGAGATCTCTTATATACACACACAAATGCACAGTCATGTTTACATAGCATACAAAGCTACTCCCCTTAAGATAAATGATTAACATATTTTAGTGCCACTCTACCCTTATCTTTCAACGTCCAGATGTCACATGTTGTTTACTCCAAAAGACCATGGGCGCTTTTCCATATGGCCTCTTCCTCTTATCTCATTATATTGGTGGCGTGGCTCAGACACTTTTAAAAATAAAATACATACATTCATTAAAGCATGTTTACACACTGTATTGGCTATGTTCCTTATTTAGACATGCATCTGCATTTATAAAATGTCAATCATGTTTACTATATTTTATCTTTGACATTTCCCAACATTTTCCTTAATGATACATACAATATTACCATATGTGCAAAGCTGTCAACAAGGCAAAGAGTGGCTATTTGAAGAATCTCAAATATAAAATATATTTTGATTTGTTTAACTCTTTTTTGGTTACTACATGATTCCATATGTGTTATTTCATAGTTTTTATGTCTTCACTATTATTCTACAATGTACAGTGAGGGAAAAAAGTATTTGATCCCCTGCTGATTTTGTACGTTTGCCCACTGACAAAGACATGATCAGTCTATAATTTTAATTGTAGGTTTATTTGAACAGT
The DNA here is from genome assembly GCF_020615455.1 of Coregonus clupeaformis. Taxonomy (NCBI): domain Eukaryota; kingdom Metazoa; phylum Chordata; class Actinopteri; order Salmoniformes; family Salmonidae; genus Coregonus; species Coregonus clupeaformis. Next base: position 372,251 of record NW_025533582.1, read on the forward strand.
GAGAGACAGAATAACAACAAAAAAATCCAGAAAAACGCATGTCAAAAATGTTATACATTGATTAGCATTTTAATGAGAGAAATAAGTATTTGACCCCTCTGCCAGGGGCGGTGTGTTCATTAGGGCGATATGGGCGACGCACTGCCAAACGGGAAAAGGAAGGGATTTTTTTTCTAATCAATTATATCACGGCAACAGTAGTTATCAGTGTTCTAATCTAGACGTCTGATCTGCCACTAAATGTCCAATCAGGCTAAAGTCGTGCTTCAAATGGCCCCGCCCGTTTTGGGGCGATTTCAGTCAGGTTGAAAATCGCCCCAGAAGTCTCTCATAGACTCTCATGTAAAATCAATTTTTTTTCAACTATCAGAGCTTTCAATACAATCTCTATGGGTTCCGGGAGGGCTTGCACTTACGCGCTTTCGTCATACGTAACATAACCATGAACATAACTAAGAAAAGAGCGGGTAGCAGTGTCAATCAATTCACGTACTACTGTCAAGATGGCTAGCGTTCAGTGCAACTCGATTGTCTCTTTGAAAGAAGTTCCTTTTTGTTGGCGAACAAATCAAGATAAATTGGCAACGAAACAATTAGGACCTCCCAGACCAAATGTAATAATTCAACAGGTTTCTACTAAAGGGGGAAAGTCCTACACCCGAGGATTTTCCAAAAATTGGTACAAACGAAAAACCTGGCTAGCAGGCTGCGATGTAGCTAATGCAGTCTTCTGCTACCCCTGCTTACTCTTTCACCCTGAAGGCGGCACGGCAGACAGCACCGCTTGGACAGCGACTGGTGTAACGGACATGCACCGTCTTTCAGAAAAGATTAAGAAACATGAGCTGTCAAAGACCCACATGGATAGCTGTTTGAGATTCTCTGCTTTGGGGAGAGTGAACATTGCCACTCAACTGGATGAGGGATACAGGCTAGCTGTCCGCCGCCACAACGATGAGGTTAGCAAGAACCGCCACATCCTCAGCCGGCTAATCCAGTGTGTGAAGTTTTGCGGAGTGTTTGAGTTAGCTTTGCGAGGCAAAGATGAAACTGAGGGCTCCACCAACCCTGGTATTTTTCTTGGACTTGTCAACTTTGTGGCACAATTAGATGAGGTGTTTGATGACCATCTTAAAAATGCTAAAGTGTTCAAGGGCACATCAAAGACCATTCAAAACGAGCTAATGGAGTGTATGCTAGCGGTCATGAGGGAACATATTGTGGAGGAGGTGAAGTCGGCGAACTTCGTAGCTATCCAAGCTGACGAGACCACGGACGTTTCTACACAGACACAGCTGGTGCTTGTGCTGAGGTACATAGATAGCAACCACAAAGTGCATGAGCGCTTTTTTGAGTTCCTTCCCATCTCGGAATCAACCTCAGTCTCAATCGCCAGTGTGCTTTTGGAGAGACTGAACGGTCTTTTGCCGACGACGAGAAAGTCAAACTCATTGCGCAAGCTTACGATGGAGCCAGTGTGATGAGGGGAGAGAAGGCTGGTGTGCAGCAAAAGGTGCGTGAGCATTTCAAGAATGCCCATTACGTGCATTGCTATGCGCATCAGCTGAATTTGATCATGCAGCAAGCTACTTCTCGCATCAAAAAAGTGAACATTTTCTTTTCCGATCTGAGCGGGATTGCAACTTTTTTTCCCGGTCACCCAAACGCACCAGCATTCTTGACCAGACTGTTGCACGAAGACTGCCCAGACCTTCATCCACACGGTGGAACTTCAACAGCAGAGTCGTGAACACTGTCTACGAGAATCGAGACGACCTCATAGAATGTTTTGAAGCCATCCGGACGGGTTCATTGGGTTCATTTGACCAGCCCACCGTGAGAGAGGCATCTGGCTACGTGAGGATGCTACATGATGAAGATTTTATTTTTTTCCTGGGGCTTTTTCACAAAATCATGCCCCACGTCGACATTCTGTACCAGAAGCTACAGAAGAAGGACATCGATGCTGTCTTCATCAAACGTGCCCTCGACAGCTTCACAAGCAGTCTGCAGGCCATAAGGTAAGATTAAACAATATCATTCGATCTTTCTCAAAGCAGAGCTTTATTTGAAAATGTATGCATGAAAGGAGACTGCAATTGTGTTTGAAATTACATTATTATCATTATATATGGCCAGTGGTGTAATCTAGCTTATTTTATATACTATGTGTACTGTACAGTGGTGCTCATAAGTGTATGAACACATTCTAAAGTTGACTAAAAAGAGGAATAAAAAAATAAAAAAATCATCTTTTGGAAATTGATCTTAATGACTTAATTAAAAAAGTTGGAAAATCCAACCTTTAAGGACACCAATTTTCTTTTCTTTTTTATTCCTCTTTTTAGTCAACTTTAGCATGGACTCATAAGCTTATGAGCACCACTGTATACTGTGCTGAACATCCAGGCTATGTGAGACACAAAGGCTAACTTAAACACTAAAGACTTTATGCATCCCTGCCCATTTTAAGTGGAACTGAAGTATTTGTACTATACATGGATACATTGCATATACCTGTGCATCACATAGACAACAATACTGTACAAAGCCAACAAACACATTGGTCTGTTTGCCTTCAGGGACTCCTCTCAACAGCAGCTGCAAGAAGCAACAGGAGCCAAAAGACCCAGAACAGCTTTGAGAGAAGAGGAGAAGCAGAGGCTGTCTGAAGAGGTCTGCAACACCATCCTGGATCACACCAAAGAAAGGTTCTCTTTCTCTGGCCACCTTGTGAGTGCTACCTTACTGCAAGCAGACATGTTTGAAAGGTACTGCCATTCATTTCCTGATGAGGCTCTGAATGCCACTGTGAATGCATACCCCATGCTGAGCAAGGCAAAGCTCAAGACAGAACTATCTCTGATCTATGAGAATCCTGAATTCAAGGGCTGCTGTGGTGCACTGGCACTGTACCAGGTTCTCATGAGCTACAACCTCCAGGAGACGTTCTCTGAGACTGTGACTCTGTTGAACATCCTCATAACTACTCCCATGACAACAGCTGAAGCTGAGAGATGTTTCTCAACTTTGACACGAGTTAAGACATTCCTGCGAAATTCAATGGGCCAGGAACGTCTGAATGCACTGGCCATGCTTTCCATGGAGAGGGAACTAGTCCTCAGCATGCCTGATTTCAATGAGAAAGTCATTGACCGCTTTGCTGCATTGAAAGAGAGAAGAGAACAGTTTCAGTACAAGTAATGTAGCCTCTCTCTCTCTTTGTCTCTCCCTGTCTGTCTCTTTAACACACACACGCCCAAATCAGTTCACAGTTGATGTTGTTTAAAATAGTTATTTTTCATTTAAAAAAAAGTAAAAAAAAAAAAAATACATCTGTTCATGTTCATTTTTACAAATCTATACAATTGGCCATAATATGGTTGTTCATATTTACAAATCTATACAATTGGCCAGAATATGGTTGTTCATTTTTACAAAGCCATACAGATAGCTGTGTTTACCTTTTCTATAAATTATTTTCAAATTCTGTTTTCAGGCAAAATGTCTATCACTGTTCATTTTCACAAATCTATACAAGAAGTCTATAAACATTTCTTATTACCAATAACTTGCATCAATGTTTTCAGTAGCCTCTATCAAAAGCTCCTGCTTGCTTGTTGTGAATTATGCTCAGGTGCACATATTTCCAATTCAACCATGAGGCCTATTTGAAGCAAGTAATGTGTATATCAGTATTGACTTATATGCTGCCCCTGTCTTCATGTTGTTGCTGGACATATCTTTTTTAAAATGTGTGTAGGTCACCTAAATCATCAGAAAAATTGCCCCCCCTGAGAATTTTTTCAGGAGCCGCCACTGCCCTCTGCAAAACATGATTTAGTACTTGGTGGCAAAACCCTTGTTGACAATCACAGAGGTCAGACGTTTCTTGTAGTTGGCCACCAGGTTTGCACACATCTCAGGAGGGATTTTGTTCCACTCCTCTTTGCAGATCTTCTCCAAGTCATTAAGGTTTCGAGGCTGACGTTTGGCAACTCGAACCTTCAGCTCCCTCCACAGATTTTCTATGGGATTAAGGTCTGGAGACTGGCTAGGCCACTCCAGGACCTTAATGTGCTTCTTCTTGAGCCACTCCTTTGTTGCCTTGGCCATGTGTTTTGGGTCATTGTCATGCTGGAATACCCATCCACGTCCCATTTTCAATGCCCTGGCTGAGGGAAGGAGGTTCTCACCCAAGATTTGACGGTACATGGCCCCGTCCATCGTCCCTTTGATGCGGTGAAGTTGTCCTGTCCCCTTAGCAGAAAAACACCCCCAAAGCATAATGTTTCCACCTCCATGTTTGACAGTGGGGATGGTGTTCTTGTGGTCATAGGCAGCATTCCTCCTCCTCCAAACATGGCGAGTTGAGTTGATGCCAAAGAGCTCGATTTTGGTCTCATCTGACCACAACACTTTCACCCAGTTCTCCTCTGAATCATTCAGATGTTCATTGGCAAACTTCAGACGGCCCTGTATATGTGCTTTCTTGAGCAGGGGGACCTTGCGGGCGCTGCAGGATTTCAGTCCTTCACGGCGTAGTGTGTTACCAATTGTTTTCTTGGTGACTATGGTCCCAGCTGCCTTGAGATCATTGACAAGATCCTCCCGTGTAGTTCTGGGCTGATTCCTCAACGTTCTCATGATCATTGCAACTCCACAAGGTGAGATCTTGTTGTTGTCACCTTCTCAACTGTTGTCACCTTCTCAACAAGCTGCTTGGTGATGGTCTTGTAGCCCATTCCAGCCTTGTGTAGGTCTACAATCCTGTCCCTGACATCCTTGGAGAGCTCTTTGGTCTTGGCCATGGTGGAGAGTTTGGAATCTGATTGATCGATTCCTTCTGTGGACAGGTGTCTTTTATACAGGTAACAAGCTGAGATTAGGAGCATTCCCTTTAAGAGTGTGCTCCTAATCTCAGCTCGTTACCTGTATAAAAGACACCTGGGAGCCAGAAATCTTTCTGATTGATAGGGGGTCAAATACTTATTTCCCTCATTAAAATGCAAATCAATTTATAACATTTTTGACATGCGTTTTTCTGGATTGTTTTGTTGTTATTCTGTCTCTCACTGTTCAAACAAACCTACCATTAAAATTATAGACTGATCATTTCTTTGTCAGTGGGCAAACGTACAAAATCAGCAGGGGATCAAATACTTTTTTCCCTCACTGTAGAAAATAGTAAAAATATAGAAAATGTGTAGGTGTTCTAAAACGTTTGACCAGTAGTGTATATGAAACTTATCATGACTAGATTTAATCTTGTTTCACTGCGATTGGTTAGTCAGCATGCAATAGTACCTGTATACTGTCAATCACTGCGATTAATGATTTGTGTTTTAGATTAACAAGATCAGATTAACTGAGCCTAGCCTACCCTTTCCCCCCTCCCTTTTCAGTGACTGATGTGCCCCCCAAAAATACTAACCAATGCTTCAGGTCAGTATGATCAATGATCATGCCTAAATACATTGATATGCATGATATGGTGTGAGTTTTACAGTAGACCTAGCTACATAAGCTGTAAGTGTGTGAGCATCTCTTCTCTCGCTCTCCCAATATGATTTAATTTCATTTAAAATTGGTATGAATTTGGTATCAGCATTGCTGGTTTCATTAAACTATTAATCTGATGGATTTTGGATGTCCTTATTGGTCTTATTTATACATGAGGCCAACTTTACCATATTATGCTGGAGGCATACTCACACACCCAGTCTCATTACTTTGCGTGAATGATATCTCTGAGCTTTAAATAATGCGAAATTCAAATACAAAATAATTTGTTTCTTTCTTTCTATTCTGTGGCTGCATGAAATAGCAAACATAATGCGAATTCAGCAATGACATTACTTCATCTTTGTTACTCCCTGATGAAATAGTATCATCCATACTGTAGTTAGGCAGTGGGTTGAAAATAGATTCCACTGGGCCTACCGAGTGGCGCAGCGGTCTAAGTCACAGCAGGCGTCACTACAGACCCGGGTTCGTTCCCAGGCTGTATTGCAACCGGCCGTGACCGGGAGTCCCATAGGGTGGCGCACAATTGTCCCAGCGTCGTCTTGAATGTCTATAAAAAAATCAAAAAATTTTAAAAAGATTTTCCAATTGTATTGAGAAATAATTGGCTTCTGTGAAGTTCATACAATACTATGTACAGTATTGTTTAGAAACAATGTATTACAGTGTCTAATAATAAAAAAAAAACGTGTAGCTCACCTATCTACTACACAAAGCAACACAATGTTGAGTAATAGAATGTAAAGCTGGAGAAGTTAATGCATGATCCCATAATAATGTCTTAATAATGCTGACCAATTTAAGAGCAATCTGATGTAAAGTTACTCCCCCAATGAAGCCAGTAAAAAAAAAATGGAATAGAGTCAAGATCAATAAATAAACCTAGGTACTGTTCACTCATAACCTGTAAAAAACTCTGGGTTCACTGGTGGCCTTTTTGTATAGCTACATCAGGTCATGTAGTACTAGGTTGGCTGCTATTGTTAACTACATTCATTGTCAATGCACCATATTAGTTCAACAGTTGTGAAAGGACTATTACAAAATCCATAAGAACAGCAGTTCAATTGTACACGTATCACCACTTCATCCATGCTTAATAACATCAACAATGGGCTATGGTTTTGTAAGCTAGCTAGCATACACATTCATTTGCTTGCATGTGTTGCTATGGTTACACAGTACCACAAGCTGTCAGGAGCAGTCTGTCTCTCAAAATACAACAAAAACAAAATGTTCGATACTTGCATATGAAACGTCTTCCCACATCCCTTGAATTTCAAATCAAATCAAATCAAATCAAATGTTATTGGTCACATGCGCCGAATACAACAGGTGCAGACATTACAGTGAAATGCTTACTTACAGCCCTTAACCAACAGTGCATTTATTTTAAACAAAAAAGTAAGAATAAAACAACAACAAAAAAGTGTTGAGAAAAAAAGAGCAGAAGTAAAAATAAAGTGACAGTAGGGAGGCTATATATACAATAGAATAAAGTGACAGTAGGGAGGCTATATATACAGGGGGGTACCGTTGCATAGTCAATGTGCGGGGGCACCGGCTAGTTGAGGTAGTTGAGGTAATATGTACATGTGGGTAGAGTTAAAGTGACTATGCATAAATACTTAACAGAGTAGCAGCAGCGTAAAAAGTATGGGGTGGGGGGGGCAGTGCAAATAGTCCGGGTAGCCATGATTAGCTGTTCAGGAGTCTTATGGCTTGGGGGTAGAAGCTGTTGAGAAGTCTTTTGGACCTAGACTTGGCACTCCGGTACCGCTTGCCGTGCGGTAGCAGAGAGAACAGTCTATGACTAGGGTGACTGGAGTCTTTGACAATTTTGAATTGGTGCTGGCTGCATCCATATGCCGCACATCGTGGCATTGTTGGCTATTTTAATGTGGGGATATCGTTTTTCCCTGATTCACTCCAATAAATCAAAGCCCCAAAAGGAGGAGTATGATAATGGCGGATCGGTGGCTTCAAAGGCTCTTATTGGCCAAGGCATTGCGTCAGCTATCCAGGGTTTATATACAGTGCCTTCAGAAAGTATTCATACACCTTGACTTATTCCACATTTTGTTGTTACAGCCTGAATTAAAAAAATGGCTCAACCATCTATACACAATACCCCATAATGACAAAGTGAAAACATGTTTTTAGAACTGATTGCAAATTTATTGAAAATGAAATACAGAAATATCTCATTTACGTAAGTATTCACACCCCTGAGTCAATACTTTGTAAAAGCACCTTTGGCAGCGATTACAGCCGTGAGTCTTTCAGGGTAAGTCTCTAAAAACTTTTCACACCTGGATTGTGCAACATTTGCCCATTACTCTTTTAAAAAAGATTTTCAAGTAGATTTAAGTCAAAACTGTAACTCGGCCACTCCGGAACATTGACTGTCTTCTTGGTAAGCAACTCCAGTGTAGATTTGGCCCTGTGTTTTAGGTTATTTTGCTGCTGAAAGGTGAATTCATCTCCCAGTGTCTGGTGGAAAGCAGACTGAACCAGGTTTTCCTCTAGGATTTTGCTTGTGCTTAGCTTCATTCTGTTCATTTTTATCCTGAAAAACTTCCCAGTCCTTAACAATTACAAGCATACCCATAACATGATGCAGCCACCACTATGCTTGAAAATATGGAAAGAGTTACACAGTAATGTGTTGTATTGAATTTGCCCCAAACATAACACTTTGGTATTCAAGACAAAAAGTTAATTGCTTTGTCAAATTTTTTGCAGTATTACTTGAATACTACCTTGTTGCAAACAGGATGCATGTTTTGGAATATGTTTATTCTTTTCACTCTGTCAATTAGGTTAGTATTGTGGAGTAACTACAATGTTGTTGATCCATACTCAGTTTTCTCATATCACAGCCATTAAACTCTAACTGTTTTAAAGTCACCATTGGCCTCATGGTAAAATCCTTGAACAGTCTCTTTCCTCTCTGGTAACTGAGTTAGGAAGGACACCTGTATCTTTGTACTGACTGAGTGTATTGATAAACCATCCAAAGTGTAATTAATAAATTCACCATGCTCAAAGGGATATTCAATATCTGCTTTTTTTTATCCATCTACCATTAGGTTCCCTTCTGTGCGAGGCATTGGAAAACCTCCCAGGTCTTTGTGGTTGTATCTGTGTTTGAAATTCACTGCTCGACTGAGGAACCTTACAGATAATTGTATGTGTGGGGTACAGAGATGAGGTAGTCATAACAAAAATCATGTTAAACGCTATTATAATGGGACTTGATAAGCAAATGTTTACTCCTGAACTTATTTAGGCGTTTCATAACAAAGGGGCTGAATACATATTGATTCAAGACATTTCAGCTTTTCATTTTGAATTAATTAGATTTTTTTCTTTGAAAAACACAATTCCACTTTGACATTATGGGGCCCAGTGATTTAAAATGTATATTTATTCCATATTAAATTCAGGCTGTAACAACAAAATGTGGAAAAAGTCAAGGGGTGTGAATACTTTCTGAAGTCACTGTACGTCATTGATTTCCACATATAATTGATGAAATTTGATTATTATTCTATTTAGATTGTAATTGTGTCTGTTGGGAATATTGTAGAAAAATTCTCTCAGCCGTTTTCCATACTAAAAAGTGCCACTTATAGCTTACCATATACAGTAGGCTACAGGGGATATGTTCCTCCATCTTGCCTTCGGGGATTTCCAGCGCAGTCTTTATGTTTTTTAAATGCGTGGAGCATTCATTGTCAAATTGTAAACTAACAAATCATTTTTCAAGTTAGAACCCATGTATATTAGTTAATATACAGCACCAACTATATAAACATCTGATAGGGTCCATTATCTGCTACCTGGACTTTAAACATTGAGTCATGATTATGGGTAACTTGCAATAGCTCCTGAAAGGAGAAAGCTATTAAGCACGGTACCGTCTTAATCATTTTGTGCTTGTATGAGAATGACCACCACAAATTGAACTTGAAGAAAATCTATTGGGCGTGCTTAAAAATAAATGAGAATGGGATGGGAGTTTTATTTCAGTTATGTTTTCTGCAAACACTATTAAACATGTATTAATCTAAACGTCATTTACAAGATGCTGCAAAGGAAAGTAAGAAAGTAAGTCCAACTCTGTCCTCTGAACATAGACCTAACTTGCATGACCCATGCACTCAATGGTGACTGATACCTTCAGGGCTTTCTGAGCCGGTTCGCTGGAGCCAATCACGATGAGGCCTGGTCCTCCCATGCTGCAAAAGCTCTTAAGGTGTCGACCATCAGTGACAGGGACAGTGGATACAGCATAGTCCTGCAAACACACAATAACACTACGGTATTACAGGGACCGTGGACATAGTCTTGCAAACACACAACAAACCTACTGGATTACACAGCATAGTCCTGCAAACACACAAGCCCTAACATTATTGGACTAGACAGGTCCCAGTGGGAAAGGTAACCTAACCGACACTGGTTGAGAGTCTTAGAGATGAGGTCACTAAAGCCCAAGGCCACTGATTGGTTGAGAGTCTGAGAGGTGATTTCACCAGAGCCCCAGGCCACTGGCCCCTCACCTCAGTCTGTAAAAACCTAACATAGTAAAAGAAACACTTGAAACTAGATCCCCTATATACTGGTCTCGATGAGAAGAAACTGTCGGGGGAGGTTCTCTTCTGCACTGTTCAACCAATCCAATAAATGTGGAGGAGGAGTTAAGTGTCGCTTTGTTAAGTTCCAAAAGCGGAAGTTGCGTCACAGGCTTCCTCTCCATTTCTCCTGAAAACCGGAACATCCGTTGTTGGGGAGTTGGCAGAGGCTAGTTTTTACTGGGAGCTGCTTGAGGAACAATAGAGGAGCAATAGAGAACAAAAGAGGAAAGCCCCCCCCCCCACTTGTGCTATGTCATGACTTACCTGGACCACCTATTGACAGGTGCCTTATGTTATGTAAATCAGGTGTTAAATGAGGTGAAAAGGAGACTGGAGTGCTACTTTAACAGTAGGCCTAGATCAAAGCAAATTGATCCTCTCTGAAGGAACAGCATTTCTTGACAGTTTATCATGTGTGAAATGGCGAAGTTGCATAAAGATGTCGTAATGCAGATATGACGTCTTTGTTTTACCACTATCCACTGAGTTTTTAAACTACGACGTGCAACATGGTTCAACGCGCCAATAAATCGGCACAATATACTTTTTAGTTTTTCAAATTGCCGCTGTCTTGGAGCTGGAATTGGGATCATGTATACTGTGCTATTGACTACACAAACGGTAAAGAACAGCAATGTACAATACAGCAAACAAGGCATTTGTGGTAAGTGCATGGGGGCCACAATCTTTATGCACTTCCACTATTGTCCTTTCCTCCTCATACCCAGCTCTTCCCTGTCCTCCTAACTCCGCCCTCAGAGTTCCTTTGAATTCCTTTGAATGAATCAAAACGAAGCAAGCCACTAAATCAAACTGTCCTTGAAGGAGAAGTTGCGGTTCATATAGAGCTACACAATCCACACAGGAGTCAGGAGTATCAGATTAAACCATTATACACTGCTCAAAAAAAATAAAGGGAACACTTAAACAACACAATGTAACTCCAAGTCAATCACATTTCTGTGAAATCAAATTGTCCACTTAGGAAGCAACACTGATTGACAATACATTTCACATGCTGTTGTGCAAATGGAATAGACAACAGGTGGAAATTATAGGCAATTAGCAAGACACCCCCAATAAAGGACTGGTTTTGCAGGTGGTGACCACAGACCACTTCTCAGTTCCTATGCTTCCTGGCTGATGTTTTGGTCACTTTTGAATGCTGGCGGTGCTTTCACTCTAGTGGTAGCATGAGACGGAGTCTACAACCCACACAAGTGGCTCAGGTAGTGCAGCTCATCCAGGATGGCACATCAATGCGAGCTGTGGCAAGAAGGTTTGCTGTGTCTGTCAGCGTAGTGTCCAGAGCATGGAGGCGCTACCAGGAGACAGGCCAGTACATCAGGAGACTTGGAGGAGGCCGTAGGAGGGCAACAACCCAGCAGCAGGACTGCTACCTCCGCCTTTGTGCAAGGAGGAGCAGGAGGAGCACTGCCAGAGCCCTGCAAAATGACCTCCAGCAGGCCACAAATGTGCATGTGTCTGCTCAAACGGTCAGAAACAGACTCCATGAGGGTGGTATGAGGGCCCGACGTCCACAGGTGGGGGTTGTGCTTACAGCCCAACACCGTGCAGGACGTTTGGCATTTGCCAGAGAACACCAAGATTGGCAAATTCGCCACTGGCGCCCTGTGCTCTTCACAGATGAAAGCAGGTTCACACTGAGCACATGTGACAGAGTCTGGAGACGCCGTGGAGAACGTTCTGCTGCCTGCAACATCCTCCAGCATGACCGGTTTGGCGGTGGGTCAGTCATGGTGTGGGGTGGCATTTCTTTGGGGGGCCGCACAGCCCTCCATGTGCTCGCCAGAGGTAGCCTGACTGCCATTAGGTACCGAGATGAGATCCTCAGACCCCTTGTGAGACCATATGCTGGTGCGGTTGGCCCTGGGTTACTCATAATGCAAGACAATGCTAGACCTCATGTGGCTGGAGTGTGTCAGCAGTTCCTGCAAGAGGAAGGCATTGATGCTATGGACTGGCCCGCCCGTTCCCCAGACCTGAATCCAATTGAGCACATCTGGGACATCATGTCTCACTCCATCCACCAACGCCACGTTGCACCACAGACTGTCCAGGAGTTGGCGGATGCTTTAGTCCAGGTCTGGGAGGAGATCCCTCAGGAGACTATCCGCCACCTCATCAGGAGCATGCCCAGGCGTTGTAGGGAGGTCATACAGGCACTTGGAGGCCACACACACTACTGAGCCTCATTTTGACTTGTTTTAAGGACATTACATCAAAGTTGGATCTGCCTGTAGTGTGGTTTTCCACTTTAATTTTGAGGGTGACTCCAAATCCAGACCTCCATGGGTTGATAAATTTGATTTCCATTGATAATTTTTGTGTGTTTTTGTTGTCAGCACATTCAACTATGTAAAGAAAAAAGTATTTAATAAGATTATTTAATTCATTCAGATCTAGGATGTGTTATTTTAGTGTTCCCTTTATTTTTTTGAGCAGTGTATTATTTTGCCAAGTTCAGTTCAGCCATGTCAAAAATGCATGGAAGAAAACTTGACCAAACAAATGGTGAAACCAGGAAGTACAAAGGGAGACTCAACACATGCTTTTTTAAAGGGAGCTGAGACCCCGCCCGTATTCAGCACCGCTGATTGGACAGCGCTTCTGCTGCATCTCCACTCATTGAGACAGGTATAGTGGAGCTCTGTGTTGCTGAAATGGACAGCGCCTCTGTCCAGTTGGCAATGGATATATTTTTTTAGGTTTAGTTTCAGTTCATTTTCAGACCTGATTTGCTAGTTTTTTTTATTTAGTTATCGTAGAAAATTATGTATATTTCGTTTCAGTTTTAGTGAGGGACAGAAAGCATGCCTGGGAGGCTAGTAGCCGTTTGTGTTTTTTGGATGTCACTTCTTGCAACTGGGGTGCAGTAATACATAAGATGATGGGTCAGATCATAGGTTAGGTTAGGCAAAGAATATCTATTATATTGACAAGATAATGGACCGAGTGCTCTAACAATGGGAATACATGTCCGCAAAGGTGGAAGGCAGGTGGGAGGAGGAGAGATCAGGTGGGAACATTCTAGCCAATGTGAGGGCAGATCCGGACGTTAACAACAGGCACAACTCCTAAATGAAATAGTTTTTCTCAAATTTGCCAGACTACCTTGTGCGTCCACTTACACTGAGTGTACAAAACATTAAGAACACCTTCCTAATATTGAGTTGCACCCCCCTTGCCCTTTCCCCCTGAGAACAGCCTAAATTCGTCGGGGCAAGGACTCTACAAGGTGTCGATAGAGTTCCACAGTTGTCAAGTTGGCTGGATGTCCTTTGGGTGGTGGACTATTCTTGATACACACGGAAAACTGTTGAGCGTTAAAATAAAACAGCAGCGATACAAACCGTTACTTTTTTTGCGTTCGAACCAGTTCAGAACTATATTTTGCTGGTCGGAACAGTGGAACGTAAAGGAAAAAATGAATGGTTATTTTCAGAACTAAACGATTTGATTTTTGGGGGGGTTCCAACCTCTGCGAGATAGCTCCATTTAGTCAAATGTTTCAACCCTTTGACTTGGCTGTGTGAGTTAAATTAATAATTGGTTTCAAAACGTCCTATTTTTTTTGGAGGGTTAAAACCATGATTTGGTCAAACAGTAAAGTGCATTATCCTCATGATTCCTGTAATGAAAGTGTCTGCCCAGCCACTGGGCTTGTTTCTCTGGGGCCTGCTGCTGTGATTAGCGAGGCTCTTAATGTGAGCTCTGGGAGAGAGAAAAAATGCTTCTGATTGTATAACATTTCAAAATCCAATTGCGGGAAATAGGGCTGTGGAGTTATGAAATTTCGTCAGCCGGTGATTGTCAAGCAAGTAACTGCCAGTCTCACGGTATTTGACTGTTAATTAACATGAACACATTTAGCATCTCCTGGCTTCCGCACTGATGCAGACCTTTGGAACATGTATATTTTTAAAAAGTCTAATAAATCCATGTAATATAGCCTACACCTTCACAATAAATCCATTATTTATTTTGGACAGGTCTAAAGAAAATGTAGTCTATTTCAGAAGAACAGAAATACATACTCTGAGTTGTCCTTATGTTAGGACCTGATCTGGCTATGCCATATGCCTGTGGGCTACACTAGTTCATTTAGCAGACAAGATTTGCTTAGAATTCCGTGGCATTATTTTATAGTATGAAGAATGCAATTGAACAAAAATGAATAAAATAGAAAGGATAGTTTCTCCAAATGATTTGAGGGAGTGCGCACATGCGGCTATTCTGTGTTGAGCTGTTAACAAAGAAATAGGTACTCCTATATGCTTAATTTAGAGTTATTAATGTAACTTTAGTTGTTCTACAAACGTTGGGCTATATGTTTGATTGTGAATACATTGTAAGGCTGCATGATGCGATTCTAAAGATTATTTGAAAAAAGTCACTTGAAAGGCATGAGCTCTGCTTAGTTTTTTTGCGCAGGCTGTACACGCTTCATCAGTCTCTCATTCACAATTTCACAAGCACTTGATAATGCCTCGCATTTCCCGGCAGCATCTCCTTTGTGTGACCGTAATGCCCCCTAAGAAAATCCATGCCTTTTGCAACCAGTGGCCATTGTGCCCTTGGGCTAAATATACAATGCATTCGGAAAGTATTCAGACCCCCTGATTTTTCCACATTTTGTTACGTTATAGCCTAAATTACATTGTTTTCCCCCCTCATCATTCTATACACAATACCCCATAATGACAAAGCAAAAACAGGTTTTTAGAAATGTTAGCAAATGTTTATTAAAAAAAACCCGGAAATATTACATTTACATAAGTATTCAGACCCTTTACTCAGTACTTTGTTGAAGCATGTTTGGCAGCGATTACAGCCTCAAGTCTTCTTGGGTTTGACGCTACAAGCTTGGCACACCTGTATTTGGGGAGTTTCTCCCATTCTTCTCTGCAGATCCTCTCAAGCTCTGTCAGGTTGGATGTGGAGCATCTCTGCACAGCTATTTTCAGTTCTCTCCAGATATGTTCGATCGGGTTCAAGTCCGGGCTCTGGCTGGGCCACTCAAGGACCTTCAGAGACTTCTCCCGAAGCCACTCCTGCGTTGTCTTGGCTGTGTGCTTATGCTCATTGTCCTGTTGGAAGGTGAACCTTCGCCCCAGTCAGAGGTCCTGAGTGCACTGGAGCAGTTTCTCCCATCTCCACAGAGGAACTCTGGAGCTGTGTCAAATTGACCATCAGGTTCTTGGTCACCTCCCTGACAAAGACCCTTCTCCCCCGTTTGCTCAGTTTGGCCGGGCGGCCAGCTCTAGGAAGAGTCTTGGGGGTTCCAAACTTCTTCCATTTAAGAATGATGGAGGCCACTGTGTTCTTGGGGACCTTCAATGCTGCAGATATGTTTTGGTACCCTTCCCCAGATCTGTGCTTAAACATAATCCTGTCTCGGAGCTCTACGGACAATTCCTTCGACCTCATGGCTTGGTTTTTGCTCTGACATGCACTGTCAACTGTTTACCATGTCTAAAAACCTGTTTTCGCTTTGTTATTATGGGGTTTTATCTGTAGATTGATGAGGACATTTTAAAATTGAATCCATTTTAAATTATTTTGGCTACCTACCATGGCTATGCCTCCATAGGATGACAATGCCCCCATCCACAGGGCACGATGGGTCACTGAATATTTTGATGAGCATGAAAATGACATAAACCATATGCCATGGCCGTCTCAGTCACCAGATCTCAACCCGACTGAACACTTATGGGAGATTCTGGAGTGGGCACCTGAGACAACGTTTTCCATCAACAAAACACAAAATTATGGAATTTCTTGTGGAAGAATGGTGTCACATCCTTCCAAATGAGTTCCAGACACTATGCAGAATGTATGCCAAGGTGCATTGAAGCTGTTCTGGCTCGTGGTGGCCCAACGCCCTATTAAGACACTTTGTTAATGTTTCCTTTATTTTGGCAGTTACCTGTATTTTTGTGCACATGTAAGTCAGTGATTTATGTTTACTATAGGTTAATGAGGCAATAAAAATGTGATATGGCTAAAATATGACTAAAAAGAAAGGGCATTAACAGTGGGTTGTGAAAGTATTCACCCCCTTGGCATTTTTCCTAATTTGTTGCCTTACAACCTGGAATTAAAATTGATTTTTTGGGGGGTTTGTATCATTTGATTTACACAACATGCCTACCACTTTGAAGATACAAAATATGTTTTATTGCGAAACAAACAAGAAATTAGACAAAAAAACAGAAAACTTGAGTGTGCATAACTATTCACCCCCCCAAAAGTCAATACTTTATAGAGCCACCTTTTGCAGCAATTACAGCTGCAAGTCTCTTGGGGTATGTCTCTATAAGCTTGGCACATCTAGCCACTGGGATTTTTGCCCATTCTTCATGGCAAAACTGCTCCAGTTCCTTCAAGTTGGATGGGTTCCGCTGGTGTACAGCAATCTTTAAGTTATACCACAGATTCTCAATTGGATTGAGGTCTTGGCTTCGACTACGCCATTCCAAGACATTTAAATGTTTCCCCTTAAACCACTTGAGTGTTGCTTTAGCAGTATGCTTAGGGTCATTGTCCTGCTGGAAGGTGAACCTCCGTCCCAGTTTCAAATCTCTGGAAGACTGAAACAGGTTTCCCTCAATACTTTCCCTGTATTTAGCGCCATCTATCATTCCTTCAATTCTGACCAGTTTCCCAGTCCCTGCCGATGAAAAATATCCCCACAGCATCATGCTGCCACCACCATGCTTCACTGTGGGGATGGTGTTCTCGGGGTTATGAGAGGTGTTGGGTGTGCGCCAGACATAGCGTTTTCCTTGATGGCCAAAAAGCTCAATTTTAGTCTCATCTGACCAGAATACCTTCTTCCATATGTTTGGGGAGTCTCCCACATGCCTTTTGGCGAACACCAAATGTTTTTTTTTTTCTTTAAGCAATGGCTTTGTTTCTGGCCACTCTTCCGTAAAGCCCAGCTCTGCGGATTTAATGGTGCTCCGTGGGAAGTTCAAAGTTTAGGGGATTTTTTTATAACCCAACCCTGATCTGTACTTCTCCACAACTTTGTACCTGACCTGTTTGGAGAGCTCCTTGGTCTTCATGGTGCCGCTTGCTTGGTGGTGCCCCTTGCTTAGTGGTGTTGCAGACTCTGGGGCCTTTCAGAACAGGTGTATATATACTAAGATCATGTGACAGATCATGTGACACTTAGATTGCACACAGGTGGACTTTATTTAACTAATTATGTGACTTCTGAAGGTAATTGGTTGCACTAGATCTTATTTAGGGGATTCATATCAAAGGGGGTGAATGCATCTGCACGCACCACTTTTCCGTTATTTTTTTTCATTTCACTTCACCAATTTGGACTATTTTGTGTATGTCCATTACGTGAAATCCAAATAAAAATCAATTTAACCTCTTCATCAAGAGGTTCCCCATATCCGGGGAGTCCTCCCGCAATCTCAAACAATGACGTAGTACGGTTTTTAAACATGTGTGAGTACCTGAATGTTATACACTACTGGAACGAGAACTGTGAATCTAGCTAAACTGTTGTTGGCCAAATGAAATAATATTTAATTAACTCCAAGCAAATATATAAGCATATAGCAAAACCAGTACTGTATTTTGAAACCGTGCATGCCCGTATATTCGTAGACAGATAACTTATTTTTTCTCAACCTATCTACACAGACGATACACCATTCGAAAGCTGCTACCTCACAGATTCCAACAGTGATATCCGTGTTCCTCTATGACCAACACTCACTAAACTATTAATCAAAGAACGTCAATAATAAACTTCCATTTTTGTTATCACAACAACAAACTGC
Source organism: Coregonus clupeaformis (assembly GCF_020615455.1). NCBI lineage: Eukaryota > Metazoa > Chordata > Actinopteri > Salmoniformes > Salmonidae > Coregonus > Coregonus clupeaformis. Next base: position 390,249 of record NW_025533582.1, read on the forward strand.
GTCTTACCTTTGTTGTTTTTGTTACCAAAAGTAGTGTCTGGTCGAATAAAACCACTTGAAAAGATACTGTCTCTCTCTCATTCCAAGTCGATTTCAATGAGTTTACATAGTTTTACATGTCCAAGAATGTGTTTGAAGATGAAGTCAGTAGTTTGTTTCAATCACAACAGGCACTGTTTTGTCGCCATCTTCTGGATATATAATGCAATCCCAGTGGCTTGCAATTGTGCAAATCTAATTCTACTGATCCAGAACTTTCGATAGAGGGGTCACATGTCAAAATCGACCAACAGGTTGTTGAAATATCCATGTGCGCACCTCATTGTATCACATTAGTTGACTTGCTGCATTACGCACGGTTACGCAGAGTGCACAACAGCCCTTGAATGTCGGAGGGAAAACGCAAAGTTTTTATAAAAATATGGCAGGCTCTAGTAAGAAATAAACAGTTACAGAGGCGTTAGCAATTGTAACAGATGAAAGCTGGACTCCATGTATCCCCATTGACTCTGAATCGGATAATGAGGACCTGCTTAGACCGGACGAACCAGACCCCAACGACGAGAACAAAGGTTATCGTGTCCAGGGCCCTACTCAAGCATCAGAAGAGTATGTAATCCCATTGTTATTTATTACTTCTAATACTACTATTACTAATTTATTGTATGAGTACAAAACATACATTCTAAAATATCTATTTGAGTAACTGAAGCTCAACGTAAGTTAGCGCTAGCTTAGCTTAGCTAGCTAGCTAGCTTAGTCCTGCAAGGATCACAATCGAGTCTGTGTTTATTGTATGATAACACTTTTATTGGCTATATAGTGGCCCACACGCAAGTTTACTTACAATAGAATGCTATGTGTATTATTTCTTGTCACCGAATTATCACTTTAGTCAACACGTATAGAGGTCTGGGAGAACATTAGAAACATCATCAAAACAGTTGTATTTTGATGGAATGTACACATATATAGTGATATGTTAGTGAAATTAAATGACTTTTGCTGTCTGGTACCTGATAAAAGTCAAATGGCACTGATGGTGCCCAAATCTACCCAAATGTCTCCATTTGGTAATCCGCCTAAACAGACTTCAACTAAAACCCCTACAACTTTGATTTACTTTACTTTATTGGCATCAAACTTCACATAAGTACTCATCAGATATTGGGCTGTGGTCCCATAGTGTTTAGGGGCTGCAGCTGCATAAGTCCAATAAAGCATTCCCTATAAAACCTGAAGTTACTTTCAGGCGGAATCAAAACCTCCCAATTTATGCTGTGTTCTAGCTTCATGTACTCTGACACAGTAATACCCACATTAATTATTTCACTTCAAGATACATCTCACATGTGTTACCTTTCTTTTGCTACCAATATTATGTTTATAGATGTCGTTTTGGAGATATACTCTATTCAATTTGGGCATGCATTTTCGAGGCAGGCACTTTAGCCAGGTGCCTAGTGATGAAGAGGTTAAATTACAGGTTGTAATGAAACAAAATAGGAAAAACGCCAAGGGGGATGAATACTTTTGCAAGGCACTGTAGTTGACTAAAATGGCCCATTGTTTTAGTCATTTTGACAATAACTAGGCTAAATCATTATTCAAATGACGAATGTGACTAAGACTTAATGATATTTCAATCAAAATGACTAAGAATAGTCTAAATCTAAAAAAGTGTGCCAAAATTAAGACAGGTTTAGACCAATCCAATGTATTTTTTTTTACTTTAGTAGTACATGTAAGAATAATCAACTTAGCTATCTAGCTGATTTTCTTTTCACTGGTAGCTAGTAATAGCTAGTGATTGTGACACACAAGCTAGCCCTATTTGAAACATCGCCATCTCCTGGCTGCATTTACCCACCAGATTCAGAAACCCAACTCCCCCCTAAAAAAAACTAAAAGTGAGCATCATTCTTGATTGGTTTTTATTTTAGTTAGTTTCGGAGTCAAAGATAATAGTTTCAGTATAGTTTTAGATTTTCAAGCAGGTTTGTTAATTAATTATTCGTTTTTGTATTAGTTTCAGTTTTAGTTTACTATAACAACTCTGGTCTACCTATATACAAATGACCGTCACAAAGAAATACTGAATTTTAGGGTATGGGAGCAGACACTGGGGGTATCAGGCATGAATCAATTGCCTTAGGTGTCTGGTCATTTGGATACATATCAATTGATGAGATAGCTTCCCACAAAGAACATCTGGTTGTTCATAAATATGTGGGGCTCTCATAAATTATATGCAAAATATGATATGGACAGTTTTTGTACAAGAGTCTAAATTTGGCCTATAGGAAGGAGGTGAAATCTAGTTATTCGTTTAAACCGTGTGGTGATACGGAATTTAATTTGTATATCCTCTGCGTGGTGGATAACCTTTTTCGACCCCGAGACAAAGCAATAATTAATAGAGTGATTTTGTACTATAAAGTGTTTCCCAACTTGCGAGGTGATATTTTCACGTCTGATAGCCGATTTATGTTCTCCAAGGTATACTTTCAAGGCGCGGAATGTTTTCCCAATATTCAGTGAGTGTACAACACATTAGGAACGCCTGCTTTTTCCATGACATAGACTGACCAGGTGATTCCAGGTGAAAGCTATGATCCCTTATTGATGTCACTCAATCAGTTTAGATGAAGGGGAGGAGACAGGTTAAAGAAGGACTTTTAAGCCATGAGACAATTGAGATTGGATTGTGTACGTGTGCCATTCAAAGGGCAAGACAAAATATTCAAGTGCCTTTGAATGGGGTATGGTAGTAGGTGCAAGGCACACCGGTTTGAGTGTGTCAAAAACTGCAACGCCGATGGGTTTTTCACGCTGAACAGTTTCCCGTGTGTATCAAGAATGGGAAAGGGAACGGGAATGGGGATATTTAGTCAGTTGCACAACTGAATGCATTAAACCAAAATGTGTCTTCCTCATTTAGCCCAACACCTCTGAATGGTCCACCACCCAAAGGACATCCAGCCAACTTGACACAACTGTAGGAAGCATTGGAGTCAACATGGGCCAGCATCTCTGTGGAACGCTTTCCACAACTTGTAGAGTTCATGCTCTGATGAATTGAGGCTGTTCTGAGGGTGAAAAGGGAGTGTAACTCAATATTAGGAAGGTGTTCCTTATGTTTTGTACACAGTGTACATCTTATTGCAAGAACACTGTAACATATAAATAACTCCTTTAGTAGTGCAAGTTACAGTGGGGAAAAAAAGTATTTAGTCAGCCACCAATTGTGCAAGTTCTCCCACTTAAAAAGATGAGAGAGGCATGTAATTTTCATCATAGGTACACGTCAACTATGACAGACAAATTGAGGGAAAAAAATCCAGAAAATCACATTGTAGGATTTTTAATGAATTTATTTGCAAATTATGGTGGAAAATAAGTATTTGGTCACCTACAAACAAGCAAGATTTCTGGATCTCACAGACCTGTAACTTCTTCTTTAAGAGGCTCCTCTGTCCTCCACTCGTTACCTGTATTAATGGCACCTGTTTGAACTTGTTATCAGTATAAAAGACACCTGTCCACAACCTCAAACAGTCACACTCCAAACTCCACTATGGCCAAGACCAAAGAGCTGTCAAAGGACACCAGAAACAAAATTGTAGACCTGCACCAGGCTGGGAAGACTGCATCTGCAATAGGTAAGCAGCTTGGTATGAAGAAATCAACTGTGGGAGCAATTATTAGGAAATGGAAGACATACAAGACCACAGATAATCTCCCTCGATCTGGGGCTCCACGCAAGATCTCACCCCGTGGGGTCAAAATGATCACAAGAACGGTGAGCAAAAATCCCAGAACCACACGGGGGGACCTAGTGAATGACCTGCAGAGAGCTGGGACCAAAGTAACAAAGCCTACCATCAGTAACACACTACGCCACCAGGGACTCAAATCCTGCAGTGCCAGACATGTCCCCCTGCTTAAGCCAGTACATGTCCAGGCCCATCTGAAGTTTGCTAGAGTGCATTTGGATGATCCAGAAGAGGATTGGGAGAATGTCAGATGAAACCAAAATAGAACTTTTTTGGTAAAAACTCAACTCGTCGTGTTTGGAGGACAAAGAATGCTGAGTTGCATCCAAAGAACACCATACCTACTGTGAAGCATGGGGGTGGAAACGTCATGCTTTGGGGCTGTTTTTCTGCAAAGGGACCAGGACGACTGATCCGTGTAAAGTAAAAATAATAAATAATAAATAATAATAAATAATAAAGGAAAGAATGAATGGGGCCATGTATCGTGAGATTTTGAGTGAAGGCCACTCCTTCCATCAGCAAGGGCATTGAAGATGAAGCGTGGCTGGGTCTTTCAGCATGACAATGATCCCAAACACACCGCCTGGGCAACGAAGGAGTGGCTTCGTAAGAAGCATTTCAAGGTCCTGGAGTGGCCTAGCCAGTCTCCAGATCTCAACCCCATAGAAAATCTTTGGAGGGAGTTGAATGTCCATGTTGCCCAGCGACAGCCCCAAAACATCACTGCTCTAGAGGAGATCTGCATGGAGGAATGGGCCAAAATACCAGCAACAGTGTGTGAAAACCTTGTGAAGACTTACAGAAAACGTTTGACCTGTGTCATTGCCAACAAAGGGTATATAACAAAGTATTGAGAAACTTTTGTTATTGACCAAATACTTATTTTCCACCATAATTTGCAAATAAATTCATAAAAAATCCTACAATGTGAGTTTCTGGATTTTTTTTCCTCATTTTGTCTGTCATAGTTGACGTGTACCTATGATGAAAATTACAGGCCTCTCTCATCTTTTTAAGTGGGAGAACAATCACAATTGGTGGCTGACTAAATACTTTTTTCCCCCACTGTATACATGCCTTTATCTCATAGGTCCTAGAAGTCTGAGGGCATACAAAGCTAGTACATTTTGTTATGGTGCTACATGAGGTACATGATTGACATGGGAAACGTCCTTTTAAGGATGCCTCTTTTTTTCAGCTTCTGATTTGACGAACATGATTGATAGATTTATTGATTGTTTATAGGTAAATAAAGGTGGATTCTGAATGTGCAAAATCACTTTCCCTTCCATTTTTGAAGGTTGGCAATGATGGTTTTGGTATCCCATGGGCTGATGGTATCTTTAAACAGGTTTACCACATTGGCAGCTGGTGTTATACTGACAGGGGGTGCATGGTATGCTCCAGGCATGGGGTTTGAAAACATATACCAAGGATGGGCAACATCAGGATATTGTGCTGGAGCTAGTGTAGCTTGACCTGGGGCTAGCGGTTGAGGTGGAGCTAGCACAGCTTGACCTGGGGCTAGCGGTTGAGGTGGATCTAGTACAGCTTGACCAGTGGCTAACAGTTGAGGAGCTAGCTTAGTTTGACCTGGGGCTAGCGGTTGAGGTGGAGCTAGTACAGCTTGACCAGTGGCTAACAGTTGAGGAGCTAGCTTAGTTTGACCTGGGGCTAGCGGTTGAGGTGGAGCTAGTACAGCTTAACCAGTGGCAAACAGTTGAGGAGCTAGCTTAGTTTGACCTGGGGCTAGCGGTTGAGGTGGAGCTAGTACAGCTTGACCAGTGGCTAACAGTTGAGGAGCTAGCTTAATTTGACCTGGGGCTAGCGGTTGAGGTGGAGCTAGCACGGCTTGACCAGGGGCTAGCTAAGGTTAAGAAAGGGCTAGCGTAGCATGGCCAGATGCTAGCATAGGTTGAAGAGCTAATGTAACATGACCAGGGGCTAGCAGAGGTAGAGGGGGATCTAGCTCATAGGGGTTTTCTCGTTTGGGCAAAATACCATCCTCTCTCCTCCATCCTCTCTCCTCCGTGACCAATAAGTGGTTGAGTGGTAGTGGAGTGCATCAATTCGTTAGTAGGCAAAAGGAAGAGTGTCCTCCCCTCCTCGATAGCCACCTTTCATCGAAGATACTCATGTGCATCCTAGTGCAGAAGAGTTTTTATATCTGCCACACCTCCTTTGAATCAGCTTTTGTTTCGTCAGAGGAGAAAAACGTGCATACATATAAAAACGTTTACCTTTTTTTAAAAGGAGGCGAGAGAGGACGCAGGAGGTGACCATTTGAAAGAGAAGTTCAAATAGAGCTACACAATCCACAGGAGTATCAGAGGAAGCATTATTTATTTTGCCAAGTTTAGTTCAGCCATGGTTCCATAGTCAAAAACGCATTGAAGAAAGGAAACTTGACCAAACAAATGGCGAAATCAGGAAGTACAAAGGGAGATTCAACGTGTGCGTTTTTATAGGGGGATGAGGCTGCGCCCATATTCAGCACCGCTGAATGGGCAGCGCTTCTCCTGCATCTCCACTCATTGAGACAGGTATAGCGGAGATCTGTTGTGCTGAAATGGACAGCACCTCTGTCTAGTTGGTAATGGATATTTCCCATTTGAGGGAATTTGGACATTATAGGCACAGTTCAATATAGTCCTCATTCCTTCTCTATGAAGCGGCAGCTTAGCCCAAACAGTGACTCAGAAGAGATAGCAGCAGGCAAATATCCTCCCCTGAGCTTTTCATGAGAAACATGATAACAACCTGTCATATCCAATGGATAATCCTAGAGTTGTGTTCAGCAGAGAGAAGTTTAGAGTAGAAATTCTTTACAACGTTAACTGCCCTAATTGTACTATATGTTCATTCATTTACAGGGAGATTTTCCATTTTTGGCATACACTACATGGGCAAAGGTATGTGGACATCCCTTCAAATTAGTGCATTCGGCTATTTCTGCCACACCCGTTGCTGACAGGTGTATGCAATCTCCATAGACAAACTTTGGCAGTAGAATGGCCTTACTGAAGAGCTCAGTGACTTTCAACATGGCACCATCACAGGATGCCACCTTTCCAACAAGTCAGTTCGTCAAATTTCTGCCCTGCTAGAGCTGCCCCGGTCAACTGTAAGTGCTGTTATTGTGAAGTGGAAACGTCTAGGAGCAACAACGGCTCAGCCGCAAAATGGTAGGTAACACAAGCTCACAGAACAGGACCACTGAGTACTGAAGCGCGTAGCGCGTAGAAAATCGTCTGTCCTCGGTTGCAACACTCACTACCAAACTGCCTCTGGAAGCAACGTCAGCACAATAACTGTTCGTCGGGAGCTTCATGAAATGGGTTTCCATGGCTGAGCAGCTGCACACAGGCCTAAGATCACCATACGCAATGCCAAGCGTCGGCTGGAGTGGTGTAAAGCTCGCCACCATTGGACTCTGGAGCAGTGGAAACGCGTTCTCTGGAGTGATGAATCACCCTTCACCATCTGGCAGTCCGACGGACGAATAGGGGTTTGGTGGATGCCAGGAGAGCGCTACCTGCCCGAATGCATAGTGCCAACCTGTAAAGTTTGGTGGAGGAGCAATAATGGTCTGGGGCTATTTTCATGGTTCGGGCTATGACACTTAGATTTCCCTTCACTGAAACTTAAGGCTACAGCATACAATTACATTGTAGACAATTATTTGCTTCCAACTTTGTAGCAACAATTTGGGGAAAGCCCTTTCCTGTTTTAGCATGACAATGCCCCTGTGCACAAAGCAAGGTCCATACAGAAATGGTTTGTCGAGATCGGTGTGGAAGAACTTGACTGGCCTGCACAGAGCCCTGACCTGAACCCCAACAAACACCTTTGGGATGAATTGGAATGCCGACTGTGATTCAGGCCTAATCGCCCAACATCAGTGCCCAACCTTACTAATGCTCTTGTGGCTGAATGGAAGCAAGTCCCCGCAGCAATGTTCCAACATCTAGTGAAAAGCCTTCCCAGAAGAGTGGAGGCTGTTATAGCAGCAAAGGGGGGACCAACTCCATATTAATGCCCATGATTTTGGAATGAGATGTTCGAAGAGCAGGTGTCCACATCCTTTTGCCATGTAATGTATGTTTGAAGATACAGAATAAAGTGTTATGATCTTGAATGGAAGACAAGACAATAGCCTGGTAGAGATGTCTCCCCTGCACTTTGATCTTCCTCTCGTGTTTCCTGCACTCAACAAGGATCATAAAAGGAGGATAAGAGAATGTCCTTTACATATTTAACACCCCACTCACATCTGTGATTAATCCTGGCCTGAACAGAACAGGCTGTAAAATTATCCTAAATTTAATAAAGGAAGGAGGAAAAACAATGGGAGCTGGAGAGGGGAAAAACCCTTGTATGTTTTCCCAGAGCCGCAGCATCAATACCCGACTTATCAAGGATAATGAATAACAGTGAGAGGCTGAGAGAGATACCATGGTGGAATTTAAATTGGACACAGACAGGAGCAGAAACAGGGCAGCGAGGAAAGGTCAAATTACTGTTGGGGGTTGAACTCTCCAGGAAAAGACCCGATGACCTCATGAGTCAGCAAAAGGCCTTCTTTCTGAATGGTTAAGGTGACTGAGGTTGAATCCCGAAACCACTGTAATCACCCTCTTCTCCTGATCCTCCTGAGTGATGGCCATATGGTGACAACGCCAACTATCGCTGGGCTACTTTTCTTCTGGTTTCTCTCTGATATGTATACAGTTGACCAATTCATCTCATTAGCTGGCCATACATTCATGAGACACCATGTTTGCCAACTAATCCATTTCCTAATCAATAGCGGATTTAAATGCCCTGTGGCCCTTGAGGCTCCTGAATGAGACCATGATTACTCAGGGGGGCACTAATGGTGGCTTGATGACACAGGAAGTCAATCTGACTATTCCCAGGGTGCACTGCTCTAGTCTATTCTCACTCACCTTGAACGCATCCGCCAGGATCTCTGCTCCTCTCTGATTGGTGCGTTTGGAAAGCCCCACAAAGAACTCTCTACCTGAGGAGATACAGATGACAACCTGTGGTCAAAAGAGAGAGAGAGAGAGAGAGAGAGAGAGAGAGAGAGAGAGAGAGAGAGAGAGAGAGAGAGAGAGAGAGAGAGAGAGAGAGAGAGAGAGAGAGAGAGAGAGAGAATGGGCGTAGCTGCTGAGCTTTTATAAATGAGCCGTTAGCGACGACATTGCCAAGAGGAAATGTTTCTAGCCCTGCCTGCCATGTGAAACCCATTTCAGCTGGATGGGAGGAACGCACCACGGAGAGCCAACGTCTAGAAACTCAATTAAGTGTTCTAGTGCTTTTTCCAAGCCCTGTACGCTGTAGAGTATGACCCACATAACATTTACAGGCAAGGCCGCACTACTGTTACAGAATATACAGAGTAGACCATACTAAAGACCTCGTCTCATTAGCTCTCTACCTACAGTATGTTCTCAGCTAGTTTATTGTGAGATGCCTGTTGTGGAACATGGTACCTATTGTGATGAAATAGGGTGTGTGTGTGATGGGGGTATAATATTGCCATCTGAGCTAATCATTTTCATTCATGCAATGGGTCAGACTGCTGTAAGGAAAAATGCTCTTGTGAGGTCACATAGAAAGATATGACAGTCAGTTGTAATTTGCATGCCATTTTAGTTGAGGTCACCTCAACTACTTGACTACTCAGAGTTACAGTTATTCGGAACAATGTTTGTTCACAACCTGTGGTGATGGGTCATATCATTTGCATGATAAAGTGGTCATACATGTTTAGTTTTGCTGAACACCTGTATACTGTATCCGTTTCCATAGAGATAACTAAGACATGGTGATGCCCATGGTATTAACGGTGTGTGATTGGTGGAATGTTGTGTACCTGTAAAGAGGACGTCTCCTCCGTCCAGAGTGGCGTTCTCGTCTGACATCTCAACGATGTTTAGCTCCAGCTCCTTCAGAGCTCGCCGCATAGCCTCCGTCTAGAAAACACACATAGACAGACAGGGTTAAGGCACATACACAAGTACACATCTAGGCACGTGCAGTCACGGACAGATGCACACACAAAGCATTCATTGGAAAGACGTTTATTGTAATGGGATTTAGTACACACACGTGACACACCAATAGGAGAGCTCTCAATGATATCATACGGAAATGAAGACCTGGGACAGCCTAATAAACAGCGTTCAGAGAAAGCTACATAACACGAGCGAAAAGGCACATGATCCAACATAAGCCAGGTTCCTGAGCAGAGTACGAATCACGTAAACCAAACCAGTCTGTCCAAGAGATCATCATGACATCATCTCTGCGAGCCACAAGGTGATGTCATAACAGAGGAAGTATGTAAAACTTTTTACAAGGCCACGGCTCTGGAAACGGGGTAGGAAGAGACCGACACTAACCTAAAAAGGGTTGGAGGATTAAAAAACGATCCATCCAAGTCAAAGTGTTCCTGGCCCATTCTCTGGGTCAGCTGTCCCTGTGTGTGTGTCTCCATAGAAGAGGACCAGCTGTTTGGTGGTGGACTGGACTGGGTCAGTATAGACTGGCCTGAGGTCTCCGACCGCCTATTCTGGTTTTTACTGTCCCGGTTTTGGGGGTCCCCAGGGAGCTCTGACTGCCACGGGGCCTGGGGCCAATGTGATGTTAGTGTAGCATCAGTGTTTCCACAGGCCCCTATCTCACCATGACCTCAGCCTAGCTGTTCGCTAATCGAAGGCTTCTGCTTCTCCTCACACCAGACACCAGGGCCAAGCCATGAGGTCATCCAGGTAGAGACAGCACAACATAGATAACACAAATACTTAGTTTCTCACTCTCCCACACACACACACACATACAGTGAGGGAAAAAAGTACTTGATACCCTGCTGATTTTGTACGTTTGCCCAATGACAAAGACATGATCAGTTTATAATTTTAATGTTAGGTTTATTTGAACAGTGAGAGACAGAATAACAACAACAAAATCCAGAAAAACGCATGTCAAAAATGTTATAAATTGATTTGCATTTTAATGAGGGAAATAAGTATTTGACCCCTCTGCAAAACATGACTTAGTACTTGGTGGCAAAACCCTTGTTGGCAATCACATAGGTCAGACGTTTCTTGTAGTTGGCCACCAGGTTTGCACACATCTCAGGAGGGATTTTGTCCCACTCCTCTTTGCAGATCTTCTCCAAGTCATTAAGGTTTCAAGGCTGACGTTTGGCAACTCGAACCTTCAGCTCCCTCCACAGATTTTCTATGGGATTAAGGTCTGGAGACTGGCTAGGCCACTCCAGAATCTGATTGATTGATTGCTTCTTTGGACAGGTGTCTTTTATACAGGTAACAAATCCCTTTAAGAGTGTGCTCCTAATCTCAGCTCGTTACCTGTGTAAAAGACACCTGGGAGACAGAAATCTTTCTGATTGAGAGGGGGTCAAATACTTATTTCCCTCATTAAAATGCAAATCAATTTATATGCGTTTTTCTGGATTTTTTTGTTGTTATTCTGTCTCTCACTGTTCAAATAAACCTACCATTACAATTATAGACTGATCATTTCTTTGTCAGTGGGCAAACGTACAAAATCAGCAGGGTATCAAACACAAGTTATGAATTACACACTTCCACACACACATCCAAGACCTCTCTTGGATCCTCAATGAAACACAATGGAATATGAGAAACTGGCCCAATTATCATTTAAGTTCTATGAGGTTGTTTTGTTTTGGAAGGCTGCGTGGGTTTGTCTTGGAGAGGGACATTGACGTGATTTGGATGACCTTGTGGCCCTGGCTCTCAGACACAACAGCATCTGTGTAAACTTTCATCACACAGACTAGGCTGTACCAGCCGGTTCCTCATCTGCTGCGGCTCAAACTCATTCAACACAAACTCAACCATCTCACAGAGCACTCAAAGTATCTCCTCCACCACCTCCTCCTCTTTTTCCCCTTTCTTCTCTCTCTCCCTTCTCTTCTTTCTTCAGCTCCCAAGAACATTGTCTCCTTTTCACCTATTGGTACACTGTACTCTAGTTCATTAGTGGTCATAAGTAGATACTATGAAGTCACTACTGAATGTCTATCTATTGAACAGCATGGAAAATAGCCATTGAAATTGGACCAAATAGCTATTGAAATTAGAACAGACATGTTTTTGTTCAGAAGGTTATCAGTAGCAACACCTTCAGCACTCCAATTAAGATGCATAGTAATTGCCCTAAGGGGACAAAAGTTGTTTTGAATGACGCACAATAGATTTCAGATCTACTTTCCACTTGTCTTTGGCCTCATGTTGCATAAGGAACGAAATCAAGAACAGTGCTTTGCAAAAGTATTCATCCCCCTTGGCGGTTTTCCTATTTTGTTGCATTACAACCTGTAATTTAAATAGATTTTTATTTGGATTTCATATAATGGACATACACAAAATAGTCAAAATTGGTGAAGTGAAATGAAAATATTTCTAAAAAATAAATAACGGAAAAGTGGTGCGTGCATATGTATTCACCGCCTTTGCTATGAATCCCCTAAATAAGATCTGGTGCAACCAATTACCTTCAGAAGTCACATAATTAGTTAAATAAAGTCCACCTGCGTGCAATCTAAGTGTCACAAGATCTGTCACATGATCTTAGTATATATATACCTGTTCTGAAAGGCCCCAGAGTCTGCAACACGACTAAGCAAGGGGCACCACCAAGCAAGCGGCACCATGAAGACCAAGGAACTCTCCAAACAGGTCAGGGACAAAGTTGTGGAGAAGTACAGATCAGGGTTGGGTTAGAAACAAATATCTGAAACTTTGAACATCCCACGGATCACCATGAAATCCGCAGAGCTGGGCTTTACGGAAGAGTGGCCAGAAAAAAGCCATTGCTTAAAGAAAAAAATAAGCAAACATGTTTGGTGTTCACCAAAAGTCACATGGGAGACTCCCCAAACATATGGAAGAAGGTACTCTGGTCAGATAAGACTGAAATTGAGCTTTTTGGCCATCAAGGAAAACGCTATGTCTGGCGTAAACCCAACACCTCTCATCACCCTGAGAACACCATCCCCACAGTGAAGCATGGTGGTGGCAGCATCATGCTGTGGGGATGTTTTTCATCGGCAGGGACTGGGAAACTGGTCAGAATTGAAGGAATGATGGATGGCGCTAAATACAGGGAAAGTCTTGAGGGAAACCTGTTTCAGTCTTCCAGAGATTTGAAACTGGGACGGAGGTTCACCTTCCAGCAGGACAATGACCCCAAGCATACTGCTAAAGCAACGCTGGAGTGGTTTAAAGGGAAATATTTAAATGTCTTGGAATGGCCTAGTCAAAACCAAGACCTCAATCCAATTGAGAATCTGTGGTATAACTTAAAGATTGCTGTACACCAGCGGAACCCATCCAACTTGAAGGAACTGGAGCAGTTTTGCCTTGACGAATGGGCAAAAATCCCAGTGGCTAGATGTGCCAAGCTTATAGAGACATACCCCAAGAGACATGCAGCTGTAATTGCTGCAAATGGTGGCTCTACAAAGTATTGACTTTGGGGGGGTGAATAGTTATGCACGCTCAAGTTTTCTGTTTTTTGTCTTATTTCTTGTTTGTTTCACAATAAAACATATTTTTGTAAATCAAATGATACAAACCCCCAAAAAATCCATTTTTAATTCCAGGTTGTAAGGCAACAAAATAGGAAAAATGCCAAGGGGGTTGAATACTTTCACAAGCCACTGTAAGTCAAGATTTCCCTTTATTCAGTTTAATCTTAATTTTTTTCTCTACTTCTCACTACTCTTCTCCCAGAGAAATTGTTGCGGTTTAAGGATGGAAAAGGGGTTAAGATTCAACTTCAAAATGAGTGCCCACCCCTTAGTCACCCTGCAAAGACGGTTACCCACCCTGGGCTACTCCACCATTCCCCCACAGCTGCCCAGCCTCCACCACTGCAGTTGCCACTCTCCTTCCCCTCTGCCTTCCCATGTGGCACACTGTGACAGGACTGGAGCCTCTGCCTCTGCCATCACAGCTGCAGCCTCCAGGAATCTTCAACAACCCACCAACTAATGGGCGGGAGTACAAACGCACGCACAACGCAGGTACGCACGAACACACAGACTAACCCTAACCCCCTTGACTTCACCCCTCAGGCATTTCCTCTGACGTGACCTCACAGGAGGTGATCTGTCCCAGGGACGCCAACTGGGGCCCTTGGGCCCGGGAGTCAAACGCACCGACCCCTGAACGCAGACAGGCGCTTATGGGGGGAGTGTGTGTGTGTGTGTGTGAAATGGAGTGGGGAACAGTTCTGGGGCCCGTCCGTCTCGTTCTTTCCACCTGGACCCCCAAAACGGTTCCGGATCAGATGTTTACATTGCATGGATGAGTAACTTAGCCCAGACTGGAAAATACAATTGGAGGTGTGCAGTGCATGACAGATACAGACTAGAGGTGTGTGGGTGGTGGACTGTTGGAGGGGTTCCCTAAAGTCAAACAAAGCTCAGAGGGTGTGCAGATACATGCGGTGGAGGGGAAAATATAGGCTAGTACAGGGTTTCCCAAACTCGGTCCTGGGGCCCCCCCTGGGTGCACGTTTTGGAATTTGCCCTACCACTACACAGCTAATTTCAGATAACCAACTCATTATCAAGCTTTGATGATTTTAATCATGTGTGACATTGGGATCAACTTTTCAAAATGGTTTGAAACAAAAATCAAAAGGACGTTCATGCAGTTCCACATGTGTACTTAAAGGAATAAAAGTGAATATATGCAAATTGCCCCAGTGCTACGCCACTGCTTATAAGTTAAGTATAACTGTAAGAAATCTAAGATGTCAAATAAATTATATCCAGCTCAGGGCTCCAGCTATGCATTTGGTTTGCTAACTTGCTAGCTAAGTGGCTAGATGTCAAGATCAAGCTTCTTGGTTACTGCAAAGACATTCAATCCCCTCTTGGATCAAGATCCCTGTTACCTAAAGTTTTTTAGTGTGTCAATTATAATAATAATAATAATATTATTTTGAGAAATAGCGCCCCTTGTGTGCACTTCCAATAATACTGCATATCCCAGTATGGTACAGAAACGGTATGAAAATCTGGATACCGCCCAAGCCTACATCTAGATAGCCTAGTCGCACAGAATGAGTGAGTGGCCACCATGGCTGTTATGTAAAGAGGGTGCCAGCTCCTCTCTCCAACCGCTACCCACTCCGCTGCTACACCGCCCGCCCTGCCCAGGGCCACACGCTGAGAGCTAGGCCCTCCTTTGAATGAGAAAGGCCTTTTAAAATTCATGTGGGAGTTTTGGCTGTTCTGTTCTGGGCCCCACCTGCCCACATTCCTCCTGTTGCTGGGCAGAGCAGACAGGGAGATGGAGCAGAGAGGACAGGAGAGCCTTTTCTCTGGGCTTGTATAGACGCCCCCCTCTTGTCCTGCTTGCCTGGAACGCTCTGGACTCAGCAGTGATATCACATCTAATTGCTAGAAAGGACCTTCAGCCAGATAGAATTTGGAACATTCCAAATAGGAATGAAGAACACAATGACATTCCAGAGCCTTGGCTGGTGTTCCAGAGCCCTTATTCTCCCTGTCACCCCACTCTACCTCGGTAAGTGTCCCACACTCCATGGGACCAACATAACACTCCACACAGTCTCATGGAATCAAAGTTCACTCCAGCAGGTAAGTTTACTCAACTGTGTTGGTGGTGACAGGTGGGTCAATGACAGAATTCCCAAAGTCATTGCCTGCCTTGAGGAGGGTCTCCGAGAGGGGAGAAGGGAAGGGTAAAATGGCTAGTTATTATGACATTCTTGGTCTGTCTTCAACTGAACTATGTATTGTACGTACAATATGCATGAGGTCACTGATATTGTTCTCTGTGATATTGTTCTCACCTAGTGTTAACAGCTTAGTATTTCAGCATAGTATTTCAGGTTGCGCCCTAGGTACCCTGGTCCCAGATCTGTTTATGCTGTCTTTCCAACTCCTATGGTCACTGTCAAGCAAGACAGCACAAACACATCTGGAACCAGGCTACTAATAGTTGGAACATGAATAGAGAAATAAATAGCTTCATTTTTATTCCATGGCCATTGGGCAATTGAGTTGGAAAAGTCAAGTTCATGCGTCATCAATGGTCGTTGGAGCTTTGGCTGAACATCCCATAGCAGAGATGAGGATGAACATATAAGACTAATGCAGAGAAGGAAAAGTTCAAAGAATGGAATGGGAATGCCGATCGGAGTGGGAAAAGGCTAATGATAAAGTGATCTATTAAAGCTATGTATCCCAGAGAAGGAATTTCAATAAACACACTGAACTGCATTAGGTATGCAAAACATCCAGTGGGATAACGTTATCAGATCTTTGAAGGACTAGAGAGACGACTGGACTGTCTTTGTTCAGTGATGATAGGAGTAACTCAGAGCCTTAAAAGCCTCAGAGAGGTTTGCTATGGTCAGTGATTCTCACTCAGTGGTTACCTCGGGATTTGCATACTTTACATTTTAGTCATTTAGCAGACGCTCTTATCCAGAGCGACTTACAGTTAGTGAGTGCATACATTTTCATACTGGCCCCCCGTGGGAATCGAACCCACAACCCTGGTGTTGCAAACGCCATGCTCTACCAACTGAGCTACACGGGGCCACAGAGGGTAATACACTCGCACGCAGGTTGATGTTTATTGTCATGAATCTTGCCCTGTAGGCAGAACTGAGCGAATTCCGCTAGATGGACCAGCTGCAAAGTCAAAATTGGCTATATTGTAACAATTCATGAAAACTAAAATGTGCTTTTGGTCTTAATTTAAGGTTAGTGTTGTGAAGGGTCATGCCACTCCTACAGTCTTCTAATTGTCTCCAATTACCTTAGGCAACGACCCATTCCTTCACACCTGATTTGTCCCAAATCATCTCTCCTCTGCCTTTTTCACCCCTTTCAGTTCCTTATTTAAGCAGCGTGCTCCTCCCTACACACTAGAATAGTTTTTTGGTGATGCCACTGGGTAGCCCTAGCCATCCTCCTTCCATTGTTTGTGATACGATGAAGTAAGTGCCCTTTGTTATTACACTGTTTGGAGAGTCCTAAATAATATATAGTATGTTATTTCTCTTCATATATCCATGCCCTCAGTTTGCTAATGATGCTATGGCTCCTTTGTTCTAGCTATGTGTTGGCAGTCTCCTTAGTTTATAGATGTTGTGTTAAGCCTATTTATTCTCCATAGTCACTTGGCACTACCTTGGCATGTCTGCACCTTTTATGTTGATGTGTTCCTAATGTTTCCTTTTTGTATCTCTCTTCCAGACCACCACATCCTAAAGCACATCCTTGTTATTCACATCCTACCTACCTACAGGCCTTACAAGCCCCAACTCCTAACCTCATCCTAATGTCCATCCAAACCCTCTCCCCATGTGCTCTGTTTGTTCCTGTGTTAAACTGTGTGTAATAAATACCCCTAAACCTGGATTCCTGCTCCATCTCCTGATTCACATTCTGACCAATGCACCATGGTGGCAGAAACAGTCCTGAGCCTAGCTTAGTCGGTCCTAGTCCTTTTCTTCAGTTAGGGTTAGCAGTGTGGTTAAGGTTAGGTTTAAAATCAGATTTTGTGGCTGTGCCAGCTAGTGACCAGCTGGAGCTACCTCTAGGGCAAGATTTATAACAATAAATGCCAACCTGCCCCACAGGTTTGTGTCAGAACAGGACCTTTTATTTTACTCTTATTTTAAATTGATGTAGTTCAGTCCTTGAGCTGTTCTTGTCTATTACATTTTTGTCATTTAGCAGACACTCTTATCCAGAGCAACTTACAGTTAGTGCATACATTATTTTTCATACCACCCGTGGGAAGCAAACCCACAACCCTGGCGTTGCAAACGCCATGCTCTACCAACTGAGCTACATCCCCGCCAGCCATTTCCTCCCCTGGACGACCCTGGGCCAATTGTGCGCCGCCCCATGGGTCTCCCTTCCACACTGGATTTGAACCAGGATCTCTAGTGGCACAGCTAGCACTGCGATGCAGTGCCTTAGACCACTGCGCCACTCGGGAGGACCTATCGACTATTAATGTCATGTTTTGTTGTGTGGACCCCAGGAAGAGTAGCTGCTGCTTCAGCAACAGCAATAAAATACTATAGGGAGAATGTGTGCAGGCTTGAGGCCTATATATTACACACACTGCTCCTCTGGACCGTCCCCTAACATGACTAAGCAGGAATAGTATTTTATTAATAGTTCAGTAAAATGGAAGTTGCAGGTAATCGGGAAGCCAAGGAAAAGCACTGAGCAGGCAGGCACTGACTGACTGCTGCCTTCAGAGAGATTATGCTCATTATCTTACTTTCTCTCACACAAACCGAAATGCATGTGCATATGCTTGCACACACACACGCCTGTGTCAATTATCTTTGTTGTTGCAAAATTGAGTTTTTTCATTGTTCCTCTGTAAAAAAAAAAAAGTAATATACATCAGATAGGTGCAGTGAAATGTCTTTGTTTTTAGAGTCAGCCATAGTAGTACGGGACCCCTGGAACAAATTACGGTTAAGTGCCTTGCTCAATTCCACAGCAACAGCTTTTTTACCTTGTCGGCTCGTGGGATTCAAACTAGCGACCTTTCGGTTACTGGCCCAGCGCTCTAACCGCACATGCACACACAGTACTGTATTAATGATCTTTGTTGTTGCAAAACTGAGTTGTTGTTTTTTCATCATTCCTCTGTTAACAGGTTGTGGCAGTGCTATAACCCAGTTCACAGCAGGAATGTGACAAGAAGTATGCTATTTATGCAACAGTCTAATAAAAATACAATCTCAATGACTTGTCCAGGCCAGGCAGGCGGTATCCAAACAAATCCCAGGGCAATACGTTGGAAAAATACCTGCGGCTAAGGTAACCAAGCCATGGCATTCAATCTCTCCTTTCTCTCCCTCCTCTCTCTCTCTCTCTTTCTCTCTCTCTCGCTCTCTCCCTCTCTTTTTTTCTTTCACATAACACATAACTATCTGCTTAGGGATTACATAAATGTTTGATACGTAGGTCAAAGTAAAGTGGTTACAGGAGATCATCTAGAACCTCACAGCTGAGCAGAACAACAACCACAGGAGATCTGGCTGCCTGTCTCAGCAGCAGAGGAAGCTAGAGCCAGAGACCTACATCCAACCACTGCCAGACTGAGGTTTTGTCCCAAGGGCTCTGGTCAAATGTAATGCAGTATATAGGGAATGGAGTGACATTTAGGAGGAAGATCCAACCGCTGCCAGAACGGTTTCATTTGGACTCCCAGGATATTCGGAGCTGGAGCAGAAAAATGCCCCACACGGCCTGTGAGGCTGACACATTTATGGCTTCACTAAGGAGGGGAGATGGCAGAGCAGGGTATTATGGAGGGTGTGGCAGGGTGGGGGGTACATTTTGGTCTGACTTTGGATTGTTGTGCTGGAGGAACCTCACATAGAAAACTCTCAGAGTTAGAGTTACAGGGAGACACAAAAGGAGAGCGAGGGAGGAGAGAGAGCGGGAGAGCATTTAGGGGACTTGGCAAGGTAGGGCACTCTCTGTCTATGTTCCGTTCCGTTCCTCCACGTAGCCCCCTTCACCCTGCTGGGGGTACATTTCAGTCCCGTCCCTTGGTGTTACCATGGCTCAAACCCTCCAACCCACTGGGGTGTTAGGCAAGAGGGGAACCATTATACCTATTGTCCTAAACGGAGAGTTTGTTTTCAGCTTTATCAAGGCACCTGCTATACCAGCTCAGGCATCTGCCTTGGCATTCAAAGGCTGTTTTTCTGTCACTGTCATTAGATACACGTGTCATGTTGAAGACTGGCTTTGTTAAGGGCTTCACAATAAGGATGTTCACGTTCAGTTTGTTTTCTGTCAAAGTGCTTCACTCACACCCCTTCCCAAGCTACCCCTCCCTCTTCGGGGTGAGTCAACTACCCTTCCACACTGGGAACGAGTCAGAATTGAGTCTTTCTAACAAATTAAGAAATACTTATAGTAAAAAGCACTATCACTACCCATTATAAAGACAAGTTTAAAGAAACTTCGGCACAGTAACTGTGGAATGGCATCTTTTACAACAATTCTTACTGTGTGCTTCAGTATACAGTACACTCACAAGGGAAGCATCATAGGATGTGAACTTTAGAGCTGTATAGATCTAGCACTGTAATAAACACACAAACTCACTCCCAACACTACTCTGTTTGTGCTAGCTAGAATTCGAAGGGAGGTAAGAAAAAAAGGACAGGAAAAACAAAAACATTACATAAAGAGGAGGAAGGGAACGAGTGGAATGAGAGAGAATTCTTTCAAGACACCTCAATTCTTGCAAGACCCCCCCCCCCCCCCACCACCACACAGACACAGAGCTCTACTACAACAAACAAAGGTATCAGCTTCGCCGCCCAGGCCCAGCATTCCAGTCCCAGGGAAAATAAAGCTTCTCCTTCCATCCTCCAATCTCACTCCTTATATCAGCAGCAGAGCCAGGCAGACACCCGTGTATGTTGTTGTAGTAGCTGTGTGTGTGTGTGTGTGTGTGTGTGTGTCTCACACACAACCTCACACTGTGATAGCTCCACAAATATAGAAAGTAGAGCTGGAAGGCAACAGGGTTTGCTGAAGGTGTGTGTGTATGCGTGGGGGATATGGGTTGCCCTTCGGTATCCCCCCCCCCCACGTATTGCCCTGACCACCAGGGACTGTACCTCTGCACCCACCCCTTACACCCCTCTACCCCATCACAGGGGGCTGAAACAGTAAACACACCCCCTAGGAGGATTACAGTGGACCCCTGCCTGGCAGCCTCTGCCCGATCAGAAATAACATTCCGTTCATTAGGGAGGGAGCACGCACCCACACACAGCTCTGTACCCACTGCCGGTCAGTCACGCCATCATACAACAGGCCCTTAGAGAGAAGACAAACAGCTGGCATTTACTTTCAATGGGCTCCGTTAAATCCTTCTGACACAATGATACATTCTGTGACCAGATCGGTTTAACGACAACAATGTAGGCCAGAGTACAAGAGAAGTTAACTTCAAAAGGGGGACATAAATTTGAACATTTTTGCTTTTGAAGGTCCTTTGATCTATAAAGTAAAAAGCCTGTCCGAAGATAGATAGGTTGCCTGAATGTGTAGGCACTTAACGAGAGGTCGTCCCACTAACCTCCCACACTTTGAGTTGTATTGTGACTTTACTCTCCCTTTCTCTGGCTAATATAGAGGGAAAACCCTATTCCCAGCCCACCTTTGGCCTACCTGGGCAGGTATACAGGACCACCCATGTCTTTAGTGGAGCAGTGAACTACTAAACACTGACCTGACTGGCTCCACCGTCCCAAACACTCACCCTCCAACCCAACCCCTCTGATAGAGCACGTTGTGTGTCTACATCAAGATTGTACAATGTTTGGCAAGGGACTTCTAGACTAACAAAAATACATTGTTAGCCAGAGTTTGTATGGACAAGAGTTAGAGGAAAACAGAGGGAAATTGTTTAGTTAAGCTCATGAACACTCACCACACACATGCACACACACACACACACACACTGAATCATAGAGCTCCAAACAAACACTTCTCCTGAATGTCTCCCAGAGCGTGACCCCAGATGACTCTTCCAAAGAGGGTAATGGAAAAAATCTGTTTTGACGCTTTGAGAGAATCAGAGATGAGACAGAAGAAACAAGATTGATAGTTTAGCCTGCGGTAAACTAGGCAGAGAGAAAGAGAGGAGATAGAGAGAGAGGTGAGTCACAGGTGAGGAGGTGGTGATACTAATGCTATCACTAAAGGAATCCCCATCTCCTCTCTAATCATTCAATGGCCGGAAGAGGGAGGCTGGACGGGGGGAGGTCAGCCCATTCAGGGTTAGCCTGCTCTGGACCTCTGAGGAAGAGAGGAACACCCTCCATGGAGGTCAGAGGAACCACCAGGCTCCAGAGGATACTGATTGTGAGAAATTCAAAAGAAATGTATGTACAGTGTACAGTACACTGCCTTCAGAAAGTATTCACACCCCTTAACTTTTTCCACATTTTGTTGTGTTACAGCCTGAATTTAAAGTGGATTAAATAGTGATTTTTTTATGTCTGTCACTGGCCTACACACAATACCCCATAATGTCAAAGTGGAATTATGTTTTTCGAAACTTTGACAAATTAATTAATCATGAAAAGCTGAAATGTCTTGAGTCAATAAGTATTCGACCCCTTTGTTATGGCATGCTTAAATAAGTTCAGGAGTAAAAATGTGCTTAACAGGTCACATAATAAGTTGCATGGACTCATTCTGTGTGCAATAAAAGTGTTTTTTGAATGATTACCTCATCTCTGTACACCACACATACAATTACAGTTGAAGTCGGAAGTTTACATACACCTTAGCCAAATACATTTAAACTCAGTTTTTCACAATTCCTGACATTTAATCCTTGTAAAAATGCCCTGTCTTAGGTCAGTTAGGATCAGCACTTTATTTTAAGAATGTGAAATGTCAGAATAATTCTTTCATCACATTCCCAGTGTGTCAGAAGTTTACATGCACTCAATTAGTATTTGGTAGCATTGCCTTTAAATTGTTTAACTTGGGTCAAACGTTTCGGGTAGCCTTCCACAAGCTTCCCACAATAAGTTGGGTGAATTTTGGCCCATTCCTCCTGACAAAGCTGGTGTAACTGAGTCAGGTTTGTAGGCCTCCTTGCTCACACACGATTTTTCAGTTCTGTCCACAAATGTTCCATAGGATTGAGGTCAGGGCTTTGTGATGGCCACTCCAATACCTTGACTTTGTTGTCCTTAAGCCATTTTGTCACAACTTTGGAAGTATGCTTGGGGTCATTGTCCATTTGGAAGAACCATTTGCGACCAAGCTTTAACTTCCTGACTGATGTCTTGAGATGTTGCTTCAATATACAGTGGGGGAAAAAGGTATTTAGTCAGCCACCAATTGTGCAAGTTCTCCCACTTAAAAAGATGAGAGAGGCCTGTAATTTTCATCATAGGTACACGTCAACTATGACAGACAAAATGAGGAAACAAAAACCAGAAAATCACATTGTAGGATTTTTAATGAATTTATTTGCAAATTATGGTGAAAAATAAGTATTTGGTCAATAACAAAAGTTTCTCAATACTTTGTCATATACCCTTTGTTGGCAATGACACAGGTCAAACGTTTTCTGTAAGTCTTCACACACTGTTGCTGGTATTTTGGCCCATTCCTTCATGCAGATCTCTTCTAGAGCAGTGATGTTTTGGGGCTGTCGCTGGGCAACACAGACTTTCAACTCCCTCCAAAGATTTTCTATGGGGTTGAGATCTGGAGACTGGCTAGGCCACTCCAGGACCTTGAAATGCTTCTTACGAAGCCACTCCTTCGTTGCCCGGGCGGTGTGTTTGGGATCACTGTCATGCTGAAAGACCCAGCCACGTTTCATCTTCAATGCCCTTGCTGATGGAAGGAGGTTTTCACTCAAAATCTCATGATACATGGCCCCATTCATTCTTTCCTTTACACGGATCAGTCGTCCTGGTCCCTTTGCAGAAAAACAGCCCCAAAGCATGATGTTTCCACCCCCATGCTTCACAGTAGGTATGGTGTTCTTTGGATGCAACTCAGCATTCTTTGTCCTCCAAACACGACGAGTTGAGTTTTTACCAAACAGTTATATTTTGGTTTCATCTGACCATATGACATTCTCCCAATCCTCTTCTGGATCATCCAAATGCACTCTAGCAAACTTCAGACGGGCCTGGACATGTACTGGCTTAAGCAGGGGGACACGTCTCGCACTGCAGGATTTGAGTCCCTGGCGGTGTAGTGTGTTACTGATGGTAGGCTTTGTTACTTTGGTCCCAGCTCTCTGCAGGTCATTCACTAGGTCCCCCCGTGTGGTTCTGGGATTTTTGCTCACCGTTCTTGTGATCATTTTGACCCCACGGGGTGAGATCTTGAGGGATATTATCAGTGGTCTTTTATGTCTTCCATTTCCTAATGATTGCTCCCACAGTTGATTTCTTCAAACCAAGCTGCTTACCTATTGCAGATTCAGTCTTCCCAGCCTGGTGCAGGTCTACAATTTTGTTTCTGGTGTCCTTTGACAGCTCTTTGGTCTTGGCCATAGTGGAGTTTGGAGTGTGACTGTTTAAGGTTGTGGACAGGTGTCTTTTATACTGATAACAAGTTGAAACAGGTGCCATTAATACAGGTAACGAGTGGAGGACAGAGGAGCCTCTTAAAGAAGAAGTTACAGGTCTGTGAGAGCCAGAAATGTTGCTTGGTTGTAGGTGACCAAATACTTATTTTCCACCATAATTTGCAAATAAATTCATAAAAAATCCTACAATGTGATTTTCTGGAGAAAAAAAATCTCAATTTGTCTGTCATAGTTGATGTGTCCCTATGATGAAAATTACAGGCCTCTCTCATCTTTTTAAGTGGGAGAACTTGCACAATTGGTGGCTGACTAAATACTTTTTTTCCCCCACTGTATACACATAATTTTCCTTCCTCATGACGCCATCTATTTTGTGAAGTGCACCAGTCCCTTGTTCTGGGATTGATTTGCACTTTTCGCACCAAAGTACGTTCATCTCTAGGAGACAGAACGCATCTCCTTCCTGAGCGGTATGACAGCTGTGTGGTCCCATGGTGTTTACACTTGCGTACTATTGTTTGTACAGATGAACGTGGTACCTTCAGGCGTTTTGAAATTGCTCCCATGGATGAACTAGACTTGTGGAGGTCTACAATTTATTTTCTGAGGTCTTGGTTGATTTCTTTTGATTTTCCCATGATGTCAAGCAAAGAGGCACTGAGTTTGAAGGTAGGCCTTGAAATACATCCACAGGTACACCTCCAATTGACTCAAATGATGTCAATTAGCCTATCAGAACCTTCTAAAGCCATGACATCATTTGCTGGAATTTTCCAAGCTGTTTAAAGGCACCGTCAACTTAGTGTTTGTAAACTTCTGACCCACTGGAATTGTGATACGGTGAATTATAAGTGAAATAATCTGTCTGTAAACACTAGTTGGAAAAATGACTTGTGTCATGCACAAAGTAGATCTCCTAACCGACTTGCCAAAACTATAGTTTGTTAACAAGAAATGTGTGGAGTGGTTGAGACACGAGTTTTAATGACTCCAACCTAAGTGTATGTAAACTTCCAACTTCAACTGTATCTGTAAGGTCCCTCAGTCGAGCAGTGAATTTGAAACACAGATTCAACCACAAAGACCAGAGAGGTTTTCCAATGCCTCACAAAGAAGGGCATCTATTGGTAGATGGGTAAAACATTTACAAGCAGACATTGAATATCCCTTTGAGCATGGTGAAGTTATTAATTACACTTTGGATGGTGTGTCAATACACCCAGTCACTGCAAATATACAGGCATTCTCCCTAAATCAGTTGCCGGAGAGGAAGGAAACCGCTCAGGGATTTTACCATGAGGCCAATGGTGACATTAAAACAGGTACAGATTTTAATGGCAATATGAGAAAATTGAGGATGGATCAACAACTGTAGCTACTCCACAATACTAAACAAAATGACATTGAAAAGAAGGAAGCCTGTAGAGAATAAAAATATTCCAAAACATGCATCCTGTTTGCAATAACGCACTAAAGTAAAACAGCAAAAAAGTGGCAAATAAATTAACTTTATGTCCTGAATACAAAGTGTTAGGTTTGGGGCAAATCCAACACAACATATCACTGAGTTCCACTCTTTATATTTTCAAGCATGGTGGTGGCTGCATCATGTTACGGGTATGCTTTTCATTGGCAAGGAGGGAGTTTTATTTCGATAAAAATAAACAGAATAGACAGGCAAAATCCTAGAGGAAAACCTGGTTCAGTCTGTTTTTTAACAGACACTGGGAGACAAATATATGGTAAGACTTGAAAATGGATGTATAGCAATGATCAACAACACACTTGACAGAGCTTGAATAATTAAAAAAATAATAATGTGCAAATGTTGCACAATCCAGGTGTGGAAAGCTCTTACAGACTTACCCAGAAAGACTCACAGCTGTAGTCATTGCCAAAGGTGATTCTAACATGTATTGACTCAGGGGCGTGAATACTTATGTAAATTAAATATTTCTGTATTACATTTTCTATAAATGTGTAAACATTTCTAAAAACATGTTTTCACTTTGTCATTATGGGGTATTGTGTGTAGATGTGTGGGATATTTTTTAAATATTTAATCCATTTTCAATTCAGGCGGTAACACAACAAAATGTAGAATAAGTCAAGGGGAATTAATAATTTCTGAAGGCACTGTATGTACAGTATCACCTCATCATCCTGTCCATTAGTACTGAACATCCTCAATTCAACATTAAATAACATGGGGGCCATAATCCATACATTGTAGTTACTCTTCTCATTCCTAGACTCTATAATCATTATTTTTCCATCTAATTTTGTTTTTTGAGGTGTTCCTAGAGATTTGTTCTCTGCTCCAGAACAATGAAATGGTTTTGGACAGATGGACAGACAGAGAGACAGAGAGCTGTGTGCAGTAAGAGAACACCATACCACACAGCAACACCCAGACTTTCCAAAGAATGTGATGGACACGTTCCCAAAGGCAAAAAGCAGAGTTTTTTGCCAACTAGCCAGAGTATAAACTAACTGCCCATTGTGGAGGGATTTCCCAACACAGCAACACAGCAGCCATGTAAACCCAGATGTATGGGAGTGGCTCATATGGATGGAAAAATAAGATTAAATATAGCCGCAAGCAGCAATGCCAGGGTTCAAATTGTGGGCCCACTCTGCCACCATCAGGACGAATTAGACACCACACCCTAGGATGAGCTACTTCTCTACTCCTTACCACGTTTGCCAAATATCAGAACTCAAAATCAAACAGATCATGCAATATTCTTTTGATGTATTTTGGACCATTTTCAATGATGTTGACTACTTTAAACATCTTCTCCCGAACTGCTGGACCGATTGGCACCAAATTGGGTATATAGCATCTTGTACCCATGTCGTTAAACGCAATATTTTCCAAGACTCTAGCTGAAACAATATTGCCGCCATGAGCCTATGAGCTTGCATTAATGTGTTTTCCTGTCCAACAACCCTACCATGCGGCCAAACTGAGTCACACTTTACAGGTTAGATAGAGTAATATCCCTGAGCATGTGTGCCAAATTTCATCACTCTGAGTCAAACAGATCACAAGATATATACATGTGCATGTTATAGAGCAACCGTGTGGTCAATCTGAATGTGCTTGCATATGTTGAGTCTTCACAGTGTTTGAAACGTGTACCAAAATTGTTACAATACGAATATCCATGTGATTTATATACATTTATGGACCACACCCACGTGAATGTTTATTGCTCAGTAGCGGCCATGTTGTTTGACATACTAGCCTGGAACATATTGTGTTGAGAGACCTTGGTCCATAGATGCCATATAAAGTACATGACCAAAAGTATGTGGACACCTGCTTGTCGAACATCTCATTCCAAAATCATGGGCATTAATATGGAGTTGGTCCCCCCTTTGCTGCTATAACAGCCTCCACTCTTCTGGGAAGGCTTTTCACTAGATGTTGGAACATTGCTGCATGGACTTGCTTCTATTCAGCCACAAGAGCATTAGTGAGGTCGGGCACTGATGTTGGGCGATTAGGCCTGGCTCTCAGTTGGCGTTCCAATTACTCCCAAAGGTGTTCAATGAGGTTGAGGTCAGGGCTCTGTGCAGCCAGTCAAGTTCTTCCACACCGATCTCGACAAACCATTTCTGTATGGACCTCGCTTTGTGCACAGGGGCATTGTCATGCTGAAACAGGAAAGGGCCTTCCCCAAACTGTTTCCACAAAGTTGGAAGCAAAGACTTTCATTGTATGCTGTAGCGTTAAGATTTCCCTTCACTGGAACTAAGTGGCCTAGCCCGAACCATGAAAAACAGTCCCAAACCATTATTCCTCCTCCAACAAACTTTACAGTTGGCACTATGCATTGGGGCAGGTAGCGTTCTCCTGGCATCCGCCAAACCCAGATTCATCTGTCGGACTGCCAGATGGTGAAGCGTGATTGATGCCTGGTGCCCAATTGGACATATTTTGCGCAGCGTGAGTTGAGTGGGGACAAACAGATTTGGTTCAGTCAATTCAGTCAGTTGTCCTCATGAGCCCTCTCCAGCTAGCTAGATTATGCTTGTGGCTAGAAATTTCAGTGCAAATTTGAAACTTGTCTGCCGAACAGAATCACTCAGTTTTTATTGGACTACAAAAGCAATAAATGTGGTTTAGCTGTCACCCTGGCCTAATATTAGCTACACTGTCAGGGAGCCTAGCGGTTAGAGCGCTAGGATAGTAACTGAAAGGTTGCTGGTTTGAATCACTGAGCCGACTAGGTTGAAAAAAAATATGTTGATGTGCCCTTGAGCAAGGCACTTAACCCTAATTGCTCCTGTAAGTCGCTCTCGATAAGAGCGGCTGCTAAAACGACAAATATCTACACTGTAGCTACTTCTCTCTAAGTTACTGCAGAGTCCCTCACTCTGACCGTATAGTAGCGTGCATACATTTATTTTTTTGTACTGGTCCCCCATGGGAATCAAACCCACAGCCCTGGCATTGCAAGCACCATGCTCTACCAACTGAGCCACACAGGACCTGCTTTTCTCTATTTTAACTGGTCTTGGTCTGGTCCTGGTCTCGATACACTGGTCCTTGGTCTGGTTCTCAGAAAGTTGTGGTCTGGGTGTGGATCTAAAGGATTACATTCTTGACTTCCTTTCTGGTACTCACACCAATTTTATACTTTTGAATCCATGTGGGTTGTGGACAAGTCCACACTTCAGGAAACTTTGGAGAGTATTGAGATGCATAGCCAGCAGGGGGCTCCATTCCCTCCAAGAGCGTCTGAAAGACTTGATTGTCACGCCCAACCTCACTCAACAGATGCTTGGTCTATAGATAGAGGAATTGGTTTAGCTGTGTCTGAGGAGATGTTGTGTAAAATTGTTGGAAAATGTACACCATTGTCAAAATGTCGGATGATCCATCATGGTGAAGTCATTGGTTCTAGAGGCAAATTTGTTCCTTGGTTAGAGCGGAACCTCTGTACCAAATTCCGAGACCCTAGGTCAAACGAGGAGGCGGGGCTGACCTTTTGAAGTCAAATGTTGGCCGAGTTGCACCACGTGTAATCAAACGTATTTGCCCACCAAGTTGGGTCTCTGTAGGTCTTACCATTTAAGAGCTATAGCTCTCCAAAGATTGGAAAAATAATAATAATCCTGGCAATTATAATAGAGTTGCAGCCCTTTCGGGGCTTGGACCCTAATAATCCTAACAATTATAATAAGGTTCCAGCCCCTTCGGGGCTTGGACCCTTATTAATGAACGTTAAACAAATACAATAGGGTTTCACCAGCTTTGCTGCTTGAACACTTTAAAAGAAAGTATGTGCTTTTTTATTATTTTAAAGGGAGGGGAGAATAAAAAAAAGTGTGAGTGGACCATGAGGTTGTCAGCTTCCTGCCTCCTGTTTGTCTCCGGGCCTCTAGAGGTCATCTGTGTTCCCCTCTGCCTTAGTTCTTCCTCGTGTGTGTCAGCTTCCTGCCTCCTGTTTGTCTCCGGGCCTCTAGAGGTCATCTGTGTTCCCCTCTGCCTTAGTTCTTCCTCATGTGTCCTAATTAGCTTGATCCAGGTCACCTGTGCCTTGTTTCCCCTTGTGTATTTTAGCTGTGTGTTTTCCCCTTGTTTCTCACTTGGTTATTGCGTCCTGACTATGTGTCTCCTGCTTTGTCCCACCGTGTCTGTCCTAGTAAGTTGTTCAAAGTTATCTTTAGTTTGTTTTTCTCCCTCGTGGAGTTGTTTTGTTTTGCCTCCTGTTTTGGAACATTAAATCTACTTGCCTGGAGTATTGCCTTGGGTGTTTCATTTGGGTCCTACAACACCTCCTCTGTGGCTAAGGGGTAGTACCCCCAGCTCTCCACATCTGAGACCGGAGTTTCTAGCCCTGCTTGTGACAGAATAACCAAGTCAATCATGGACCCAGAAACACTCAGTTCCCCCGGACCTGTTGGCGGTGATCACTCGACATGAGGCTTCTTTCCAGCGCCATGAAGCCGTTCTCAGCCGACAAGAGGAGCTGATGGCTAGTCATTCTCAACTCCTGGCCGAAATGATGAGTTCCCTCCGCCAGCTCTTTGAACGCCTCCCTGGTCCTCTCCCTTCCCCCAGGTCACCCCCCAGTGACGACAGGTCGTCTCGGTTGGCGGAGCCCCGACTACCACCTCCCAAGCCCTTTTCTGGGGATCCAAGCTCTTGCCAGGGTTTCCTCACCCAATGCTCCCTCACCTTCGAGCTCCAACCCTCAAGTTTTCCCACAGACCGTTCCAAGATTGCCTACATCATTACCCTTCTTTCAGACAAGGCGCTCGCCTGGGCTTCTGCGGTGTGGCAGTCCCAGGAGGCCTGTTGTGACTCCCACGCTGCATTTGTAGAAGAGTTCAAGCGGGTGTTCGATCATCCTGTCAGTGGGCGGGAGGCTTCCAAGCGCCTACTGTCTCTCCGTCAGGGGCCCCGAAGCACGGCAGATTTTGCCATTGATTTCCGGACCATAGCAGCAAGGAGCGGATGGAATGATGAAGCGCTGAGGGTCTGCTTTCAGGAGGGTTATCTGAGCCCCTTCAAGATGAGTTAGCCACCCGAGAACCAGCTGGTGATCTCGAGTCCCTCATAGCCTTGGCCATCCGCCTGGACAATCGTCTAAGAGAGCGGAGAACGGCTCGCCGTCAGGTGTCTCATTCCCAAGTTCCTCTGAGCAGCTCTGTTTCTCCTGTTTGGACTCCGTCATTCAGAGCTTCCCGGCTCCTGAACTGCTCCAGGATTCCCCGGAGAGCATGCAGTTAGGCCGTTCCAGGCTATCTCCCAACGAAAGGGAACGTCGCATGAGGGAACGTCGGTGCCTCTACTGCGGGGTTGCCGGCCACTTCCGCTCCACTTGCCCCGAGCTGGGAAACGCCTGTCCCCGCCCAGCTACAGGAGGGCTGTGATGGGGAGAGTTAGAGCGCCTCCTACTAACGCTGTCCTGGCTATTCCAGCCACTCTGTCCTGGGGGGCCACCAGCATCGGGTCCAGGCTATGATCGATTCCGGTGCCGCAGGTGATTTCCTGGATGTAACCTTGGCTAAGGAACTTAAGATCCCTACCCAACTACTTCCTCAACCCCAGGCAGTTACAGCCTTAGATGGCAGACCTCTGGAACCAGGAAAGGTTACCGAGGCGACTCAGTCCCTGCGACTTACCATCTCTCAACACCAGCAGGAGGAGACCTTCTATCTCATTGACTCTCCCGAGTATCCTATTATCCTGGGTCACCCTTGGCTATGCAGACATAATCCCCAGATCGACTGGCCTACGGGCACCATTCTTAGCTGGGGTCCCGCCTGCCAACTCACCTGCATGCTTCAGAGTCCCTCAGCCCCTAGTACCCAGTTTCAAGAGTCTGTTGACGTCTCCCGAGTCCCCAGTGTTTACCATCGGTTCAAGGCAGTGTTCAGCAAGGCCCGGGCTACTTCCTTACCGCCTCATCGCACGTATGACTGTGCCATTGATCTACTCCCTGGGTGCTGCCCTCCTAGAGGTCGGATCTTTTCCTTGTCCTCCCCGAGCACGCAGCTATGGACACCTACATTAAGGAGTCCTTGGCAGCCGGCCTCATCTATGCCTCTACTTCCCGGCTGGGGCGGGCTTCTTTTTGTTGAAAAGAAAGACGGGGGTCTTAGGCCTTGTATTGATTACCGGGGACTCAACAAGATCACGGTTCGGAATCGATACCCCCTTCCTCTCATGGCCACTGCTTTTGAGCTGCTTCAAGGGGCTTCCATTTTTACTAAGCTGGATCTCCGCAATGCTTACCATCTCGTGCGGATCCGGCAAGGGAGACGAATGGAAGACGGCGTTCAACACGCCCACGGGGCACTATGAATATCGGGTGATGCCGTTCGGGCTCACCAATGCCCCCCGCAGTATTCCAAGCCCTGATTAATGATGTTCTCCGGGATATGCTTAATCTGTTCGTCTTCGTGTACCTGGACGATATCCTCATCTTCTCGAGGTCACTGAAGGAGCATGAGGGGCATGTTAGCAGGGTTCTCCAGAGGCTCCTTGACAATCACCTCTACGTTAAGCCTGAGAAGTGTGAATTTCATGTTTCTCAGACTCAGTTTCTCGGGTTTATTGTCACTCCCGGGCACCTAGAGATGGATCCCAAGAAGGT
This sequence comes from Coregonus clupeaformis, assembly GCF_020615455.1. Lineage (NCBI taxonomy): Eukaryota > Metazoa > Chordata > Actinopteri > Salmoniformes > Salmonidae > Coregonus > Coregonus clupeaformis. Next base: position 422,319 of record NW_025533582.1, read on the forward strand.
CAAGGCGGTCCACGATTGGCCCACACCTGCCACGGTCAAGGAGGTTCAACGGTTCATTGGCTTTTCTAACTTCTATCGGAAGTTCATTAAGAATTTCAGCTCGGTGGTAGCCCCCTTGACGACGCTTACCAAGGGAGGAGGGACCAAGATTCACTGGGGTCCGGAAGCAGCAGGGGCCTTCGAGGATCTCAAGCGCCGCTTCACGTCTGCTCCGATTCTGGTGACCCCTGACCCAGAGAGACCTTTCGTGGTGGAGGTGGACGCCTCAGAGGTGGGGGTGGGAGCCGTCCTGTCACAGAGGGGTGCGGATGGGAGATTACACCCTTGTGCCTTCATGTCTCGCCGCCTGTCTGAGGCCGAGCGCAACTACCACGTGGGGGATCTAGAGTTGCTTGCGGTAAAACTGGCATTGGAAGAGTGGCGCCATTGGCTTGAGGGGGCTCAGCACCCTTTCCAGGTTCTCACAGACCACAAGAACCTGGAATATCTCCAACAGGCTAAGCGGATGAACCCTCGGCAAGCACGATGGTCCCTTTTCTTTAATCGATTCCAGTTCCTCCTGACTTACCGACCTGGCACCAAGAACGTCAAGCCGGATGCTCTGTCTCGAGTCTATTCTCCCGAGTTACAAGAGAAGCCCTTGGCATCGATTATTCCGAGGTCTAGGATCGTCGCACCTCTTCAGTGGGAACTAGAAAGAGGGGTACGAGAAGCTCTTGTCCAGGAGCCCGATCCAGGCGGTGGTCCTGCCGGTCGCCTGTACGTTCCTCTCTCTGTTCGGGGCCGCGTCTTGCAGTGGGGTCATGAGTCGCCCTTGACATGCCATCCAGGCAGTGCTCGCACACTGGAGTTCCTCCGACGGCGGTTTTGGTGGCCGTCCATCAAGAAGGACGTGCAGGTCTATGTTGAGGCCTGCCCTGTGTGCAACCAGGGAAAGTCGACACGCCAGCGACCCCAGGGACTGCTCCATCCCTTACCTGTTCCTCGAAGGCCATGGTCACACCTTTCTCTGGACTTTGTTACGGGACTTCCTCTATCCCAGGGCAACACCGTCATCCTAGTGGTGGTAGACCGGTTCTCTAAGGCTGCCCGGTTTATTCCCCTGCCCAAGCTGCCCTCGGCTAAGGAGACTGCTGAGCTCCTCATGAACCATGTCTTCCGGATATTTGGTATTCCCCTGGACGTGGTCTCTGACCGAGGTCCCCAATTCTCGTCCCGGTTTTGGGGGCCTTCTGCAGGCTTGTTGGGGCCACAGCCAGCCTATCGTCGGGGTTCCATCCAGAGTCTAATGGCCAAACGGAACGGATTAATCAGGATCTGGAGACCACCCTGCGGTGTATGGCGGCCAGTAATCCCACGTCTTGGGCCACCTATATCATTTGGGCTGAATATGCCCACAACACCCTCCAGTCCTCAGCCACCGGATTGTCCCCCTTCGAATGCCAGTTCGGTTACAACCCTCCATTGTTTCCAGAGGAGGAGGCGCAAGTTGGTGTTCCCTCGGCCCAGCGCTTTGTCCAACGCTGTAGGCGGACCTGGAAGAAGGCCAGGCGTGCCCTCCTTCGGACCTCCCAGAGATACCAAAGTCAGGCTAATCGCCACCGCCGGACGGTCCCTAGTTTCCGAGCTGGTCAGAGAGTTTGGTTGGCCACTAAGAACCTGCCCCTCCGGGTCGAATCCAGGAAGCTTTCCCAGAGATACATCGGGCCTTTCCGCATTGCTAGAAAGGTTAACCCTGTGTCGTATCGTTTGGTTCTCCCTCGCTCCCTTAATGTTAACCCCACTTTCCATGTTTCACTCCTTAAACCTGTCTTGTCTTCTCCCTTTGCCCCCCCACGCAGACCCCCGCCACCTCCCAGGATCATTGACGGCCAGCCAGCCTACACAGTCCGCCGGATACTGGACTCCCGGAGGGTCCAGAACTCTCTGCAGTATCTGGTGGACTGGGAGGGCTACGGGCCGGAGGAGCGCTCCTGGGTTCCAGCCAGGGACATCCTGGACCCAGGTTTGATCCGAGATTTTCGCACCCTGGGGCCAGGGTGTTCTGGAAGGAACGTCAGGAGTCGTTCCTAGAGGAGGGGGTCCTGTCAGCTTCCTGCCTCCTGTTTGTCTCCGGGCCTCTAGAGGTCATCTGTGTTCCCCCTCTGCCTTAGTTCTTCCTCGTGTGTGTCAGCTTCCTGCCTCCTGTTTGTCTCCGGGCCTCTAGAGGTCATCTGTGTTCCCCTCTGCCTTAGTTCTTCCTCATGTGTCCTAATTAGCTTGATCCAGGTCACCTGTGCCTTGTTTCCCCTTGTGTATTTTAGCTGTGTGTTTTCCCCTTGTTTCTCACTTGGTTATTGCGTCCTGACTATGTGTCTCCTGCTGTGTCCCACCGTGTCTGTCCTAGTAAGTTGTTCAAAGTTATCTTTAGTTTGTTTTTCTCCCCTCGTGGAGTTGTTTTGTTTTGCCTCCTGTTTTGGAACATTAAATCTACTTGCCTGGAGTATTGCCTTGGGTGTTTCATTTGGGTCCTACAACACCTCCTCTGTGGCTAAGGGGTAGTACCCCCAGCTCTCCACATCTGAGACCGGAGTTTCTAGCCCTGCTTGTGACAGAGGTTTCCTATAAATGTTAATGAAGGGCTTTCCCAGAGGAAGGAGTTTATTTTTTCCTGCAGTATGAAACAAGGGATCAGACAGACGCTGATGTAGACCAGTAGGGTTGGAGCCAGGGACCAGGGGTCTACCTAAAGGAGGAGGTAGAGAGGAGTGAAAACACACTGGAAGGAACTGGACTATAACTATAGGGCTTTAGGCTTTACTAGGATCAGCTAGTTACTGAATCTCTTTACAGTGTACAGACACTATTCTCACTCCATTCTTCCCCGTAAATCAGAGTTCCTTTCAAATAGTCTCTCAGTTCAAGGACACTATTTGTCCTCAGAAAACTCTCTGGCAATACCAATAAGGATTCAAGCCTTTTCAATTTATTCTTAATCTTTGGGCTGAAATGAGGTAAAACTAGTTCCATTAGATTGTTACATTAATGTCTATAGCCACTAGATTAATGATATGTATTAAAAAGCTGGAGTGTGAGGTGAGCCATCTATTTATAGATTAAGAATGTAATGTGAATACTGCTGTAAAATGGACTGGAGGAGGTAGTTTCCTACTAAGTAAGCCAATATGTACGTGCGTGCGTACGTGTGTGTGTTTGGCCTCTCACCAGCCGCCGGCCAGGATCTTCATCTTGATTGGGTGGGTGTTTTGCATGCATGACTCATTGAAACAGCCAGGGTCATTAAAATCATGATCTTCTGGCCCAGGGCTAATGTCAGGGTAGATTAGTGGTTACTGAAAAATACATGCTGAAGAGAAATGGAACAATGTGTTTAGTTCCTCTCCTGGGGTTACAGGACTTTTTGGTGTATCATAACTGTGACAACTGTGACAACTGCTGAAGCAGCTAGGCTAAAACGCCTTTGCAATGAATCCTCAGAAAATTAATGTTGAAAAAGTTATTTATTTGAAGAGAGAATCAGAAAGACCTTATATAACCATATTGTAAACACTTGAAGTCACTTACAACTCCACAGTCTGCTCAAAACAAAGCATCCTAGCCACAGACTAACAAAAAAAACACACACCAGGCACCTCTACAGTAAGCCATCTCTATAGCCAGCCAACCTCAAACCAATCTCCCACAGCCTCTGCTTCTGATTTATCCTGTCTCTCTTTGTGATAGCAGCCAGAAGAGCCAACCCGTCCAACAGAGAGATAGATATGCGTTTGAAGCTCCACATGTAGCCCATGTGTGCCCACCCATGTGGGGGGGGGGCTGGACACTCCTAACCCTACCTGGGGCTGCCTGCCCTTGCCACAGAGGGCCTCAGGCCTGCCTCTACCGTCCTCCCTCCTGGCCTCAGTGCAAAAACAACCAACGCCATGCACTGCAGCGAAACGAGACAGCCCGTAATGGAAACGTACACTTTCCAGACACTTAAGGGAATAGCAAGCATCCCTATCCTGAGCCCCATCCAAAAAAACACCGTTCTGCCTCGCTGTTCCCCCCTTTCGCCAGCCCTCCTCCTTATAATGGCCCATCTCCTCTTTCAGGAAATAACTTCGCAGATTTTATAACGATTAGCATACATTACAGATAATAGAGCCTCAAGTCATGCTGAGGATTTTGAACAGATAAAAAAAGAGAGTGAGAAAAAGAGATGGAGAGATGAAAGAATAGTGGGGGAAAAACAACAGAGCAGTGAGGACGGCGACTGACTGTGTCATGCTCTAATTATGTGTGTTTTACTGGCACGGGGGAAAGTAAAGTAGGGGTCTGCTAATTTGCTATGTGATGTAAGGCTTGCATGTAATTCCATATTTCCTCTGTTAACTGCAGGCAGACATTCCACAGCAGTCTGACCTAGAAAAAAGAATCCCAGAATCCATATGTTGTTATTTAGAAGTTCTCATTCCGGAACTGGAGCTCTCAGGAACTCTGGCTTGGCTCTGAAAGTACATAGGGTTATCAGTATGACACTGACACTGCCCTCCACTACTCACTACTATGTCCTGATCCTCTCCTGCTTTTCCTTCCCGTGTGACCCTGTGTTAACCAAACACTTAAATGCCCACTTTGTGATATTTACAGAGAGTTTCTCCAGCCCCATCCCTCAGTTTAAATGATGGGGCTGCCGTTAGATTGACACACAAATCCCAGATAGTAGCTTTAAGTGACTGAAAGTTTCCATTTGCTGCTGTGATTTCTGTGAAGGGAAGCGGGAGAACAAATTGAATCTATTTTAAATGAGTAACTGACCAGACAACTGTCCTCTCAGGACCAACTGTTACTGTTTGTTTGTTACTTTGTACAAAATGAACGGCTGTTGGTGTGGTGAGTGTGATAGAAGGAGTCAGGCGCAGGAGGGTATTTACCAAATCCAGAGTTAATTCCATCATACACAAATAGCGCTGGATAGCGACAAACGAAACAGGCACAGGGGAAAATCTACCCCAGCAATAACAAGGTACGAGTAGCTCCACCGAGCTGCACTACTCTCACAATTAAACAATCAGCCACAAGGACAAGGGGGGCAGAATGAACACTTATACACAGACTAATGAGGGGATAAGAACCAGGTGTGTGTGATTGACAAGACAAGACAAATGGAATGATGAATAATGGAGCGGCAGTGGCTAGTAAGCCGGTGACGACGAACGCAGAAGCCTGCCCAAACAAGGAGGGGAGGCAGCCTCAGTGGAAGTCGTGACAGTACCCCCCCCCCCCTTGACGCGCAGCTCCAGCAGCGCGCCGACCCCGGGGACGGCCAGGAGGAGCAGGGCGAGCCGGATGGCGACGGTGGAAATACCGCAACAGGGAGGGATCGAGGATATCCCTCACCGGGACCCAGCACCGTTCCTCCGGACCGTACCCCTCCCACTCCACGAGGTACTGAAGGCCCCCCACCCGACGCCTCGAATCCAGAATGGAACGGACAGAGTACGTCGGGGCCCCCTCGATGTCCAGAGGAGGTGGAGGAACCTCCCGCACCTCAGACTCCTGGAGTGGACCAACCACCACCGGCCTGAGGAGAGACACATGAAACGAGGGGTTAATACGGTAATCAGAGGGAAGTAATAACCTATAAGTGACCTCGTTGATTCTCCTCAGGACTTTGAACGGCCCCACAAACCGCGGGCTCAGCTTCCGGCAGGGCAGGTGGAGGGGCAGATTCCGGGTCGAGAGCCAGACCCCATCTCCCGGTACAAAGACCAGGGCCTCACTACGGTGACGGTCAGCGTTGGCCTTCTGACGATGCACGGCGCGCTAGAAGTGAACGTGGGCAGCTTCCCACGTCTCCTCCGCACACCGAAACCAGTCATCCACCGCAGGAGCCTCGATCTGGCTCTGGTGCCACGGTGCCAGAACCGGTTGGTAACCTAAAACACATTGGAATGTTGTTAGGTTAGTAGAGCAGTGGCGGAGAGAGTTCTGGGCATATTCTGCCCATGGCAAGAACACCGACCACTCCCCCGGCCGGTCCTGGCCTTACCCGTTCCACCTGCCCATTTGACTCGGGGTAGAACCCAGAGGTCAGGCTGACCGAGACACCCAGACGTTCCATGAACCAAACCTTGGACGTGAACTGGGGACCTCGGTCGGACAATATATCCTCTGGCACCCCATAGTGCCGGAAGACGTGAGTAAACAGGGCCTCCGCAGTCTGCAGGGCCGTGGGGAGACCGGGCAGAGGAAGGAGGCGGCAGGACTTGGAAAAGCGGTCCACAACGACCAAGATGGTGGTGTTACCTTGGGAGAGGGGAAGATCAGCCAAGAAATCAACACTAAGGTGAGACCATGGTCGTTGTGGAACTGGTAAAGGTTGTAAATTACCCGCTGGGAGGTGCCTAGGTGCCTTACTCTGGGCGCACACCGAGCAGGAGGAGAAGTACACCCTCACGTCCTTAGCCAAGGTAGGCCACCTGTACAACCGATACCTGGGTGACCAGAGGAGGGTGACGTGTGTGCCCAGAAGATCAGCCGATCACGGATAAGAGCAGGCACGTACCGCAGCCCAGCTGGACACTGAGGTGGAGATGGATCTGTGCGTAATGCCTGCTCTATATACGCGTCCATCACCCATACTACCGGCGCTACAATGCAGGAGGCCGGGAGTATGGGGGTGTTGTCTCTGGGCCTCTCCTCTGTGTCATACAGCCGGGACAGGGCGTCTGCCTTCACGTTCTTCGTACCCGGAATGTATGACAGTGTAAAATCAAACCGGGTGAAGAATAGGGCCCACCTGGCCTGGCGAGGATTCAGCCTCCTCGCTGCCCGGATGTACTCCAGGTTACGGTGGTCTGTCCAGACGAGGAAAGGGTGTTTCCCACCTTCGAGCCAATGCCTCCACATGGTCAAAGCTCAGACAACAGCCAACAGCTCCCGATCACCAACGTCGTAGTTCTGCTCCGCCGGGCTGAGCTTCTTAGAGAAGAAGGCACGGGGCGGAGCTTGGGTGGCGTGCCCGAGCGTTGGGATAGGACAGCGCCTATCCTTACCTCGGAAGCATCCACCTCCACTACGAACGGTAGTGATGGATCGGGTTGGGCCAGTACAGGGGAAGAGGTGAACAGACCCCGCAGTTTCCTGAATGCCAGGTCAGCCTCAGCAGACCAGCGGAGCCGGGACGGCCCACCCTTCAACAGGGATGTAATGGGAGCTGCGACCTTGCCAAAGCCCCGGATAAACCTACGACAGTAGTTGGCAAAGCCAAGGAAGCGCTGCACCTCCTTAACAGTGGTTGGAGTTGGCCAATTACGCACGGCTGAAATGCGATCTCTCTCCATCTCCACAGCTGAGGTGGTAATGCGGTATCCGAGGAAGGAGACGGACTGCTGGAAAAACATACACTTCTCTGCCTTGGCATTAAGGTCATTTTCCAACAGTCGGGCCAGCACATTGCAAACCAGGGACACATGCTCAGCGCGCGTAGCGGAATACACCAGGATGTCATCGATGCAGACCACCACACCGCGACCAAGCATGTCCCGAAACACCTCGTTCACAAAGGACTGGAAGACAGATGGAGCATTCATCAAACCGTAGGGCATCACCAGGTACTCATAATGCCCCGTGGTTGTGCTGAATGCTGTCTCCCCCTCCCGAACACGCACCAGGTTGTATGCACTCCTGAGATCTAGTTTAGTGAAGAAGCGCGCCCCATGCATTGACTCAATCACTGAAGGAATGATGGGGAGAGGACAACTAAATCTTGTAGTCTCCTTGTTCAGTGATCGATAATCAATGCACGGGCTCAGACCGCCGTCTTTCTTCTTTACAAAGAAGAAACTTGAGGAGACGGGTGAAGTGGAGGGACGTATATACAGCGTCCAGCATCTACCCCAAGGTTTATCACGCAATCCCCCGCCTGATGAGGTGGTAATTTTGTCGCCTGTGTCTTAGAAAACGTGTGCGCCAGATCATGGTATTCGGGGGGAATGCGCCCGGTGGAGGTACCGTCTGGACTTTCCACCGTGGTTGCACCAACAGAAACACCTAGACACCTACCCTGACACTCTCACGACCACCCCGTGAGAACCCTCTGCGGCCATGAGAAGGTGGGGTTGTGGAGTGCTAGCCAAGGGATACCTAATACCACAGGGAAAGAAGGAGACTCAATAATCGAAAAAGTAACTTGCTCACAATGAGTCTCCTGGGTGATCATGGTGACTGGTACAGTGACTTCCTTCACAAACCCGGACTCTAATGGTCGACTATCAAGTGCTCTGATGGGGAGTGGAATGGATAGGGGAACCAATGAAATGCCTTGACGGCGTGAGAATGCCCTGTCCATAAAGTTCCCAGCTGCACCTGAATTGACTAGTGCCTTACACTGGGGAACTACCATGTGATCGGGAAAGTGGATAGGTAGGGTACAGTGCGCAGCAGAGGGCTCTGAACGAGTGTGGGTGTTCGATACCTGGGGTGATGCGAGAGTGCCCTGCCTGCCGCCTCCAGACCCAAAAGAGCGCTGACGACAACGTGTGGTGTACTGTCCCTTCGTGCCACCAGTGTGACACTGTTGCGGTCGTCCTCCACTCTCTCGGACGGCAGCTCCACTCAGCTCCATCAACTCGGGATCCGAGTCGTCCAGGGTGGAAACGGGCAGACCCCTACCAGGACGTCCACTGGCTGCAAGCAGGTTGTCCAAACAGATGGCAATGTCCACCAGTTTTGTGAAAGACATCATGGTGTCCTGGCAGGCTAGCTCCCGTCGGATGTCCTCCTGCAGATGGCACCAGAAATGGTAAATCAGGGCCCGCTCGTTCCACCCGGACCCCACTGCCAGAGTCCGAAACTCCAACGCGAAGTCCTGCGTGGTCCTCGTACCCTGCCTCAGGTGAACCAGCCGCGAACTCCCCGTGGCTCCTCCTTCGTTCCAAACCGCGTTGGCCCACTAATGGGCTTTCCCCAAGAGGCAGGAAACGAGGACGGACACCTTCTCCCACTCCGATGGCGCCGGCCTGCTGCTGGAGAAGTAAAGCTCCAGTTGGAGGAGGAATCCTTGGCAGAGCACCGCCGTCCCGTCAAACGCCCATGGTCGGGATATCTGGATCCCTCCGGGTGCTGGGATGTAGGTGGCTGGATCCGGTTGGCCAGCTGTTCTCGACAGATCAGGTCCTCTCCTCTCCAGGCATTGGACGACCTGAAGAACCCGATCCATCGCTTCCCCCAACTGGCCAGCATCGTGGAATGCTCCTGGACCCGTTTCACGACTCCAGGCATCCGCTCTTCTCCCGCTGACTCCATAGCAGGTGGGTGATTCTGTGGTGAGTGTGATAGAAGGAGTCAGGCACAGGAGGGTAATCACCGAATCCAGAGTTTATTCCGTCGTACACAAATAGCGCTGGATAGCGACAAACAAAACAGGCACAGGGGAAAATCTACCCTGGCAATACAAGGTAACGGTAGCTCCAACAATAACATGCACAGGGGAAATATCTACCCCGGCAATAACAAGGTACGAGTAGCTCCACCGAGCTACACTACTCTCACAATTAAACAATCACCCACAAGGACAAGGGGGGCAGAGGGAACACTTATACACGGACTAATGAGGGGATAAGAACCAGGTGTGTGTGATTGACAAGACAAGACAAATGGAATGATGAATAATGGAGCGGCAGTGGCTAGTAAGCCGGTGACGACGAACGCCGAAGCCTGCCCGAACAAGGAGGGGAGGCAGCCTCGGCGGAAGTCGTGACAGTTGGGTTTAGCTACAGCAGGAGGCCATCAGACAATGACCAATCTAAACTCAGCAAAAAAAGAAACGTCCTCTAACTGTCAACTGCGTTTATTTTCAGCAAACTTAACATGTGTAAATATTTGTATGAACATAACAAGATTCAACAACTGAGACATAAACTGAACAAGTTCCACAGACATGTGACTAACAGAAATTGAATAATGTGTCCCTGAACAAAGTGGGGGGTCAAAATCAAAAGTAACAGTCAGTATTTGATGTGGCCACCAGCTGCATTAAGTACTGCAGTGCATCTTCTCCTCATGGACTGGACCAGATTTACCAGTTCTTGCTGTGAGATGTTACCCCACTCTTCCACCAAGGCACCTGCAAGTTCCCGGACGTTTCTGGGGGGAATGGCCCTAGCCCTCACCCTCCGATCCAACAGGTCCCAGATGTGTTCAATGGGATTGAGATCCGGGCCCTTCCCTGGCCAATGCAGAACACTGACATTCCTGTCTTGCAGGAAATCACGCACAGAACGAGCAGTATGGCTGGTGGCATTGTCATGCTGGAGGGTCATGTCAGGATGAGCCTGCAGGAAGGGTACCACATGAGGGAGGAGGATGTCTTCCCTGTAATGCACAGTATTGAGATTGCCTGCAATGACAACAAGTTCAGTCCGATGATGCTGTGACACACCGCCCCAGACCATGATGGACCCTCCACCTCCAAATCGATCCCGCACCAGAGTACAGGCCTCCGTGTAACGTTCATTCCTTCGACGGTAAACGTGAATCGACCATCACCCCTGGTGAGACAAAACCGCGACACATCAGTGAAGAGCACTTTTTGCCAGTCCTCTGGTCCAGCGACGGTGGGTTTGTGCCCATAGGCGACGTTGTTGCCGGTGATGTCTGGTGAGGACCTGCCTATTGCAGACAGTCTGAGCACTGATGGAGGGATTGTGCGTTCCTGGTGTAACTCTGGCAGTTGTTATAATATAATATATAATATGCCATTTAGCAGACGCTTTTATCCAAAGCGACTTACAGTCATGCTGTTGTTGCCATCCTGTACCTGTCCCGCAGGTGTGATGTTCGAATGTACCAATCCTGTGCAGGTGTTGTTACACGTGGTCTGCCACTGCGAGGACGATCAGCTGTCCATCCTGTCTCCCTGTAGCGCTGTCTTAGGTGTCTCACAGTACGGACATTGCAATTTATTGCCCTGGCCACATCTGTAGTCCTCATGCCTCCTTGCAGCATGCCTAAGACACGTTCACGCAGATGAGCAGGGACCCTGGGCATCTTTCTTTTGGTGTTTTTCAGAGTCAGTAGAAAGGCCTCTTTAGTGTCCTAAGTTTTCATAACTGTGACCTTAATTGCCTACTGTCTGTAAGCTGTTAGTGTCTTAACGACCGTTCCACAGGTGCATGTTCATTAATTGTTTATGGTTCATTGAACAAGCATGGGAAACAGTGGTTTAAACCCTTTACAATTAAGATCTGTGAAGTTATTTGGATTTTTTTACGAATCATCTTTGAAAGACAGGGTCCTGATAAAGGGATGTTTCTTTTAATTGTGTGAATTCTTTGAAAGTGTGAAATCTGTATAATTTATACCATTTTAATCTGATTGTTTACGTTGTGGAAAGATTAGTGTCACCTTAAATACCTAAAAATACATGTGGGTGACCCTTGGTATGTGTTATGCTTAGTGTGTTCTCAGAGTAAACACCCACCTTGGGTGATTTCTTAGTGCAGAACCTATAGGGAGAAGGAGAGTGTTGCTCTTTTTCTTCATTTCACTATTATGAAAGTGGATCAGATTTCGAACTCCCTCCCACCCCTCTCCATAAACCCATTCTCAATCTGATAACACACAGAGTTGTTCAGAAGCTCATAAACTAACCCATTCCTGGGATACTCAGAATTTTGTAAGGTGTGACATCATTGGATAAGAGAAGCCAATAGGAAAATATGGCCTATGCTTCAACATGGAAAAGTTCTTATACTATGCATGCAGGTATGCATGCATGTGTATGTGCTTGTGTGTAAGCATATGCTTTGCTATGTGAGTGTGTGCGTTCCATGTGTCTATGTGTAGTTGTAGGAACACCTTCAGAACAGCCTCAATACGTCGGGGCATGAACTCTACAAGGTGTCGAAAGTGCTCCACTGGGATGCTGGCCCATGTTGACTCCAATGCTTTCCACAGTTGTGTCAAGTTGGCTGGATGTCCTTTGGGGGGTGGACCATTCTTGATTCACACGGCAAACTGTTGAGCGTGAAAAACCCAGCAGCTTTGCAGTTCTTGACACACTCAAACCGGTGCTCCTGGCACCTACTACTATACCCTGTTCAAAGGCACTTACATCTTTTGTCTTGCCCATTCACCCTCTGAATGACACACATACACAATCTATGTCCCAATTGTCTCAAGGCTTAAAAATCATTATTCAACCAGTCTCCTCCCCTTCATCTACACTGATTGAAGTGGATTTAACAGGTGACATCAATATGGGATCATAGCTTTCACCTGGATTCACCTGGTCAGTCTATGTCATGGAAAGTTCTTAATGTTTAGTATACTCAGTGTATGTTTGCATACAAGTGTGTGTGTGCATGGGCGAGTGTGCATATCTGTGTTGTGTTTGAGCACATCTGCTTGCATGCCAGTGTGTGTGTGGATGCATGCCCCCAAACACACACATGCACAAGCACACACACAGTCTCAGTGTTGCGCTTCTGTAGGTGTCAGGGAGCTGCTGTGGCTGATAGTGACAGTATGGGTCAGGCCAGAGTACAGAGACACAGCTAACAGTCCACTCTGGGGAGGCATACTAGTCTAGTAGTCCCAACACTAAAGTTTGCCAATGCTAAGTCAGTCTGCTAAGTAATTTTGAGTGAGATATAAAACTTAATTGAGTTAAAGCTAGAACAGAAAGGCATAATTGACATCTGAGAATGACTTGAATTATGGAAGGAGAGAAAGAGAAAAGGAGGATTGGATGACACCCTGAGGATTGGATGACACCCTTGTCACAATGCCTGTAGTTCTGCAGAAAGCAATGTTATGACATCTGGAATATGGAACAACAGAATTAATTAGGCTCGGTAATCAACCACTCAGTGTGTATGTGTGTGTCTCAGAGACAGAGCTTGCATTCTTCTTATTGGAGTGAATGAGTGAGTGAGTGAGTGAGTGAGTGAGAGAGAGAGAGAGAGAGAGAGAGAGAGAGAGAGAGAGAGAGAGAGAGAGAGAGAGAGAGAGAGAGAGGAGGTCTCCTCCGGGGGTTGATTGAATGGCCCTCCCTGGACATGATTATCTACACAACAGGGACCTGAGGTATGCATTGCCACACACACACACTGCCACACATAGGCACATGAGCACTATAGCAAACGGAGCAGCTGCACCCCCACATTTACCAGAAAAGTATCATGATCCATTGGGTAATTTTCAATTATTCATGTTTTGAGCTAGTTTGCATTAAAATAGATATGACAATTGTATATACAGTGCCTTCGGAAAGTATTCAGACCCCTTTACTTTTCCACATTTTGTTACGTTACAGCCTTATTCTAAAATTGATTGAATTGTTTTTTTCCACCCTCATCAATCCACACACAATGCCCCAAAATGACGAAGCACATTTTTTTGCTAATTTATTACAAATAGAAAACGGAAATATCACATTTCTATAAGTATTCAGACCCTTTACTCAGTACTTTGTTGAAGCACCTTTGGCAGTGATTACAGCTTCGAGTCTTCTTGGGTATGACGCTACAAGCTTTGCACACCTGTATTTGGGGAGTTTCTCCCATTCGTATCTGCAGATCCTCTCAAGATCTGTCAGGTTGGATGGGGAGTGTTGCTGCACAGCTATTTTCAGGTCTCTCCAGAGATGTTAGATTGGGTTCAAGTCCGGGCTCTGGCTGGGCCACTCAAGGACATTCAGAGACTTGTCCCAAAGCCACTCATGTGTTGTCTTGGCTGTGTGCTTAGGGTCGTTGTCCTGTTGAAAGGTGAACCTTCGCCCCAGTCTGAGGACCTGAGTACTCTGGAGCAGGTTTTCATCAAGGATCTCTCTGTACTTTGCTCTGTTCATCTTTGCCTCGATCCAGACTAGTCTCCCAGTCCCTGCCACTAAAAAACATCCCCACAGCATGATGCTGCCACCACCATGCTTCACCGTAGGGATGGTGCCAGGTTTCCTCCAGATGTGACACTTGGCATTCAGGCAAAAAAGTTCAATCTTGGTTTCATCAGACGAGAGAATCTTGTTTCTCATGGTCTGAGAGTCTTTTAGGTGCCTTTTGGCAAACTCCAAGTGGCCTGTATGTGCCTTTTACTGAGGAGTGGCTTCCGTCTGGCCACTCTACCATAAAGGCCTGATTGGTGGAGTGCTGCAGAGATGGTTGTCCTTCTAGAAGGTTCTCCCATCTCCTCAGAGGAACTCTAGAGCTCTGTCAGGGTGACCATCAGGTTCTTGGCCACCTCCCTGACCAAGGTCCTTCTCCCCCGATTGCTCAGTTTGGCCGGGTAGCCAGCTCGAGGAAGAGTCTTGGTGGTTCCAAACTTCTTCCATTTAAGAATGATGGAGGCCACTGTGTTCTTGGGGACCTTCAATGCTGCAGACATTTTTTGGTACCCTTCCCCAGATCTGTGCCTCGACAAAATCCTGTCTCTGAGCTCTACGGACAATTCCTTCAACCTCATGGCTTGGTTTTTGCTCTGACATGCACTGTCAACTGCTGGACTTTATATAGACAGGTGTGTTCCTTTCCAAATCATGTCCAATCAATTGAATTTACCGCAGGTGGACTCCAATCAAGTTGTAGAAACATCTCAAGGATGATCAATGGAATCAGGATGCACCTGAGCTCAATTTCGAGTCTCATAGGGTCTGAATACTTATGTAAATAAGGTATTTCTGTTTTCGATTTGTAAGAAATTAGCTTAATGTTCTAAAAACCTGTTTTCGCTTCATCATTATGGGGTAATGTGTGTAGATTGATGTAATCAATTTTAGCATAAGGCTGTAACGTAACAAAATATTGAAAAAGTCAAGGGGTCTGAATACTTTCCAAATGCACTGTATTATATAGTAATTAGCAGATTGCGTTTTGCACCCCATACCCCCATTGCCTCAAGGTGAATGGTTTTGCCCACTGGAAACTTTTGCTTCCCTTAGGGTGTTGTTACATATCATTTGAGCTGAGTGAACCACAAGAAAATGTTGTAATGTAACTTTGCCTGTAAGAACCATGATTAGCACGGGCATGTGACAGTAGGCCTAATATTATATGATTACATGTACTAATAATAATTTTAAAAAATCTCCCACAGCTGTTTACAGGCATTTAACACCATTCTGCATTTTTGCCATCTATTTTCCCAACATCAATCGGTTAAATCACATTGTTAAAATGTTTTCATTCAGTTACAAAAGTAACAGTCCTGGCTGAGCCCCATATGTGAGCACACCATGGCCGCTTCACGGTTACAATTTAGCCAAGCTGTGTTTGCGCAAAATAAAAAAAACACAGGATATTTGTCCCTCGATAAAACAGCTCTGCTTTGCTTGGTAAGCAATATCGACCAAATAAGCCATTTCTAGCCTTGTTGCATCAAATATGTATGACGCAGAGACAATTTTTTATTTATTTCATGGTGACACTGTGACAGCGCTTCTAACAACAAAAAAAGTCCATGTCGGAGGTAGGGATGGGCATGAGTCAGAACACACACAGACAGGCCAGGTCCAGAAGTTCCAGAACACATAGCGCACAACACACAGAAGACACAGCGATGGGAGCAAATGGTGCATAAGAGAACAAACACACAGAGCACTGGACAACAGACCTGGGATTAATTCCATTTCAATTCAGTCTATTCAGAATTGAAAAGTCTCACTTATTTCAAATGAGGATTCTTATACTGATGGGAGTTGAGATGGAACGGACCACAACCCTACTGGACAAAAATAGATATTACAACAAAAAAGAAGCCCAGGACACCCACAGACACAGCAAAACTTTGGAAGGATCGGCACAGATTTCTGCAGGAGGGCCAAAATAAATGGAGCGTTGTTTATGCTTATAACCGAGCTCTGAAAATGCAAATTTTGTTAGGCTTTGCTGATGCGTTTACCAAAGACTCTGAACTGGATAAAAAAAATAGCCCCAATTCTGTCTTTTTACATAATGCCAGCATCCAGTCCAGAATTCCAGGATGTGAACAGGGAATCAGAGAAAACAAACATTGTCTTCTACATACTTCATGCTTTTCCCAGCCATGAATACCTCAGATCGTCTCGATGCTGCAATATAGATTCACTCTCGCTCTCGGCCGACCTGTGATTTTCCCTTACAAGGGCTGAGAGGATGGCCTGGGAGGTGAACCTGGGTGGATTTAGGGCAGCATACCTTCACCAGCTGGTGAAGCTGTTTTATCTTCCAGGAATGGTACCTCTCCAATCGCCACTGGTTTAGAAAGGCTTAACCCCAGATGGAGGAAACATGCCATAGACACCAGTAGACATCCTATCATCCAATTCCAGGCAGCATCCTTCCTCCCATTCCATCCAGCCACACACAGAAAATAATCTCCAGGTGGGTTCTGGAACATTGCTAGAATTCTAGAGCTCAGTGGTCCAAACCCTCTGCTCTTGCTGTGGTTGTTGAAGATCTTTAAAGAGCAACTGAAGGCAATAAACAACTTCACTCGTAGAAATGGGCCTATGTGACATCGGTATGAGTCAGACATGGGATTAAACACCTCCCTCTGCAACTGGATCCTGGACTTTCAGATGGGCCGCCCCCAGGTGGCGAGGGTAGGCACACTATTGAGCCAGGCTAGCTATGATACCACAGGGGAATGATACTGTAGCTAGCTAAATACATCAAGCTAATGTGCAATGTGATGTACCATGTCAGAGAAAGATGTGCATAGCTCATGTTAGCTATCTACCTTGCTAACAACAGCTAACTGTAGCCCATTTGCATTGGATACTAGCTTGCTAGCTAATCATAGGATGTAGCCAGCTTGCTTTCAATAATGTTTCAACTCGAAACTGCTAGCTAGCCAACTCATTTCAACTTGGACAAAGATATTGATAACTAACCCGGATTTGCAAGTTAGGTAGCTAGCTAGTCAGCATTCGGGATCTTTGTCAGCAAACATGATGAACATTTTAAACTAAGTAGCAAGCTACTTTCGTATTAAGCTGTTGTAGAACGAGTGTGTTATTAAACACATTCCAGACTCTTGCTATCTTGCCATAACTGATTTGACAGAGAAATATCAGCTAGATAGGCTAGCCAGCTGCAGCTATCCCCAAGCTATGCTAGCTAGCTGCTGTCAGCTTGGCTAAACACAAGGTCAGCGCAGGCTGTAGCCTACACATGGAACTGAATTAACTGACCATCTTGAGATGGCGAGTCAGTCAGAAGGGGAGAAGTCCTTAACTTTGTTCTCGCCAAAGCAAAGCTAGCTTAGCTTACCTCGCTGTACTCACTAATAGGGCTGTGGCGGTCCTGAAATGTTGTCAGCCAGTAACTATCATGCAAATAACTGCCGGTCCAACGGTAATTGACCGCTAATTAACATAAACAAGTTCAGCATCTCCAGGCTTCCACGCATGGCCTACAAGCCACTGTGTGAACCTTTGAAACATCTACATTTTAGTCTAATAAATGGTACAATTTAATATAGCGTACACCATCACAATAAATCCATTTTTTATTTTAGGCCGGATTAAAGATATATTATGATATGAAGAAAATGTAGCCTATTTCAGAAGAACAGAATTAATAGGTTGCACCTGTCTTGTTTTGTACGCTTTGTACAAAATAATAAAATGCAGGACGACAGGATATTTATAAACGTACCTCTTTATTAACTAGCTATAACGTGCATGTCCATGTGTCTCTGGCCATGATCATCTTAGAATGACCTCACCACCTGGGTGGTCTTAACCAATCATTGCACAGTATGATGCATCCAATTACAATTCAGTATGGTGACACATATGAATATTACATCCCCCCTTCTTTTTAAAAAAAAGAAAAAATATGTGGAACAATAAAGCGTTTTTTTTAAATATATGCTCTGTAGTTTGAACTCGAGGTAAGTAACCATTTAAACTGCACCAACTGCATCAACATAACAGACAAACAATGATTCAGCATATTGTTATTTTTAGAACAAATATTTCTCAGCAACTCAGCTTTTCACTGTAGCAATGACATCTCAACATATCAAACAAATACAATACCAAAGCATTTCAAGTTAACTTTCAATAACAAGTTTACAGTCTGGAAACTCTTTTAGGGCAGCGATCCGCCTACACCCTTTGACATTTCACAGGTCTAGGACAGCTCTAGGCTTGACCTCTCTTCCTGACCTTGTGTGATATGAAGCTGAGCATGCTTCTGTGTCAGTCAACAGTTCTTGTGGTGTTGCAGGTAAGTATGGTGTATGTTGTGTTGTGTCTGTGTTTAGTCCATCCCGTTCTCTTTCAGGGGAACAGTTCATCTCGTCAGTGTGTTGTTCTTTTGTGTTCAGTAGGTGACGACGATTGCGGCGGTACACCGCTCCTTCTGCGGTGCGAACGTGATATGAACGTTCAGTGTCAGCTGGTTGGATGACGACTGCTGGCTTCCAGTAGCCATGCTCCTGGATTCTAACTGACTCTCCGTCGTTCAGTGGTGGCAGTGGTCTGGCTGACCTGTCGTAGTATCGCTTTTGCTGTTGCTGTCTCTGTGCACGTTTTGCATGCACTTCCTTGTAGCTGACGACCTCAGGTTGCAGCTGCTGGTTGGTGCTGGGGAGGATTGAGCGAAGTCTGCGGCTCATCAACAGCTGGGCTGGTGATTTGAAGTTGTCAACTGGAGTGTTGCGGTATTCAAGGAGACTGAGGTAGGGGTCTCTCTTGTCTGCTTTTGCTTTGTCCATGAGTGATTTAGCGATCTGCACAGATTTTTCAGCAAGGCCATTACTTTGAGGGTAATGTGGGCTTGTGGTGACGTGTGTGAACTCCCATGCTTTTGTGAAGGATTCAAACTCATTTGATTTGTAACAGGGCCCATTGTCAGATATTAAAGTCTCTACAATGCCATGCCTGGCAAAGGCTGCTTTCAGCTTGTGTATCACAGCTGCAGATGTGGTGCTGTGAAGCTTGTCGAGTTCGAAGTATCTGCTGTAGTAGTCCACTGTTATAATGTAGTCCTCGTTGTTCCACGTGAACAGATCGGTTGCCACGACCTGCCAGGGTCGGTCTGGGATACGGTGAGGTAACATTGGCTCTTTGGTGTTCGAGGGGCGTCTGTTCAAGACACGTGGGGCATTTACCAACCATGTCCTCTATTTGTTTGCACATTCCGGGCCAAAACAAAATGTCCCGTGCTCTCTGTTTGCACTTTTCCATGCCCATGTGTCCAGCATGGATCTTTGTCAAAATCTCTTCTCTGAGACTGGTAGGAATGATGATTTTCTCTCCTTTGAAAATGATTCCGTTGATCTGTGATAGTTCGTCACGATGGTTCCAGAACTCTGAGACGCTCTGAGGGCATTTTCTCCTCTCCTCAGGCCATCCTGACTGTATGACTTTCCTCAGCTGTGTGAGTTGTGTGTCTTTTTCTGTTTCTGCTCGGATCTCCTTCAGTTTTGTGTCACTAACTGGTAAGTTGCTGTACACAGTGTGCACCTGCATGTCCATGCCTTCACTGAGGCTGCTGTCCTTGTAGGTAAGAAACTTCCTGGAGAGTGTGTCTGCGACAGGGATGTCTTTGCCTGGACGGTGAGTGATTGTGAAGTCGTATTTTTGTAGTTGAAGGATCATTCTCTGTAGCCTTGGCGGGGCTGCGGCTAACGGTTTCCTCATGATTGACTCGAGGGGCTTGTGGTCTGATTCCACAATGACTTGTCGTCCATAGACATACTGATGGAAACGCTTACATCCGAACAGAATGGCGTACAGCTCCTTTTCGATTTGAGCGTAGTTGATTTCACAGTCTGTGAGAGATTTGGAAGCGTAGCCGATGGGTTTTCCTTCTTGCAGTAGCACTGCCCCTAGTCCATACTTTGACGCGTCCACCTGGAGTCTGAGCTCTTTGTTGGGGTCGTAGTAGGCAAGGATTGGTCCTGGTTCTCTCGTGATCAAGTCTTTCACTTTCTGGAAAGCGATGTCGTGTTGGTTGTCCCAGAGGAACTCACTGGACTGCTTTAGCAGCTGACGCAGGGGTGCATTAGCATTGGAGAGGCTGGGTGCGAACTTGGCTAAGTAGTTGACCATGCCAAGCACTGTTTCAGCTCTGCGCGGTTCTTTGGTGGCTCCATTTCCTTTATGGCTGAGATCTTCTGCGGATCTGGCTTGATTCCATTCGCTGTGAGAAGATGCCCGAAGTAGCTGACCTCTGTAGCGCCCGACTGTGCTCTTCTCGGGGTTGAGCCGGACTCCTCTCTCGCGGGACCTTTGCAGCATCGCGCTGAGGTTTCTGTCGTGTTCCTCTTTGGTTCGACCATAGACAAGGATGTCGTCCACACATTGCCACGACTCCGTCGAGGCCTTCGTACACCTCGTCGATCTTTCGCTGAAACTCGTCTTGGGCTGAGATAATCCCAAAAGGCAGGCGACGGAACCTGTAGCGTCCAAACGGTGTGTTGAACGTTGTGAGCTTAGATGACTCTTCTGTGAGCTTGATAGCCCAGTAGCCTGATCTGGCGTCCATGACACTGAAGTAGCGTGCGCCCGCTAGCTTGTGTGTGATGCCATCTAGCGTCGGTAAGGGGTAATGGGGCGTTTGATAGCCTTGTTCAAGTCTCTTGGGTCGAGACATACTCTGAGCTTGCCTGTCCGTGGTTTCTCCACCACCACTAACGCGTTGACCCAATCCGTCGGTTCTGTAACCTTGGTGACGATGTCAGATTACTCCATGCTCTCCAACTCTTTCTTCAGACGGGCGCGGAGAGCAAGTGGAATCTTTCTCGGTGGGTAGATCACAGGGGTTGCGTCTGGGTTAAGGTGAATGGTACATTCTCCTGGGAATAGTCCTATTCCTGTATAAACATCAGCAAACTCCTCCATGACATTCTCTATCTCTACTGGTGCTGTCACTGATAAAACTAGCTTGATAAGGTCCATGTCTAAACATGCTTTAAGACCTAGCACTGCAGGTGCTCGAGTGTCAAC
Organism: Coregonus clupeaformis; assembly: GCF_020615455.1. NCBI lineage: Eukaryota > Metazoa > Chordata > Actinopteri > Salmoniformes > Salmonidae > Coregonus > Coregonus clupeaformis. Next base: position 443,242 of record NW_025533582.1, read on the forward strand.
AACGTAAAAGTCCAACATCATGTCCCTTTCCTTGTATTTGCATTTGAGAGTGCATGTGCCTTTTACTGGGAGCTGTTCACCACCATAACCAGTCAGTCTGCGCGTGGTGGGCTGTAGCTCACACTCAGATGTCAAGCTTCTGTACTTACTCAGAGGAATAATGTTTACTTGTGCACCAGTGTCTAGTTTGAATTTTAGCTCTGTGCCTTGTCTTCCTATCTCAATGTCAGCAAAGGCTTGCTCTGTCTCTGATATCTGACTTTTCTGTGTCACTGAATCAATAAACAGTTCATCAGCATTTGACTCTTTGATTGACATTTCATCTTCACTCACTGTATGTACTGTTTTTCCACGGTAAACTCTGCACACTTTTGCAAAGTGATTCCATTTTCCACATTTAGTACACTGTTTGCCTTTAGCTGGGCAATTCCCCTGTTCGCCATGCACTTTGTATCCACAATATCCACATGTTTTGGGGGCGTTTGGAGTCTGTGTCGCTCTGTTTTGGAGTTCTGTCTGTCTCCGTTCTGAAACATGCTCTCTGGGCACTGGAGGTGTGCTTTGATGTCTGCCTGACTGCGTGCACTGCTTGTTCACGTGATGCGCTCATGCTGCCGCCTGAAATGGTTTTCATCTGAACCTGTGCTAGCTCGTGAGATCTGGCTATGTCGATAGCTTTGTCCAGCGTTAACTCTGATCCAACATTCAAAAGTTTCTCTCTCACTCGCGGTGATTGTATTCCAAATACAATACGGTCCCTGACCATCTCATCCTTGTTTGCATAATCACAGTCTTTCACAAGCAGACGCAGCTCAGTGACAAACTGTTCAAACGATTCACTAGCGCCTTGTACTTTCTCATGGAATTTGTACCTAGCGAAAATTGTATTGGTCTTTGGCAAAACATATGCTTCAAAACGATCGTAGTATGTTTTCAGTACCTTTGATTCAGCCTCGGTAAGTGTCCATGTGTTGTAAATGTCTCTCCCTTTTTCACCGATCCAGAGGAGCAGGTAGCTGCACTTTTCCTCTTCTCCTCTTTCCTTCAGAGGACCCGTGAACATCAGCTCCACATGCTGTTTGAACTTACGCCATGCATCGGGTAGATTTGTAGACCCCCAATCCATTCGAGGTGAAGGAACTCCAGCAAAATCCATCTTTTAGTCCTTTTACTCTGACACCATGTCTTGTTTTGTACGCTTTGTACAAAATAATAAAATGCAGGACGACAGGATATTTATAAACGTACCTCTTTATTAACTAGCTATAACGTGCATGTCCATGTGTCTCTGGCCATGATCATCTTAGAATGACCTCACCACCTGGGTGGTCTTAACCAATCATTGCACAGTATGATGCATCCAATTACAATTCAGTATGGTGACACATATGAATATTACAGCACCTCCATCACTCGGTCACGTCAAGCCATTGTTATGAACTTTCTCAAGCCGCACCATAGTGGTGCCCTAAAGTGGTGATAAACCCAGTCATTCTGGACGGAGGCTAACTACTGTTTAGTCTAACTTACACTATAGTGGCTGGAAATACAATGACATTGCTAAAGTAGTCAACTTTATTTAGTAGGAAACAACTTTGCCAGCATTATCACGTTGTTAAATTTACTTTAGACAGATGGCACTGTTGTCATTAGCTATCAAAGTTTGTCAAAAATAGCTAGCAATGTTAACGTTAGCTAGCTAAAATCCGGTGGCCTCCCCTCAATCTTAGCTAGCTAGCTAATATTACACTGCATCTAAAGTCAGTCTGGTGACATCAAAATGATGACAAAAGGTTTTCCTTCTACTTATTTGCCTCCTTTTGAATGTCATTGTATTTCCAAGCCACTGTAATGCACTTTTGATGAAATCTTCATTAGGGCTCATTGACGATGCATTGAGTAGAATGCTCAGTCGGGCATCAGTCCAAAACGAGCGTTCAAAACAATAGTGACGAAACATGCAACCCATGAATAGCATATTCAGAGTTGTCCTTATGTTAGGCCCTGATCTGGCTATGCCATATGGCTGTGGGCTACACTAGTTAATTTAGGGACTGTACGTTATTTATAATAACGGACACGTGGAGAACATCTGACCTCTCTGAAATGAAAATGGATGGCCCTCCCTCCACTATACCCAAAATAATAATTAAAACATAAAGTGGATAGCAGAGAACAGTTTTATAAACGTTTTTTTGTTTTGTAAGCATTAGGAGACTAAATTGCTTGGAGTAACCCTGGATTGTAAACTGTAATGGTCAAAACATATTGATACAACAGTAGCTAGGATTGGGAGAAGTCTGTCTATAATAAAGTATTCTTAACAGCCCTATCAACAAGGCAAGTCCTACAGGCCCTAGTTTTGTCGCACCTGGACTACTGTTCAGTCGTGTGGTCAGGTGCCACAAAGAGGGCCAGCACGGCCCTTGGATGTACACAAAGAGCTAACATTAATAATATGCATGTCAATCTCTCTTGGCTCAAAGTGGAGGTGAGATTGACTTCATCACTACTTGTATTTGTGAGAGGTATTGACATGTTGAATGAATCGAGCTGTCTGTTTGAACTACTGGCACACAGCTCGGACACCCATGCATACCCCACAAGACATGCCACCAGAGGTCTCTTCACAATCCCCAAGTCAAGAACAGACTATGGGAGGCGCAGAGTACTACAAAGAGCCATGACTACATGGAACTCTATTCCACATGAAGTAACTCATGCCAGCAGTAAAATTTGATTTAAAAAACAGATACAAATACACCTTACGGAACAGCGGGGACTGTGAAGCAACACAAACATAGACACATGCACACAAACCCACGACAACCTACACACTATACACACATGTACACATGGATTTTGTGTTATAGATATGTGGTAGTAGAGTAGAGGCCTGAGGGCACACACTTAATATGTTGTGAAATCTGGAAGAGTAGCTGCTGCCTTGGCAGCAGCTAATGGGGATCCATAATAAATACAAATACAAATACATGGCAATGTTGTTTAAGTGCTGTGGTTAATGTGTTGTTGAAGTGCTGAGCGCTCCTGCCAGCCTGTAGTGTCACAAATGCTTCACAATTGATTTCTTAAATGGCCTTTAAATAATAAAAATATAGCCTAAATAATTAATTTCTGATCCTTCTTAGGCTATCTGGCTTGCTCCTGACTGATTGAAAGTTAGTATGTTGATTGTTCAACAGCCTGTTGAAATGTTGAACGTCAATTGATAGTGACAGAATCACATATTACTTCCCAAGCAAGGTCAATTTTTTGTCTCCTCGGCTATAGAAGATTGTAGAGCAGCCTCTGAATGTCATAGAGACAAACCAAATAAATCCCATATGCATCAGAGTCAAGTCTTTCCCCGCATTTTACAGCTTGCTACTAGCGTAAACATTGTGGACTAAAGCGTCGTTATAGATCGCTTTATATAATCAGGTCCATTATTTTATTATTTTAAATCCTAAACTATGTTTTTAGCCATTTTCTTACACAAAAGCCACAATACCCTCACATACCCCCTCAATTCAAGCCCTGTTTTTAACTTAACACACCAAGCCCTTCACTGACACAGAGCTATTTAAGGGGTGCATGGTGACTGAAGGAATTTACTGACAATAATCTAGACTATAATTTAATCTGTCAAACAGGTATGCCAACCTCTTATTTCTTGAATAGGCAGAAATAGGCTCCAACACAAAGCCCTCTTGTTGTTAGTAGCCTAAAGTCAAAATAAAATGAAGACTGTTTAAATGAATTAGGCATTCTCGAAATAGCCTACTTTCAGCACCCATGCACTGTCCATCTCTGTGGCTGCCACTTCATAGTAATGTAAATTATGTAAATTACTTGAATATGGCTTATTGTGAGGTCAATAACTCTGATAAATAGCTTCATTATATATTGTTTTTATTAAAATCAATTATAGCAGTAGCAAGCTTACCTCTGGTCCTCCTTCTCATCTTTGCACTCTCCCTCTCAAACTGAACAGGACATCAGTAGGCCTAGTTTTTACAAATATATTTTTGTTCTTTGGAAGAAGCCTTTGACTCGCCTCCTGAAGTGCCACCGGTACAGAGCACAGCCATTGGTTAGGCAGCACAACAGGGTTTACATCAGCAAGAGCAGGGAAATCCAGGGCTCATGATTGGGATAGCCTATCCATTTGCCCTGTGCATCTCTGAGCATGCTCTTCATATAGCCTAGGTCTATAGCCTATTGTATAGGCTATGGATCATTTGATTGAGACCACACTAGGTGCATTGATATTGCACGCCCAGCAGAGAATCAGGGCTGAGGGGCAGCATTGGGCACACATCGAGATATAATAAGCAATGAATTCTCAAACACTGAGCAATATGACATTTAATCGATTACAAATTACATGACCCTCCACTGGACTAAATAAAAAAAGACCCTCTCTCAGGCTGAAATTGAAAAATAATGACCTTCCCCCATTTTCCTCCGGGTAACAACTGTGTAAATTTTGACTTGTGTGGTGAATGATGGACGGAGTCAGGCGCAGGAGTAAAATAACCGGATGCAGATTTATTCCTTCCAGACATACAATGCGCCTACAACGGCAATCAAAACAGGTACAGGGGAAACAATCCTCCCTGACCAAACACAGTCTCAGAAAATACAATAAATGTAATGACACAGAGGAAAATCAACCCTTGCAAAATAAATGAGAGAGTATCTCAACCGAGCTACTCTCCTCCCACATAGAACAATCACTCACAAAGACAAGGGGGCAGAGGGAACACTTATACACAGACTAATTAGGGGATGAGCACCAGGTGTGTGTGATTGACAAGACAAGTGAAGTGATGAGAATGGGAGCGGCAGTAGCTAGTAAGCCGGTGACGACGAACGCCGAAACCTGCCCGAACAAGGAGGGGAGGCAGCCTCGGCGGAAGTCGTGACAACTTGCTTATAAGATTTGCTTATAATTCCATGGCATTATTTTATATTATTGTATAGTAAGAAGAATACAATTGAACATAGCTGAATAAAATAGAAAGTATATTTATCCCAAATGATTTCCGAGGGAGTGCGCACATTCTGTGTTGAGCGGTTAACAAAGTGATAATTTGAATGCTTAATTTAGAGTTATTTATGCAACTTTAGTTGTCATACAAACCTTAGGCTATATGTTTTGATTTGTAATACATTCTAAGACTGCATGATGCGACTAATGATGATTTGAAAAAAGTCACATGAAAGGCATGGACTCTGTTTCTTGCGCAGGCTGCACACATAATATTCTCACCAATCAGACTATTCTCAATTTAACATATAGCCTACTCATATACACTGAGTGTACAAAACATTAGGAACACCTTCCTAATATTGAGTTACACCCCCTTTTGCCCTCAATTTGTCAGTGCATGGACTCTACAAGGTATCGAAAGCGTTCGACAGGGATGCTGGCCCATGTTGACGCCAATGCTTCCCACAGTTGTGTCAAGTTGGCTGGAAGTCATTTGGGTGGTGGACCATTCTTGATACACACGGAAAACTGTTGAGCGTGAAAAACCCATCAGCATTGCAGTTCTTGACACACTCAAATGGGAGAGCCTGGCACCTACTACCATACCCCGATCAAAGGCACTTAAATATTTTGTCTTGCCCATTCACCCTCTGAATGGCACACATACACAATCCATGTCTCAATTGTCTCAAGGCATAAATGTTTTTATTTAACCTGTCTCCTCCCCTTCATCTACAATGATTGAAGTGGATTTAACAAGTGACATCAATAAGGGATCATAGCTTTCACCTGGATTCACCTGGTCAGTCTATGTCATGGAATAGCAGCACAAGATAGCTGGGATCCTCTTTTAAATAGTGGCCAGTCAAAACTTACATGCGATTGCGCAATGACTGGGTTTATAAAAACACATTCTAGGCTCTGTAGGCTATGGGCTCTCCAACCCTGTTCCAGGCTATAGGCTAAGCTTAAAGTTTTTTGGCCACTTTAGTTGTGATACAAACCTTATCAAGACATATACAGTTGAAGTCGGAAGTTTACATACACCTTAGCCAAATACATTTAAACTCAGTTTTTCACAATTCCTGACATTTAATCCTAGTAAAAATGTCCTGTCTTAGGTCAGTTAGGATCACCACTTTATTTTAAGAATGTGAAATGTCAGAATAATAGGAGAGAGAATGATTTATTTCAGCTTTTCTTTCTTTCATCACATTCCCAGTGGGTCAGAAATTTACATACACTCAATTAGTATTTGGTAGCATTGCCTTTAAATTGTTTAACTTGGGTCAAACATTTCAGGAAGCCTTCCACAAGCTTCCCATAGTAAGTGGGTGAATTTTGGCCCATTCCTCCTGATAGAGCTGGTGTAACTGAGTCAGGTTTGTAGGCCTCCTTGCTCGCACACGCTTTTTCAGTTCTGCCCACAAATGTTCTATAGGATTGAGGTCAGGGATTTGTGATGGCCACTCCAATACCTTGACTTTGTTGTCAAAGTTGCATTTTGCCACAACTTTGGAAGTATGCTTGGAGTCATTGTCCATTTGGAAGACCCATTTGCGACCAAGCTTTAACTTCCTGACTGATGTCTTGAGATGTTGCTTCAATATATCCACATAATTTTCCTTCCTCATGATGCCATCTATTTTGTGAAGTGCACCAGTCCCTCCTGCAGCAAAGCACCCCCACAGCATGATGCTGCCACCCCCGTGCTTCACGGTTGGGATGTGTTCTTCGGCTTGCAAGGTACCCCCTTTTTCCTCCAAAAATAACGATGGTCATTATGGAATTGATTTGCACTTTTTGCACCAAAGTACGTTCATCTCTAGGAGACAGAACGTGTCTCTTTCCTGAGCGGTATGATGGCTGCGTGGTCCCATGGTGTTTACAGTTGCGTACTATTGATTGTACAGATGAACGTGGTACCTTCAGGCGTTTGGAAATTGCTCCCAAGGATGAACCAGACTTGTGGAGATCTACACATTTTTTTCTGAGGTCTTGGCTGATTTCTTTTGATTTCCCCATGATTTCAAGCAAAGAGGCACTGCGTTTGAAGGTAGGCCTTGAAATACATCCACAGGTACACCTCCAATTGACTCAAATTATGTCAATTAGCCTATCAGAAGTTTCTAAAGCCATGACATCATTTCCTGGATTATTCCAAGCTGTTTAAAGGCACAGTCAACTTAGTGTATGTAAACTTTGACCCCCTAGAATTGTGATACAGTGAATTATAAGTTAAATAATCTGTCTGCAAACATTTGTTGGAAAAATTATTTGTGTCATGCACAAAGTAGAAGTAAAGTTATTGTGGGAAGCTTGTGGAAGGCTACCCGAAACGTTTGACCCAAGTTAAACAATTTATAGGCAATGCTACCGAATACTAATTGAGTGTATGTAAACTTCTGACCGACTGGGAATGTGATGAAAGAAATAAAAGCTGAAATAAATCATTCTCTCTACTATTATTCTGACATTTCACACTCTTAAAATAAAGTGGTGATCCTAACATATACAAAAAAAATGTATGCACGCATGACTGTAAGTCGCTTTGGATAAAAGCGTCTGCTAAATGGCATATTATTATTATTATTATTATTATAACTGACCTAAGACGGAATTTTTACTAGGATTACATTTCAGGAATTGTGAAAAACTGAGTATAAATGTATTTGGCTAAGGTGTATGTAAACTTCCGACTTCAACTGTATACAAAATAATATATGTGTAATATTAGTTTTGATTTAGAATGGGCCATTATCATACAACTGTCGGAACAGAGGCAGGGAAAAAAAAGACATGTCATCCGTATGCACTTGAATAGCGAATGGAGGACGCTTTTCCCGCAGTTAATTTTTATGCCAGCCAGGTAGGCTACTCCGGTTGTAAAGCGAAGCAATGTGCTTAATATCATGAAAGTTTAGAAATAAATATAGTAGGCCTAGCATATAGAAAGCTGATGGGATCTTCCTCTTTTTAATAGAGGCCATCAAAACTCAGTTTTCTTGTGCAATTGCATAGCATAGCCTATAAAAACTTTACGCAACATGGGCTTATACGAACACATTTTATTCCATGCATCAACCAGCTATGAGGAGCTGGCTCTCGCTGCTCAACAGGTTATCCGATTCCGCTCAAACTCTGAATGCCAGGGCTTCGTTGAGTTTTTGATTAGATTTCTGATTGCATTTGCATTGATGTCAGAGTGATTAGAGGGACAATAGAGTGCTGAGTACCAGGCCGTTAGCGACTACTAATGACCATCAGCGACATCATAGCGCAGTTTTGGAGAAGCCTAGTTACTGTGACTCAACAGTCACGTGGAATTTGACTGCGTCCATGACTCGTGACAGCCAGTGTGGCGGTAATACGGTCACCGTAACAGCCCTACTCACTACTGCCCTTGTTTGCTTTGATTGAATAGCAAAGACACACCCAAGAAACACCGTAATCAAACCACACCCCCAAGACAATTCTCGTTTGGCTTCAGTCATGGCTGCTAGCATTTCTTAATGACCAAGCTTCAAAACAAGGCCAAAGCAGGAAGTTCAATCGCTCTTTAAACCATTAGACTCACTCCCCGTGCAGGGCCACCTCTCTCTCTCTCTGGGAGATGTCTGATGTCGTTTGTGTTTTGTGTTTTGTGTTCTAGAATCTCCTCAACCATCCCCAGTTCCAACAATTCAGCAGCCATGTTCTCTGGCTGGCTCAGCAGGTTAAGTGATGCTGAGTAAAGAGGAGAGGAGGAGACGAGGAGAGGAATAATGTATATTATCTACAACTGAGAAAAAGAAAGGAAGGAAGCCTTTGGTTGCCCCCCCCACCCCCACCCCCACTCATTATGGCTCTATAGAAAACCCAGTGATGTCATCTCTGTGCGGCTCCATGATAGGAAGCTGAACTCTGAGCACCTGTGTTGTTACTACACACACTGTCACATGAATCAGCGGCTTACTAATTGTCTAAATTTTTTACCATGTAGAGGACTGGGAGAGGAAGCTACTTGCTTGGCTACCCATCCACATCGCTCCAGCCAACGGACGTTTCTTCTCCACTATGAGTCTGGATTTGCTTCCCTCACGACGACTTCTAGAATGCGAACACATTCTGACCATTCTGATTGGTCCCAAAAACCAATGGGTTGGGCCAGAGCCGGCCTACATGATGATGTTATCAACTTTGACACTCTGACTGGTTATATTTGTTAGAGACGATCCAATCGCTGATACATTTGTTTTGTACAACGCCCCTCATTTTGAAGTCACACAAACAACTTCTGGGATGGCAGTTTCAGACAATGTATGTAACGATCGATAGAGCAGCGGAATTAAATTCAGGGTGAGTCGTCAGGCAAGGAAGCCACTGTGGAGCGGTCAACTTCTGCTACTGATGGGTCATAGGGACACATGAAATAACACGCAACACACATGCACGCACGGGGGCGTGCACACACACTCACAAGAGGCAGAGATAAGAGATGCTCTCTCCATACATCACATCCTAGAGAGGCTCACGGCCATCTCCTCAACACATGGTAGAAGAGCTCTAGGGTAAACGATAAGAGTAATTCCTTCCACTTGAGTTACACTTCTGTCTCACAGTGTCACCCCTAGACACACACACACACACACGTTGGTTTTACTATCCAAGTGGGGACCCAAAAATGTATTCCCATTCAAAATTCTATTTTCTCTAACCTTAACCCCAAAACCTAACCCTAAAACTAAATCTAACCCTAACTCCTAATCCTAATTGTAACCCTAACCCTAAACCTAACCCCTAAGCCTAAAATAGCATTTTTCCTTTTGGGGACCGGTAAAATGTCCCCACTTGTCAGGATTTTTCTACTTTTACTATCCTTGTGAGGACTTTTGGAACCCAATGTCTTGTGTGATGTCACCTCTAGCCAAACAAAGGTCATAGCACAGGCACAAACAGATCAGATCACATTACAATGGTCAGGGCCTGGTCTTTCTGACTATTCTTAGCTCACATGCTAAGGGGGTATGGTCATAAACCTTCATGATGTAAACCTCAGAGACTGTTAGATATCGACCAGCTGACATCAACCGCTCTCAACCACTACCGTGACATCATGGAAGGGTCATGACCATGGGTGTTCTATTCCACTTATCCTTTCAGAATCTCCACTGATACCAAAAACGGGTGGAGTGTTGGATAAAAACAATTATTCATTCACAAAAGGACCCTAGATGAATTTTTGGGGTGTGTCCCAAATGACACCATATTCCATATACAGTGCACTACTTAGGGAATAAGGTGCTATTTGGAACGCAGCTCGGATGTGTTACTGTGCCGAGAGAGCATGACCAGTTCTCCTCACTAATGCTGTAATCTTTACAAACCAGGACCAAATGTTCCTTCTCCAGTAGATACACTCACTGGCCACGGAGTGGAGAGAATCTGACAGCATTGTTCTCCTTCCTCAATTCAGACATCATGGCAAAGCTATTTCTAATCCCCTTTTAACTTTCTGTTTTTTTGCCTGATTTTATTAAGGAATTTTTGTTTTTCACACAATGATGTCATAGGAACACAATTGGACGACTCCCCTCATGGAATGACCACTGAGCTGAATGTTAGTTGAAGGAAAATGTGGATTTCTCTGCCAGAGATAAGGGAAGAATGACCAGAAATGAGTAGGTAAATATTTTCCCATTACAAAACTCTTACCTGAGCGTCACATTTGGTGAATGCATAACTATAATCAAAAATATTTCCATTTCATAGGACATAGGAAATGAGTGTAGAAACTACTGGTTAGAATAGAATGGAGCGGGACAGCACAGAGGAGAGGAATGAGTGGCATGCAGAATGCCCGTCTTTTTTCAGAAACAATCTCTGAAGATGTTAAATATGTTATGGCCCAATTCCCATTGTCCTCAAAATTGTGGAGGGGAACATAGTACTTTCATTACCAAGGAAGGACAAACTCAAGCAAACAAGCACTTATCTAATGCACCCGCACACACACACACACACACACCATCCAAAGTGAGGAAACAACAATAAAACCTGACTAGTAGTTGGGAATGAAGCTTTTACGATGCAACATTGTGAACAAACCATTCTAACAAATGGTCAATAATATGTAATTGATGGTCAGATATGGCAACAGGACAGAGGGCACTATATCAGGTATGATGACTAAGAGGCACATTAAAAATACATGTTTTGCCTTTCAGTGGTTGACCCCAGTTGTGGTTTTGTGGTCACCAGTAAATAACCATCTGAGCAGTCATCTACACCTCATCTCCCAGGGATGGAGATTTGGTGGCACTCCTCTGCTTACATGGACCTGAACTAGGGTCACCCATTCATCATGGTAAATCGATTAAGTTTTGTTTGCCCTTTGTGGTTTTGTGGTCACTAGTAAATAACCATCATCAACACCTCATGTCCTCATCCTTCAGTGATGGAGACCTTCTGGTGGTTTCTGCACTCCTTACATGGTCAGGTAGTGGTACCCTGGTCAGCCATTCCACATGGTCAATCGATCTAGTGGGTGTTTTGGTAAGGGGGGTGCCCTTCGGGGGTTATGAGTGTAGGGGGTTGAGTCATGTCCCAAGCTGGGACCAAGCAGGAGGCTACATGGTCTGGGGGACATTCCTAGGACGGCCGGGATGCCGGCGATATTCTGTCTCGGAAGTGCGTGACATTCCGACTGTTTGTGGGTCTCTTTCTGGAGTGCGCAGAGGCACATCTATGAAGATGATGTGAGGCCTGGAATGGGATGGACTAATGTCATACTGCCGGTCAGCTGATAGAGGACCAGAGGCACCTTGGGATGTTTTAACACCAATAAACTAAAGCATCCTGATTGTCTGGCTAAACAATCATGATGAAACTACATTGCACTATAAAACTCAATGCCAGAAGTAATCGATGATGATGTCTTAAAGGAGATGTGTAGCAACTGATGATGTACTGTTGATGTCTTAAAGGAGATGTGTAGCAACTGATGATGTACTGTTGATGTCTTAAAGGAGATGTGTAGCAACTGATGATGTACTGTTGATGTCTTAAAGGAGATGTGTAGCAACTGATGATGTACTGTTGATGTCTTAAAGGAGATGTGTAGCAACTGATGATGTACTGTTGATGTCTTAAAGGAGATATGTAGCAACTGATGATGTACTGTTGATGTCTTAAAGGAGATGTGTAGCAACTGATGATGTACTGTTGATGTCTTAAAGGAGATGTGTAGCAACTGATGATGTACTGTTGATGTCTTAAAGGAGATGTGTAGCAACCGATGATGTACTGTTGATGTCTTAAAAGGGATGTAGCTACTAGCTACTGAGGCCCATTGTAATAGTATAGAGCACACAAACCATTCTGAAAATAGTAATTAGAGGGAAATATTAGGAAATGTAATACAACATCATATGAATATATATTTAGACTTCCAGACATGCTGTCACAGGACAGGAATGTAAGAGTGGAGTGCAGCACTGTGGGAAATGAGAAAGGCTGGCGGGGCTCGGCTCAGGCTTCGGACAGGTGTGCTCTGCTCAGGAGGGCGGAATGGAATGGAACATTCCCTGCCAATCCCCACCAAGCCTTTTAACACTTCCACCCAGTGACCACTGAACGCAGCCAATCAGAGCGGTACGGTGGTAAACCGGTAGGAGAGAACAGTCATAAATCACAATGCTCTCTGAGTGTATTTTGGAGGATAAATATATTTTTCCAGGCAAGTTTCTGTCATTATCCTTCCTGGAGTAGCTCATGTTTGAAGTCAGTGGGCCGTGGAACAGCGAGCAGAGCTAGCTCCACACTGAGAGGACCGCGGAGGAGGGGTGATGGGGAAAGCAGGTGCTCTGACTGGGGCTGCAGCACTGCCAGAGAGGGGGCCTGACAGAGACTCTGTGGAGCTTCTGATCTTATGCTCTCTTCTGACCAGCGTTCAGTTATATCTGTCCATCTGTCTGTCCCACTAAATTTCGCAGTATACTTGTGTCTGTCTGACCCTCTAGCTCTCCTTCTCTGGCCTTTATTGTCTGCCTGTCTTCCGTTCAGCTATGTTTTCCTGTCTTGGCTGTGTTTATGTCTGATGGAGGGAGTTATGGCAGAGGCAGTTAGATGGGGAAGCAGAGTAACCAATAGCCTTCAGGCTTCAACGCAACGATGTCATCTTCATGCCTTTCTCACAGACAGGGTGGGAGGTAAATGGGGAGTGTTTGGGGGAGGGGTGGGGATACGGTCAGATCTGAGGGGAAAGACTGACATTACCTGATGGTGTGTGGACAGGCTGGACAACTACTGTACCTCCCACACACACACACACATGCCAAGAGGAACATGAGTTGCACCATTTACAGTGTATAACGCCATACACAGGCCATGTGTGTGTGTGTGCGAGGGGGTGACATAATGCAACAGGTCCTATCTAAGTTTATACAGAAGGTCAGCATTGCAGGAATGTTTCTGTAACGCGAGCGCCCAGTGTCAGGGAAAAATGAACATATTTACCTGCTTTGTTGATGATATCTGTATGAATATTGATAGATCTCTTTCTACTGCTAGGGGATTTCTTAATTACCAATGCTGTGCTTTTCATAAGGATGGTTCCCTCTAGCTCCCTGCAGCTGGTCTGGGTGTATCGTCAAAGACATGGTGTGACTTGAGTTTAGAGATTGTTTTATTAACAGAACAGACGTGTATTTTCTAACCTCATCTCCGCTTCTGTTCAACTTGGTTACACGGTCAAGAGAAGAGCCTCTGAGAGTGACCACAGTTTTTCAGTTCATCCTGTCTTACCACAGTTTTTCAGTTCATCCTGTCTTTTACTATCTTCCAAGGGCACAGCTGTGTGGAGATATCAGGTAAAACGGAACTAACGTTATTATTTGTTTGTGCGCTATGACCCGATACACATAGCCACAAGAAGAAAACAAGGTAGCGCCTGATCTGCCGGGGAGGGGTGGAACCAGCCATGACTAAGCATTTTTAGGTCCACTATATAAGACGTCAGCATTTCCTATTCGTTGGGCTCTCAACAAATCACCTATTGTGACCAGCTCTATTATTGCAATAATTAATCGATATCAAATAAAGATTGATTGTTTGAAGAAATTACAAAGTCTCTCTCACTTGATTAGAATTTCCACGACACCAGCTATCCCACCAATCCTAGAGGAGTATGAATGCTGACTCTCTACTACAGTCCATCAGCAGTCAGGTCAACTTCCATGTCATATCTCAGAGGTTTCACACTCTTTGAAATGATATCTACAATGTTTACTACAGCCATATATCATTACCACATTCTCAAAGCACATTAACAGCATCTTGTCTTGAACACGACCACGCCTTATGACAACAAAGTAAATACCTTTTCTGTAACACCTCTAAAAGGGCAGCCTAGCCAAGTTATTACCGTGCCAGTGCCAGACATTTCCTGCCCTGCTGCAATGATGATGCCTACTCTACGCCTCCTCTCTCTCACTCTAAGGACCATTAGGTTCTTGGTAAATAAGGGGCTCATTTACAATCTCAGAGTGCTACAACCCTCTATTATACACATAGAGCGAACCACAAAGCATGGGAGGGTTCATTATGTATTCATGAATACGGCCGTATGTCGGCACACACACAATTAAAGTCCTTGTGTAGATTAAATGGAACCTGACACAACGACAGAACATTCCTCAGAGGCCTGGAGCTGAGAGGGTTGTGAGAATATGTAATGGAAGTCTTGTGCAGGTATCTGGCTTTGTTTAATACAACATGTCAAAGTGTCAGGAGCCACAATGCACTGCATCCATAAATCTCGCTCTGTGGCAATACATCAGCATCTACTGGGAGCAAAGCAGAAAACAGTTCTAGGAAATACACAAAGCTCAAACTTATCTATTCTCCTCGAGTGAGTCGAGTCTCAAATAAACTTTTGCTGGCCAGTATTCATAGTGGTACATAGTGAGTCATAGCACATATGGTGGTAATGGACATTCACAGTCAAGTCGATCTCATCCTATAGTATGATATAGTAATATAGTTGTTAATTCCATCATTATGAGACACTTGACAACTCTTGAGTATGAATGAACACATTAGCTACTAGCTACATCCCAAAAGTTTACAGAGCGAGTGTGAGTTTTAAGTTATTGTCCGTCGGGACAATCAGATTATAATGAGTTGTGACTTTGGGATAACAAGGCGGCTTAGAGTCTTTGAAGTGACACATCTATCTAGTAAAGGCAATTTTTAAACCTTAGTTTGCCCTCAGAAGAACGTGAGTCAGGTGTGACAGGCTCTACTAAAGGTTGGCAGTGTTGCTCTGTTTGTCAGAGCATGAAAGGAGGAAGTATTTTTCTAAAAGCGTCATTAATTCTTCCAAAAAAATTAACCTTCATTGAGAGAGTAAAGAGTGGATTGAGTTAATCTTTCATTTTGTCCCCCCCACTCCCTGCCAAACAGGCACAGACAGAAAGACACAGATTATGTTGGTAGACACTAGACACTGATCTAATTTCTGTCCTTCTGCTGTCCTCATGGTGTCTGTCTGTGTGGAGATGGCTGTGTGTTTGTGTCTGTGTGAACGCGGCTGTGTATGTGTCAGTCTGTGTGTGTGTTTGTGTGTGTGTGACCAAGTCTCGGTCAAAAGTAAATGACAGGGTCTCTCTCTGTGTGGCAGTGTCTTAGGTTCAGCCCCAGAGGTAATTAGACAGATTAATACAGCACTTGTGGAGCAGCTCTGAGTGCTTCTGACAGCACCAGGGATATTACATGGTGGTTAGCTAGAGTCTAGACTACCTTTGTTGCTGCTGCCCTGACACACATGTGCAACTCCCAACTGAAGAAGGGATCGTTGAGTCGGAGAGTCGTTGATGCAGCCGCTCCTCTCTCTGTCTTTCTGCCTCTCTCTGCTGCTCGTATCAGCCAAACAGACCCAATATTAATGATGGTGTAAATAAAGCGTTAATCAAATGTTATGCTGCTGTCACAGTACTGTTGCTGTTTCAACTAGGTAACTAGCTACACACTCACTCGACCGGTGACCGCATCTCAAGCCATGCAGGTTTGGATACCGGGCGTGCACAATCTCCGTACAGGGCAGACTGGCACAACCCAGGCATGTGTGAGCTTTGATTTGATTTATTAGGATCCCCCATTAGCCGACGCCAATGGAGATAGCTAGTGTTACTGAGGTTCGACACAAAACGAAAAAGACAATACAGACAAAATACTTTACAATTTACATACATTTCAAAACATTAACATGTAGTGTGCGTGTGTGTGCATTTATCAGTAACACGTACATGTCAGTACATAAACACAACAAGTAGGTCACATGGGGGAGAGGCATTGTGCCGTGAGGTGTTGCTTTATTTTATTTTTTTAACCAGGTTTGCTGTTCACCTGCGCTATATGAGAAGGAAGGGAGTTCCATGCACTCGTGGCTCTGTATAACACTGTACGTTTCCTTGAAATAGTTCTGGACCTGGGGTGTGTGAAAAGACCCCTGGTGGCATGTCTGGTGGGGTAAGTGTGTGTGTCAGTGCTGTGTGTACAATTTGGAATTTTCCAACACATTGTTTCTTATAAAAACAAGAAGTAATGCAGTCAGGCTTTCCACAACTCTTAGCCAAGAAACATTTTTTCCAACAGTTCGCTAAGAGCTGGCAGCAAGCTCATAGGCCTGCTGTTAAAACCAGTAAAGGCTGCTTTACCACTTGGATAGCGGAATGACTTTGGCTTCCCTCAAGGCCTGAGGACAAACACTTTCCTCTAGGCTCAGATGAAAGATATGACAGATAGCAGTAACAGTATAGTCAGCTACTATCCTCAGTAGCTTTCCATCTAAGTCCATTCCAGGAGGTTTGTCATTTTTGATCAATAACAATATATTTTCCACAAAATTCTAACTTACAATGCTTTTCATTATCCGTTTTTTTATGCATGAATACGATGGCTCACTGTTCGTTGTTGGCATTTCCTGCTTAAGTTTGCGCACTTTGACAAATAAGTAATCATAAAAATAATTGGCAACATCAAATGGTTTTGTGATAAACCAACGGACGGGGTGGGGGTGGGAGTGGGGGGTGGTGAAATTGACGACGAACAGACCGCTTGCCAATTGGGTTCAGAACAACAACGACAACAACATGTATAATCACGCAAAAATATGTACCATTACCTGAAAGGGCACTTGGCGAGTGGGAGAGCAAAGGGGCATGTGCTCGGCACAGGTTGACTCCTATCTGTGCGATTGCCTGCCCCTAAGACACCATCGGAGACTGAGGTCACAGCCAGGGTCTGGAGCAGTGCTTTGCTCAAGGGTACATCGACAGGTTTTACATGGTCGGCCCTGGCATTCGAACTAGTGACCACTAGGCTTCCTGCTGCCCCCTGTTTTACGATGACATGGCATTGTCACAGCAAAGCAGCATGCAATAGCATGCGTGTCTGCATGTGCAGATAGAGTGCATTCGTAAAGTATTCAGACCACTTGACATTTTCCACATTTTGTTACGTTACAGCCTTATTCTAAAATGGAAAATATATATATAAAACATCTCATCAACCATAATGACAAAGCAATTTAAAAAAAAATTGAAATCTTTCAAATGTATTAAAAATAAAAAATTGAAAAATCATATTTACATAAATATTCAGACCCTTTACTCAGTACTTTACTGAAGCACCTTTGGCAGCGATTACAGCCTTGAGTGTTCTTGGGTATGACGCTACAAGCTTGGCACACCTGTATTTGGGGAGTTTCTCCCATTCTTATCTGCAGATCCTCTCAAGCTCTGTCAGGTAGGATGGGGAGCGTTGCTGCACAGCTATTTTCAGGTCTCTCCAGAGATGTTCGATCGGGTTCCAGTCCGGGCTCTGGCTGGGCCACTCAAGGACATTCAGAGACTTGTCCCGAAGCCACTCCTGTGTTGTCTTGGCTGTGTGCTTAGGGTTGTTGTCATGTTGGAAGGTTAACCTTCGCCCCAGTCTGAGGTCCTGAGCGCTCTAAAGCAGGTTTTCATCAAGGATCTCTCTGTACTTTGCTCCGTTCATCTTTCCCTCAATCCTGACTAGTCTCCCAGTCCCTGACGCTGAAGAACATCCCCACACATGATGCTGCCACCACTATGCTTCACCGTAGGGATGGTGGCAGGTTTCCTCCAGACGTAACACTTGGCATTCAGGCCAAAGAGTTCAATCTTGGTTTCATCAGACCAGAGAATCTGGTTTCTCATGGTCTGAAAATTATTTAGGTGCCTTTTGGCCTTTTGACTTTTACTGAGCAGTGGCTTCCGTCTGGTCACTCTACCATAAAGGCCTGATTGGTGGAGTGCTGCAGAGATGGTTGTCCTTGTGGAAGGTTTTCCCATCTCCACAGAGGAACTTTGGAACTCTGTCAGAGTGACCATCAGGTTCTTGGTCACCTCACTGACCAATGCCCTTCTCCCCCGATTGCTCAGTTTGGCCGGGCGGCCAGCTATAGGAAGAGTCTTAGTGGTTCCAAACTTCTTCCATTTAAGAATGATAGAGGCGACTGTGTTCTTGGGGACCTTCAATGCTGCAGAAATGTTTTGGTACCCTTCCCCAGATCTGTACCTCGACACAATCCTGTCTCGGAGCTCTACGGACAATTCCTTCGACCTCATGGCTTGGTTTTTGCTCTGACATGCACTGTCAACTGTGGGACCTTACATAGACAGGTGTTTGCCTTTCCAAATCATGTCCAATCAATTGAATTTACCACAGGTGGACTTCAATCAAGTTGTAGAAACATCTCCATTTCGAGTCTCATACCGAAGGGTCTGAATGCTTATATAAATAAGGTATTTCTGTTTTTTTTTAAAGAAATTAGCAACATTTTCTAAAAACCTGTTTTCGCTTTGTCATTATGGGGTATTTGTGTAGATTGATGAGGAAACATGTTTATTTAATCAATTTTAAAATAAGGGTGTAACATAACAAAATGTGGAAAAAGTCAAGGGGTCTGAATACTTTCCGAATGCACTGTAAATACTGTATTTAAATATTCACTGACATGGCTTTTCACAGCAAAGCACCAAGCTTGAGCAAGTGTCTGCATGTGCAGACATAATTTACTGTATAACAATATTAATCGGACTTCTGCTTTGGACTGTGTCAGGCAATGGTCTCAATGTGAATAGTCAGCCTTCCACTTTCCAAGATGCCCCATGACATAACATCTGTCAGAATTACTTATCACGTCTTCTGATAATTTTATATACTGAACAAAAATATAAACGCAACATGCAACAATTCCTAAGATTTTACTGAGTTACAGTTCATATAAGGAAATCAGTCAATTGAAATCAATTCATTAGGCCCTAATCTATGGATTTCACATGACTGGGCAGGGACGCAGCCATGGGTAGGCCTGGGGGGCCCACATACTTGGGAGCCAGGCACAGCCAATCAGAATAAGTTTTTCCCCACAAAAGGGCTTTACTACAGACATAAATACTACTCAGTTTCATCAGCTGTCTGGGTGGCTGGTCTCAGACAATTCCGCAGGTGATGAAGCCGGATGTGGAAGTTTTGGGCTGGTGTGGTAACACGTGGTCTGCGGTTGTGAGGCCGGTTGGACGTAGGGCTGTTATGGTGACTGTATTACTGGCACACAGTCGGTCACGAGTCATGACCGCAGTCAAATTCCACGTGACCGTTTAGTCATGGTAACTAGGCTTCTCCAAGCTCTGATGCTGCTGATGGTCATTAGTAGCCTACCAAACTTGCTAACTGCCTGGTACTCAGCACTCCATTGTCCCTCTAATCACTCTGACATCAATGCAAATGTCATCAAAAATCTTATCAAACACTTAATGAGAGCACATGAGCTCATGTTGCTCAACATTTCTATAGGCTATGCAATTGCGTGAGAAAACAGAGTTTTGATGGCCTCTTTTAAAAAGAGGAGGATCCCATCAGCTTTCTATAGGCTATGCCTACTATATTTATTTCTCAACCTTCCTAATATTAATTATATATTATCACTTGTGAATGATGCCCAGCTTGAAAAGAAACAGTGCATGCCTTTTTTTGGCGACTTTTTCAAATCATAGTCGCACACCTCCTGTAGTCTAGCCCATAGGCCTGTAGCCTATGTTTTGATAAGGTTTGTATGACAACTAAAGTGGCCGAATAACTTCTTAAAATTAAGCACATTAATCTGCTTTACAACCGGTGTAGAGTCTAAATGGCATACATAGGCAGCGCGTGAGTTTCAAGTTTGGGGAAGATAACTTTCAGAATAAAAATGCACCTTTATAATAAAGCATTACATGCATAATCACATTTGCGGTCACTTTTGAGAATGGTGTTTTCCTGCTAATTGATTGCATTTATGAACATTAGCATTGCTGCACTTAATGCTTTTAAAAAGGTTTTTGATGCTAGTGGTTGTATTAATTTAGGATCTATCGCATACCACAACTGTCCCAGACTATGTTTGGAATATTTCTTTCTCGCACAGAAGGACAAGTTGACCAATAGAATAGGTTAACTTTTGTACTATGGGGGATAGTTGATTGACATAGGCTAGTGCTTTTGCTGTTCGTTAGGCCTACTCATCTTGTTGGCTGACGAAAAGTAAATGTGGACAGTTCTTCCAACATCTTCAATACATGCCTCAGAATTCGATAAGGACTTGCGCAGTTGCGTTCCAGATGTGTCTGTCTTCACTTGTAGCCTGTGAGAAGACCCAAGATGCTGTGAGAAGGACCCGATCACGTGACTGGCATTGGCTAATAAGAATTGATATATTTGAGAGAGCCATGTGAGTGAGAGGTGCTTCAGAGCACGCAGCCGGGAGAAGGGAATTATAATGATCATACACAAAAATGTATGCACGCATGACTGTAAGTCGCTTTGGATAAAAGCGTCTGCTAAATGGCATATTATTATTATTATTATTATTATTATTATATTCAGCCCAAGGGCACAACGGCCACTGGCCGCAAAAGGCTTGGATTTTTTTAGGGGGCATTACGACTACACAAAGGGGATGCAGCCGGGAAATTCGAGGCATTATCATTCTTATCAAATTGTGAATGAGAGACTGATGAAGTGTGTGCAACCTGCGCAAAAAACTAAGCATTGCTCATGCCTTTCATGCAACTTTTTTCATATAATCATTAGTTGCATCATGCAGCCTTAGAATGTTTTAAAAATCAAAACATATAGCCCAACTTTTGTATCACAACTAAAGTTGCATAAATAACTCAATTAAGCATATAGGAGGACCTGTTTCTTTGTTAACAGCTCAACACAGAATAGCTGCATGTGCGCACTCCCTCAAATCGTTTGGAGAAAACATTTTCATATTTTATTCAGCTATGTTCAATTGTATTCTTCACACTACAAGTGCTCAGCATATGTGGGAACTCCTTCAAGACTATTGGAAAAGCATTCCAGGTTAAGCTGGTTGAGAGAATGCCAAGAGTGTGCAAAGCTGTCATCAAGGCAAAGGGTGGCTACCTTGAAGTATCTAAAATATAAAATATACACTTTTTTGGTTAGTACATGATTCCATATGTGTTCTTTCATAGTTTTGATTTCTTCACTATTATTCTACAATGTAGAAAATAGTAAAAATAAAGAAAAACCCTTGAATGAGTAGGTGTGTAAAGAGATAAAGAGATACAAAAGAATGATACAAAAAAATAATAAAAGAAAAAAATAAATAAAAAAATAAATACAAAATAAATTGTAAAGTGGTTGTCCCACTTGCTATCATAAGGTGAATGCACCAATTTGTAAGTCACTCTGGATAAGAGCGTCTGCTAAATGACGTAAATGTAAATGTAAATGTGTGTCCACTGATACTGTATAAAATAATATAAAATAATGCCACAGAATGCTAAGCAAATCTTGTCTGCTAAATTAACTAGTGTAGCCCACAGCCATATGGCATAGCCAGATCAGGGCCTAACATAAGGACATAAGAATATGCTATTCTGTTCTTCTAAAATAGACTCCATTTTCTCCATATCATGTTTCTTTAGACCTGTCTAAAATAAATCATGGATTTATTGTGATGGTGTAGGCTATATTAAATGGATGTATTATACTTTTTAAAATGTAAATGTTCCAAAGGTCTGCATCAGTGGCATGTAGGTGGAAGCCAGGAAATGCTAAATGTGTTTATGTTAATGAATGGTCAATTACCGTGAGACTGGCAGTTATTTGCTTGACAATCACCGGCTGACAAAATGTCATGACCGCCACAGCCCTAGTCCTGCCAAATTCTCTGAAACTACGGTGCAGGTGGCTTATGGTAGAGAAATGAACATTAACAGCTCTGGTGGACATTTCTGCAGTCAGCATGCCAATTGCACGCTCCCTCAAAACTTGAGACATTTGTGGCAGTGTGTTTTGTGACAAAACTGCATATTTTAGAGTGGCCTTTTATTGTCCCCAGCACAAGGTGCACCTGTGTAATGATCATGCTGTTTAATCAGCTTCTTGATATACCACACTTCTCAGGTGGATAGATTATCTTGGCAAAGGAGAAATGCTGACTAACAAGGATGTAAAGAAATTAGTGCACAAAATTATAGAGAAATAAGCTTTTTGAGTGCATGGAACATTTCTGGGATCTTTTATTTCAGCTCATGAAACATGGGACCAACACTTTACATGTTATGATTATATTTTTGTTCAGTATAATTATAATATAGCTATGCCACTTAGCAGCCGCTTTTATCCTTTTATCGAGATTTACAGTGATGTTAGTGTGTACATTGTTTGTATGTGTATGTGATCCCTGTGTTAATTTAACCCACAACCTTGGCATTGGTAGTGCCACACTCTTACCAACTGAGCCACAAGTCTTATAGCAGTCAAATTAGGCTTTACGGTAGTCAAATGTAGGGTTTATGATAGTCATAAGTAGGGTTGAAGGCAGAAGGCAGGGGAACAGGTGTTCATTAACAACTTATGTCTTATGACAGTCTTATGACAGCTAATGACAGTCTAATGTAGGCTTGAACAGGTTCTCATTAACAACATCACCATCAGAGCTACTGATCCTCATGCTCAGGCATCCACATTAAAGTGAGCTGACTCCCTGGTGTCTCCAGAAGCGCTTAGTCACAGTTTAGTCATGTAAATCTGTCCTGGCTTAGGGGATATAGAGTACAGTTTAGTGACATGACAGATACTCTCTGAGGAGCGATTGGTAAACACGCTAGACCACTAATGCGATGAGTCAGCGGAGTGTGATATGACCTACTGCTCTGACATGGCCATCAACAATGGCAAGAGGAGGAATCACGCCTGAGCAATCACACACACACACACACACACACACACACACACACACACACACAAATAGAAACACGCACAGAGACACACACTCTGGCACATGCACGCACGCACACACACACTCCGCGTTCACACTAGTGATGGGAAGTTCAGATCTTTTTACTGACTCAGATCTTTTCGACTCGTTCAGTCAAAATAACAAATATTTTGACTCATTTCGTTCATTTGAGTCAGTAATGCTCAGACGCAGGACCCCCTACCGGCGAACCATGAACTTAACGTAGCAGGCGTAAAAGAACGCCTGAGGAGGGGTTCCCCACATCCGTTTTTTAGGGGAAACGGAAGCTAGGTGATTCTACAAGCCTCTTATTCACATGTCGTTCACCATAGGCGTCTTATTGGAGCTGTCATTTGTGACTGAGACTTGTGAAAGTGTGCTTTAAACAATGTACATTTTGTTGATTGCTAGGCATACAAATGATTATTTCTTGATACATTTGAAACGAGGACTAGTGGTGGGCGCAACCGGACTAAATTGTGAACGACTCTTGGTGGAATGCATTTGACTCTTGCCGTCCCTAGGAGGGGTGCATCACGTATTGCCAGGCTTTTCTTCGCTATACACAACTTGAGTGGGTTGAGTCACTGATGTTATCTGGTGTTTTTCTCCTGTCTTATCTGGTGTCCTGTGTGATCTTAAGTATGCTCCCTCTAATTTCCACATCTCTCTCTCTCCCTTCCCGGAGGACCTGAGCCCTAGGACCATGCCTCAGGACTACCTGGCCTGACGACTCCTGGCTGTCCCCGTCCCCCTGCTGATCCAGTTGCTGCCTGCGGCTATGGAACCCTGACCTGTTCACTGGACGTACTACCCAATCCCAGACCCCCCCCCACCCCCCCCACCCCCCCACCCCCCACCCCCTCACTCTCTCTCTCTCTCGCACTCTTTTTCTCAAGTTCTGTCTCTCAACCTCTCTCTCTTGACCTCTGAATGCTTGGCTATCATAAGCCAACTGACATTTACTCCTGAGGTGCTGACCTGTTGCACCCTCTATAACCACTGTGATTATTATTTGACCCCTGATCTAGCCTTAATGGCCATGTACTCTTATAATCTCCACCGGCACAGCCAGAAGAGGATTGGCCACCCCTCAGAGCCTGGTTCCTCGTTAGGTTTCTTCCTAGATTCCTGCCTTTTTAGGGAGTTTTTCCTAGCCATCGTGCTTCTACATCTGCATTGCTTGCTCTTTGGGGTTTTAGGCAGCATTTCTGTATAAGCACTTTGTGACATCTGCTGATGTAAAAAGGGCTTTACAAATCATTTTGATTGATTGATTGACTGCCGTGAGGGTGATAAGCACAATATTGTTCGAACTGCAGACCCCCAAACGATTCATTCTCGAGTTCGAGACTGTTGAGCAGAGGCTGTGTATGTTTTGGTTCTATAAGGCTGTGTCCATCATAACATTCAATAATCAATTAATTGAATTAATTCTTGCACCATGCGATCAATTATTAGTTCTAAACATGTATTTTTATTTTCTATGCTGCCTGCAGCATGATCTATTTTCCTGCATGCATATTTGACAGACAGTTGTTGGTCAGAGCACGTCTCTGGAGCCGCTGAGCGTGTATCAATCCTGCTGTAGGACTCATTGTCAAATGAACAACTAAAATGAATAACTCACTCAGAAAACCAATCATGACTCGAAGTCAGTAAAAATAGTCATTCAAAAAGAACAAATCATTTGCAAACGCACATCACTAGCTCGCACATACACAGACACAGATCGCACACACCCTCCCTAGCCGCCCCGTCCTCTGATGCCCTGCCAAGTCTGCTATAACAGGGCCCAGGGTGAGAGACTGGCCCAGTGTGGGTGATTACCCCCCCTACACAGTCTGATTGCCCTGCTGTAATGACAGAGACATCACTCTACAGTCACCTGCTGAGAGGAAATGTGTGTGGTGAAATGTGTGTGGTGGGTTATGTAAGATACAAAAAGTGTGTGCGTGCATGTGTCTCTGTGTATTTGTGAGGGTGTGTCTGTATACTGCACTGCCATCATGGCAATGACTTATCCAAACCTGCATGTATTTCCTGCTGCTTGGAGGGGCCACGTTGCTGGCAGCAATAACCATACCTGGGTTCAAATACTATTTGAAATATTTCACATCATTTTAGTGTTTGTTATAATCTGTCTATAGTGTCATATGGGCTGGGTTTGCACTTTTGTGACTTTTCTATTGGTTCCATTAAGCCACAGGCAAGCTCAATCAAGCTAAGATAAAGTATGTGAAATTATTTCGAATAGTATTTGAACCCAGGTCTGCACAGTACTGTCAGTTCTAACCAGGGCCAGATAAAAGGAGAAGGAGACAGGCGCCTCATGTTGCCTCATGCTTTCCGGTCAGGCACATCGCCGGCCACCTCAGACACCACAAGCGGTTGAAGGCCCCCAAATCCCCTCCAGAGGGTTTGCAGCTCAGATGACACCCTATTCCCTATATAGTGCACTAAATAGTGAATAGGTGCCATTTGGGATGTAACCAGGATGATGACAACTCTGACTCTGAGGACAGATGGAAGGAACACCAGTAACACTGTCTGTCCGCCATCATCAACAACAGAGATCCAGATCAGCCACAGCGTGAAACAGTGAAACGCATTAATCTTTTTCAGTAAGGCGAACAAAACAAAACCAGCGCTATCGAGTAAATAGAGTGAAACGGATGGGTGTGCCCTATCTGGAAGATAACATATCCTCCCCAAAAATCCATGGCCCCCTACACACTCACTCCAAAAAACCTTTCCCAACAACGTTGATGTCTTTTTTTCCAAGCGCCATTGCCAACAAAACACTTCATCTGAAGCACTTCAGAGGCCCAAGTATCCCCTTATCTGATCTAGCTTAGTAAAGAGATTCGCCTCTTTACTAAACTATTAAATAAACACAGCTACACAAGCTCCTAAGTCCCATAACAGTCAGCATCCACCCCGTGCTACGTCCCAAATCCCACATTTTTATCAACACAGCCCCTCTCTAGGATTAGGGAATGATCCTAGTCAAATACCTGGAACTGAGACACACCTCAGTGTGTCTACATACTGTTCTAGATCCATCCACACCACACGATAAGGGCTGCCTATGACTGCCTGTTGTTCAAGCCCTCACAGTAACCATAGCATGAACCTTCACCTTCATAGTTATTATGATAGTAATCACTGCTGATTATTGACTCTGTGTGTAGTGGTACTGACACACTGGCAACACATATCAGACAGAATGATTCTATAATATGTCATATATGACAGGAGATCTCACAAGTCTAAGCCTGTGTGTGTTTGAGGTCAGCAGGGTAGACAGGTAGAGGGGTGTTGGTGGGATGGTCGGCCCTGGCGTGCGTGAGAACAGACTGAGTTGTGGAAGTTATACCCTACTATGACACCCAGGCAGTGACTGCACATTTAACCTTTGCTACCCCCTGCCCTACAGACCAGCCCCCTACAGCTCATCCTAGTGTTCCCGTTTCGGTGCATGTGTGTGTGTGTGTGTGCGCATGTGCGACGTGCGCGTGTGTTCATGTAGCCTATGTGTCAGGCAGGCCCTCTACTACCCTACTGTCCCCCTACAACCTGGCCCACTGCCCCTGTGCACCTCTCCCGGGACACATTCTGGTACCCGGCCAAGACACACTCAGTCATCCTACGACCTGCAGAGAATCCAGCAGACACAGTAAACATACACACACATGAAAATGCACACGGAAGTCCATGCATGCAATCTGACCAGCACCCAGACACACAATAATACATACAACAACTGAAAAATATCTACCCTGTTGCTAAAGTATTCAACAACAACATAACAAGGAGCCAGAACAACATAGCATCATCGGACCAGCAATGGTCGCAGTTGTAAATGAGAACTTGTTCTCAACTGGCTTACCTGGTTAAATAAAGGTTAAATAAAAAAAAATATAAAAAAATGTCTGAGCACCTTCAAATTGGAATCAATGAAGTCTGTCAGCACAGTGCTAAGACGTACTGACAACTACTGTTGTCTCCACAGCTTTCCATGAGGGTTCACAAGATGGACAGAAAAGCGAGCTACAATCTATGTATTCCTAAATCTTACAGTGTATTCCAGAATCTTACCGTTCAATGGAAGGCAACATACTAGGCCCATTTATTCCAGGAATGAAACTATCAAATAAATCTGGTAGTAAAAGCAGTGTGGATTTAAAATAACAGAACTACTGTATACTGCTGCTTCAAAATGCTGCTTTTCCCATTATAATAAATTACTCTGATAAATTGGCCAACACAGTGACTAGGCATGTGAATGCAAGCTCAAAATAAAATGTTATTACTGGTATATGTGTCAGCCTTTTTGGAAATGTACAGCTGTAGGCTGTGTCACAGCAAATGTGACAGAGAGAGAGTACTGCAGTATCGTTTAGCTTAAAGTTAGACCAGGGGTCTCCAACAGGTAGATCGTGAGCTACCAGTAGCTAGCAGCCCACCTATGAGTGGCTCGCCAAGCAATTATGAAAGTACAGAATTTCCCCAAATAAAATCTCTGTTAAATGTTAACTGCAAAGTAGGCTAACCTGACAGAAAGATATCCTGATTATTTGTATCAATTGGGTGGCCATTGTTAAGCAAACTCTACTATGACATGTGCTACCATGGTAGGCCTAACAGAAACGTTGCTAGACCGACACATTCCTCTCTAAATGCACCTCAACATTGGTCTTCTGATGTGATTTAAGCATTAACATGGACTCAGAACATCAATTTTCATTGTTTCTCTATGAATAATTGTAATATTGAGATTATTAAAACATCTTTAAGAATTTTAAAAAACTGAATAAAAAAAAACTGAAAACTGGAAAATACAAATATTATTTTATGGGGCCCCTTAGAGTTGTTTATTAACCATTATTCTATAGGGTACATTGAAAACAGATCTCTTGTACACCAAGGACCAGGGGAAGAGTTGCAGGGTAGAGGAGAAGAGAAGAATTTGCCTATTTGAAAGCTTTAAAAAAAGTAGCTCGTGACATGTTTAAAGTAGCTAGAAAAGGTTGCAGTCCCCTGGGTTAGACTATAAATCCCCTAACACTACAAAGCTTTTCAATCCCCACAGCGATACAGACAGGTCATAATAAATCACAAACGAGACAAGGACACGACAAAGAGAAAGAGTGATGATGATGAAGCACTTAAGGAAGGCGGCAGCTCAGCTCATTGAGCCAATTCACTTCGTGTTCTGTTCCTGCCAAGAGACCTTTGATACAATGTTGGCTTAGTTTAGCGAGGTGCCTTGAATCTCGAATGCCAGGCGGGCAGGGGTTTGCATTGGCTGGGTCTGGTCCTGGGTGGCACAGTACTGTGGACACTGTGTGTTTTAACCAGGGGCACAACTTTCACTGTCCCCCCCACATTCTGAAATTGCATTTTTGTCCCCCCCAGTTTTATCATTGGAATGTGATACAAAACGAGGCTCGGTGTGCTTTAGGACCATGCGGACGCCTCCGAGCGGTCGGGTAGGCTGTTTGGAGTGTTAATCTGACTGGATAATTTTACTTCTAAAAACAAAGTTGGGCCCCTGGTCTTAACACATAGTGCTGGAACTACGGTTGCAAAGGGAGGGTATATTACTGGAAACTTTCTAAGTTTACAAGTAAACTACAAGAATTTGGGTATCTTTCAAGGATTTTATGTAATCTTTCACAAGACATCTAGTGGCCGTTTTGGGTACTTCAGATTATCGTAGGTGTCTGTAATAATCTCTGGCCACTAGTAAAATATATGAAATAATTTAATAAGATGGTTTTAAAATAAAAAATTGAATGACAAAGCTGTAAAATATTATCCTAAATATAAACCATCAATTTAGTGAATACCATTGGTGTGTAATATGAGGGTTTCATCATGAAATATCCTTTATATATATATCCTTTTTTATATGTCAATATGTATTTGTTGTCAATGTTTTGACATCAAATTGGTGGCAGCTCTGAAAAAAGTCAATAGTTGGAAGAGTTGCAGAGTTAATTGAAAATAATGCGATTGTTGATAAGATGCTTTTTTCCCAATTAATTTTCTCTTGAAACATATTGTCACGTCTCCTCCCGTTGCTCCCCTCCGGCGCTCTGATTTGTCGGTCTACTGAGGCACCGGTCTGAGCACACCACCTCGGCAACACCGGAATGGAAACCCAACGCACCCTAATCACCTCCAGCGCACCTGCACCTCATCATCTCATCACCACCACTATTTAGCCCTGGACTGTTCTGGATGATGTTGTGTGTGATTGTTTAGCTTCGTGTCGTTTACTCTATCTTTGTTATTCCTCTTTGTCGTTGTTTAGTAAACCTTGACCTTGTTAATTCCTGCGTCTAAGTCCTGCCTCTTCGTATACTCAGTACTCGTCACAGAATCACACACCAAACAAAAATGGATACAGAAGGAGTTTCCCAGTGCCTCGACCAGCACCAGCAGCAGCTTGCCCAGTTGAACGCCGCCATGCAGGAAGTGCTCCAAACTCTGCATAATCTGCCCAGCGCTCCGGTTCCACCTCAGGGAGCGGCGAGTGCCCCCAATCCACCTGGTCCTGTGCTATCACCCACTCCTGCGGGAACCCTCGCCCTACCGGAGCGATATGACTGTAGCGGCTTCCTGCTACAGGTTTCACTTTATCTGGTGCGTCAGCCTGGGGCATATCAATCTGACCAAGCCAGGATAGCGCTGGTGATTTAGCTTCTTAAAGGAAAGGAGCTGGATTGGGCCATGGCAGTCTGGGAAGGAGAAGAGGCAGTGGCACTTCCCTACCCCACCTTGCTCGCTAGGTTCAGGGCGGTGTTTGATCATCCCACAGAGGGAAAGAACGGGGGTGAGCGTCTCCTCCATCTACAACAGAGAGGGGGGCCCGCGTCCGAGTATGCTCTGAGCTTCCGCACGGTGGCGGCATCTTCCGGCTGGAATGAGCGTGCTCTGCGCACAGCCTTCAGGAGAGGCTTAGGGGAGGACATCGTCTCGGACCATGGCCCCCAGTTCACCTCCCGAGTGTGGAAGGCTTTCCTGGAGAAGATCGGGGCCACGGCCAGCCTCACTTCCGGGTATAGGCCTCAGTCACATGAACCAGGAGCTGGGGAGGTTTCTTCGTTGCCACTGTCAGGACAGGCAGGGTGAGTGGGCGAGGTTTCTTCCCTGGGCAGAATATGCCCAGAACTCCCTCGGTCACTCCTACACAGGGCTCACTCCCTTCCAGTGCGTCCTGGGGTACCAGCCGGCCCTGGCCCCTTGGACACCAAGCCAGACCGATGCGCCCGCTGTCGACGAGTGGTTCCACAGGGCTGGACAGGTCTGGGACCCTGCCCATGTCCATCTCCAGAGGGCCATTTGTCGGCAGAAGGACCAAACCGACCGCCACCACAGTGAGGCCCCTGTATTCCAGCCTGGGGATCGTGTCTGGCTGTCCACAAAAAACCTCCCTCTCTGCCTGCTCTGCAAGAAACTGAGTCCCAGGTTTGTGGGGACGTTTAAGGTCCTCTGGCGGATAAATGAGGTATAATACCAGCTGCTCCTTCCCCCTCACTACCGTGTCTCACACATTTTTCATGTGTCTCTCCTCAGGCCGGTGGTTCCTGGTCCTCTGGTGGATGCCGTCCCCCGGGGTACGCCTCCTCCGCCCCTGGACATTGACGGGAGTCCGGCATATGCCGTGAGGGACCTGCTGGACTCCAGGTTCCGTGGGGGACAGCTCCATTACCTGGTGGACTGGGAGGGGTATGGTCCTGAGGAGAGGAGCTGGGTCCTCTCAGGCCCCTATCCAAAAATATGACTGATGGTGATATGACCCAATGTGTATGCATGTAACTTTGTGAGGTGTGTCTGTGTGTGTGTGTTTAAGTGTGTATGAGAGCACATACTATGGTGTGCATGAACACATGTACATGCTAATGCAATGTTCAAATTCCTAGCAGGGTTACTGTGATACTGACTGGCATGGTTGGGCACAGCACCTCACAGCACAGTACTGGACACTTAATTATAGGCCCATTCAGACCTAGTCTATTTATAGCTCTGATCTGTGTTGAAGCAGATGTTGGATTGGATGTGCTGGGCTCCACAGTTGGGTTAACCTCAGGGGTCTAATTCACGCTGGCTTAATGTTGGCATGTAAACACCAAACTCAGCCCTGTGAGTAATGGGGGTGAAGGGGTGAAGAGTTTATGATATGTTCTCTGTCTCAGAGAGGATGTGCTGTTTAGTGCTGACCCAACTGAAATTGACATGCAAAAGTACAGCGCTTCTTACAAGGAATTTGAAAGTATATTCAGAAGTGAGTACTATAAGCACATTCATGTATTTTAATTGATTCTGTGTGGAAGGTCCCGTGTAGCTCAGTTGGTAGAGCATGGCGTTTGCAACGCCAGGGTTGT
Source organism: Coregonus clupeaformis (assembly GCF_020615455.1). Taxonomy (NCBI): domain Eukaryota; kingdom Metazoa; phylum Chordata; class Actinopteri; order Salmoniformes; family Salmonidae; genus Coregonus; species Coregonus clupeaformis. Next base: position 474,956 of record NW_025533582.1, read on the forward strand.
TGGTTTGATTCCCACAGGGGGGCCAGTATGAAAATGTATGTACTCACTAACTGTAAGTCGCTCTGGATAAGAGCGTCTGCTAAATGACTAAAATGTAAAAAACATATATGTTAGTGAAAGAGTAATGATTTAGCACTGACAGAGAGAGAACACGTCATTCTTAGCTGGTAGAAATGTGTCGTAATTAGCATACATTGTCACTAATAAAGCATTGATGACTGACAACAACAATTATGTCACAATAAACACAGATTCATTACATTGATTTAGTTTAGATTATTAGCATTGCATACGGTATAGGCATCTCTGCCTGAGTAATGGTTGATAAGTACTGCACACAAACACTATACATTCTCTTCCATCATCTCTTCCATCATCTTTTAATTGGTTAGAACGCGCTGCAGGCATACAAACTCACAGCTAACGATTGAAGACAGCTTTACTCTAGACTTTTTCCTTCTCAGGCAGGGGTTAGTAAGGTGCAGGGAGGTAGGGCAGTAGTGGGCCAGGATGGAGGGGAGCGGGTTAGCAGCCCCTGCCTGGGTGTCACAGCATGTCATATCATTCAAAAAGCACACCATAAATATTAATGTCGTTGCATTGTCTAATGTAATGTCCTCCCAAGAGGAAAACAAAACTGCATTAATATTCACGCATGAGAAATGGCCAGGTCATCAGTTGTCAGTTAAGGTTAGGCCTAGCCTACATTTAGTAGGAGAGAAGTTGTGAGCACAGACAGAAACCACAGAAGGATGATGCCCCCATGTTCTAAATCAGATGTTCTGATAAAAAAAACCTTGATACAGCTTAAACTAGTCAAACCCACAATTACAAGTGTCCTTTGGTATGACTAGTTTATTCAGGTCATGAAATATAGCCAAGTGAAGTGTCTTGTAGACAATAGAGACACGTGAAGTGTCTACTGTCATGTCTACTGTCTAGGTGAACTATTTCCCCCTGCTCCATCTGTTCCTCCAGGTGACTTGCTGCTGTTTCTCTGTACAAACAGAGGATTCCTTCCTCTTCCTTTCTGGGTTCCTCTCTGGTCTCTTTGTCTGTCTGTCAGCCTGTCTGTCTGTCACACACACACACACACACACTTGCACACGCACACTTACACACACACACACACACACACACACACACACACATAGGGCCAGGACGATACCAGTATCGCAATACTCATTAGTATCTTGGCAAGGAAACAAGACACAAAGCAGATTTAGCTTCATTAGGAAAACAGCCCTAATGTTGGAAACAAACACCATTATGTTGTCATCCAGAGTCACATTTATTTCCCAAGCTATAGCACACCATATTTTACATACAGCAGGTTTTTAAAGGACCAAAGAGTTTTGTCTGCTTCGTGTTTTCATTTTTGCCATGGAAAAAAGATTGCGATTCTGGTATCATCACAGCCCTACACACAGACAGACACACACTCTCACTCTCTCTCTCTGGCCCTCTGTGATTTGATGCAGCTCTGCCAACCTGGCCCTCTTCCAGCCCCGCTGGACTTCCTGTGTCTCTCCTCAGTCCGACATGCCAGACCAGACGTTCACATACCCCCGGTGACAGTTGACCCGGTCACTCTGTGACTGAGAGGGGCTCCTGTTCGAAAGTGTCCCGCAGCTGTCTACCAACCCAGGGGGAAGAGTAGGGGCTGGGGGGTGAGAGAGGGGAAGAGTGGGTTCAAGGTCAAGGGTGGTGGTGGAGAGAAGAGATTGGTCTGTTCACATAGCACTCTTTACACAAACCAGATAGACACACGGCGGACAGAAGCATGCAACACGTGCACCACCACCACCACCGCCATCACACACACACAGACAGAGGGCCCTGTGTTGTCTGTCGTTCTTCAAAAAGACAGTGTGAAGGGTGAAGGGGGAGATAGGGAGGTAGAGCAAGAGGGTGGGGAGAGAGAAGACATAGAGATGATAGACATGAGATAGCAAGACAATGTGGCAGAGAAAGACAGTAATAGAGAAGGATAAAACAGACAGACCTTCTCCAATCTCAACCAGTGTAGACGATTAGGAATGTGTCAGTCGGTTGGGGAAGCCAAGACAACTTGACCCTGCCTGTCCCATTTATATTGTAGCTGCTGGGGATCAAGCTGCTCCCCCCCTTCACACACGGATGTCATGGCCTCCAAAAGGAAACCAGGTCGATTCCATACAGGAAGTCTTATAAAACTGTAGAGCGGCGGGGAATCCGCATCTGCAGCCTGTCTAGTCAAAACAGGGACTCTGTGCCGTCTGGAACTGGGGCTGGAGTTGGAGCTGGGGCTGACTCGGGGTGAGTGCTATGAGGGATGGCCAGGAATAGTGCAGGACAGGGTGGGATACATAAACTATAAAGAGCTCCTGAGCCTAAATATTAGGTCTGTAGGACCATGTCTAAATATTGTGTCTGTGGAGAAAAAGCAGACTTCCTCTACCCATCCTGTTCCTGAAGTACAACGTAAGTCTTATTATGACTGTGCTATGATTGAGGATGTTGTGGTCTTTTTAGTTGAATACTAAACTGGACTTTACCTGCTATTAAAAGGTCACTGTCTGGTTCTGGCCACAGGTGTGTCCATCTATGAACTATGAGATGGAGATCTGAAAGGTACTCCTTGCTCTAATGGTACTTTAGGTGTATATGAAAATAACTGGTACAGAACTTGCACAAAGCTATATAAAAAATCCCCCATCATCAAGTTTGTCACCATCATCAAGTTTGCTGACGACACGATAGTGGTAGGCCTGATCACCGGCGACGATGAGTCAGCCTACAGAGAGGAGGTCAGTGACCTGGCAGTGTGGTGCCAGAGCAACAACCTCTCCCTCAACGTAAGTAAGACCAAGGAGCTGATCGTGGACTACAGGAAACGGGGGGCGAGCAGGCCCCCATCCACATCGACGGGGCTGCAGTGGAGCAGGTCGAAAGCTTCAAGTTCCTCGGTGTCCAAATCGCTAAAGACTTAAAATGGTCCAAAGGCACGACAGACCCTCTTCCCCCTCAGGAGGTTGAAAAAGGTTTGGCATGGGCCCTCAAATCCTCAAAAAGTTCTACAGCTGTACCATTGAGATCATCTTGACTGGCTGCATCACTGCCTGGTATGGTAATAGCACCGCCCTCGATTGCATGCTGCTACAGAGGTTGGTGCGGACAGCCCAGTACATCACTGGAGCCGAGCTCCCTGCCATCCAGGACATCTATATCAGGCAGTGTGGAAGGAAGGCCAGTAAAATCGTTAAAGACTCCAACTACCCAAGCCATACTTCTATTCTCTCTGCTTCTGCACGGCAAGCGGTGCTGGTGTATCAATTCTGATACCAACAAGTTCTTGAACAGCTTCTATCCCCAAGCAATAAGACTGATTAATAGCTAAAAAAAATTGCTACACGGACTATCTGTCACGTACGTTAAGGAACGGGACGGACCAAGGTGCAGCGTGAACGGTGAACATGTTTATTAACTAATAAACACACGAAACAGTAACCAAAACAACAAACTTAACCGTGACGGTCCAAAGGCTAACACACAAGCCTAAACATTAACATAACAAAATCCCACAACGCAGGCAGGAAAACTGGCTGCCTAAGTATGATCCCCAATCAGAGACAACGAGCGACAGCTGCCTCTGATTGGGAACCACACCCGGCCAAACATAGAAATACAAACCTAGAATATATTCACACACTGACCAAACTAGCTAGAGTTCTATAGGCCAGGGCGTGACACTATCTGAGTTAACCTTCTATCTTTATTGACCTTTTATTTTTATTTTTGCACTGTCACTATGCACACTCACAGGGCCCTACACACTCACTCCATCATCTGCTCACTCACACATAATATGCACATACTGTACATTTATACGGACTCTACACACCCACTCACCTACAAGCTGCTGCTACTCTGTTTATCTTATATCCTGTTGCCTAGTCACCTTACCCCTATACATATCTACCTCCATCACTACCTCCACCCTGCACATTGTAAATATGGTATTGGAACTGACCCTGTAAATAGTATGCTTACTTACTTATTGTGTTTTCATTTTTCTTTTTATTTCTCATGTGTTTTTTCTAGTATTACATTGTTATTGATTATTGCATTGTTGGGTTTTGAGTTTGCAAGAAAGGCAGTTCACTGTACTTGTGCATGTGACATTAAAACTTGAAACTAATCACAGGTTGAAAACCCATCATAACAACTACCCCATGAATCTTAGCAAGTAGATGGAGTCATGATGACACATGATTAGCTGTATTAAGTGAAGAACTGTATTACGGAAAGGTAAACACATATGGATGGAGCAACTTCACCAGTCAAGCAGCTAGGAGAGGTCAGCCATCACATAATCAGACCAGCGAGCATCTCTGCAGTGTGTTTACAGGCTTTTAAATCAACTCTGATTGCTCCAGTGACTCAGTGAGAATAATGGCAGATAAAGATTGAAGAGGTGGGGGTTAGGCTAGGTGAGGCGGGTGGACTCCTCTGTCTCCTATAATGTGATTAGCCATGGCCTCACTGTCAGAGCAACAGCAACAGAATCATCAGAGCACAGTATTCTGGCTGGGGCAGAGGTGGTGATTGATGACTAGGGCTCATCAGACCGCATCAGGGGAGCAGATAAACACTTTAAGAAGCCTGACGGAAGGGAGGACTATTTACCTGATGCTACAGCTATAATTGAAGGGAGGGAGAGGCAGAAAGAGAGCGAGAGAGAGAGAGAGAGAGAGAGAGAGAGAGAGAGAGAGAGAAGGAGAGAGAGATGAGAGAGAGAGAGAGAGAGAGAGAGAGAGAGAGAGAGAGAGAGAGAGAGAGAGAGAGAGAGAGAGAGAGGGAGTGGTGGACAGAGATAACAGAAGCAAGAGAGAGACAATGTGGGAGAAGATTAAGCAGTATATTCAGGTAACTGCCAAAATAATGGAAACAAAAAAGAGGGATACAAAGTATATCGAAAGCAGGTGCTTTAATTAAGCAATTAACGTCCCATCATGCTTAGGGTCATGTATAAAAATACTGGGCAATGCCCCCATCCACAATGCCCCCATCCACAGGGCACGAGTGGTCACTGAATGGTTTGATGAGCATGAAAACGATGTAAACCATATGCCATTGTCATCTCAGTCACCAGATTTCAGCCCAATTGAACACTTATGGGATATTCTAGAGCGGTGCCTGAGACGTGTTCCACCACCATCAACAAAACACCAAATTATGGAATTTCCTGAAGAAGAATGGTGTCATATCCCTCCAATAGAGTTCCAGACACTTGTAGAATCTATGTCAAGGTGCATTGAAGCTGTTCTGGCTCATGGTGGCCCAACGCCATATTAAGACACTTTATGTTGGTGTTTCCTTTATTTTGGCAGTTACCTGTAGGTACAATAACACTAAACCCAAACAACTCTGCTCAGCCGAAACTGTCCCAAGTTTGGATAATCGAGTCTATAATCTTTTTTCTTCATTATTTTCATAAGAGGAGGTAATAAGCTCATTATAACAGGAAATTGAGAAGTTATCTGAGTGTTACTCTAGATAAGAGCTTCTCTGAATGATACACTGCCAACAGCCACATCACACGCCATTGATTTATTAATCTATTTGGCATGGCCTACTATAGTGATACTGGATTGGAGTTCGATTAAGAGTGGATAAGTTTTTTAAACTAATATGCGTATTTAATATGCACAAGTTAATTTAAGTCAAGGAAGACGCCTCCTTTGACACTGAGGCCATTGATGTCATGGAAGGTTTCAACTACACACACAAACATTGATAATCACACACAAGCATTCTTGCTTGGTCGCGCACACACACACAAGTATGCATGCAACTCACACTATTCCTTGAGTAATACAATCCTGATGTACTCTTAACTGAGAGTGTCCATCAATATAAATCGGTAAGGTCCCCGACCAAGAAATCTATCTCAATATCTGCTACTGCCAGAGCACGGTTCAGACAGGACTTCTTAATCAGGCTGTGTTGGACAGGGCCCAGCCATGCAGACACAAATCTATTGCAATCTATTGTAAACTCATCCCGTTGAGCTTTGCACTTTTTCTACTCCATGGCATCAAATTCAGGATAAGTACACCTGTGTGGAGATTATAGTACACTGAACTACTGAAAAAGTAGTCTGAAAAGCAGTCTAACTTTACTTAGAGTTATTATTGGAAGGCTATACTTTCCAGACATCATCACAGTCATTTTTAATTTAATTTAATCATAACAAACTTTACTAATGAAACAGGCTTTAAAGGGAATCACTGTCATGCTTGTGATGTTTCGTTTCTGTGGCTGAGAATACAAGAACGAGGGAAACCCTTTGCGAGAGGGGACTACATTAAACCAACACACCCCTTGGCCTGTCATACACACGTCAGCTGTTCTACCCACAGACAGACACACAGGGACACGCAACCCTGTGAGAAAAGAGTCAGTGGGAATCCATATCAAACAATTCCCATTGCGTAACCAATAGCCAAAACCAATTTAAGGTCAATCCCACAGTTATGCAACCGGACCAGATAAGACAGAGAGATAAGTGCTGCATGGTGAGAGGAAACTTTGAAGTGAAGTATGGTGCAGCTGCCTGCAGCAAACCTATCACCTGCTGGGACAAATGTATCTGTCAAATCCTTTCAAAATATTTGAGATGTAGTTTGCCCAGATACCAGTACAATGAAACCATTGTAATAGTCTCACAAGTTCAAACTCCAAGCTAAATCAAGCATTCCTCAAGAAATTGATTTGATTACTATGCATTTGACCCAGGTCTGGTATTGGTGACCTAAATATTGGTACCACCTGAATTTCCTGTGGTTTGTTCCAAATGCTCAATGTTGCATGAACCCACCCATTTGTATGCATCTGTAACCAGGTTTCCATCCAACTTTTTTATGGGAGTAAAGTACACGTCGGATAAAACAATGTCACGACAGGCCTGAGGGAAACACCAAATTTGCCGGTAAACTTTCAAAATGTCGACAAAACCAAATACGCTAGAAAATATGGGATCTTTTTGTGTCTGTAAAATTAATTATGTGAGAAATGGTGGTGAAAACGATTTTATGCGCAAATATTGGTATAATAACCATCATATGGATGTAAACTCGGAGTCACACGATGACATGTTGTGTGGTCCTCCCATAAGACTCAGGAAAGCATGCAGTTTCTACAGATTAAATAAGTTATGATGAACTTCACAGGGTAATGAAAGTGCACAGTGATGAGCTTGATGCTCCTTTCCAATAAATATCGAGGGTCATATTCTGGTGACATGATGATCGATGTTTGGCTGAAGTTTCACAAGTAAAAATAATCTTGCTCTTTTGTCCATAATAATAATCTCATCAGGTATAGGTCCGGCACGATACCAGTAACGCGATACTCATTCATAGCGCGGCGAGGAAGCAAAACACAAAGCGAATATAACTTCTTTAGCAAAACAGCCCTAATGTTGGAAACAAACATCATCATGTTGTCATCCAGAGTCACATGTATTTATTTTCCAAGCTAAAGCACACAACATTTTATATACAGCAGCTTTTTAAAGGACCAAAGTGTTTGATCTGCTTCATGTTTTCATTTTTGCCATGGAACAAATATTGCGTTACTGGTAGTCCCGGCCCTAATCATGTAGGCTAAACCCGCACTGTATATGCGAGCTGTTGGCAGGAGCACACATGCCAAGACCAGAGTGGGCACATTCGCTATATGCCGATAACATATTTTGATACAAAACCATCAGTAGAGTTGAAAATTCGATGGAAACCCATTTAACTTGTATTTTTTATTCGGTACATGGGAATTTAACCGCAAAAGTTAACCCGCCTCGCCTCTTCCGCCAAATTCAAAACCAAGGTGGCGCTGAAGATTTGTTTTCACATGGCTAGCAGCTACAGTGGCTTGCGAAAGTATTCACCCCCCTTGGCATTTTTCCTATTTTGTTGCGTTACAACCTGGAATTAAAATAGATTTTTGGGGGGTTTGTATCATTTGATTTACACAACATGCCTACCACTTTGAAGATGCAAAATATATTTTAATGTGAAACAAACAAGAAATAAGAAAAAAAAACAGAAAACTTGAGCGTGCATAACTATTCACCCCCCCAAAGTCAATATTTTGTAGAGCCACCTTTTTCAGCAATTACAGCTTCAAGTCTCTTGGGGTCTCTCATTCTTCAAGGCAAAACTGCTCCAGGTCCTTCAAGTTGGATGGGTTCTGCTGGTGTACAGCAATCTTTAAGTCATACCACAGATTCTCAATTGGATTGAGGTCTGGGCTTTGACTAGGCCATTCCACAACATTTAAATGTTTCCCCTTAAACGACTCAAGTGTTTGCTTTAGCAGTATGCTTACGGTCATTGTCCTGCTGGAAGGTGAACCTCCATCCCAGTCTCAAATCTGCAAAAGTATTCATCTTCCTTGGCGTTTTTCCTATTTTGTTGCATTACAACCTGTAATTTAAATGGATTTTTATTTGGATTTCATGTAATGGACATACACAAAATAGTCCAAATTGGTGAAGTGAAATGAAAAAAATAACTTCTTTCAAAAAATTCAAAAAAATTAATAACGGAAAAGTGGTGCGTGCATATGTATTCACCCCCTTTGCTATGAAGCCCCTATATAAGATCTGGTGCAACCAATTACATTCAGAAGTCACATAATTAGTTAAATAAAGTCTACCTGCGCGCAATCTAAGTGTCACATCATCTGTCACATGATCTTAGTATATATACACCTGTTCTGAAAGGCCCCAGAGTCTGTAATGCCACTAAGCAAGGGGCACCATGAAGACCAAGGAGCTCTCCAAACAGGTCAGGGACAAAGTTGTGGAGAAGTACAGATCAGGGTTGGGTTATAAAAAAATATCAGAAACTTTGAACATCCCACGGAGCACCATTAAATCCATTATTAAATGAATAGTTATGCACGCTCAAGTTTTCTGTTTTTGTTTTCTTATTTCTTGTTTGTTTCACAAAAAAATATATTTTGCATCTTAAAGTGGTAGGCATGTTGTGTAAATCAAATGATACAAACCCCCCAGAAAATCAATTTTAATTCCAGGTTGTAAGGCAACAAAATAGGAAAAATGCCAAGGTAGGTAAATACTTTCGCAAGCCACTGTAAAACTGTTGTTTGTCAAACATCAAGTGTACAGCGTCATTTTGAAACAAGACATGAGAAAAACTTCAAGGATGAGGCGGACAAGGCTGAAGGAATCAAGAGGGCCGTGTCCAGGTATGAAAAGCAAAGCAGTGTGTTTACAAATCTACACGCAGTCAAAAATCAAGCTACAGAGGGGAGCTACAAAGTTGCGCAGTGCATTGCTAAACATGGAAAACCATTTACTGATGGGGAATATATCAAGGAGGCCTTCCTCAGTAGTTCACAGGCTTTATTTGATTGATTGCCTAACAAAGACACAATCATCTCAAAGATAAAAGACATGCATTTGTCTGCCAGAACTGTTGAAAGGCACGTTACCGAGATGGTTGAAAGGAGCAGAAAACTCTAGCGTTAAAAGATGCACCTGTGTTTAGTGTGGCTCTTGATGCGAGTGTGGATGTGAATGATATTCCACGTCTGGCAGTTGTTGCAAGATACTGTGACTCAGAGCAGGTACGCGAGGAGCTGCTTTGTCTAAAACCCATGCATGGTACTACTAAAGGGGAAGATGTAGCAAAACCTTCAAGGATCATTTTGAGGAGAGAGGTGTCGATATTAAAAACATATTTGCTATTATAACTGATGGTGCCCCCACTATGGTGGGGGTAAATAAAGGATTCGCAAAGCTGATTGAAGATAAGATTGACCACCCCGTGGTTATATTTCACTGTATCATTCACCAAGAGAATCTGTATTCCAAGATTTCAAATTCCGATTTAGGTACTTTGATGGCTAAAATCGTGAATTTCCATGTTGCTCGCTCGTCTTTGACACACAGACAGTTTCAGTCACTGCTGGAAGAGATGGAACAAATCCACAAAGACTTGCCTCTTCACTGCAGTGTCAGGTGGTTAAGTGGAGGGAAAGTTCTGGAATGGTTCGTTGAGTATTTGGATACAGTTAAAGCATTTCTGTCTGAAAAGGGCCAAAACTACCAAGAGCTTGAGGATGAGGATTGGCTTGTAAAACTGATGTTTCTCACTGACATAACAGGTCACCTCAATGAGCTCAACCTGCGCCTGTGGAACGTTCCGCTACTTCAAGTAACTCAAAGGGCTGTTAACACGACACACTGTCAGTACTGACGTCATCGGAGTGGGGGAGCTGTCAGATTTCTGTCAGATTTCAAGACTTCAAGCAACATGGCCCAATGTTTTCTATTTTGATCAAGCCAGACAACTTTGAGGAGAGCGACATGGATCTGTCTGTGTTTCAGTGGATGGGTATTGAGGACTTTCAAATGCAGCTGATCAAGCTCAAGGCATCCTCTCTTTGGTCATCAAAATTCACGGAGCTGCGCAAAGACCTGGAAGGGACATAGAGAGATCAGGGGGCATCCATTATCCACTGTTGAGAGAGCCTGCCAGTGAAATTTGACAGTGTGAAGAAGGTTGCATGTGCAATGCTTTCAGCATTTGGATCCACGTATCTATGTGAACAGATCTTTTCACACATGAAGTCAATCCTGAGCCCCAAATATAGCCCAGATATTATGCGGCTCAGCAATGGGAAGCAGGAACAAGGATCACAATAAATCGGTAAGATGTGATTTTCAATACAAAATGATATAACCTTGTAATGTTCATGCCAGTAAATTTCAACAAGTAGTAGTAATGTGAACGAGTGAGCGTATATTTGTGTGTTGCAGGGGATTTGGAATAAGATGGGGGAGAAAGGAAACGGAGTAGGCTACGATTCTCAGCAGCAGATATTGAGATATGGAGTTGATAATATGGAAATAAGATTGTTTTTTCTTACATTCAGTTACGTTTAGGGCTGTTGGTAGGTCTAACAGTCGTCTTTTTATTGAACCTTTTTAAATTTTTCAATAAATAATGTTATTTTGTAATCACATGTATTACTTGGCCTTTGTAATTCTGTAGCCTATATTGAAATGGGACTGTTCCACAAAAATACATGAAGGAGGAGCAATTTATACACATTATTATTATTATTATTATTATTATTATTATTATTATTATTATTATTATAAACGAAGATGTATAAATCATATTTCAAAGTGTTCTAACTACATTTCCATATATAAACAATTGAAATGTCTGATAAATGCAATTGAAAACAGCAGAAGTGTCACACCCTGATCTGTTTCACCTGCCTTTGTGATTGTCTCCACCCCCCACCAGGTGTCTCCTATTTCCCCCATTATCCCCTGTGTATTTATACCTGCGTTTTCTGTCGGTCTGTTGCCAGTTCGTCTTGTCTCGTCAAGTCATCCCAGCGTGTTTTTCCTTCTCTCTAGTTTGTGTTCTAGTCTTCCCGGTTCCGACCTGTTTTTGCCTGCCCTGACCCCGAGCCTGCCTGCCGTTCTACGCCTGCCTGACTCCATGGATTACGAACCTCTGCCTGCCCTCGACCTGCCCTTTGCCTGCCCCCTTGTATATAATACATCTCTGCGACTCAAACCTTCTGCCTCCTGTGTCTGCATCTGGGTCTCATCCTGTGTCGTTATAAGTGTCGCTTCAACACAAAATCTTGATTCTATCTTGATAAACGCATCAAAGGAATATTGTCCATAAATCAAAACCAACATTTAGACAGCTTTACTGAACAAAATATACATAAAGTCACCACTACAGGCCATCAAGTCACAATAAGACCGATTTCAAATGCAGACATCAAACTAAAAATGACCATCACATTAAAACTGCTACAGTGTAACCACAACTGCATATCAGACAAATACACATAATGCAATGGAATAAGAAGCATAACATCAAAGGAATTACTTACAATCATCAAGGACGCTTGCCAAACAAACTCGACCAAACAATGGAGGAAATCAGTAAGTACAGTACAAAGATCTATAGATGCATTTTAAAAGGATCGAAGACTGTGCCGGATTCAACATCTTGGACAGCGCCTTGGTGCGGCATCACTCATCCTATAGTGGAGCTCCATGGTGCTAATGGACAGCGCCTCTGTTTAGTGAGCTATGAAATTCTTCAGTTTGTGGGCAATTAGACATTCAATAGACACAATTAGTTGTAATGCACATATGAACATCATAGCTGACATGCAGACCGTTAGAAATTGTAGGATAAATTCTAAATTGGCACTCCATACAAAAAAGGTTGTCGACCCCTGTTTTAGAGAATTTGGCAGTATGTCCAACCGGCCTCACAACCGCAGACCATGTGTAACCACGCCACCCCAGGTCCTCCACATCCTGCTTCTTCACCTGCGGGATCATCTGAGACCAGCCACCCGGACAGCTGATGAAACTGAGGAGTATTTCTGTCTGTAATAAAGCCCTTTTGTGGGGAAAAACGTATTCTGATTGGTTGGGCTTGGCTCCCTAGTGGGTGGGCCTGGCTCCCAAGTGGGTGGGTCTATGCCCTCCCAGGCCCACCCATGTCTGCTCCCCTGCCCAGTCATGTGAAATCAATAGATTAGGGCCTAAGTATTCATTTCAATTCACTGATTTCCTAATATGAACTGTAACTCAGTAAAATCGTTGAAATAAGGTCACTTCTTAAGTCTTTTAGTGATTTCTTACGAAACAAGCAGTCAGGTTCTCTCTCTCACTCTACAGTGCCTCGCAACAGTGCACTAATCTATCAAACATGTTTTAGGCCAAATACCCATTAATGGTAAAACTGGTAGAAACAGTGTTTATAGGAAGTCTGGTTCATCTAACCAGTAAAGAGGTCTGGGATCTGGGATACAGAGAGGGAACAGAGGACTGTGCTTTCTTCCCCATGTCCCAGCCAATAAAGCATGGTTAAACCTGACTGAATGATGTGCTCACGGTGACACACACAAACACACACACACTGATAGGCTATAATATAAACTCTTTACTGATGCGGGACTCATTTACCTCTGGGATCAGAAGACAGTGGCTGGGCCAATTAAAGAGAAAACAGCCTGTTTGTTTGTCAGTAGAAAGACAAGAAGGGAATCCATATGTAAGACTGTAGAGAAGCATGTTAAAAACCCATGAGGTTAAAACAGTAAATGTGTTGTGTGATGTTGATCGATTCTTCTAACCAGAGAGAGGGAGGCGAAGCGAGAGCCCTATCTCTGCACAAAATCTGTCCACGTTAAGCAGATCCTTAACTATTAAACAGGTGAGGAGTTTTTGTATGGGGGGCAATGAGAGTGTCGAATTTAGTCTAGATAAACATGAATTGCTATTTTGATACGTGAGGCTTATTTTATCTAATAGAAGTTTTTTAATGTACTGATATAAGTGTGATGTACGTGACATCCCGGAAACTTTGAGAAAAATGTTGTATAACACACACACAGAAGTGAAATAGAAAGGTGGACGCAGCGATCAGGTTGGTTCCACCAGGCTAATCATAACCACCCATTGATAATGTAATCAGTGCTCACTGTGTGTATGTGTTTGTGCATGACCGATCAGTATCTCTGACATATTTGCCAAGATAGACCCCTTATTAGGGGTGTCCCAACATGGCCATACTCGTATTCGAAATTGTATCCGTAAATTGACAGTCAGATTGGATGATACTCGTGATCGTTAAAAACGTAAATGTTTCAATATGCCTTCGTAGATGTTGGCAAAATACCTATCTCCCTGCACGTTTATAGACCAAACAAGTTTCAAATTAGGAGCCTTTGAGAGGTGTGTGTGTGTGTCTGACCTGCGTCTGTGTCTTCAACTTGCAGCGGGCAGACATGTTTGCTAACAATCAGAATGCGCGTCAGCGTTTCTTATTTTTCCTTACCCTCACCCCACTTGTTAGATAATATGCACATTGATAGCTTGATAGCAAACTTCCTTGCCTTTTGATTTATCATAGTAGCAGGCTAACAGGAGGCAGCAGCAGTGTGAATGATCAGACCGAAACAGAGAAGTGAAAGTGATTGTGTGAAATTCTGAAGCGAGTGGACAGAGAAATATAGCTTCACTCTATCCAATCAGAGCAGCAGGATCAACATACAGCCCACCCTTCTTTTTACAGACAGGTAAACTAGCCAGTTGAGTTATTTAGACCACGTAGCACCTCACTTGACTGACTGACATGAGAAAGATGCGTGTGTGCTGGCACCCAAAACATTTCATTTTTTCCAATTACGGATAATTACTAAAAACTACTCGGATCATAATCGTATCCAGAAAATTGTCCATAGCCGTTACGATACTTGTTTTGTCCGACTACTCTACTAATGGTAGAGGTGTGCCTCTACCATTACCACCAGACAAAATGCTGATAGGCACAGTATCTGTATCAGCTGGGAATGACAATGAAAGATGAAGGGTGCACATTGTTATATTAGCAGAACCCTGTTGCTATGGTATTATGTAAAGAAGTGTTTATTCTCATGGACCTGTTACTACATTAGAAAAAGTTATCAAAACACTTAGTTTAGAATATCTACATAAATGCAGCAATTGCATTCTTCTCATATTACTCTGTAGGCTACTGAACTATTCAAAGCTTCCTACGGCATCTCTGCATGTAGTTACTGAACTCAACCTGCAGAAGGTTTGTTTGTTGTGATTGAGTGGGGGGAAACAGCTGGGGGCAAGGTTCTGACAGATGAGTGTATCTTGGTGGTGGCAAGGACACACCCGAGAAACACCCACATCAAACCACACCCCCAAGCCAACTCACGTTTGGCTTCTGTCATGGCCGCCAGCATTTCTTGAGGAGCAAGCCAAAAAACGAGGCCAAATCAGCGGTTGCAGTTCCCCTTAAAAAGTAACTATGCGCTTTTTATAAATGTAACTGATTGATCCAGTCTTTTAGTACAACCTTTTGTGAGCGGCATCGGCCAGCTTTTTCACACACATATCAAATTGGGTTATCCGTGCGACTAAACCATGCATTACTCATGGAACTAAATCTTAAGCATTTGGTCTGGGCGCTAACACCGGTCTTCAGGTCTCTTCACGCAAGCATAGTTCTCTGATCCACCAATGTGACCAACCAAGTATTGATCCCAGGTCTTCTGCCTGACTCTAATACTTTAGACTTGGTAGGATATTATGACTCTTTCATGGTCATAATGGCTTTATGAATGCTAAATGTTACATGATCACAACTCTCTCTAAGTAAACCATACCTCGTCCATTTTATACCGTAAAACACTGCACTGCATGGACACACTTTAGTCAGATCCAAAACAGTCCAGCTGACCAAACCTTTGACCAATAAATGTCCTGTATGTCGAGAGCCATTATGAATACCAGGAGATTTACAGATCAATATCCTCTCCCAATGGTATGGCCGGGGCCCATTAGCAGCCCTGAACCCAGAGGAGGTGAGTCTGATGCGATATGACAGGGGCTGTCAGAGAGCTCGTCTAAACTTCAAACACACTGCCACCAGACAGAGAACAGGGAACAGCACAGTCAGTCTACAGCCCAGGGTGCACATAAATACTGTGAATACATTTAGTCTGTTTATATTCACACAGTATTCTTTCTTAGAGTACACTATTAAGTAAACAGGCAGAAGAAATCTCCCTGTCCATAGCCTGCTGTTTGTATAACTTATTGGTGTAATGTGGACAGTATACCACTATTATGGGGAAAGACCAAAAATATCCTTTTGCTTTCAATGGACTGACACGCATTGCACTAATCTGCTCTTTCTGTATGCAAAAGCCCTCTGCCTAGGAATTATGGCTGTTACAATTAAAGCATCTATTTTGACAGATCAGATGATGAGATGCAGATGGTTTCTCATTACTATGTGTGCTCTAGTACTGTGTGCAAACAGAGAATCATAGTTAGGATGCCATATCTGTTGACAGCTCATATCTGACTAGACAGCTGGCAGTATTAACCACATCAAAGGTTATGGTAGAAAACTGTTTTTATACAGCATTGCATTTTACAATATACATCATGTAAAGAACAATGCTCATCATCTACTCTTGTTATAGCTAACATAGGCTACTAATATAGAGTTCTGCCAGGAATCAGGAGGCAAATTTGACTGCTTTACTCATCTCATATGTACATACTGTATTCCATTCTACTGTATTTTAATCAATGCCACTCCGACATTGCTCATCCTAATATTTATATATTTCTTAATTCCATTCTTTTACTTTAAGATTTGTGTGTATTGTTGTGAATTGTTAGATACTACTGCACTGTTGGAGCTAGGAAAACAAGCATTTCGCTACACCCCCAATAACATCTGCTAAAAATGTGTATGTGACCAATACAATTTGATTTGATTTGATTTAAAATTAAAACTGTGACTGTGACTGGACAAGGGCGTTGCCATTCTGATGATGGCTAATCACATATCCCTTCCTTTGTAGCCTATAGGCTACCGTTACATTGTAGCTATTATCTCCATATGGCGTTGAAAGTTATACATATACCATGCATTAATACCAAAGATGACAACAGTAGTATATATCCATACTCCAATAAAGAAATGGTCAACAGAGACATGTTTTGTTCTATTTGGATATATATTACTGTTGTCATATTTGGTATTAATGCATGGCATATGTATAACTGTCAACGCCATAACGAGATTATAGCTACAATGTAACGGTAGCCTATAGGCTACAAAGGAAGAGATATATACATATATATATATATATATATACACTTTATTTACCTCTCTCCTTCTGCTTTCTGCCCCGGGTCTGGTGATCAGAGCCGTGTCACCGCAAACCACAGCGGCATCCTCCACGAACGCACAGTCTGGGAGCGACTCATCGGCGGGGAGTTCTATCACCTGCAGCCCGAGTTTGTGCTTCAGAACCCCTACATATACCTCATGCTCCCGCTGAGCTTTCACCAGGTCCACGTCCAAAACGTTCATCCTCAGTGCCTCTTTAGCAAGGGATGAGGGGATAGCTCGAATAACGGCG
Organism: Coregonus clupeaformis; assembly: GCF_020615455.1. Taxonomy (NCBI): domain Eukaryota; kingdom Metazoa; phylum Chordata; class Actinopteri; order Salmoniformes; family Salmonidae; genus Coregonus; species Coregonus clupeaformis. Next base: position 491,972 of record NW_025533582.1, read on the forward strand.
TGAGTGAAGTTACCAAAACCTGTCATCACACCAGCCATGTTCCGTTAGTTGTCGTTACCCTCAAATTGCTCAAACAAACAGCTCGAACCGTAGCCTATTCTAAATGTATGAGAGAGCGAATGCTGTCGGTTCTCTTTCTGTTGTTTGTTTGATTTTCTATTTTGTCTTTTTTTAATGTCTTTTTTTAATGTACTAAACTGACAGCTCCACTCTGGTCAAATAGGCAACAAGCCAGAGACAGCGGTCTGATGACGTGCACTAACAAATCATCACGTGTACGAATGTCATTTAGCTGCTACAGTATCAATTTCCAGTGAAGCGCACAGCAATGCCCGAAAAGTGACAGTGTGGCTCTTAAACAGCGCGAGCACAGACGCGCTGGCTGGCGCTCTGTTACTTTGTAACAACTATCTATTACTTGGTAACAACGTTTTATCAACGAGGAACAAATGGCTTACAAAATCACCACAATGTCTAGACATAAAATAATGTCAATCAAGGCTAGAGTACAATCAGTAATCAAACCGTTATTAATATTTATAACCACTAGGGTTTTTCACAGTCTTTTCATTCAAATACCAATTATTTATGAATGTGTACATTCATAAACATAGTGTATTTTGAAAAGTTGAAGATGCTGGTCACTGTCATCTCTGGCTTATTATTGCAATACCTGCCAGTTTAGCAGATGTCAATGCCAAAGCAAAACAAAAAAGAAAGAGGCTGCTCGGTGCTCTCTACTATTGACATAATTTCATTTACATTTACTCATTTAGCATTATAATTTCCTACCCCTGGGTGACAATAACCCATTCTCCCCTGACCCCAGCTCAGAACAAAGGGCGCTTCTTTGACACAGTCCAAGGACAAGGAGGTGCAGCGGCTATTCTGAGCCATTCACTTTCCTATACACCTGCCCAATGGTGTTGAAACTACAGCAGCCCCCAGCATATCAAAGTGTATGGCAATAATGGGAATAACAGATATTCACAGTGAACAAAACACATATTTCAGAATAATTTCTAATGTCAATATAAACCAGCATATTATTGTCACAGTATATGGGAATAACAGATTTCACATCAACACTGAAATATGAACAAAGCACATATTTCATTTCTCTAATATTTGTCTTCTTAATGTAATAGTCATAAGAGACCCATGGGAAAGGAGAGTCGAGAGTTCTTCAGCTTGTTATGGCCATTGAATGAAGGAGTGTCTTGTATTTATCCTGCCCTGTGCTCAGTGTGCAGAGCAAGCAGGGAAGGTATTCCTATTCCTACTCTCTGTGGTGCCATCTAAGGAAGCCTCTGGGCTCGGCTTTGAATTGAATGTTTCTCCAGACTTCCTAAAGCACATTCTTCCACACCCCTGGACCAAAGTTTGTATTTTCTTGTTCCAGATACACTCAATTATCCTGACTGGTCCAAACATTCCAGGAGTCCCGCATTCCATTTTCCACTCCTGGATGGACTACCTACTCTGTCCGAACCCCCAGCCCTCCAGTTTTTTTCTCCATTCCACATTGTGTATGTCTGACTCTGTCTGGTACATTCTGCCCTAGAAAAATATATCTCTCTCCCGTGCTATAGTGCCCGGGTTAAACTGAAGGAAACCCCTCGTAGACACACCTGGTACATTCTGAGAATCTGTGTGCATCCCAAATGGCACCTTTTCCCTATGGGCTCTGGTCAAAAGTAGTACGGTATAAAGGGAACCGGGTACCATTTGGGACGCAGCCTCTGAGACCTACCATAAAAATGTGTGAAAGCAGAGACAACCCATACACCAGGTCTGCGGTTTATTTAAACCTCAGTAACAATGCCAACCTTTACTCTCTCTAGATCAATAACAAGTCCTGCTAACACAGGGATAATATATAGTTTTGAGTGGCAAATAACCTTAAGGTACTCGCAAAGGTGGCAAGTCTTTCGACTGAATCTAATGTAAATTATCCATTGCTCTGACACAACAGTAGTACAGTAGCGCAGTGTTTATCCTACCATTGTATAGATGGGGCACAGGGGCAATCGCCCGCCTATAACTCTTGCCCCCTGTCTAAAATGGACAGCTTTTGTGCAAGATGGCCTGACTGTTGTTTTGGGGTACCTTTGTGCCCTGCCTGTAAAAACATAATCTAGGAGAAAGACTGCATAAGTGTGCAGGAGAATACTAAAATGGCTGACATTCTCCATTCTATAATGGATTGGGCTACAGTAGAGAGCGCTTCCACCATCCACCTACTTCAGATGCACTGACTGTCATTCCTTTGGCAGGCAAGGACACACAATAACAACACGCTGACTTCATAACAAACATCTGTTAGGGCTGTAGGTAAAACAAAGGACATATCATTTCCAGGAATAGAAAGATTACTATGGAAGAGGGTTGTCTTGTGACTAAGCACAGTGTGTGTACATAAGAACACCCCATGACTCACTGAGCTTCCGTCCCAGAGTTCCATGAGCTGACATAGAGAGGAAGCTTCAACACCCACTGCATGTTATCCTTTGTTTGAACAGGCTTACAATATACAGTCTATCATACCGGGGCCTGTTTTACACTAGTCTCTCTAGGACAATAGACTGGGATGGTTCATAAGGGGGGCGGGGAAGAGGGGGCTGGAAAATATCATGATTGCCATTACTACATGGATACACATGTCTAGCCCTGGTTGCCCTAGCAATGTTTCCTGAATGGGTAATTACAAGATGAATATCATTGTGGGATGTTATTCCATGGTTCCATGGCATAGAGCACTGTTTCCTATAATATACACAGTGTCATTGTAAGGGAAAGAGGAAAGAATCAGAACAATATGCTGACAGAGCAGAACAATCATAATCAGAAAAGCATCTCATTGAGCTCATGGGGTCAAACTCACCACAGAGGGACTTACTGATGAGGTCATAATGGATATTGGAATGGCAGGATAGCATGGGCTACAATTGACATTAAAGGTCCATTTATGTTTGGGAAACAAGCATCATCATCACCATCACTTGGATGACATAAGTATTACTTGGGGCTAGATACAATATACACACACACACACACCAACAACCAAAATAAACAAAAACCATATGGGCACATGGCAGTGCCCCTTGGGGAATCTGACACTCAAAACAGACAGACATTTGTTGATGCCAACTGTCAAGCTGTAATATAATGCCAGTGTCATTTCATGAGCTTTAAAGTTGTCTGTCTGGTTTAACAAGCGTTCAGATGAATGACAAACTATATAGCCCTCAGCTACCTCAAAATGACTCAAACAATGAGGTCACAACAGTGAGGAAAATGTTGACAACCCACTCGGCACACACTGGTTGAATAAACGTTGTTTCCACTTCATTTCAATGAAATTACGTTGAACCAACGTGGAATAGACGTTGAATTGACATCTATGCCCAGTGGGAATGTCAAGCAAGTTAACCAAAGCATTACACCATCTAGTGTCTAAAACTGGAATTATGAAAATGTGGACAAATGCAAAGAAAAATAAAGCAAGCGCGCATCAAGATGCAGAATATTAAATATCAATCGGTACCCAAATAATGATTGTCAAGCGGTCGAATCAGATGGAAAGGTGACAACGGATGACGGATCAATTAAGATACTTCAATATATTTACACACTATGAACAAAGTGATAAAGCAAGAGTGTATACAAAACATTTTAAAACAAACAGATTAGTAAAGGTATAGTAAAACAGACAAACTCACCGGAGGGAGATTTTTCCGTGGTCTTGACAACCATTCTCCGTTAGTTATTTGTTCAGCGCTCTCAGAAGTCTAACGTATAAAGTTACTCAAAAAATATTTCCGTTCTTGGGTTTAATAGTTATGGTTATTACAAATAGGGGATTGTCATATCGTCCTTCGGTAAACAGTCTATTAACATTATTTTGGCAGGAAATAACCCTATTTTTCAAGCATTCTATAATGTTTGCTTTCTTGGTCAAATCGGTTTGCATTTACTTCTAATCTCTGAATTTCAAAATTCTATGAAATGTAAGTTATTTGAGACCCGAAGAATAGTAGGACTAGAAACCAGTTGTGTATTTTCTCCCCAAACTAACATCGTATGTGGAAAATTGGATCACTGTAGTAGATTATGTTTTCAAAACGTGATGGACAGATTGTGTGAAAAGTAAATTAACCCAAGGAGGAATGCTAAGGAATTTCCTGTATGAAGAACTTTAAAAACCCTTTAAACTGTCAGGAATGCTTTGTGGTTGGCTAGAGGAGGGGAGAAATATGTTAATAATGTAGGCTTCTGCCATACCAAATATGGCAATATTGTTACGTCTGAAGTCTGGTTCGCATCTGGAATAGTTTAGTTCTACGGGATAAAGGGGAGAGCGGGCCAAAAATAGAAGCCATAAACTTTATTTATCCCACTCTCAGACGCGCAAAGAAACTCTGAGACTTCTCTCTCCTAAACTGTGTCCAGTTACAGTAGCCTTAATTTAGCATAGCGGGAATAATGTAGCCTATTGATACATGGACTGACATAATTATTCTCATCATAAACGTATGAGGTGAAGCACTAACTGCATTACAATATATTTCAATAACCTTGGCAACTGTTGCACAAATGACTGCAAAAGAGGTTGTAAAATAATTAAAATATAAAAATATAAACAATCTATAACATGTAATAAAACACATACATCAAAAGGAAGAAAAATAAATGAAAACAACAATGTTACATTATCATTATTATATTTTGTATAATATAGCAGTCAAACGAATGGAAACAAACAAACCAAACTGCTTTAAAAAAAAAGTTTCATGTGTACCCTAACCCTACCGCCCATAACATAAAAGCTGTGAGAAAACCAATAAAGTAAATAAAAAAGGAAGAAAGAAAGGAGGATAGTATAGAAGGGAAACAACGAGGGGAAAATATGTTCAGTTCTAGGGGAAAATTAAATTCAGAAAAAAAAGTTAGACAGGGTGGTGCTTAGCTTGGATGGAAAACGCGCCAAGAAACATTCCTGGCATAGTTTTGGAACAGTTCAGCAGTCAGCCAACAACGACGTCAGCTTTCACTACAGTATAAAGGACGGGAGGTACTTAGCTTCAGCAGACTGCAACTTGCAACCAGAGCTAGAGCAACTCCTAAGCCTCTAACTAAAGATACTAGAAAATAAAAACCAAACCGCTACAGACGGGACGAGTGACTGCTACACTTAGGATAAAAAGACACTTGCTAAGACTTAAAGCAATATATCGAAACGGGAATTGCAAAAGAAAACACATCTTCTTCTTCTTGAATACGAACAAGAGAAAAAGGCAAATATGTTCATTTGCTCAATCATCGTGATGTTTATTGGAACCTTCAACGTGGTAAGTAATTTTTCTATCAAATATTTCAGTTTAAAGTTTCTTGTCTATAGTTTTAAATAATTAGATCTTATACTGAATTGATACTTTATTGTCTGGGAAATACAACATCGTAGAACACTGGTTTGTAAACCTCTTGCCTCTTACTAAATCATAACCGCATTGTTTGAACAACGGACTAAAGAAGCTATGTAAATAGAACCTAAACATGTGGCTCTTTTAAGATGTTGGTTACAAAGAGTATATATCATTAACGTTCTCGGTTATCCACACAGGTTCTTTCCTCCTCCTCCTCCTCCTCCTCCTCCTGCCCCTCGGTATGCGAGTGCCCGACAGAGCTTCCCAGGTGCGCGCCTGGTGTGAGCCTCGTAGTGGATGGCTGCGGGTGCTGCAAGGTCTGCGCGAGACAACTCAACGAGGACTGCAGTCGGACCGAGCCTTGCGACCACACCAAAGGGCTGGAGTGCAATTTTGGGGCCAGCTTCGGAGCTATGCGTGGCATCTGCCGTGGTAGGTGTCTCATTCCAATCCTACTATGCTGTAAACTGATTTTAGGTCTGAATAATGTTTGTTTGAAAGTTTGTAACCTTGTTAAAGCAATATGGTTGAGTTAAGATGAACTAGTGAGAGAAAAAGAGGACCATGTGATTTCAACTCTAAGGAATGTAACTCAGCACCTCAGTCTAAACTCAGAAGTACAAACATCCTGCTCTGGTAGAAAGTGATCCCCCCCTCAGTGGCTCCTCTCCTTAGGCAGCCCTAGCCAAGAACCTTCTGAGGAATTTTTACAGTTAAACCAAGCCTCCCTCAACCAGCATCAGCCAGCATGTGATCTGTGATGTCTATAGCAGACGCTAGCCTTCTGAACAGCGGAATAACAGCCATTTCCCCTCTCTTCTCCTCAGCTAAGTCAGAGGGCAGACCCTGTGAATACAACAGCAGGATTTACCAGAACGGAGAGAGCTTCCAGCCTAACTGCAAGCACCAGTGCACATGCATCGATGGGGCTGTGGGCTGCGTCCCCCTGTGCCCTCAGGAGCTCTCCCTGCCCAACCTGGGTTGTGCCAACCCAAGGCTGGTCAAGGTGGCAGGCCAGTGCTGTGAGGAGTGGGTGTGTGATGACGGCAAGGACACTGACATCATTGGGAAGCTGTTTGGCAAAGACAGCATGACTGACGAGTCAGAGAGCGACCTCACCAACAGGAACGAGCTCATTGCCTTCGTCAAGGGAGGACTCAAGTCTCTACCTGGTAAGCAGCCTCTTTCTAGCAGCAGCCATTTTTTATTTCAACATTCAACAATGACATTTTACATTGCCTCAAATGTTGAAGCCCATACCTGAACAGTTTCTAATGTTTGTTTGACCTTTCTCCTTACAGCTTTCAGAGTCCAGCCTGAGAGCCACATGTTTGAAAGCCAGAAATGTATTGTCCAGACCACTACTTGGTCCCAGTGCTCCAAGACCTGTGGCACAGGAATCTCCACCAGAGTCACCAACAACAACAATGAGTGCAAGCTGGTCAAAGAGACTCGCATCTGTGAAGTGCGACCATGCACCCAGTCTCCTTACTCCAGTCTTAAGGTAAGCTCAAGCCACCAAGACTATACTATACTGAAACATGGCATATTATTCAACAAAACCAACTCAGCCTGTTTATGGAACCTCTTGACTGACTGTTTCTCTCCCATTGTTCCCCCTAACAGAAGGGAAAGAAGTGCAGCAGAACCAAGAAGTCTACCCAAGCTCAGAAGTTCACTTATGCCGGCTGCTCCAGCCTGAAGAAGTACAGATCCAAGTACTGTGGATCCTGTGTGGACGGCCGCTGCTGCAGCCCCCAGCAGACCCGCACCATCCGGATCAAGTTCCGCTGCGAGGATGGAGAGACCTTCAACAAGAACGTCATGATGATCGAGTCCTGCAAGTGCACCTTCAACTGTTCTAATGCCAACGAAGCCTCCTACCCCTTCTACAGACTCTTCAACGACATCCACAAGTTCAGAGACTAAATCAAATCTGATTGGGCTCAGAACCGACCCCTGAGAGATCCCAAAACAACAACATTGACAGACCAATGGCAGTCCATCTAAACGCACGGGTCCAACTTAACCGGCCAATGAACTATCAACTTCCTGTTGTAACTAGATTCCCAAGGAATTATGGGCTTACATCATGAGGACTTTATGAAGTGCACTGTCTGCTGTGACTGAATCAGCATTCTCAATTAAGATTAGCTTCATACTACTGGAGCATCATAGTAGCTTCGTTATGGAGCAAAATGTAAATTAACATGTGTAAATGACAATGTTTGTATGTTGAAATCAATTCGCTGTGTATATTTTCGACCGATACATACCAACTAGGCATGACCCCAAAAAACCTTTGACTTGTGTGTATATAGATGTTGTGTGGATATGCACATACGTAACTTAATTTAGTATACCATGATCCTGTAACCCAAGGAACCAAGACACCATGTTACTGTGGTTCCATTCCTTCCTGACGTGGGCATATATGTTCATGTTTTGTGGCAGCTATCGAACTTCCCAACGTTATCAAGAAAGACAAAGTGAAACGTCAAATAAATGAATGAATGTTTTTTATTATTGTTATTAATATTATTTATCAAAAAATGTAGTTACTTTATTTGGATATTATGTGTCATACTGGAATAAATTGTACAAATGATTTAATTTTATATGTTAAAAAATAAAACAGATTTATTTATGAAATGTAAACACCATCTTTGTTTCCTTCTTTGATCAAACTGAAGATGGGTGACCAACAACTATCAGGTTACTGAGCTGAACATCTTCACTGGGATTAATAAACAACAGCACATAAAGTACATACATGTAGGATCGTATAATACAGAGAGAGGGAGGTCAAACAAAGTCACCATTTACAATGGTGGAACTCCAGTAGTAGATACCATGGACAGTCTCATATATATAGTGACTCCAACAGAGCGATCGTTCTGGGCTGATCGGTTCTTATATAACAGAGTTCTGCAGACTGTTTCTGGGTTTTGTGCATTGGAATGTCATTGTAGAGCTCTGTAAGCCAAGGTAGCTTGCATTCACTAGATCAGGCTAAACCACGCACTTGACTAATTCGAACAAAAAAAGTAAATCCCAGCATAGCAATGAGCACAGAGCTATGCCAAGAATCTTAAGTGTCAGTAGTACTGATGAGCTTCGATTAGAAGTAGAAATGCAAAGGAGACTATGTGACTATGAATGTATTTTACATATAGTATACTATACAATAAATAATGTACCCTCTTAGAATACACTCTTAATCTTAATGACAATAACAGATATACACAACACTAAATATATACCTAATTTGTAGTGGTTGGATAGAAACTTTGGCCCTCTGCACTAGGCTAGCTGCAAGGGGTTGCTAACTTGCTGTAAATAGTCTGAAAAAGCCAGGTGGGATACAGCTTCCCAGCCTTAGGAAAGCAGACATCAGGTTGCAACCTGTGTAGGCTAATATTAGCAGGAGTAGGACAGGTAGCAGTAGAATCCTCAAAGTAGTTTGTCTTCTGCAGCTGCTGAGAGGGTGGATGTATGCAGATGTCACCAAATACCTACGGTTTGAATCGGGGTAAGCAGACCAGTGCTTAGGGGCAACTTCTCAGGCCGTAAGAGTGTGTGAGAGAGCACACATAAACACATGTGCAAGCGCACACACATACAGACATGTGCACAAACACACACGCACACACACACACAGAGCTAAGGGTTTGATCCAGGTAGAGGGAAGGGAACAGCTCAGGAATGCAGCAGAGGCTCAGAAAGCAGACAGACATCCTGATGGGTGGCAGATGTTAGAAAATATTTTGGATTCAGAGGAGTAACATGTTCACTTTAAGTCAGGCAGGCAGTCCTAAAAATACACAAACACTAAGTGGCCGCTCACACCCACAGAAAGCACATCATATCAAAACAGGGCACAGAAAAGCCATCTAACCGAGACCGCCACCGCAGGGCACCTATGCAGAACTTTACTTTCCTGCAAGGCTGGCGGAAATTACTTTTAATAGTGTGTATTTAATAGGAGGTAGAGCAGAGCGGGTGCAGGGCACTTCCCCCTTGGTTATGGTTAGGCTGCATACCGAACACACTGTGCCCGCTGCTGAATATTTTACATAAATATCTGCTTTACACAAGGCCGCTTGAGGTTTAACTTATCTAAAGGATGTCTTTGGCCATTCATCCCAGTCTTATTTACAGTCAAAACACTTTTTATAAGAAGTCTGTTTTTGTTTTTGCTCCTTTGCCACTATTTTGTCCCTCCTTCTGAATTTAAAATTAATATAATTTAAATCCCTGTTTTGTTTGGAAAGAGCACAACAATCACACTGTTGTCGTATGCTTGTTAACACAATGCAGCTTAGATGGTTGTTACTTAATGACACCTGAATGTTATGTAAGCAGTCCTTTTCGGTCATCCATAACATTCCTCAGTAATGTACAACTATTGGCCACTGTAGAGGGGTTCCATCCATTCACCAGTCATTGTAAGTCAACTTTATCTAAACACTGAGTCAAGAAACTGGGCCCAGATAATACATTGTTGTGAGAGAAGGGAAGAAAAGGTGACCAAAAGAGCACAAAAGTCCTCCTACACCCAGACACACAAACCCTACACCACATCACACGTCAGGCACACTTGAAATTACATCAATCACCAACTACCTCACCCCCTGAACACAAAGTGTGTTTATATGACAAAGACATTAACATGAAGGCTTTGTTAGGCACTACGTAATGTGGTGCGGCCCCAGAAGCTAACGGGGGATGGAGAGAGAGAGAGGCTCGGCCATTACAGCAATCTGGAAGCTGCCGAGGCACTGATGTCATCTCTTTTATGGCCCCCTTGTCTATAACCTCAGGTTAATTTCCACTGTTATAGGCAACCCGAGGGCGGGAGGCACAGAGAGTTTTAAACAGCCATTTAGAGTAGACCAAATTGAGAAAAATACCCACTTCCTCTAGAACAGGGCCATCTGGTGGCCTGTAGCAGTATAGCGGGAACATAACCAACATGCTGTGTGCACCAGTCCGAGTCTGAGAATTTACTGGCAACAATTATGGGCATGATTGTCATTGAGAGAGACAGTGTATTAGTAATGCCTGACTGCATCCAGGCAGTGAGTTTGTTACACAACAGCCTAACAAGTTGGCAAGTTTATTAGCAATATAAATGCCTCTGTCTCTCGGCCACAGGAGAGTGATAATGCTCCCTGCGTATGTTCTCACACAAGATGGAGAGGCACAGGGGCCTCATTTATAACCATTGCGTAAATTTCACAAAAAATATCTGGTGCATCATTTCTGAATATGTAGGGCCTACGTCAAAAAATATTGAGATCAATAAACTTGGCGCATGCCATACATGTGCATGGGGGCCAGGGGGGGTCCACCCCACTAGCGAACTTGCAACATTGTTTCAACTGGGCCCTCACAGTTGCCTGTGCTGATGAGCTCGGCTATATTTGCGTCCTGTATTTCAGCCCCTTTTCAGGTGTCCCGATAAAAAAACAAAATCAATTTGTCAGCAAGACGCATCAATTAATTCAGGCTACAAGAGTGTAGCCCTAATGACAATCACCGAACGTCTTTACACTTTTTGGTGTTTTGTAGCAGATGTCTCTTTCCCGTCATCAAATGGTGGCCTGGCAGGTGCACAGTGCACTGTTTGGATGCTGGAATTATTTTAGAGTGGATGAACGTGTGCAGGTAGCTTACTTTTGTAAGTGATTTGTTCATGCCACATCAAATAGGTGATACATGTTTACTGTTAAAATCTACTATTAGGAGCATCATTTTTTTGTGCAAAAATGTGCGGCTATTAACGAACATTATAACTCCGCCTGGAAAACTCCCTCCATTCACCTTTTATAGTGACAATAACACCCTTAAATTGCTGTATAATTTCAAATCAAATCAAATTGTATTTGTCACATGCTTCGTAAATAACAGGTGTAGGCTAAGAGTGAAATGCTTACTTATGGGCCCTTCCCAACAATGCAGAGAGGAAAATAGAAAAATAATAGAAAGATAATAACACAAGGAATAAATACACAATGAGTAATGCTAACATTACTATATACACGGGGTACCAGTACCGAGTCGATGTGCAGGGGTCCTAGGTAATTGAGCTAGATATGTACAGTACATATACAGTGTCTTAGGAAACTATTCAGACCCCTTGACTTTTTCCACATTTTGTTAGGTTACAGCCTCATTATGTAATTGACTAAATCGTTTTTTCCCCCCTCATCAATCTACACACAATACCCGACTGTTTTTTAAATAAATGTTGGCTAATTTATTAAAAATAAAAAACTGAAATATCACAGTATTCAGACCCTTTACTCAATACTTTGTTGAAGCACCTTTGGCAGCGATTACAGCCTTGAGTCGTCTTGGGTATGATGCTACAAGCTTGGCACACCTATATTTGGGGATTTCCTCCCATTCTTCTCTGTCAGGTTGGATGGGGAGCGTTGCTGCACAGTGCTCTGAGCAGGATTTCATCAAGGATCTCTCTGTACTTTGCTCCGTTCACCTTTCCCTCGATCCTGACTAGTCTCCCAGTCCCTGCTGCTGAAAAACATCCCTACAGCATGATGCTGACACCACCATGCTTCACCGTAGGGATGGTGCCAGGTTTCCTCCAGAGGTGACACTTGGCATTCAGGCCAAAGAGTTCAATCTTGGTTTCATCAGACCAGATAATCTTGTTTCTCATGATCTGAGAGTCTTTAGGTGACTTTTGGCAAACTCCAAACGGGCTGTCATGTGCCTTTTACTGAGGAGTGGCTTCCGTCTGGCCAGTCTACCGTAAAGGCCTGATTGGTGGAGTGCTACAGAGATGGATGTCCATCTGGAAGGTTCTCCGATCTCCACAGAAGAACTCTAGAGCTCTGTCAGAGTTACCATCGGGTTCTTGGTCACCTCCCTGACCAAGGCCCTTCTCCCCCAATTGCTCAGTTTGGCTTGGCGGCCAGCTCTGGGAAGAGTCTTGGTGGTTCCAAACATCTTCCATTTAAGAATGATGGAGGCCACTGTGATCTTAGGGAACTTCAATGCTGCAGAAATATTTTGATACCCTTTCCCAGATCCGTGCCTCGACACAATCCTGTCCCGGAGCTCTACGGACAATTCCAACCTCATGGCTTGGTGTTTGCTCTGACATGCACTGTCAACTGTGGGACCTTATATAGACAGGTGTGTGCCTTTCCAAATCATGTCCAATCAATTGAATTTACCACAGGTGGACTCCAATCAAGTTGTAAAAGCATCTCAAGGATGATCAATAGAAACAGGATGCACCTGAGCTCAATTCCGAGTCTCATATCAAAGGGTCTGAATACTTATGTAAATAAGATATTTCTGTTTTTTTGGGGGGGATACATTTGCAAACTTTTTTTCGCTTTGTCATTATGGGGTATTGTGTGTAGATTGCTGAGGAAATTGTTTTATTTAATCCATTTTAGAATAAGGCTGTAACCTAACAAAATGTGGAAAAAGTCAAGAGGAATTTATTCTGTAATGGTTATGAAAATAAAATAAATAGGAAAAATTGATTAAAAAAATAACAGATTTTCGCTCTTCTCACTAATGGCAATGGCTGCATCTTGTTATAATTTTTTTATGAATAAGGGTGTCATCATATCCCCCATTTGCAACAAATACTTATTTACTTGCCTGCTTGCAATATAACACTTCAACCACTAGAAAATGTGCGTACGTATGGTCTGAAGTTTGCATGGAGTAAAGGATATTCTCACACCACGATATTCTCACACATGGGCGTGCATGTTTTGGGGTATATTTTGTATGTACGCAACGTTCATGAGGCCCCGGGGCCGTTTAATGAGAGTTATGAAGTAAAACAGAGAGAGAGAGAGAGAGAGTAATGGAGGGAGGAGGGAGAGAACGGGGGAGAGAGAGAAAATAAATAGTAGAGAGAAAGAACAAGAGAGAGAGGCTTCAGCCAATATGAGCTGCCGTAATGTCTCTGGGCCCGGTTTCTTTTGGGAAACCGGGCCCAGGTGTGTAGACACCGGATCAGATGGTGACAGACTAAACTGAGTTAGATAAGATCTCTCTTTTATAGAAGGAGCTCGTTGTAGCATTATGCCCCATTGTGAATGAAGAGGTTTAAGCAAGTAAAGTGTTATGTAATGTCGGGAGAACGCACGATTGAGACTTCCAGGGTGCATATATACAAGATGCTTCACACTGATCTACAGTGATATTAAGTTATTATTATATTGTAAACACAATACTTCACTCACGCTTGCCCGTGAAAAACACATACATCACTGGGCCGATGTGGACATTTGTGAAGGATATTTCATGAAATATTAATCAGGTCATCACAACTTAAAACATTTGATGTGTTATGCATTACACGATGATGCCAACTGTCTGGGAATTTCAATGTAATTATAATGCCAAAAAATTTGCTTAGTCTAGAAGTAGTAATCAAATGACCAGTCCTGTCATACGCAGGCTAGGGCCTGTTCATAGTTTCCATGTGGTATCCCGTTCCACACCCCTAACAAGCAGTAGAGCCAGTGATATCAAGGGCATCCCTGTGCCAAATCCTAAGAGGGTGTGGGACCCTCTCTCTCAGTCACAACCAGGGTCAATTAGAAAGACATACAGTACTCAGTACAGTAAGACGCACACACACACACACACACACACACACACACATATGGACACACGCACTGTTCAGAAACACACATACACACACTGAAAGCACACACGTATCAAACACACACGCACGCACAAACACCACCCGCATGCAGGCTGAAGATGTCAGTGATGACGCAAGTCCCCCTGTAAACACACACAGTCAGATCCCACAACTGCATTTAAAACAGAAGAATAACTGATGAGCAGGGCTTAAGGAACATTAGACTCAATTCCCTCCCAGGCTGTTGGGCTGTTAGCTGGGCCTCTCCCCACAGGGATGCTGGGGAATGGATTGTGTTTATTTGCTCAAACAAGTTGAGCATTGATGGGAGAGGCAGCTTTGACGTCTGTGGACTGAACCCAATAGGCGTCTCTGAACCATGTTGGACAGAGAGACAAAAGTTCTTACTCCCCCTTCAGTTTTGAAAATGCAGGAGTTTCGGAATCTAACAAAAGGAAACTTTGGACAAAAAGATGGGACAAATGATGTGAGTCAGCGTTTCAAAACCCCTGTGTCTGTGAATGCCATTGGTTCTAAAAAAGGTGATTCTTGAATTTGGAACTCTCGGATGTGTGCCTAAACTGAGCCAGTAGTCATGGATATAACTGTGGAATTCTGCAGAGATCCCTATGGAATTCATGAGGGTGAGAGTGACGTAGGTTCCATCTATAACAAACTTTCCCTCTCCATGCTGGGTAATGAATGGGAACAGTGACCTCAGGGTCCAGGCTCTCAAAGCTAGCCAGCTGGCTCTGGCCCCCTGATGACTGCAATACAGTACACACACACACACACATGCTCACGCACACACACACAGGCATGCACGCACACATACACACACACCAAAATGCACGCACGCACTAGCACATGTACGCATATGCACACACACACACACACAACCGGAAACTCCTCCGGGCCCGGGGCTCTGACCATGTATGGAACACAGCTGTACATACGTAGCCCAGTTAGCCTCGTCATGCTGGAAGGTAGCCCATATACTCCCCCATCACAAAGGTGGTGACCCGTGTGACCTTAATAATTATCACCCCATTTCTAAACTCTCTTGCCTAGCAAAAATTCTAGAATCCTTGATAAATACTCAGATTATTTTTAACTACGAAATGTATGCTAAGTGTACACCAGTCAGGTTTCAGACCAGGTCATAGCACCATCTCTGCTACTTCTTTGGTATTAAATTATGTTCTTAATTGTTTGGATAAGAAGAAACTGTGCGGCCCTTTTTTGTCACGAGTTACAAAGCCAGAACCCAGAAGCAGACCAGGACAAGGTAAGTTGAAACGAAGGTGAGTGTTTATTTACAAATTCAAGAGTGATGCTGAATAATCCAGGGAACAGAGCGGGCGGCGTTGATTAGTTGTTGGGGGTGCAGTGGTTGTTCCAATCATGGCTCGGCAGCCGCCGACCACCAGGCAGAGGTAGGATGAAGGTTCCGGACGAGTGACTGCAGATGGAACAAAACGGAGGTAAGTAAACAACAAACCAACAAGGTGCAAAACAACAAAACTAACGCTAGAAGCTCTAAGACTGATACTCTGGTAAACCTACTGTTCATGGCTAACGATCCGGCAGGGAATGGATGTTAGGCCAGAGCCTAAGAAGGGTGATGATCAGGACCAGGTGTGCAGATTGCTGATGGGATGCAGGTGCGGAAATCAAGAGAGCTCCCCGGAGCGTTCCAGAACCCTCGGGAAACTGGAGATCACGAGCAGAAAAACTAGTCCACAGACAGGACCCGACTCAGACTGCCGGGATCGTTACAGTACCCCCCCTCCGACGCAACGCCACCGGGCGGACTCCCGGAGCGCCAGGATGGAGGCGGTAGAAGTCACGGATGAGGTCAGCATCTAGGATCTGTCGCCGCGGAATCCAACTCCTCTCTTCAGGACCATACCCCTCCCAGTCCACGAGATACTGGAAACCCCGGCCCCGCCGTCTGGAATCCATGATGCGTCGCACCGTGTAGGCAGGACCACCTCCGATCATCCGAGGAGGAGGAGGAGGAGGCGGAGGAGGCAACAGAGGACTGAGGAAAACAGGCTTGAGGCAGGAGACATGAAAGGTGGGATGGACTCTGAGCGTCCTCGGGAGTTTGAGTCGAACTGCCACCGGATTGATCACCTTCTCCACCACAAACGGACCAATGAACTTCGGTAACAACTTCCTAGACTCAGTCCGTAAAGGAAGATCCCGTGTGGCCAACCAGACCCTATCTCCGATGGTATAGGTGGGAGCGGGGATCCGGCGACGATTCGCCTGGAGCTGATACCGGTCCGAAACTCTAAGGAGTGCCTTTCTGGCCCGATGCCAGGTCCGGTGGCAACGACGAATATGGGCCTGAACAGAAGGCACTGAGAGCTCCTTCTCCTGAGAAGGGAACAAGGGAGGTTGGTAGCCATACAGGCACTGGAAGGGAGACATCCCAGTGGCAGATGTAGGGAGAGTATTGTGGGCATACTCAACCCAAGGCAACTGAGCGACCCAGGAGGTGGGGTTGGAAGAGGCCAGGCAGCGTAGCGTGGATTCCATCTTCTGGTTGGCTCTCTCCGCCTGACCATTAGATTGGGGGTGAAAACCAGATGTGAGACTGACTGTAGCTCCAATGGCCAAACAGAAGGACTTCCAGACAGCAGAGGTAAACTGAGGGCCACGGTCGGAAACGATATCACTGGGCAAACCGTGGACCCTGAAAACCTCCCTAACCAGGATCTCGGACGTCTCCGAGGCAGAGGGAAGCTTGGCAATTGGCACAAAGTGGGCGAACTTGCTGAATCTGTCCACGATAGTCAGAACGACCGTGTTCCCCTCAGAAGCGGGCAACCCAGTGACAAAGTCCAGGGCCAGATGCGACCATGGTCGCCGGGGAATAGGAAGGGGGTGAAGTAGTCCAGAGCTGGGCCGATTGGTACTCTTATTCTGCGCACACACTGGACAGGCAGCAACATAACCCCGAGTATCCTCGGCCATGGCAGGCCACCAAAAACGTCTGCGAAGAAACGCCATCGTCCGAGCCACGCCAGGGTGACAAGCCATCTTGCTGGCGTGGGACCATTTGAGGACCGCAGGACGAACCGACTCAGGCACAAACAACCGACCGGGTGGACCGTTACCGGGACCGGGCTGCGTCCGAAGGGCCGCCATCACCTCCTCCTCAATCTTCCACCTAACAGCTCCCACGACGCAGTTCCGGGGGAGAATTGTCTCGGTCTTGGACCCACTCTCCTCCGTCTTGGAGAACATCCGAGACAAGGCGTCCGCCTTGCCGTTCTTAGATCCAGGTCGGAACGTCAGGGAAAAATTGAATCGTCCGAAAAACAACGACCACCTGGCCTGACGGGAGTTGAGACGTCTAGCCGATTGCACGTAAGCAAGATTCTTGTGGTCAGTCCAGACAATAAACGGTTGCTCCGCCCTCCAACCAGTGGCGCCACTCCTCCAAGGCAAGTTTCACCGCGAGAAGCTCCCGGTTACCCACATCGTAATTCCTCTCCGCAGGCGAAAGGCGACGAGAGTAGTAGGCGCAGGGATGGAGTTTACTGTCCGTGGAGCATCGCTGCGACAGGATGGCGCCAACTCCCACATCAGACGCGTCCACTTCAACGACGAACTGACGGGCCGTGTCCGGTTGAGAGAGAATCGGTGCGTTGGTGAATCGCCTCTTCAAATCCAGAAACGCTCGATCCGCCTCCGGATTCCACTTGAAGCTCCTGATACTGGAAGTCAAGGCAGTTAACGGAGCGGCCACCCGGCTGTAATCCCGGATGAATCTGTGGTAGAAATTCGCAAACCCCAAAAATCTCTGGAGCTGCAATCTCGTACCGGGCTGGGCCCATTCCAGAACCGCTCTAACCTTCTCCTGGTCCATCCTAATCTCTCCCCTGGAGATGATGTACCCGAGAAAGGATGTCGTGTGGGCGTGAAACTCGCACTTCTCGGCCTTCACGAACAGGCGATTCTCCAACAATCGCTGCAGAACCTGCCGGACATGCTGGACGTGGTCGGAAGGTTCCTTCGAGAAGATCAGAATGTCATCCAGATAAACAAACACAAAGAGACCGATCATATCTCTCAGGACGTCGTTCACCATACTCTGGAATACCGCTGGAGCATTGGTCAGTCCAAACGGCATCACCTGATACTCGAAGTGACCCATCGGTGTATTGAAACCCGTCAACCACTCGTCTCCCTCTCTGATCCGGACCATGTGATACGCATTGCGTAGGTCTAGCTTGGTGAACACCGTAGCACCCTGTAAGGAGTCGAAGGCAGAACTCATCAAGGGCAGGGGATACTTGTTCTTGACCGTGATGTCATTCAACCCCCGATAATCAATACACGGTCGAAGAGAGCCATCCTTCTTACCCACAAAGAAGAATCCTGCCCCCAGGGGTGATGACGAGGGACGAACGAGACCAGCAGCTAGGGACTCCTTGATGTAGGTCTCCAAAGCCTCACGTTCAGGGCGGGAGATACTGTATAACCTTCCCTTGGGGTAGACCGCTCCAGGGAACAGGTTGATGGCACAATCATATGGTCGGTGGGGAGGGAGTGACAGAGCCTTCTGCTTACTGAACACTTCCCCCAAATCGTGATATGTCTCGGGAACCAGGGACAAATCTGGGGGTTTAGCCTCAATCACCTGACTGGGAACCGAATGGGGACAGGCAGTCTTGAGACAGTTAGCATGACAATCAAGGCTCCAACTTCGTTACCTTGCCCGTCACCCAATCGAACGTGGGATTGTGTTCCTTCAGCCAGGGGTATCCAAGGACCAGAGGAACATGGGAAGACGGCAGAATGAAGAATGAAATCATCTCCGAATGATTCCCCGACAACAGCATCTTAACCGGTTCAGTCCTCATCGTGATACGTGCCAGACTACTGCCGTTCAGAGTGGTCGCTTCAATGGCTTCCGGCAATTGCTCCTTGGAAAGCCCCAGCTGTTCCACCAACTCGGCATCAAGAAAGCTTCCATCGGCACCTGAATCGATAAAAGCGTTAATCGCTAAGCTCTGATTCCTGTTCACAAGGGTAGCCGGGAAACGGGGTCTGACAGAGGTATTGAGAGGTCGAAACTGGCTCGCTAAAAGTCCTCCCAACTTTAGCGAGCCGCGCAGTTTGACGACCGCCGGGAACAGGTGGCGAGGTAATGTCCCGAACCACCACAGTAGAGGCAACAGTTAGTCCTACGTCTGAGTTGGCGTTCCTCCTTGGTTAACCCGTGCCGCCCTACTTGCATTGGTTCCGAATCGGGAGACAGGACCTCTCCACTAATCCTGTGTGGTGGACGATGATCGACGTATTCTGGTCCAATCCCCGACCCGACAGGAACCTGAGAAGCTGATCGATTGGACGGACCCCATTGCTTCTCCCTCCTTCGCTCTCGGACACGATTATCCACCCGAATAGACAAGGCTACCAAGCTGTCCAGGTCACTAGGCTCGGATAGGAGATCAACTCATCCTTGAGCTGCTCCGACAGACCCTGGTAAAAGGCCGCTTGCAGAGACTCCTCATTCCACCCACTCTCCACAGCCAACGTCTTGAACTCGATCACGAAGTCGGCCACGCTACGAGTTCCTTGGTGAAGCGAAAACAGGCGCCTAGCTGCGTCCCTCCCTCGGACGGAATGGTCGAAAAGCTTCCTCATCTCGGCCGTGAACCCCTGGTATGAAGCCATGCAGGGGTCTTGTCGTTCCCAAACGGCTGAAGCCCACTCCAGCGCTCGACCACGCAGCAACTCAATCACAAAGGCTATCCTAGCCTTGTCTGTGGCATAAGAGTAGGGCTGTAGATCGAACACTAACCCACACTGCATAAGGAAAGAACGGCATCTTCCCAGCTCCCCCTCATATTTATCCGGCGTCGGAACCTTGGGTTCACGGAAGGACACCGCTCCAGACGCGGCAGGCGAGATGGGTGAAACCGGTAGTGGATCCTCCACCGGAAACTTGCGTTGGTTCTGGACCTCCGTCAGACCGGTAGAAAGGTTCTGAACTGACAACGCGATCTCCTGTAGTACCGTGCTATGATGGCCCAACATCTTCTCCTGATGGGTAATGGCATGGCGAACAGAGTCCAGGTCCGCTGGGTTCATTACTGGCCGGATCGTTCTGTCACGAGTTACAAAGCCAGAACCCAGAAGCAGACCAGGACAAGGTAAGTTGAAACGAAGGTGAGTGTTTATTTACAAATTCAAGAGTGATGCTGAATAATCCAGGGAACAGAGCGGGCGGCGTTGATTAGTTGTTGGGGGTGCAGTGGTTGTTCCAATCATGGCTCGGCAGCCGCCGACCACCAGGCAGAGGTAGGATGAAGGTTCCGGACGAGTGACTGCAGATGGAACAAAACGGAGGTAAGTAAACAACAAACCAACAAGGTGCAAAACAACAAAACTAACGCTAGAAGCTCTAAGACTGATACTCTGGTAAACCTACTGTTCATGGCTAACGATCCGGCAGGGAATGGATGTTAGGCCAGAGCCTAAGAAGGGTGATGATCAGGACCAGGTGTGCAGATTGCTGATGGGATGCAGGTGCGGAAATCAAGAGAGCTCCCCGGAGCGTTCCAGAACCCTCGGGAAACTGGAGATCACGAGCAGAAAAACTAGTCCACAGACAGGACCCGACTCAGACTGCCGGGATCGTTACATTTTTATTGACCTGTCTAAAGCATTCAACACTATTGACCACTCAGTGTGGAACACTCATCCTCAGGGTGCTTTTTAGCTGTTCAGTTAAATATTTCAGCTTTTATTTTCATTGTTTTTTATTCGTTTTTTTTCATGTAAAGCACATTGCGTTGCATTCCATGTCTGAAATGTGCTGTATTGTCAGTGATGCTGTAGGTGGGTGTAGTGGTGGAATCAAGCGCAGGACACCGAAGTACAGTCCAAAAGACTTTAGTGAAATTCCACAAGGGAAAATGAACAAACTGGCCCGAAGGCGAAACTCCGCACGTAGGCGGACAAAACAAACGGGCGCACTACACAGGTGCGTAAAACGCTCCAACACAGTGGAGAGATAGCTCAACCGAGCGAATAATGTAAACACGTCCAGTAACGCACGACAGACAATAAAGCAATCACACACAACACTGGACAAACACAACGAGTAACTTATAGGACGCTAATTAACCTAAACGATAACAGGTGTCACAACAAACAGACAAAAGCAAACGAACATAGAAACATGCAACGATGGCAGCTAGAATTCGGAGACAACGAACGCCGAAGCCTGCCCGAACAAGGAAGAGAGGCAGCCTCGGCCGAAACCGTGACAGTACCCCCCTTGACGCGCGGCTCCAGACGTGCGCCGACTCCGGCCTCGGGGGACGACCAGGAGGACGCGGAGCAGGGTGCGTCGGGTGCCCACGATGGAATTCCGTCAGGAGAGACGGGTCCAAAATGTCTCTCCTCGGCACCCAGCACCGTTCCTCCGGACCGTACCCTCCCACTCCACTAGATATTGGAGACCCCCATCCGACGTCTCGAATCCAAGATGGACCTCACGGAGTACGCCGGTGCCCCCTCGATGTCCAATGGGGGGCGGAGGAGTCTCCCTGATCTCACTTTCTTGGAGTGGGCCAGCTACCACCGGCCTGAGAAGAGACACATGGAACGAGGGGTTAATACTTTTATATTCAACAGGTAGTTGTAACTTGTAACACACCTCGTTCAACCTTCTCAGGACTTTAAATGGCCCTACAAACCGCCGACCCAGTTTCCGACAGGGCAGGCGGAGGGGCAGGTTTCTGGTAGAGAGCCAGACTCGATCACCAGGTGCGTACACCGGTCCCTCACTGCGGTGGAGATCGGCGCTCGCCTTATGACGACGGAGGGCCCGCTGCAGGTGGACGTGTGCAGCGTTCCATGTCTCCTCCGAGCGCCGCGCCCACTCATCCACCGCAGGAGCCTCGATCTGGCTCTGCTGCCAAGGTGCCAGAACCGGCTGGTAACCTAACACACATTGAAAAGGGGTTAGGTTAGTGGAGGAGTGGCGTAGGGAATTCTGGGCCATCTCGGCCCAGGGAACGTACCTGCCCACTCCTCCGGCCGGTCCTGGCAGTATGTTCTAAGAAACCTACCCACATCCTGGTTCACGCGCTCCACCTGCCCATTACTCTCGGGTGGTAACCCGAGGTGAGGCTCACCGAGACCCCCCAACTGCTCCATAAAGGCTCTCCAAACCCTGGAGGTAAATTGGGGACCTCGATCAGACACAATATCCTCGGGTACCCGTAGTGCCGGAACACATGGGTGAATAGTGCTTCGGCGGTTTGCAGGGCAGTAGGAAGGCCCGGCATGGGGAGCAGACGACAGGCCTTAGAAAACCGGTCCACAACGACCAGTATAGTGGTATTTCCCTGTGAAGGAGGAAGGTCAGTAAGGAAATCCACCGAGAGGTGAGACCATGGTCGTTGTGGAACGGGCAGGGGTAGTAACTTACCCCTAGGCAGATGTCTAGGCGCCTTACACTGGGCGCACACCGAGCAGGAGGAAACATAAACCCTCACATCCCTTGCCAACGTGGGCCACCAGTACTTGGCACTAAGACAGTGCACTGTCCGGCCGATACCAGGGTGTCCAGAGGAGGGTGACGTGTGAGCCCAATAGATCAATCGATCCCGAACCTCGAGCGGAACGTACTTCCGACCCTCCGGGCATTGCGGTGGACTAGGGTCGGTGCGTAACGCCCGCTCGAGCTCAGCATCGACCTCCCACACTACCGGTGCCACCAGACACGACTCCGGCAGTATGGGAGTGGGCTCCACGGACCTCTCCTCCGTGTCATACCGCCGAGACAGCGCATCTGCCTTACCGTTCTGTGACCCAGGGATGTACGTGATCTTAAATGTAAACCGGGTCAAAAACATATTCCATCTTGCCTGGCGAGGGTTCAGCCTCCTCGCTGCCCGGATGTACTCCAGGTTACGGTGGTCCGTCAAAATGAGGAAAGGGTGTTGAGCCCCCTCAAGCCAGTGCCTCCACACCTTTAGGGCCTGTACCACGGCTAACAGCTCCCTGTCCCCTACGTCATAGTTTCGCTCCGCCGGACTGAGCTTCTTAGAATAAAAAGCACAGGGGCGGAGTTTAGGTGGCGCGCCTGACCGTTGTGAAAGCACGGCTCCTATACCGGCCTCAGACGCGTCCACCTCTACCTGAAATGGCAAAGAGGGATCCGGATGCGCCAGCACCGGGGCCGAGGTGAACAGGTCCTTCAGCCTCCCAAACGCCCTGTCCGCCTCGGCAGACCACTGCAGACGCACCGGACCCCCCTTCATAAGAGACGTGATGGGAGCTGCCACCTGTCCAAAACCCCGGATAAACCTCCGGTAGTAATTCGCAAACCCCAAAAACTGCTGCACCTCCTTCACAGTGGTTGGTGTTTGCCAATTACGCACGGCTGACACCCGGTCTACCTCCATCTTCACCCCTGACGCAGACAACTGATACCCCAAAAAGGAGACCGACTCCTGGAAAAACAGACACTTCTCTGCCTTAACATACAGGTCGTGCTCCACCAGCCTCCGCAACACTCTGCGCACCAGGGCCACATGCTCGACTCGGGTAGGCGAGTACACGAGAATGTCATCTATGTACACAACCACCCCCTGCCCCTGCATGTCCCTGAAGATCTCATCCAAGAATGATTGGAAAACTGACGGAGCGTTCATCAACCCGTATGGCATGACAAGATACTCGTAATGGCCCGAGGTGGTACTAAAGGCTGTCTTCCATTCATCGCCCTCCCTGATGCGCACCAAGTTGTACGCGCTCCTGAGATCTAATTTAGTGAAGAAACGCGCCCCATGCAATGACTCCGTCATGGTCGCAATCAGCGGGAGTGGATAACTGTACTTCACCGTGATCTGATTGAGACCACGGTAATCGATGCACGGGCGTAACCCACCATCCTTTTTCTTCACAAAAAAGAAACTCGAGGACGCAGGGGAAGTGGAAGGCCGTATGTATCCTTGTCTCAGAGATTCGTCTATGTAAGACAGAGGATACACATGGCTCCGTGGGAGCGCAGCTCCTGCCTGGAGGTCTATCGCACAATCTCCCTGCCTATGGGGCGGCAACTGCGTCGCCATCGACTTACTAAACGCAATAGCCAAATCCCCATACTCAGGGGGAACGTGCAATGCGGGCACCTGGTTTGGACTCTCCACCGAGGTAGCCCCTACGGAAATGCCCAAACATCGACCCACACACTGGGCAGACCACTCCATCAGAGCCCTCTCCTGCCATGAAATAGATGGGTTATGGGTACTCAACCAGGGCATGCCCAGCACCACCGGATACGCAGGCGAGTCGATCAGAAATAGCTGAATCATCTCCTGATGATCCCCCTGCGCACACATCCTAAGTGGCGCAGTGACCTCCCTGATCAAGCCCGCACCCAACGGACGGCTATCTAGGGCATGAACGGGGAAAGGGACCTCAACAGGGAGACGGGGGATCCCTAAGGCTAAACAAAACTTCTTATCAACAAAATTCCCAGCCGCGCCTGAATCTACCAGCGCCTTATGCTGGGAATGAGGTGCTACCTGTGGGAAACGCACAGGTATACAGAAATGTGCAACAGAGAGCTCTGGGTGAGTGGGGCGCCTACTCACCTGGAAGGACTCCCCAGTGCGGGACCTGTCGTCCTCTCCCCTAGGAGGCCATCCCCAGCACCTAGCCGCGGTGTGTCCTCCCGACCACAGTTGGTGCAGGAGATGGACCCCCTCGTAAGCCGACCCCTCCTCTCTCTAGCGCCAGCGCCCCGAGCTCCATGGGGCACGGCTCGGAGGCGCTGGAGGGTGAAATGGACGGACCCCCTCGGAACGTCCGCGGGTAGCTAGCAGGTTATCCAGCCTGATGGACATGTCGACCAACTGGTCGAACGAGAGGCTGGTGTCCCTACAGGCCAGCTCCCTACGGACGTCCTCGCGTAGACTACATCTGTAGTGATCGCTGAGAGCCCGCTCATTCCACCCTGCATCCGCCGCTAGAGTACGGAATTCTAAGGCGAACTCCTGGGCACTCCTCTTCCCCTGCCGGAGGAAGACCAGACGCTCCCCCGCTCGCTTTCCCCTCCGGGGATGGTCGAACACCGCCCTGAAGCGGCGGGAGAACTCGTCATAGGTGATGGTGTCCGCGTCGATCCTCCTCCACTCTGCGTTGGCCCATTCCAACGCCTTCCCGGAAAGGCAGGAGATCAGGGCGGACACGCTCTCATGTCCCGAAGGGGCCGGGTGCACGGTGGCCAGGTAAAGCTCCACCTGGAGAAGGAATCCCTGACACCCGGCCGCGGTCCCATCGTAGGCCCTCGGGAGCGAGAGTCGAACTCCTCTGGCTTCCGGAGCGGGAATGGGCTGACTTGCCGATGGTGCTGGCAGAGAGGATGGCGGTGGAGGAGTCCCCCAGCCTCGGATGGTGGCGATCACCTCCTGCAGTGCGGACCCCATCTGCAGGATCTGGTCACTCTGTTCTCGGACCCTGTCCTCCAGCGTCGCCTGGGCTGCTGCGGCTCCTGCTGATTCCATTCTTGTGGTGTGTGATTTTGTCAGTGATTCTGTAGGTGGGTGTAGTGGTGGAATCAAGCGCAGGACACCGAAGTACAGTCCAAAAGACTTTAGTGAAATTCCACAAGGGAAAATGAACAAACTGGCCCGAAGGCGAAACTCCGCACGTAGGCGGACAAAACAAACGGGCGCACTACACAGGTGCGTAAAACGCTCCAACACAGTGGAGAGATAGCTCAACCGAGCGAATAATGTAAACACGTCCAGTAACGCACGACAGACAATAAAGCAATCACACACAACACTGGACAAACACAACGAGTAACTTATAGGACGCTAATTAACCTAAACGATAACAGGTGTCACAACAAACAGACAAAAGCAAACGAACATAGAAACATGCAACGATGGCAGCTAGAATTCCGGAGACAACGAACGCCGAAGCCTGCCCGAACAAGGAAGAGAGGCAGCCTCGGCCGAAACCGTGACATGTATAAATAAAGCTTGATTTGATTTTATACTTATTCAGAGGCTTTCATCAATTGGTCCGGACCAGGCTGAGTGTGGCTGGTTTGAACGTTTTTTAAAGGACAGTGTGTATTTACTGATGCTGTTAATTCAGGTTTTCTGGACAGAACAAAGGGTGTTCCACAGGGATCGATTCTTGGTCTGGTTCTTTTCACTATTTACGTTAACCAGTATTGGTTTATCTGTAAAATAAAAAAATAAAAACGTTTTATCTGTATGCAGATGACACTGTGGTGTATGCTATTTCCCCCACAGCTGACTAGGCTCTGTCAGAGCATCAATCTGCCTTTATTGCCCTGCAGAATGCCTTTGTTAAACTGAAATTGATACTTAATGCAGGTAAAACCAAGCATGTTATTTTCCAAATCATGTAAAAATGTATCGGATGGTGCCCTCATTGACCGTGTCCCCGCATATAAAGTGCCTTCAGAAAGTATTAATTCCCCTTGGTTATTCCACATTTTGTTTTGTTACGGCCTGAATTCAAAATTGATTAAATATATATTTTACACACAATAACCCATAATGACAAAGTGAAAACATGTTTTTTGAAATGTTTGCAAATGTATTGAAACTGAAATACAGAAAAATCTAATGTACATACTGTAATTATTCACAACCCTGAGTCAATACTTTGTAGAAGCACCTTTGGTAGCGATTACAGCTGTGAGTCTTTCTGGGTAAGTCTCTAAGAGCTTTCCACACCTGGATTGTGCAACATTTTCCCATTATTATTTTCAAAATTCTACAAACTCTGTCAAATTGGTTGTTGATCATTGCTAGACAACCATTTTCTGGTCTTGCCATAGATTTTCAAGTAGATTTAAGTCAAAACTGTAACTCTGCCATTAAGGAACATTCACTTTCTTCTTGGTAAGCAACTCCAGTGTAGATTTGGCCTTGTGTTTTAGGTTATTGTCCTGCTGATGGTGGAAAGCAGACTGAACCAGGTTTTTTTCTAGGATTTTGCCTGTGTTTACCTCAATTCTGTTTTGTTAGAAACATAATCTTCAGTGGCGGTCGATAGTCTTCAGGGAGGATGATTTTTATGAGCTTGGCCTTATTTCTATTACAGCATATTGGATGACTGTCATTCATATTCCATTCACCCAGCTCAATGTAACACAATAGGTTTAGGCTACTACATTATACTCAAATTTTCCCTGTATCCATCATGAGGTTGATACAACTACGAAATGTAGTTTACAACGTAGGTGCACACAAGTCGAGATCATTAATAGTAATCAAGGTGACAGACAGTGACACATTCAATACCGCCTTGCACACTCTTACCTGCATCTAGCTGATCTACATTTTTTACGGTGTAATCTGTTGCAAATTAAAGTTTCTATTGGACAAATTCAGGTATGTTTATCCATGTTTCGTTCTGTTTGCTTTAGTTTAAGAAACGTTTTTTCAACAGAATCGGCTGAATAAATACACCCCTGATCACACGCAAACAGTTCACTTTCATAGCAGCCACATAAAAACAGCATGATCACTTTGCTCGTTGTATCTATACTTCCTTCTCGCAACTATCTACGCGCTCTCCTCCTCTCACCTTTTCCCTTCGCTTGTGGACTACACATCAGCTGTCTGTGAACAGGCGAAAAAACCATTCCAAGCCAAACCTTCATATTATGACCGTTAACCGCTACACACAGCCTACATCGTTATAATGTCATAGTCAACTAGATCTACTAGAGCTAACGCATTAGTAAACCCTCTACAATCATGCAGTACAGTGTACAGTCAGAAAGCAGTTTAGCAGTTACACCGGTGGGCCCCGGTGGTCCCCGGTGGCAATAAATTGATAAAACCAAAAGATAACCTTGACTTGGAAGAGTTCCAGTGTTGGATGGCCATAGCCAGCTAGCTAACATAGCATCCCTCTCTGTTTGAGCCGGGTGTTTGAGCAGGCTAAACTAGCTAGCTGTATTTGCTAGCTAAGTGAAAGTAAAAGCAAAACAAAAATACAACCAAATATAGCTAGCTCTCTCTCTTGCTTCTCCTTAATTTTGGAAGACATGAATTTGTTCAAAACTGTTTAACTATTGTCTTTCTCTCTTTTTAAGTCAACTACTCACCACATTTGATACACTACAGTGTGGCTAGCTGTAGCTTATACTTTCAGTACTAGATTCATTCTCTGATCCTTTGATTGGGTGGACAACATGTCAGTTCATGCTGCAAAAGCTCTGATAGGTTGGAGGACGTAATTACTGTGTAAGTCTATGGAAGGGGTAAGAACCATGAGCCTCCTACGTTTTGTATTGAATTCAATGTACCCAGAGGAGGATAGAAGCTAACTGTCCTCAGGCTACACCATGGTTCTACCCTACAGAGTGCTGCTGAGGCTACTGTAGACCTTCATCACAAAACAGTGTGTTGTAATCAATTATTTGGTGACATGAATATATTTAGTATAGTTCTATCTAAAAAATAACTAAAATGTTTCACTATTTAGATTTTTATGAAATTTACTGACGAGGATGGTCCTCCCCTTCCTCCTCTGAGGAGCCTCCACTGATACTCATAACATTATGAAGCCACCACTATGCTTGAAAATATGGAAAGTGGTACTAAGTAATGTGTTGTATTGGATTTGCCCCAAACATAACACTTTGCATTCAGGACAAAAAGTTAATTGCTTTGCCACATTTTTGCAGTATTACGTTAGTGGCTTGTCGCAAACAGGATGCATGTTTAGGAATATTTTTATTCTGTACAGAATTCCTTCTTTTCACGCTGTCATTTACAGTGAGGGAAAAAAGTATTTGATCCCCTGCTGATTTTGTACGTTTGCCCACTGACAAAGAAATTATCAGTCTATAATTTTAATGGTAGGTTTATTTGAACAGTGAGAGACAGAATAACAACAAAGAAATCAAGAAAAATGCATGTCAAAAATGTTATGAATTTATTCGAATTTTAATGAGGGAAATAAGTATTTGACCCCCTCGCTATCAGAAAGATTTCTGGCTCCCAGGTGTCTTTTATACAGATAACGAGCTGAGAATAGAAGCACACTCTTAAAGGGAGTGCTCCTAATCTCAGCTTGTTACCTGTATAAAAGACACCTGTCCACAGAAGCAATCAATCAATCAGATTCCAAACTCTCCACCATGGCCAAGACCAAAGAGCAGTTGGTGCAATTATTCGCAAATGGAAGACAAAATAACTGTCAATCTCCCTCGGCCTGGGGCTCCATGCAAGATCTCACCTCGTGTAGGTGCAATGATCATGAGAACGGTGAGGAATCAGCCCAGAACTACACAGGAGGATCTTGTCAATGATCTGAAGGCAGCGGGGACCATAGTCACCAAGAAAACAATTGGTAACACACTACGCCGTGAAGGACTGAAATCCTGCAGCGCCCGCAAGGTCCCTCTGCTCAAGAAAGCACATATACATGCCCGTCTGAAGTTTGCCAATGAACATCTGAATGATTCAGAGGAGAACTGGGTGAATGTGTTGTGGTCAGATGAGACCAAAATGGAGCTCTTTGGCATCAACTCAACTCGCTGTGTTTGGAGGAGTAGGAATGCTGCCTATGACCCCAAGAACACCATCCCCACCGTCAAACATGTAGGTGGAAACATTATGCTTTGGGGGTGTTTTTCTACTAAGGGGACAGGACAACTTCACCGCATCAATGGGACGATGGACGGGGCCATGTACCGTCAAATATTGGGTGAGAACCTCCTTCCCTCAGCCAGGGCATTGAAAATGGGTCGTGGATGGGTATTCCAGCATGACAATGACCCAAAACACACGGCCAAGGCAACAAAGGAGTGGCTCAAGAAGAAGCACATTAAGGTCCTGGAGTGACCTAGCCAGTCTCTAGACCTTAATCCCATAGACAATCTGTGGAGGGAGCTAAAGGTTTGAGTTGCCAAACGTCAGCCTCGAAACCTTAATGACTTGGAGAAGATCTGCAAAGAGGAGTGGGACAAAATCCCTCCTGAGATGTGTGCAAACCTGGTGGCCAACTACAAGAAACGTCTGACCTCTGTGATTGCCAACAAGGGTTTTGCCACCAAGTACTAAGTCAGTTTTGCAGAGGGGTCAAATACTTATTTCCCTCATTAAAATGCAAATCAATTTATAACATTTTTGACATGCGTTTTTCTGGATTTTGTTGTTGTTATTCTGTCTCTCACTGTTCAAATAAACCTACCATTAAAATTATAGACTGATAATTTCTTTGTCAGTGGGCAAACGTACAAAATCAGCAGGGGATCAAATACTTGTTTCCCTCACTGTAGGTTAGTATTGTGAAGTAACTACAATGTTGTTGATCCATCCTCAGTTTTCTCCTATCACAGCCATTAAACTTTGTAACTGTTTTAATGTCACCATTGGCCTCATGGTGAAATCCCTGAGCGGTTTCCTTCCTCTCCAGCAACTGAGTTAGGAAGGACACCTGCATCTTCGTAGTGACTGGGGGTATTGACACATCATCCAAAGTGTAATTTATAACTTCACCATGCTCAAAGGGCTATTCAATGACTTTTTTTTTTACCCATCTACCAATAGGTGCCCTTCTTTGCGAGGCATTGGAAACCTTCCTGATCTTTGTGGTTGAATCTGTGTTTGAAATTCACTGCTCGATTAAGGGACCTTACAGATAATTGTATGTGTGGGGTACAGAGATGAGATAGTCATTAAAAAATAATGTTAAACACTATCATTGCACACAGAGTGAGTCCATCTAACTTATTATGTGACTTGTTAAGCAAATGTTTTCTCCTGAATTCATTTAGGCTTGCCATAACAAAGGGGTTGAATACGTATTGACTCAAGACATTTTAAATTAATGTGTATACATTTGGAAAAACATAATTCCACTGACATTATGGGGTATTGTGTGTAGGCAAGTTAATTTTTTAAAAATATTTAATCCATTTTAAATTCAGTCTGTAACACAACAAAATGTGCAAAAAGTTAAGGGTGTGTGAATACTTTCTGAAGGCACTGTAAATATCTGGGCATCTGGATTGACGAAGAGCTATCTTTCGAAAAGCATGTTGATGAGTTAGTTAAGAAATTACGAATTAAAATACGCTTCTTCTATAGGAACAGGTCCTGTCTTTCATTAAATAGCAGAAAACTAATCATTCTCCACCGAGTAAGGCCTCTCATGTGGAATGATCTACAAAACTACTTCAAGTTCAGGAGGAAGTTAGAGGGCCTTTTTACAGGAAAATGTGTTTGTTTCATATGATTGTGTTTTGATTTTAATGTTTTGTGTTTGCTTTTCATGTATTGTGTAATTGATGTGTATATTCAGTAGATATGTATAGTTTAACTGTGGATTATTGATGTGATCATGCAGGGCTCATCTGCAAAAGAGACCATGGTCTCAGCATGACTCCCTGGCTAAATAAAGTGTAAAACAAATGCTTATGAGGCAACATCAGACCTCTTTAGTCCAGCTCACCAGAACCTCTGTGCCAAAGTCTGCCGCTACAAATCAACTTTTCCAAGTTCCAACCTAGTACTCCTTAGGTTGAGACACTAGAGAAGAAACATGGTCAAAACAGCTCTCACAGGGTCTTCAGCTCACACAAGTTCTTCGAAAAATAACTGACTTATCCATGGCAACTGAGTGGAGTGGAGACAGACAGACAGGAGGGGAACAAACAGAGAGAAAACAGACCGTGTGTTTTCAAATTCAGTCTGTCAAATATCCCAGTGTAACACAAGACACAACCAAGCACATCCCAACAGTATGGGAACAAAACACATCTCTTCCTGCCAGTAACCAAGGAAACTTCCTTGCCAGTAACTTAGACCTGTATCCATGGCGAATGCAACAACCACTAAACCCTGATGTGTTTGCTCTGGTTATGAGGTGTTGACGTCTGTTTACCCTGTAAGTTAAGATGAGGAGGCAAACACCAAACACATCCGCTTCACACAGGCCAACCCACTCTACAAAGGGAAGACGAACCAAGGGGAGAGGAAAGAAGAAACTGTGATGATGTTCATAGCTGTCATTCAGTTATGCACTTTCACACTTTTGAGCTGAGCCGGTCTGAGTAGATCTGTACTGCGCTGGCCTGGTTGTACATCTACCACATTTTATGAACTGAAAAGGACAATATGAAAAGAAAATAGAACAGTATACAGTGCATTCGGAAAGTATTCAGACCCATTGACTTTTTCCACATTTTGTTACATTACAGTCTTATTCTAAAAAGAATCCTCATCCATACCCCAAAATGATAAAGCAAAAACAGGTTTTTAGAAAAAACAGAAATACCATATTTATATAAGTATTCAGACCCTTTGCCTTTAGCTCAGGTGCATTCTGTTTCCATTGATCATCCTTGAGATGTTTCTACAACTTGATTGGAGTCCACCTGTGGTAAATTCAATTGATTGGACATGATTTGGAAAGGCACACACCTGTCTACATAAGGTCCCACAGTTGACAGTGCATGTCAGAGCAAAAACCAAGCCATGAGGTTGAAGGAATTGTCTGTAGAGCTCCGAGACAGGATTGTGTTCGATGCACAGATCTGGGGAAGGGTACCAAAACATTTCTGCAGCATTGAATGTCCCCAAGAACACAGTGGCCTCCATCATTCTTAAATGGGAGAAGTTTGGAACCACCAAGACTCTTCCTAGAGCTGGCCTCCAAGCCAATCTGAGCAATCGGGGGAGAAGGGCCTTGGTCAGGGAGGGGACCAAGATCCTGATGGTCACTCTGACAGAGCTCTAGAGTTCCTCTGTGGAGATGGGAGAACCTTCCAGATGGACAACCATCTCTGCAGCACTCCACCAATCAGGCCGTTATGGTAGACTGGCCAGACGGAAGCCACTCCTCATTAAAAGGCACATGACAGCCCGCTTGGAGTTTGCCAAGGCACCTAAAGACTCTCAGACCATGACAAACAAGATTCTCTCGTCTGATGAAACCAAAATTGAACTTTTTGGCCTGAATGCCAAGCGTCACGTCTGGAGGAAAACCTGGCACCATCCCTACAGTGAAGCATGGTGGTGGCAGCATCATGTTGTGGGGATGTTTTTAAGCGGCAGTGACTTGGTTACTATTCAGGATCACCCAGGCAGCAACACTCCTCTCCACGCAACACTCCTATGGAGCTAAACCAGAGTTCTCCTCCACTGAGCCTTCGCGTGCCTCAGTACCTGCCACAACAGATCCACTGTGCGTCTGCTAACATTCCCCGAAAAGGAACCATGCCACAGCAGAGTAGCTGGGTCCACAAGCTGATCTCATAAACAAACAATTACGCACGCAGTACCGTTTCAAAGCAAACCAACACATCAAGCCTAATTAATTGCAAAACCCAACTTGAAATATATATTAGGGGTAGTTTAGCAAAATTGGATCAGAGGAATTATTTCAAATGCCTTTCGTGTCCCCAACAGACTAAAAACAGATTTTTAACAGCAAACAGAAACAAAAGTGGTGCTTTCGTGTGTTTTTTATTTATTTTCTAGCTGGAAAATTAAGACGCAGCTGCTATAACGCAGTGGGAGGCAGTTTATCACAGGGCTGGAATAACAGATGTGTTTAAAGGTTTCTGAACGGTTATCCCAGAGTTTCCCAATGGTTGTTTCGTAGGGACCCACTATTGCGATGCTGGTGGAGAATGTGCTGTGATATAATCGTATCTTTATCTAGACTAGAAGGGCACAAGAAAATAGCAGTTGTTGAAGGAATCTTACGAATGTGTATATGAAGACATTATGTACTAGGTACCATTCAAATAAAGTGTTATTGAAAACTCAAACGGCTTTATGCAGGTGTGCAGGGCACAAAACTGTTACCAACTAGTTGGAACACTGATATTCTCTGTTCAATTTGGGAGATCACCAAAAGGGCATAAAAGTGAATTGGAACTTCCAAACCAACACTTTCAGCACACAGTCCCTCTCTTGTTCTACAAACATTTCCAACCAATTGAAGCATTGGCAAACATTCCTAATATTCTGTCAACAATTTGGCTCTGGAGCTTCATCCAATAAAAGCCTCTACTGCACGCTCCCCATCAACCACCTTAACCACAATCCCCCCTGCTCTACACATTCTGGTTTGGGGGCAACAGTCTCTACATGCTCTCCATCTTACCCACAAATCTCCTTGCCACTCTGCTTCCTACGTTACCCACAATGCCTCTGTTGAACTGTGGAGGTCACATTCAGGGGGTTGACTTATCTCAGCTTCATTTGATGTCTCTGTATCCCTACAGAAATAGGCCTAGCACTTCACATC
Source organism: Coregonus clupeaformis (assembly GCF_020615455.1). Classification (NCBI taxonomy): domain Eukaryota; kingdom Metazoa; phylum Chordata; class Actinopteri; order Salmoniformes; family Salmonidae; genus Coregonus; species Coregonus clupeaformis. The sequence continues at coordinate 526,346 of NW_025533582.1, forward strand.
TCAAGCCAGTAAACAACCCTTGGCACAGAATAAGTTAAAGGAAAAACAAAAATAAATTGAGGAACTTATTCAAGAAAGATCAAGTGTAATATATTATCAAAAAATAAAGTGAACTGGATGGAATATGGGGAAGAAATTCACGAAATATTTTTTAAAATCTTTAACATATAAATGCTACCAAAAACGATTTACTGAAACTTCTTACAAAAGACAGAGTCACCCACGATTCACCAAACTATATTTTGAAAGAGGAAGCAAAGTACTTTAAGCATATGTTTTCGTTTCAGTCTCCTCCATTTCCACTAACCGAAGTTAATTGTATGGATTTTATTTATATTAATAATGTAAAATTAACAGCCGTACAGAAAGACTCATGTGAAGGCCAAATTACAGAGGAAGAACTTCTTAATGAAATGAAAGCCTTTAAGTCCGGGAAAACTCCAGGGCTTGATGGCAAACCAGTTGAGGTATATCAAACCTTTTTTGATGTACTCAGAGAACCGTTATTAGCTTGTTTCAACCACTCCTATAAAAATGGTAGATTATCAGATACTCAACAAGAAGGTCTGATTTCATTATTACTGAAACAAGACCCAAGTGGTAAATATAAAGATCCAGTCCACTTAAAAAATTGGAGGCCCCCCCAATGCATAGCGCATTGAATTAAAAAGATATTGTCGTATATTATTCATCCTAAATCAGATAGGTTTTTTACATGGACGATACATTGGAGATTATATAAGACATGTAGTGGAAACAATAGAACACTACGAAAAATATGGGAAACCAGGCCTGGTATTCATAGCAGACGTTGAAAAGGCTTTTAATAAAGTATGACTGGAATGTATACATAAATGCCTGGAATATTTCAATTTTGGAGAATCTCGAAAACAATGGGTTAAAGTTACGTATATTAACCCTAGGTGTAAAATAGTAAATAATGGCTACTTCTCAGAAAGTATTAAACTGTCAAGAGGAGTAAAACAAGGTTGTCCACTATTGGCATATCTGTTTATTATGGCCATCGGAAAGTTAGCTATTAAATCAGATCCAACAATAATATCAAGGGGCTAGAAATGCAGGGCTTAAAAACAAAGGTGTCATTGCACGCTGATGATTCATGTTTTCTTTTAAATCCACAATTTGGATCTCTCCATAGCCTCATAGAGGATCTAGATAATTTTTCTAACCTCTCTGGATTACAACCAAATTATGATAAGTGTGCTACAGTGGGGAAAAAAAGTAATTAGTCAGCCACCAATTGTGCAATTTCTCCCACTTAAAAAGATGAGAGAGGCCTGTAATTTTCATCATAGGTACACGTCAACTATGACAGACAAAATGAGGGAAAAAAATCCAGAAACTCACATTGTAGGATTTTTTATGAATTTATTTGCAAATTATGGTGGAAAATAAGTATTTGGTCAATAACAAAAGTTTCTCAATACTTTGTTATATACCCTTTGTTGGCAATGACACAGGTCAAACGTTTTCTGTAAGTCTTCACACACTGTTGCTGGTATTTTGGCCCATTCCTCCATGCAGATCTCTTCTAGAGCAGTGATGTTTTGGGGCTGTCGCTGGGCAACACAGACTTTCAACTCCCTCCAAAGATGTTCTATGGGGTTGAGATCTGGAGACTGGCTAGGCCACTCCAGGACCTTGAAATGCTTCTTACGAAGCCACTCCTTCGTTGCCCGGGCGGTGTGTTTGGGATCATTGTCATGCTGAAAGACCCAGCCACGTTTCATCTTCAATGTCCTTGCTGATGGAAGGAGGTTTTCACCCAAAATCTCATGATACATGGCTCAAAATCTCATGATACATGGCCCCATTCATTCTTTCCTTTACACGGATCAGTCGTCCTGGTCCCTTTGCAGAAAAACAGCCCAAAGCATGATGTTTCCACCCCCATGCTTCACAGTAGGTATGGTGTTCTTTGGATGCAACTCAGCATTCTTTGTCCTCCAAACACGACGAGTTGAGTTTTTACAAAAAAGTTCTATTTTGGTTTCATCTGACCATATGACATTCTCCCAATCCTCTTCTGGATCATCCAAATGCACTCTAGCAAACTTCAGACAGGCCTGGACATGTACTGGCTTAAGCAGGGGGACACGTCTGGCACTGCAGGATTTGAGTCCCTGGCGGCGTAGTGTGTTACTGATGGTAGGCTTTGTTACTTTGGTCCCAGCTCTCTGCAGGTCATTCACTAGGTCCCCCCCGTGTGGTTCTGGGATTTTTGCTCACCATTCTTGTGATCATTTTGATCCCACGGGGTGAGATCTTGCGTGGAGCCCCAGATCGAGGGAGATTATCAGTGGTCTTGTATGTCTTCCATTTCCTAATAATTGCTCCCACAGTTGATTTCTTCAAACCAAGCTGCTTACCTATTGCAGATTCAGTCTTCCCAGCCTGGTGCAGGTCTACAATTTTGTTTCTGGTGTCCTTTGACAGCTCTTTGGTCTTGGCCATAGTGGAGTTTGGAGTGTGACTGTTTGAGGTTGTGGACAGGTGTCTTTTATACTGATAACAAGTTCAAACAGGTGCCATTAATACAGGTAACGAGTGGAGGACAGAGGAGCCTCTTAAAGAAGAAGTTACAGGTCTGTGAGAGCCAGAAATCTTGCTTGTTTGTAGGTGACCAAATACTTATTTTCCACCATAATTTGCAAATAAATTCATAATAATTCCTACAATGTGATTTTCAGGATTTTCTTTTCTCAATTTGTCTGTCATAGTTGACGTGTACCTATGATGAAAATTACAGGCCTCTCTCATCTTTTTAAGTGGGAGAACTTGCACAATTGGTGGCTGACTAAATACTTTTTTTGCCCACTGTATATTACGTATTGGATCACTAAAAATACAATTACAGTGTAGTTTACCAATAAAATGGTCTGACGGTGATATCTGTATTTATATCCCAAAAGAAAGAAATTATCTCACTACAATACATTTTAATAGAAAGTTAGCAAAAATAGATACGATCTTGCTACCATGGAAAGGAAAATACCTGTCTATTTGTGGAAAAATCACCCTGATGAACTCTGTAGTTATATCCCAGTTTACTTATTTGCTTATGGCTTATAGCGACTTGTTTTTTTAAATACATGAGCAAAAAATATTCCATTTTATTCGGAACGGCAAGCCAGACAAAATTAAATGGGCCTATTTCTATAAAGAATATGAATTCGGAGGGCAGAAATGATTAAATATTAAAGTATTAGACCACTCACTAAAGACTTCAGTCATACAAAAGTTATGCTTAAATCCGAACTAGCTCTTTAGCAGATTAGTAAGAATGTCTCACCACATGTTCAAGAATGGCCTTTTTTCCTTTATTCAGATTACAACCTCTCCCTTTCGGTTATTTGAAAATGAAATAATCTAAAAAATATCGCTATTTTTAAAACAAGCCATAGAAAGTTGGTTGCAAGTTCAGTTGAATCCACCAGAAAAGACTGAACAAATAATACAACAAATATTATGGTTAAACTCAAATATACAAATTGAAAAGAAAAGAAAAGTTCAATCTTTGTAAATGATATCATAAATAGGACAGCAGGAGTTATGTTACACACGCAGCTAGCAAAAATATATGGAAATGTCTCCTCTACCCAAAATTACAATGAACTAATTGCAGCATTACCGCAAAAACGGAAGAGGCAAGTGAGAGGGGGAAAAAGTAAGGAACTTGTCTGTCGGCCCTGCATGAAAGACCAAAATTTGTTAAAGAAAATTGTGATAAATAAAAAAGTATACCTGTTTCATTTTTAAGGACCAAAAAATTGACAGCTGTGCCATATAGACTGCAAAATAGTTGGGAAGAGACTTTCGATGTACCGATTCCAAGGCACATGGTTTATGAACTGATACACAAAACGACGCCAGGTTTAAAATGTATAATTTTTCAATTTAAATTATTGTACAAAATTCTTATAACCAATAGAATGTTATATACAGTGCCTTCGGAAAGTATTCAGACCCCTTGACTTTTTCCACATTTAGTTACATTACAGCCTTATTCTAAAATGTATCAAATAAACATAATTCCTCATCAATCTACACACAATACCCCATAATGACAAAGTGAAAACAGGTTTGTAGAAATTGTTGCACATTTATTACAAATAAAAAACAAATACCTTATTTACATAATTATTCAGACCCTTTGCTATGAGACTCAAAATTGAGCTCAGGTGCATCCAGTTTCCATTGATCATCCTTGAGATGTTTCTAAGACTTGATTGGAGTCCACCTGTGGTAAATTCAATTGATTGGACATGATTTGGAAAGGCACACACCTATCTATATAAGGTCCCACAGTTGACAGTGCATGTCAGTGCAGAAACCATGCCCTGAGGTCGAAGGAATTGTCTGTAGAGCTCCGAGACAGCGGCAGGGACTGGGAGACTAGTCAAGATCGAGGCAAAGATGAATGGAGCAAAGTACAGAGAGATCCTTGATGAAAACCTGCTCCAGAGCGCTCAGGACATCAGACTGGGGTGAAGGTTCACCTTCCAACAGGAGTGGCTTCGGGACAAGTCTCTGAATGTCCTTGAGTGGCCCAGCCAGAGCCTGGACTTGAACCCGATCTAATATCTCTGGAGAGACCTGAAAATAGCTGTGCAGCAATGCTCCCCATCCAACCTGACAGAGCTTGAGAGGATCTGCAGAGAAGAATGGGAGAAACTCCCCAAATACAGGTGTGGAAAAAGTCAAGGGGTCTGAATACTTTCCGAAGGCACTGTATATGGGGGATACAACCATCCCAGCTCTGCAGATTTTGCTGCGAAGAGACAATCTTTAGATCATTTGTTTTGGTACTGTCCATATGTTGCTTGTTTTTGGTCTCAGTTTTCAGGAATGGCTGAAGAATTGCAACATTAACCTGGAGCTAACTCTGCAAAACGCACTGCTGGATGATTTGAAAGTCTGTCACGCCCTGGCTCTGGGGACTCTTAAATGTTGAGCCAGGGTGTGGAGTTTCTATGTTATATTTTCTATGTTAGTTTCTAGATCGTGTGGATCTATGTTGGCCAGGGTGGTTCCCAATCAGAGGAAGCTGTATCTCGTTGTCTCTAATTGGGGACCATACTTAGGCAGCCTGTTTGGCACTAGTCGGTGTGGGATCTTGTTCCGTTAAGGTTTGTTTTGGTAACCTAGGACTTCACGTATCGGTTGTTTGTTGTTTTGGTTCGTGTGTTAAGTACGAATAAATATGTACCCTTATCACGCTGCGCCTTGGTCCGTCTCTTCCGTATCCGAGCGTGACAAAGTCATAGTCAATCGATCAGTAATATAATAATACTCTTAGCAAAAAATGTTATCTTTAATTTACAATCTGTACAAACTATGAGAATAGAAAGGTTCAGAACTTTTGTGAAACATCACAGCACAGTTGAAAAATAGAAATCAAAACTGGATGGTGTGAAGAGATAGATGGGAGGGGTTGAGTGGAGCTGAAGGGTGGGACAAAAAACATCAAGATAACTAATGTAAAATATACTTTGGCTGTAAAATGTATATAGGTTCAGAACTTTTGTGAAACAGGACAGTTAAAAACTGGATGGTCTTCAGAGAGGGGTTGAGGGTAGCTGAAGGATGGGCTTAAAAACAAACAAAAGATAACTATTGTAAAATACATTGTGTCAGTAAAATGTATATAGTATGTATAAGCTGGAAGTAGACGCCTAAGTGTTGTTGTCCATTAGCTTACTCCAATTAGGGGACGGGTGGTAGGTTTAGGGGAAAATAAAGGAAAGCATATTTACAAAAAAAGATATGGGGGATTGGAAATGATGCAGACAATTACATTCATGGAAGCTACAATCTATCTGCAATATTAAAGCTGATCTACCCCCTAAAAACCCTTGGGTTTAATGGCTACCACCACTAGGTCTGGCGGGCTGGTGCAGTACTATGGTAATGGCTGGCTGGTAAATGAGGGTCTAGCTAACTAACACAGCAGAACCCTGAACCGGACCGCCTCTGGCCCTTGGCCTCTGCTGTGTTTCTATAGATAAACAGGAAGCTTCAGCCAGAGGGTAAAACTGCATTTCGCCCTTCCAGGACACAGTCTAAAACTACATGATGCAACTTAAAGCTTAAAAAGCTGCAGGAAGTGGAATATGTGATGAACACAAACAGCTGTAAGAGTAGATGTGTGGCAGCCAGAGTTCCTAAAATTGACTTCGGCATAATGTTAAGCTGAGAACAGCTTATTTAGTTTGTTTATGAGTGATTTGGTTCTATATACACTGAGTATACAAACTATTAAGAATCTGCTCTTTCCATGACATAGACTGACCAGGTGAAAGCTACGATCCTTTATTGATGTCACTTATTAAATCCACTTCAATCAGTGTAGATGAAGGGGAAGAGACAGGTTAAAGAAGGATTTTTAAGCCCTGAGACAATTTAGACATGGATTGTGTGCCATTCAGAGGTTGAATGGGCAAGACTAAATATTTAAGTGGCTTTGAGCGGGGTATGGTAGTAGGTGCCAGGCGCACCGGTTTGTGTCAAGAGCTGCAGCGCTTCAGTGTTTCTCGTGTGTATCAAGAATGGTCCACCACCCAAAGGACATTCAAATCAAATCAAATGTATTGGTCACATACACATGGTTAGCAGATGTTATTGCGAGTGTAGCAAAATGCTTGCGCTTCTAGTTCCGACAGTGCAGCAATATCTAGCAAGTAATATCTAACAGTTGCACAACAAAAAAACTAATACACACAAATCTAAGTAAAGGAATGGAATAAGAATATATAAATATATGGATGAGCAATGTCATTATCAGAGTGTCATAGGCTAAGATGCAATAGATAGTATAGAATACAGTATATACATATGAGATGGGTAATGCAAACATTATTAAAGTGCCATTATTAAAGTGACTAGTGTTCCATTTATTCAAGTGACCAGTGATTTTCAAGTCTGTATGTAGGCAGCAGCATCTCTGTGCTAATGATGGCTGTTTAACAGTCTGATGGCCTTGAGATAAATTAGAAGCTGTTTGTGAGAGTATGATTTGAAGGAGTCAGGCGCAGGAGGGTAAATCACAGAATACAGAGTTTATTCCATAGTACACAGTTACGCTGGATAGCGTCAACAGTCCAGTGCGCAAAACAGGCGCACTGGAACAAATACAGGCACACAGGGAAAATATACCCCGGCAATACAAAGTACAGGTAGCTCCACCGAGCTACACTCATCTCACATGAAACAATCATCCACAAGGACAAGGGGGCAGAGGGAACACTTATACATGTACTAATGAGGGGAATATGAACCAGGTGTGTGTAATTGACAAGACAAGATAAATGGAATGATGAGATATGGAGTGGCAGTGACTAGAAGGCCGGTGACGACGAACCCCGAAGCTTGCCCGAACAAGGAGGGGAGGCAGCTTCGGAGGAAGTCGTGACACTGTTTTTCAGTCTCTCGTTCCCAGCTTTGATGCACCTGTACTGACCTCACCTTCTGGTTGATAGCGGGGTGAACAGGCAGTGGCTCGGGTGGTAGTTGTCCTTGATTATCTTTTTGGCCTGGTGCTGTAGGTGTCCTGGAGGGCAGGTAGTTTGCCCCCGGTGATGCGTTGTGCAGACCGCACCACCCTCTGGAGAGCCCTGCGGTTGAGGGCGGTGCAGTTGCCATACCAGGCGGTGAAACAGCCCGACAGGATGCTCTCAATTGTGCATCTGTAAAAGTTTTTGAGTGTTTTAGGTGACAGGCCAAATTTCTTCAGCCTCCTGAGGTTGAAGAGACGCTGTTATCCCTTCTTCACACTGTCTGTGTGGGTGGACCATTTCAGTTTGTCAGTGATATGTACGCAGAGGAACTTTCCACCTTCTCCACTGCTGTCCCGTTGATGTGGATAGGGGGGTGCTCCCTCTGCTGTTTCCTGAAGTCCACGATCATCTCCTTTGTTTTTTTGACGTTGGGTGAGAAGTAATTTTCCTGACACAACACTCCGAGAGCCCTCACCTCTTCCCTGTAGGCTGTCTCATCGTTGTTGGTAATCAAGCCTACTACTGTTGTGTCGTCTGCAAACTTGATGATTGATTTGGAGGTGTGCATGGCTACGCAGTCATGGGTGAACAGGGACTACAGGAGTGGGCTGAGCCAACTTGACACAACTGTGGGAAGCATTGGAGTCAACATGGGTCAGCATCACTGTGGACGAATTGCCCAGATGAATTAAGGCTGTTCTGAGGGCAAAACTCAGTATTAGGAAGGTGTTCCTAATGTTTGGTATACTCAGTGTATACACTCAACGGTTTATTAGGTACATTCACGAAAATGGATCGCTCCTACAGACAGTGAGTCACGTGGCTGTGGCTTGCTATATCAAGCAGGCAGACAGGCACCGAGGCATTCAGTTACTGTTCGACTGAACGTTAGAATAGGCAAAACGAGTGAACTAAGCGTGGTATGATCGTTGGTGCCAGGCGCGCCGGATGCAGTATCTCAGAAACAGCTGCCCTCCTGGGCTTTTCACGCACAAGAGTGTCTAGGGTTTACCAATAATGGTGTGACTAACAAAAAACATCCAGTCAGAGGCAGTCCTGTGGGCGAAAACAGCTCGTTGATGAGAGAGAATTAAGGAGAATGGCAAGAATCGTGCAATCTAACAGGGGGCCCACAAACAGATATAACGACTTAGTACAACAGTGGTGTGCAGAACGGCAACTCGGAACGCTGTTGCAGCAGACGACCACACCGTGTTTCACTCCTATCAGCTAAAACAAGAAGAAGCGGCTCCAGTGGGCACGCAATCACCAACACTGGACAATTGAGGAGTGGAAAAATATTGCCTGAAACATGACAACGAGTTCAGTTTACTTGAGTGGCCTGCGCGGTCCCGAGACCTCAACCCAATATAGCATCTTACGGATGAGATGGAACAGGCTGTTCACAGCATTAATGTACCAGCGTTGAATCTGTAGCAACTGCGTGATGCAATTTATGTCAGCATGGACCAACATCCCTGTGGAAGGTTTCCGACACCTTGTAGAATGCCCCAAATAATTCAGGCTGTTCTGGAGACAAAGGGGAGTCCAACCCGGTACTAGATGGATGTATTCAGACCCTTTGAGTTTTTCCATATTTTGTCACGTTATTCTAAAATTGATTACATTATTTTGTTCCCTCATCAATCTACACACAATACCCAATAATGACAAAGCGAAAACAGGTTTAGAAATGTTTGCAAATGTATTAAGTGTATTAAAACACAGAAATACCTTATTTACATAAGTATTCAGACCCTTTGCTATGTGACTCGTTATTGAGCTCAGGTCCGTCCTGTTTCCATTGATCATCCTTGAGATGTTTCTACAACTTGATTGGAGTCCACCTGTGGTAAATTCAATTGACTAGACATGATTTGGAAAGGCACACACCTGTCTATATAAGGTCCTACAGTTGACAGTGCATGTCAGAGCAAAAACCAAGCCATGAGGTCGAAGGAATTGTCCCTAGAGCTCCGAGACAGGATTGTGTCGAGGCACAGATCTGGGGAACGGTACCAAAACATTTCTGCAGCTTTGAATGTCCCCAAGAACACAGTGGCCTCCATCATTCTTAAATGGAAGAAGTTCGGAACCACCAAGACTCTTCCTAGAGCTGGCCGCCCGGCCAAACAGCAATCGGGGGGAGAAGGGCCTTGGTCAGGGAGGTGACCAAGAACCCGATGGTCACTCTGACAGAGCTGTAGAGTTATTCTGTGGAGTTGGGAGAACCTTCCAGATGGACAACCAGCTCTGCAGCACTCCACCAATCATGCCTTTATGGTAGACTGGCAAGACGGAAGCCGGTCCTCAGTAAAAGGCACCTAAAGACTCTCAGACCATGAGAAACAAGATTCTCTGGTCTGATGAAACCAAGATTGAACTCTTTGGTCTGAATGCCAAGCGTCACGTCTGGATTAAACCTGGCACCATGTTTGTCAGTGGCAGGGACTGGGAGACTAGTCAGGATCGAGGGAAAGATGAACGGAGCAAAGTACAGAGAGATCGTTGATGGAAACCTGACCAGGGTGCTCAGGACCTCAGACTGGGGATAAGGTTCACCTTCCAACAGGACAATGACCCAAAGCACACAGCCAAGACAACGCAGGAGTGGCTTTGAGATAAGTCTCTGAATGTCCATGAGTAGTCCAGCCAGAGCCTGGACTTGAACCCGATCAAACATCTCTGGAGAGACCTGAAAATAGCTGTGCAGCAATGCTCCCCATCTGACCTGACAGAGCTTGAGAGGATCTGCAGAGAAGAATGGGAGAAACTCCCCAAATGCATGTGTGCCAAGCTTGTTGCGTCATACCCAAGAAGACTTGAGGCTGTAATCGCTGACAAAGGTGCTTCAACAAAGTACTGAGTAAAGGGTCTGATATTTCCATTTTTTATATTTAATACATTAGCAAAGATTTCAAAAGAACGTTTTTTGCTTTGTCATTATGGGGTATTGTGTGTAGATTGATGAGAAAAAAAATTCAAAGGGTCTGAATACTTTCCGAATGCACTGTATGTAAATGAATTGCAGGAAAGGACCACCTTACTATATATCCGTCAAGCACGCACATTTGCAAATTGTGTAACAAAGCAATATAATTATGAATAAATTACACTGAACAGAAATATAAACGTAAGATGCAACAATTTCAAAGATTTTACTGAGTTACAGTTCATATAAGGAAATCAGTCACTTGAAATAAATTCAGTAAACCCTAACCTATGGATTTCACATGACTGGGAATACAGATATGCATCTGTTGGTCATAGATACCTTAAAATATAGGTAGTGGTGCGGATCAGAAAACCAGTCAGTATCTGGTGTGACCACCATTTGCCTCATGCAGCGCGACACATCTCCTTCACATAGAGCTGATGAGGTTGTTGATTATGGCCTGTGAAATGTTGTCCCACTCCTCTTCAATGGCTGTGCGAAGTTGCTGGATATTGGTGGGAACTGGAACACGTTGTCGTAGATGTCGATCCAGAGCATCCCAAACAGCTCAATGGGTGACATGTCTGGTGAGTATGCAGGCCATAGAAGAACTGGGACATTTTCAGCATCCAGGAATTGTGTACAAATCTTTGCGACATGGGGCCGTGCATTATCATGCTGAAACATGAGGTGATGGCATGACAATGGGCGTCAGGATCTCGTCACGGTATCTCAGTGCATTCAAATTACCGTCAATAAAATTGTGTTCGTTGTCTGTAGCTTATGCCTGCCCATACCATAACCCCACCACCACCATGGGGCACTCTGTTCACAACGTTGACATCAGCAAACCGCTCGCCCACACAACGCCATACACATGGTCTGCGGTTGTGAGGCCGGTTGGACGTACTGCCAAATTCTCCAAAATGACGTTGGAGGAGGCTTATGGTAGAGAAATTAAGATTACATTTTCTGGCAATAGCTCTGGTGGACATTCCTGCAGTGAGCATGCCAATTGCACGCTCCCTCAAAACTTCAGACATCTGTGGCATTGTGTTGTGTGACAAAACTGGCCTTTTATTCTCCCAAGCACAAGGTGCACCTGTGTAATAATCATGCTGTTTAATCAGCTTCTTGATATGCCACACCTGACAGGTGGATGGATTATTTTAGCAAAGTAGAAATGCTCACTAAAAGGAATGTAAACAAATGTGTGTAAACAATGAGAGAAATAAGCTTTTTGTGAGTATAGAAAATGTCTGGGATCTTTTATTTCAGCTCATGAAACATGGGACCAACACTTTACATGTTGCGTTAATTTTTTTTGTTCAGTGTAGTTTGACAACGGGTCAGAGAATTAAAGGAGCCCAAGGAGAGAGCGAGAGAGAGAAAGAGGGAGAGGTGGAGAGAGAGTGTGAGACCTGTGTACTGCTCCATGGGAGAGGGAAACACACTGGGCCGTGAGATCATTGCGGCCTCTCCCTGTGTGAGGGGTGGAAAATATGTCATCACATCCACCAACATCAAAGACACCCCATCCATATGGGTTAACAGAGGTTATAAAAACTCACAGACACACACACAGTGTTTGGAAACAGCAGGGTAGTATATAGCCATTAACATCTCTAATAGAAAATATATACATGAGTTAGTTGTGTTTGTAACGAACAAGATGATTCTGTTGAGAGAAGATGCATGTAGACTATGAAATCGCTGGAATTAGGCTAAACCTTGTTTACCACTTAAAGAAGCTCCTTTGAGACAGATCATCTGAACAGGGTATAGTGAGGGATATGGTCTAGCACTCGTACTGAGGCAAGTCTAACCAACTATAGTGGTTGTTACAATGCATCACAGACTTTGAAGCTACCATGCAATCAAAAAGGCGTCTGTGATATCCCAGTCCAATAAAAACACAGTGACTTCATGTTACTATTTGTTTATTTAAGAAAGCATCTGAATATATGATGTGCAAGTTAAAAATGGATGACAAAAAAACTAATGAACATTGTTAGAAGATAAAATCATTTTGGCTGTTGATATGACCACTACTGTATGAGGACATAATGCAACAAAGACGTTTTTATAAGTAGGTCCAACTGCACCACATTTTAGTATATAAAGTATGCCCAGACTCACTCTCCCTCTGCTTCCAATTCTTCAGTCATTTTATCATCACTAGCATTTTTAACATGCTCGTCGTCATAGTAATTGACATGACTATCAACCTCAGTGTCATTATCATTAGCACAATGACTAATATGAATCTTATCAGAGAGCTCATCATTATTGACTGGGCAATGGCTCAAGAGATTAACAGACTGCAGGCTCTGGCTCACTCCCTCTCGCTGGGTCTCTACAGTAATTTTGCCATCAACTGTTTCAGTAGCAGCACTCAATGCACCGCCAATACAAGTACCAGCATCAGCTTTAACATGGTTATGACCATCGATTGGGTTGTCATCACTCTGGCAGTCACCATGGAAACCATCATCTGTCATCTCATCATCCCCATTATCATCATCACCATGGGCAACAATCTCTTTGACCAGTTTATCAGCTTCAACATCATCTTCATCGTCACTGTTCCCAAACTTAAGTTCCTCTGGTTCTGGTTCTGGTTCCTCTGGTTCTCGCTTGGCTCTTTTCGCCTTTGGTGGGTCAGTCTCAGGAGAGTCCATTTGGGGCTGTGAGACCTCTGTCCTCCCCTCCTCCATCCAACCGTAACCACACCATGCCTCCTCTGTCGAGGGACTGCTATGGACCGACACAGCCTTCGCTGAAATGAAAGGGCGGTGGTGGGCAATCGTTAACAGGATGTGGGACAATTAGTGGAAAAAGTGACCATGCTGCCTACACACACAGCCTCACACCATGCAGTCTCACCATGCTCAATACGCACACACAGAAACACTCACACTTCTGCATTAGCACAGGCAGGGTCTGGCTACGCTGACGGCATCATTTGGCTCAGCGGGTCTTAGTTGAGCGAGGCGGTGTGCCAGGCCATTAGTTATGCAATAAAGTAGGGCGGACGTATGTTCGGGATGGGGTGGGGAATCAGGGGCGTAAAAGTGTTTGATCAGAAATACTCCATCACCAAAAGATCCCGTTTCACTGCAAACATTTTCGGAAGATTGATTGGAACATTTCACAAGACTATTACCCATGCATGCACCATAAATATCAATGAATGAGGGTGGGTCTATGACATGTCTAATTAGTCAAAGTGTCTCTTATGAGACAAGGCCAAGTGTCTCTGATGAAACTCTGAGATTACTTGTGTGTTGCACAGATTGAGGACAGTGCACAAAATGTCCAAGTAAATGCATGTAAAACGAGAACACTCAAAGGCCTCATTGACCTTGAAGTGGGGCATATCATAGGTGAATGACCCAACCGCAAAGGAACCATGACTGACCGTCATTCACTGACGACAGACCAAGCTGCCAGAGGCAGTCAGGACCTCAATGACATGCTAAGGCCAGCAGATCAGCTGTTCCGCCACATGGTCCGATGTGAGTGTGTGTTATCACTTCCTACAGGCCTCTCTCTCTGTGTTGTGATGACTCTCCAACACTTATCAGTAGTAGTGTTACTATGATTAACACGACAGAGTAACAGCTTACCAACATGGTCTTATTGAAGACAGATAAAATGCCACAGTCTGATTACCCTTTATCACTTCCTACAGGCCTTTCTATCAATGTTGTAGAGACTATCAGTGGTAGTTGTAGTGTTACAGTGCAACAGCTTAGCAACACACTCCATCTGTTCTGGGTCTCATAGAGTCTGATAGGGTTATCGAGGCCAAGGGTCTGTTTTTTTTATTACTTTCCTGTTTGTTTTTGTTTTGTTGCCGTCCCTGACTTTGGAATCTCCAGACATGTACTACAGCAACTTGAAGTCTGTACTTGAAGACGTAGCCTACTGTAAAATGGGTCTTGGATTAACAGATTAAGTAGGAGGACCAAAGTTCTGTCCGTTCTCCCTTTCTGCCTTAACCCTAACCCCCCATCCACAATTGCAACAGTTCCTACATCAACCATCTTTTATCCTTTTTTTGGCAGGGGTTAGCAGAGGTGGAGTGTGTTGGGGGGTTGGTGTTTGTGATGTTACACAGAACACACACATTTCCTCTGGGGCAGCATGTTGTCGTAATGAAATAACGGCATGGGGAGTCACCAGGAGACTCCAGGACATGATCTGACATTAGGTGCTTGGAACTCTTGGAACTAACTGGGGATGGCATGTTAATGTAAGGATGGATGAGTTCCGTTCCCTCATTAGCACAACCCTTGAGGTTTTTCTAAGTGAAATGTGTACATTAAAACTCTGTAGAAGGGAGGATGGATTGCCTACTTGAAGCCTACTGTAGGTGCTTGTTTTTACCCGGTCCTTTCAGTGGGTATCAGTGGTCCTTGAGAATGATGTGTAGCGATGGATACTCAATCACCAGTTTGAACTTCAAATTGTCCTTCAGGGTCTTTGCCATATCCAGCTCTTGATACCTAAACAAATAAACGACATGTTTTACTACACATCCATCACCAGAAGCTATAGCAGCCAGCGGCCCCCCATTCAAAGGGGGAAAAAATGGCCGCTGTTCGTTGTTGACATTCTCTCTACACATCCCATCTGCTCAAGAGTGCTCTAGTTCTAGAATCCTTCTATGACTTCATGGCTGAGGCTTGGTCTGTCTTTCGAGGATGAGGATTGATGGATAGGAGTCATGGCTTGGCACAGTAAAACCCCACAGTGCTGATCCCCATCCATCCTCATGGAGAAAGTCAATAACATCTCTCACTAAAACTGCTGTAGCCCTTGAAGCTCCTCTCTCGCTCTCACTCAGTCTCTCTTTCTCCCTCTCTCACTTAGTCTCTCTCTCTCTTTTTGTGATTACATCAGTAGAGCCTGAGTAATCCTGTCATGTGTTAGGGATGGTCATAAATCATCATGCTAAACAGTTAACAGGCCTCAGGAGGGACATGGTTTGCCTTGACGCTCAATCATTTGAAGCCCATCCAGCTTACCCTGTCATCGCCAACAACATATACATGAAATAACTAATATATACAGTGCATTCAGAAAGCATTCATACCCCTTTACTTATTCCACATTTTGTTACAGCCTGAATTCAAAATTGATTCAATAGATTTCTCTTCTCACCCATCAACACACAATACCCCATAATGACAAAGTGAAAACATGTTTTTAGAAATGTTTGCAAATGTACTGACAATTAAATACAGAAATATCGCCTTTACATAATTAGTCACACCCCTGAGTCGATAATTTGTAAAAGCACGTTTGTGTCACGACTTCCGCCGAGGCTGCCTCCCCTCCTTGTTCGGGCAGGCTTCGCCGTTCGTCGTCACCGGCTTACTAGCCACTGCCGCTCCATATATCATCATTCCATTTGTCTTGTCTTGTCAATTACACACACCTGGTTCATATCCCCTCATTAGTCTGTGTATAAGTGTTCCTTCTGCCCCCTTGTCCTTGTGGGTGATTGTTTATTGTGAGAGTAGTGTAGCTCGGTGGAGCTACTTGTACCTTGTATTGCCGGGGTAGATTTTTCCCCTGTGCCTGTTTTCTGTTGTCGCTATCCAGCGCAATTGTGTACGACGGAATTAACTCTGTATTCGGTGATATACCCTCCTGCGCCTAACACCTTCTATCACATTCATCACAGTTTGGCAGCGATTACAGCTGTGAGTCTTTCTGGGTAAGTATCTAAGAGCTTTCAACACCTGGATTGTGCAACATTTGTACATTATTATTTAAAAAATTCTTCAAGCTCTGCCAAATTGGTTGTTGATCATTGCTAGACAACCATTTTCAGGTCTTGCCATATATTTCCAATCTGCTGAAAGGTGAATTAATCTCCCAGTGTCTGGTGGAAAGCAGACTGAAAAATGGTTTTCCTCTAGGATTATGCCTGTGCTTATCTCCATTCCGTAGATTTTTTATCCTGAAAAACTCCCCAGTCCTTAACAATTACAAGCATGCCCATAACATAATGCAGCCACCACTATGCTTGAAAATTGGACAGTGGTACTCAGTAACGTGTTGTATTGGATTTGCCCCAAACATAACACTTTGTATTCAGAACAAAAGTGAATGGCTTTGCCACATTTGTTGCAGTATTACTTTAGTGCTTTGTTGCAAACAGAACGCATGTTTTGGAATATTTTTATTCTGTACAGGCTTCCTTCTATTCACTCCGTCAATTAGGTTAGTATTGTGGAGTAACTACAATGTTGATCCATCCTCAGTTTTCTCCTATCACAGCCATTAAATTCTGAAACTGTTTTAAAGTCACCATTGCCTTCATGGTGAAATCCCTGAGCGGCTTACATTTTACACATTTTAATCATTTAGCAGACACTCTTATCCAGAGCGACTTACAGTTAGTGCATACATTTTCATACTGGCCCCCCTGTGGGAATCGAACCCACAACCCTGGCGTTGCAAGCGCCATGCTCTACCAACTGAGCTACATGGGACCCTCCTTTCCAGCAACTGAGTTAGGAAGGACGCCTTAATCTTCGTAGTGACTGGGTGCATTGATACACCATCCAAAGTGTAATCAAGAACTTCACCAGGCTCAAAGGGATATTCAATGTCTGCTTTTGTATTTTTACCCATCTACCAATAGGTGCCCTTCTTTGCAAGGCATTGGAAAACCTCCCTGGTCTTTGTGGTTGAATCTGTGTTTGTAATTCACTGCTCGACTAAGGGACCTTACAGATAATTGTATGTGTGGTGTACAGAGATGAGGTAGTCATTCGAAAATCATCTTAACCACTATTATTGCACACAGAGTGAGTCCATGCAAGTTATTATGTGACTTCTTAAGCAAAGTTTTACTAATGAACTTATTTAGGCTTGCCATAACAAAGGGGTTGAATACTTATTGACTGAAGACATTTCAACTTTTCCTTTGTAATTAATTGTAAACATTTTCCAAAAACATAATTCCACTTTGACATTATGGGGTATTGTGTGTAGGCCAGTGACAAAAAAATCCCAATTTAATCCATTTTAAATTCAGGCTGTAACACAACAAAATGTGGAAGAAGGAAAGGGGTGTGAATACTCTCCGAAGACACTGTAGCTCCTCCCCAGCTCCCTTCACTAGTCCTGCAAGACAGACAGGGTATCATAGCAGCATAGTGAGCTACGTAACGTTTGTTTTGCACACAGATACAGAGTCAGACCCATACACCCACACGCCAAACCAATCCAAGCGCTGGGATGCAACGTGACATTTACAACCTCCTAAAACCTCTTTCTGGGGTGGCAGAGGATCTCACACAATCCCACAAGTCAACAGTAATATCTCCTGGCATTTCCTGCCAGGAAGAGACAGAAAGAGAAAGAAAGAAAGATAGAGGAGACAAAGGGAGAGCTGCAGCTCAGACTCCTCTCTGTGAGTTGGCAAATCTGTAAACTCACTTTCATACATGCGTGCGTCCCTAAAAGCTATCACCACCGGAAGAAAGCTCACCCACCCATGGTTTACCAACAGAGCAGTAGTGTGGATCTCACAGCAGACCTATGCCTACCTCGCTGGGCTCAGTATAGTGAGATTTCTCTGGAGACTAACAACATTGACATTGTTGAAATACAGCGTTGGTTGCTGGCTGGGCCGAGCACACACACATCTGTTCTGTATATAGTGTTCTACTCAAAGAACAGAGCAGAGCACACCATACCACACTGATTCCGTCTCCCGGGGATTTCCATTGTTTTACCCTAACAGCTACCTATTATTGATGAAGGATGGGTAGGTAGCTGCAGCATTAGGCCAAGGAGAAGGGTGAGAGAAGTGAGATATGGTCAGGACCAGAGCCAAATATAAGGCTCGGATCAGGAATTACTTCAGAGAGAATTCCTTTGTTCTAATTTACAGAGGGTGTGGGGGCTCTAAACCACATAAAGGAGGTGAACATTCACAACAGGTATTCTTATGTAAGCTGACGGAAACAATGGGATCCAAACCACAACAGCTATCTTATTATGTAAGCTAGATGAAGGTGGATAATGAATCATGGAGAGAGCTTCACAGTTATAAGTGAGGATGCAGCACACCACAGCTATGTGCAGGCAACTGCTTTACCAGACTGCGGTTGGGTCTGTGGTTGTGGCCTTTAGTTAAGATAATTAGAAAGACTCTGAATGCTGCCACAATCATTACCCAGCTGTATTAATAATAATATAAAGAATTAGCCATAGCACTGCTAAGTGACTGAATATAAGCATGTGCTAAGCAGAGAGAAACACAATAAGGGGATATTTAAGAGAGCTGTGTGTGTGTGTGTGTCTGTGTGTGTGATTTTAAACTAAGCATCATTTATCCTATTCAGGCTGGCCAGCCCTGCTGCTTCATGGCATTGGGTCTCTATTCTACTCTACTCTACTCTACTCTACTCTACTCTACTCTACTCTACTCTACTCTGCAGCAAGCAGACTGAGGAAAGCAGGGAAGGAGGGAAGGACATCCTCTGGATCTAAATGAGTGGAATGAATCAGAAATAAATAAACATATCCAAAAAGTATTAAACAAATAAACACCCAAACTGAGGGTTTAGGTGAATCGGGCTCTTGATGCTCAGGCCGCCTTGCTTCCAGTAAGAGGATGTTTACTGTTTACACAGCTATGTTTAGCACAGGAGCAGCAATTTCTTTGATTTATACTTGATATTCAGGCAGACATTTGGTAAGAAAGTCAACACAGGATAAGGACGGCACCTGTGGCCAACTGTGAGCTGTACTGTTCTGGACCAATCCCATTCATTTAAACCTAGGCCTAACTCCATCCCCGGGTGACCTGCAGGAGGTAGCCATTGCTCTATGCATACCTGCAACTACTTAAAGGTGCAATCTGCAATACTTACAGTACATTTTGATCTAGTGGACCGCCACCCCTTGCATCCATAGCTGCAAATATGAATTTTAGAGTGTTTACATTTCTCTAGCCCCATCCCTATAGTTTTATAGCAAAAAAGTCAAAGGGCTGCTGTTTGAGTGAAAAACAAATTACTGATAGTGCCTTTAATGCAATAAAAAAAACATTTTGTCCTTCAACCCCAGGGGGCCCTCTCCTCAAAACAACAAGGGAGGTGGCGGTCCGAATCTGATACAGCAATTTAAAGTGTAATATACAGTAGGTAAAACTAGCCACATGTTGTGCATCCATCCAGTGTTCGTGTAAAGCACACAGAACATGAATGACTTCATAACATGTAATCACACGGTTCCATATGAGGGATCTAGA
Source organism: Coregonus clupeaformis (assembly GCF_020615455.1). Classification (NCBI taxonomy): domain Eukaryota; kingdom Metazoa; phylum Chordata; class Actinopteri; order Salmoniformes; family Salmonidae; genus Coregonus; species Coregonus clupeaformis. Next base: position 546,081 of record NW_025533582.1, read on the forward strand.
ATCCCCAGAAGATCACTATTATTCTACCCAGAGGAGGGAGGCCCCGTCATGCTTGGGATGCACTGACCCCTGTTTGGGAGCCCTTCAATTGGATGTGACCACTGTTTGGAGCCTAGGGCCCCTCTCCTTAGTACAGTTATGGCTTGTTCCCTCTTCACTATTATGCTCTGCTCCAGCCTTGGCCCTGTTATGTAACTGTATCTTGCTGAGGTTATGAGGTAATTCCTTCCACCTTGGCCACGAGAGAGCATGTCTGTCCAAATAAAAGAGCATAATATAAATATTGATTATAAATACTTAGTAAACGTAAAATACTGGACACAATAAGAGGCCATTATAGAGCCCCATACCAAGGGCCATTAAGATGTGTGACAAGGGGGGAAGAGGGAGCGAGAGATTTAGTCGTGTACACCGTCCAACAAAATGCTTACTTTCAGGTTCCTTCTCGACAATGCAACAACAATAAGAAAGAATAGAATATAAGAATACGAACATAACGTAAATGTCTCAGTAGAATAGAATAAAATGTTTAGCATAAGTATAGTACAGGAAGGCACAATTTATAGTCCAATATTAACACATGTTTTGGGGAAGGGGGGGCAAGTGCTGAGAGAGCGAGAGAGAGGGAGAAGGGGAGAGAGAGAGCGATAGAGGTGGTGATTAGCTAATAGGGAAAGTAAGAGTCACACCTCCGGTATTGTTTCCCTCCCTACTATACTCTGAGCTAGCGCTGTGCTGCGCCGCAGGGTGGGCTAGCCGCTAGGGTAATGTTACACATCTTTCATTAACACGCTCAGCACCTTAGATGACGTCTACCATAATGCTGACAGGAGCACATTTCTGAAGTTTGCAACACCTCTCCTACCCTTCCACATCTTCCTGTATGTGTGTGTGTTAAGGTTGGTGAGACTGTGGATGTGTTGATAGATGACTATCCCTAATAGTCAGGGCATGGGGTTGGATGATTGTGTCCCAGATGGTACCCTATTGGGACATATAGGGCTCTGGTCAAAAGTAGTGCACTACGTAGAGAATAGGGTGCCATTTGGGAAGCAAACCCTTTTAGGATTGAGATTACACAGCTCCTGTTAATAAAGAGCGTGTCTTGACTGGACTAGTGGGCAACAACGCCTCAATGCTGGAGGAATCCACACACACCAGGGAAATTATTCAATGGGGGAAAATGTGTAGAAAATCTTTGACAGCAATGCCTGTTCTCAGAGTCAGACCAGTGCTTACATAACCTAATCAAATCAAATCAAATAATATTGGTCGCATACTCATATTTTGCTGATGTTATTTCGGGTGTAGCGAAATGCTTGTGTTCCTAGCTCCAACAGTGCAGTAATATCTAAGAATGCACAACAATATAAAATAATGACAATAATAATAATGGAATTAAGAAATATATAAATATTAGGACGAGCAATGTTGGTGTCCGGAGTATAAATACGGTTTGTTTGTGTATGTATGTATGTATGTATGTATGTATGTATGTATGTATGTATGTATGTATGTATGTATGTATGTGTGTTATATATATATATATATATATATATATATATATATATATATATATAAATATACAGTACCAGTCAAAAGTTTTGACACCCCTAATCAATTAAGGTTTTTTTTGTTGGTTACTATTTTCTACATTGTAGAATAATAGTGAAGACATCAAAACTATGAAATAACATATATGGAATCATGTAGTTAAACAAATCAAAATATACACTGCTCAAAAAAATAAAGGGAACACTTAAACAACACATCCTAGATCTGAATGAATGAAATAATCTTATTAAATACTTTTTTCTTTACATAGTTGAATGTGCTGACAACAAAATCACACAAAAATTATCAATGGAAATCAAATTTATCAACCCATGGAGGTCTGGATTTGGAGTCACCCTCAACATTAAAGTGGAAAACCACACTACAGGCTGATCCAACTTTGATGTAATGTCCTTAAAACAAGTCAAAATGAGGCTCAGTAGTGTGTGTGGCCTCCACGTGCCTGTATGACCTCCCTACAATGCCTGGGCATGCTCCTGATGAGGTGGGGGATGGTCTCCTGAGGGATCTCCTCCCAGACCTGGACTAAAGCATCCGCCAACTCCTGGACAGTCTGTGGTGCAACGTGGCGTTGGTGGATGGAGCGAGACATGATGTCCCAAATGTGCTCAATTGGATTCAGGTCTGGGGAACGGGCGGGCCAGTCCATAGCATCAATGCCTTCCTCTTGCAGGAACTGCTGACACACTCCAGCCAAATGAGGTCTACCATTGTCTTGCATTAGGAGGAACCCAGGGCCAACCGCACCAGCATATGGTCTCACAAGGGGTGTGAGGATCTCATCTCGGTACCTAATGGCAGTCAGCCTACCTCTGGCGAGCACATGGAGGGCTGTGCGGCCCCCCAAAGAAATGCCACCCCACACCATGACTGACCTACCGCCAAACCGGTCATGCTGGAGGATGTTGCAGGCAGCAGAATGTTCTCCACGGCGTCTCCAGACTCTGTCACGTCTGTCACGTGCTCAGTGTGAACCTGCTTTCATCTGTGAAGAGCACAGGGCACCAGTGGCGAATTTCCCAATCTTGGTGTTCTCTGGCAAATGCCAAACGTCCTGCACGGTGTTGGGCTGTAAGCACAACCCCCACCTGTGGACGTCGGGCCCTCATACCACCCTCATGGAGTCTGTTTCTGACCGTTTGAGCAGACACATGCACATTTGTGGCCTGCTGGAGGTCATTTTGCAGGGCTCTGGCAGTGCTCCTCCTGCTCCTCCTTGCACAAAGGCGGAGGTAGCGGTCCTGCTGCTGGGTTTTTGCCCTCCTACGGCCTCCTCCACGTCTCCTGATGTACTGGCCTGTCTCCTGGTAGCGCCTCAATGCTCTGGACACTACGCTGACAGACACAGCAAACCTTCTTGCCACAGCTCACATTGATGTGCCATCCTGGATGAGCTGCACTACCTGAACCACTTGTGTGGGTTGTAGACTCCGTCTCATGCTACCACTAGAGTGAACGCACCGCCAGCATTCAAAAGTGACCAAAACATCAGCCAGGAAGCATAGGAACTGAGAAGCGGTCTGTGGTCACCACTTCTTTATTGGGGGTGTCTTGCTAATTGCCTATAATTTCCACCTGTTGTCTGTTCCATTTGCACAACAGCATGTGACATTTATTGTCAATCAGTGTTGCTTCCTAAGTGGACAGTTTGATTTCACAGAAGTGTGATTGACTTGGAGTTACATTGTGTTGTTTAAGTGTTCCCTTTATTTTTTTGAGCAGTGTATGTTATATTCTAGATTCTTCAAAGTAGCCACCCTTGGCATTCTCTCAACCAGCTTCACCTCAGGAGACTAAAAAGATTTGCCATGGGTCCTCAGATCCTCAAAAAGTTCTACAGCTGCACCATCAAGAGCATCCTGACTGGTTGCATCACCGCCTGGTATGGCAACTGCTCGGCCTCCGACCGCAAGGCACTACAGAGGGTAGTGCGTACGGCCCAGTACGTCACTGGGGCCAAGCTTCCTTCCATCCAGGATCTCTATACCAGGTGGTGTCAGAGGAAGGCCCTCAAAATTGTCAAAGACTCCAGCCACCCTAGTCATAGACTGTTCTCTCTGCTACCACACGGCAAGCGGTACCGGAGCGCCATGTCTAGGTCCAAAAGGCTTCTCAACAGCTTCTACCCCCAAGCCATAAGATTCCTGAACAGCTAATCATGGCTACCCAGACTATTTGACTGATTTCCTTATATGAACTGTAACTCAGTAAAAGGTGCATGGTAGAGTAACCGAGTGGTAGCCGGCTAGTGACAGTAACTAAAGTTCAGGGCATGGTACTGGGCAGGGTGACTGTCTGAGTGTGTGTGTTATTTACTTTGTATCAAAAAGAACAGTCAGTGGTCTGACTGTGGCAAGATAAGAGGGTCTCCTTGGATAAGCATCACTAGCTATGGACCATCTCAGGAGTGGGATGACGGAGACTCACTGTCATGCTGATGCTATTTGCAAAGAAGATCATGTACCTCAACATTAGGAGGGCATGGCGGGTTATGAGTGTAGAGAATCAACTTTCTCTCTCTCCATGACTAAGTGGAAATGGAGGAAAGCCAAGCACTGAGCGAGGAAAATGGGTGCTATCAAAACTGGGGGGAGTGAAAATATTCCCTGCTCGGCCCCTCTCCTCTCTGCTTTCGCACTACGTAGTTTTGCAGGAATTTACAAGGCAAGTGATGTCATGTTCATAAACCAATTCAGTCAATTTCATACATGCCGGAAAAATCTGTCACGAGCGGCGAGCCCGGCGTAACAGAGGGAATATGAATGGTCACATGGACAGACAGAATGCATGAGTGCTGACACGATCCTGACAACCATTTTGAAGAGATTACAAATCTTTGTTCTTAACTTTATTGATACTTTGGATCCTGGAACAACCAGATGAGACACAATTAATGGATATCAATGGAATGGACAATACTGTTTATAGGAGAACTGTGATCTAATTTGGGAACATTTAAAGGGATACTTTGGGATTTTGGCAATGAGGCCCTTTTATCTACTTCCCCAGAGTCAGATGAAGTCAAACCAAGGTAGTTTCGCAAGCCAACGTTAACATTTACATTTACATTTTAGTCATTTAGCAGACGCTCTTATCCAGAGCGACTTACAGGAGCAATTAGGGTTAAGTGCCTTGCTCAAGGGCACATTTACGTCATTTAGCAGACGCTCTTATCCAGAGCGACTACAAATTGGTGCATTCACCCTATAGCCAGTGGGATAACCACTTTACAATTATTATTTTGTATTTTATTTTTTTGGGGGGGGGGTAGAAGGATTACTTTATCCTATCCCAGGTGTTCCTTAAAGAGGTGGGGTTTCAAATGTCTCCGGAAGGTGGTGAGTGACTCCGCTGTCCTGGCGTCGTGAGGGAGCTTGTTCCACCATTGGGGTGCCAGAGCAGCGAACAGTTTTGACTGGGCTGAGCGGGAACTATGCTTCCGCAGAGGAAGGGAGCCAGCAGGCCAGAGGTGGATGAACGCAATGCCCTCGTTTGGGTGTAGGGACTGATCAGAGCCTGAAGGTACGGAGGTGCCGTTCCCCTCACTGCTCCATAGGCAAGCACCATGGTCTTGTAACGGATGCGAGCTTCAACTGGAAGCCAGTGGAGTGTGCGGAGGAGGGGGGTGACGTGAGAGAACTTGGGAAGGTTGAACACCAGACGGGCTGCGGCATTCTGGATGAGTTGTAGGGGTTTAATGGCACAGGCAGGGAGCCCAGCCAACAGCGAGTTGCAGTAATCCAGACGGGAGATGACAAGTGCCTGGATTAGGACCTGTGCCGCTTCCTGTGTAAGGCAGGGTCGTACTCTCCGAATGTTGTAGAGCATGAACCTGCAGGATCGGGTCACCGCCTTGATGTTAGCGGAGAACGACAGGGTGTTGTCCAGGGTCACGCCAAGGCTCTTCGCACTCTGGGAGGAGGACACAACGGAGTTGTCAACCGTGATGGCGAGATCATGGAACGGGCAGTCCTTCCCCGGGAGGAAGAGCAGCTCCGTCTTGCCAGGGTTCAGCTTGAGGTGGTGATCCGTCATCCATACTGATATGTCGGCCAGACATGCAGAGATGCGATTCGCCACCTCGTTATCAGAAGGGGGAAAGGAGAAGATTAGTTGTGTATCGTCAGCGTAGCAATGATAGGAGAGGCCATGTGAGGATATGACAGAGCCAAGTGACTTGGTGTATAGGGGGAAAAGGAGAGGGCCTAGAACTGAGCCCTGGGGGACACCAGTGGTGAGAGCACGTGGTGCGGAGACAGCTTCTTGCCACGCCACTTGGTAGGGGAGCGACCGGTCAGGTAGGACGCAATCCAGGAGTGAGCCGCGCCGGAGATGCCCAGCTCGGAGAGGGTGGAGAGGAGGATCTGATGGTTCACAGTATCAAAGGCAGCAGACAGGTCTAGAAGGACAAGAGCAGAGGAGAGAGAGTTAGCTTTAGCAGTGCGGAGAGCCTCCGTGACACAGAGAAGAGCAGTCTCAGTTGAATGACCAGTCCTGAAACCTGACTGGTTTGGATCAAGAAGGTCATTCTGAGAGAGATAGCAGGAGAGTTGGCTAAAGACGGCACGCTCAATAGTTTTGGAAAGAAAAGAAAGAAGGGATACTGGTCTGTAGTTGTTGACATCAGTGGGATCGAGTGTTGGTTTTTTGAGGAGGGGTGCAACTCTCGCTCTCTTGAAGACGGAAGGGACATGGCCAGCGGTCAAGGATGAGTTGATCAGCGAGGTGAGGTAGGGGAGAAGGTCACCGGAGATGGTCTGGAGAAGAGAGGAGGGGGATGGGGTCAAGCGGGCAGGTTGTTAGGCGGCCTGCAGTCACTAGTCGCAAGATTTTATCTGGAGAGAGAGGGGAGAAAGAAGTCAAAGCATAGGGTAGGGCAGTGTGAGCAGGACCAGCAGTGTCATTAGACTTAACAAACGAGGATCGGATGTCGTCAACCTTCTTTTCAAAGTGGTGTGACGAGTCATCCACAGAGAGGAGGGGGGGGATTCAGCAGTGAGGAGAATGTGGCAAAGAGCTTCCTAGGGTTAGAGGCAGATGCTTGGAATTTAGAGTGGTAGAAAGTGGCCTTAGCAGCAGAAACAGATGAAGAAAATGTAGAGAGGAGGGAGGGAAAAGATGCCAGGTCGGCAGGGAGTTTAGTTTTCTTCCATTTCCGCTCAGCTGCCCGGAGCTCTGTTCTGTGAGCTCGCAATGAGTCATCAAGCCACGGAGCTGGAGGGGAGGACCGAGCCGGCCGGGAGGATAGGGGACACAGGGAGTCAAAGGATGCAGAAAGGGAGGAGAGGAGGCAGAATCAGGAGATTGGAGGGAGAAGGATTGAGCAGAGGGAAGAGATGATAGGATGGAAGAGGAGAGAGTAGTGGGAGAGAGAGAGCGAAGGTTGCGGCGGTGCGTTACCATCTGTGTAGGGGCAGAGTGAGTAGTGTTGGAGGAGAGCGAGAGAGAAAAGGATACAAAGTAGTGGTCAGAGACATGGAGGGGAGTTGCAGTGAGATTAGTAGAAGAGCAACATCTAGTAAAGATGAAGTCAAGTGTATTGCCTGCCTTGTGAGTGGGGGATGGTGAGAGGGTGAGGTCAAAAGAGGAGAGGAGTGGAAAGAAGGAGGCAGAGAGAAATTAGTCAAATGTAGACGTAGGGAGGTTGAAATCCCCCAAAACTGTGAAGGGTGAGCCATCCTCAGGAAAGGAACTTATCAAGGCGTCAAGCTCATTGATGAACTCTCCAAGGGAACCTGGAGGGCGATAGATGACAAGGATATTAAGCTTAAATGGGCTAGTGACTGTGACAGCGTGGAATTCAAATGAGGAGATAGACAGATGGGTTAGGGGAAAAATTGAGAATGACCACTTGGGAGAGATGAGGATTCCTGTGCCACCACCCCTCTGACCAGATGCTCTCGGGGTATGCGAGAACACATGGTCAGACGAGGAGAGAGCAGTAGGAGTAGCAGTGTTTTCAGTGGTAATCCATGTTTCCGTCCAGCGCCAGGAAGTCGAGGGACTGGAGGGTAGCATAGGCTGGGATGAAGTCAGCCTTGTTGGCGGCAGAACGGCAGTTCCAGAGGCTGCCTGAGACCTGGAACTCCAGGTGTGTGGTGCGTGCAGGGACCACCAGGTTAGAGAGGCAGCAGCCACGCGGTGTGAGGCGTTTGTGTAGCCTGTGCGGAGAGGGAGAGAACAGGGATAGGCAGAGGCATAGTTGACAGGCTGCAGCAGATGGCTACAATAATGCAGAGGAGATCGGAATGAAATGAACTAAACATCTGGGAAAGGAGAGAGCAGGCCTCCCTCACCAAAAAAAATATAACTCTCCCAACTTCCACCTCAGAAACTATAATTGTTTCACTGAACCACCCGAATAAAACTCTCCCAACTTCCACTTTAGAAATTAGAATTGTTGTAAACTACAGCAGACTGTTATCAGTAGCTGTAATTAAGTACAGCAGCTACCAACCACCTAACGTTAATGACTCGGATAATGAGGTTATAAAAACAGCTGAATGGTGGCAGCTAGCTGGCTCAATCACAGGTACTCTTAAGCATGAGATAACATTGGAAACAACTAACCACAGTTGCTAAAAGTTACCAGTAGCTACCCGCTAGCTAGCTAGCTAGCTTTGTTGGTCCAAGTAGCGGGTAAGCTAGCCTCGTGCTTCGCCGGGGTCCGCCAAATACAATACTTACCTACAATAATTACCTACAATAACCTACAATAACTACCTGAGTAAGCTACCTATAATACCAAACTACAATACCTACCTACAATCTAAATACATGGTTTAAGCTTTACTCAACACCATATAAGAAGCCAAGCTTACCTTTCATAACGCAGCAATGATTAAACGTTGGGTAGCTAGCACAAAGATATTGTTTTTAGCTACTACATTACAGCCAGCTGGTAGTGTTGGCTAGCTAGCAATGGCTGCTGTGTTGCCTTTGTTTGAAAAACGGCGTCGCTGCGAACGAATGTAGCTGGCTAAAAGGATATTGTTTTTAGTTGCTACCGTTGCTAATAGCTACTCGCCAGCTAATCCAGGAGGTGAGTTAGCTAGCTAGCTTCGTGCTACACCCGGCACCGCCGAATACAAAAGTAACCTACAATAACTACACAACAACTACCCACAACAGCCCACGATGCCTACCTATACTACTTAATAATATACAGCCCACGATGCCTACCTATAATACCTAACTACAATCTAAATACATAGTTTAAGCCTTACTCGACAAAGCCCAAGCTATGTATAGAGCCAAACTGGCAGACTGCTAGCTCAATGGCTGAAAGTCTATGGGTATCTGCTGACTGGAAGTCATAGTTAGGAACGCTAGTTAGCAATTGTGCTAATGGTAGTTAGCAACTTCCTTCAAACTGCACGCAGAGACATAAAAATGGTATCCACGAGTTCATCTGACTCTGGGGAAGTAGATAATGTGCCTCATTGCCAAAATCCCAAAGTATCCCTTTAACGCCAGTTTCCCAGCCCCCTCCTGAACAAAAAATAGCTTTCAATTGAAATTCTCCTGGCCTTTACAGTCCATCTTACCTCACAGAGTTGGCCTTCCTGCCCTCAGCCTTCATGAAGAACCTGATGTGATTAAACGGGGAGTGGACGTAAATCTTCAACCTGAAAGATATCAATCAAATGGGTTAGGGTTTGAGAATGGATCAAAAAGAAGCTTGAATATAAGATACAAATAGTACAAGCCTGTGCAGCGTAGGGTTAGGATTTAGAAAAAGAGTGTACAGTTGTGCACTTGAAGATGTTCTGGTGGCCTATTAACCCTTTACACTCACCCCCCCGTCATACAGATTGAAAATGGCAGATTTGGTCATTGAGCAGTGACTCAATTGGAACACAGTTGCTGTATAGTAACATACTATATATGATGTCAGAGCTGTATGGGTTTCAACTGACCGTCATTCGTGTGTACCAAGCGCAACAAAAAGATGCCCCCATCCCTCCCACTAATTGGGCTATTTCTTCACTTTTGTTGTTGTCTGAGTGAGGGGAATTCTGTAAATCGAGGTGTCGATGTGTTCTGAAAGAGGAGACGTTGTGGATTATAATAAATACCGCTTTGATGTCATACAAGCAAACCACACACCCGTGAGAACGAGAACAAATGTGCACTTCACATTTCCATATTTGAAAACTCATGAAATGTACAGTATCAACGTTTATGATCACTATATGATGTACAGTTACAAGGATGACATGAGTCATACCCTGGGTTGAGCCTGTTTGTCGAATTGTGAAGAAAATTAGCCGCGGAACACGTACTTGAATGGACTCATGACTCCATTCTATGCTCACCAAAATTACAATCTGTTTGTTTGAAGAGCCTTGTGAAAGCCTAACACTGTAAGATTGTATTTTATAACTTAGTTAGTCATGTTGGCAATACAATAAGCTTTCAAATGATGACCCCTGACCCAGATTTATAATGGAACGTTTTTGCATTGCGTAAACAACTACAAGTGTGCTTGCTTCAGTTCTTCACGGCAAAGCTAAGAGCTCAAAAAAGCACCTTATATTTTAAGGCTCTTTCCTTGAGTCATAAAATTGCATTGAAATTACTTAGGAACTATGCAGTTTGGATAAGTGTGTGGCCACTTGGAAACACCAGTTATACCTCTCACTCAAACCCTTGTAATCGTTTTTTCTTATGTTACACCTACTCCAAACTGTTCATAAATATTCTTATTATGTTACTGAATGTATCCAGAGTATTTTCTGACAAATGCTGTGAAAAGTACAGTAAATGTAAAATGCACATAAATCAACAGTGTAATGTTTGGATTCAGTCTTGTGTCAGGTGAACTGTTGTGTCTTCACCTTTGGTCAGAACATTTCCCCATAATATCCAAAGTGTTCTCTTTCAATTGCTGCCATGGTCATACATATGCTTTTTATATTAAACATTTCAATTTGGCCCTATCCATATAGACCAATTTCCTTTATTTTGCTGCCTGTATTGCGGTCTGGCTGGCAGGTTGACAGAGATACAGACTGCTGATGACTCCGTTTCCCATTTGAAGAGAGTCTGAGGGACCTCTCTTAGTTACAGGTGAAGGCCATGCTGCCTGAGCCTGCTGTAAACAGTCTACACTGGGAACCAATGAGGCTTGGCCAGGTAACCCCCCCCCCCAATCCCCCCACAAAGACCCCTAGCCTGCTTTACATGACTGGAGCTGGGCTGGAAGGTTAGAGGGCAGACTGTAGATCAAATAGGATGAAAGATAGGGTGAGGGGAGGTGAGAGAGCGAGAGTAAGGGAAGAGTGGGTGAAAGTTTTTAGAGGGAAAGATTAGGGACAGAAAAAGAGGTGAGAGTAGAAGTGGCAGAATGTCCCTGGAGCAAGGGAGTAGGCAATTGTATTTTGTATTACTGCAATTCAATTGTTTTCTTCCCTAGTCAATCACGTCCAAAACAAAAAAAAAGGACACTGTGGAGAATAACGACAGCCGAAATGTCATTCTCACTTTCTTTTGTTTGCCTTTTTCTGGCAAGTCGGCAATCGAAAATGAAATCAAATGAAAATGGAACATTGTGTTTATTACGTTGTTCAGCCGTCCCATATTCAAAACATTCCTACTGTGGGGACGAGTGTTAAAGCTCTCACTTCATCTCTTGTTAAGTCACAGTGATGTGAGCCTAGTCCAAGCAGTGTGTGTCATTGTACCGGCCAGGCCATGCCAGGGAAGGCAGGCAGGCAGGCAGCACACAGCTGGGAGGTGTCGGGGGGCCAAATGTGACGTAGTGTCTCTGTCTGTATTCTATTTACCAGCAATGATCCAACCACCAAAGAGGAGATTGATGGAAAGCAGCTTCTTTGAATAAACTAAAATGTTTCAATAGAATCGAGAATCCAGACACTTGTATGGAATCGATGTGCATGATGCCAGTTAACAGAAAGAGCGACGCCACATAATTTACACATAGGGATTCCTTGCGATGCCAGACTTTGTATTCTTCTTTCCAACCAACGTGAGGATGACTTGAGATCAACTATTGCATGGAAAAGGATGCCATGTCATTGTCCACAGTCAGTGTATGGATGAAGAGCATTATGACTCCAACCTGAGCAACTCCATTTTAATGGCATATAGATAATTTTATAATTTATATTATAAATTGGGTGGTTCGAGCCCTGAATGCTGACTGGCTGAAAGCCTTGGTATATCAGACTGTACAGTATACCACAGGTATGACAAAACATACATTTTTACTGCTCTAATTACGTTGGCAACCAGTTTATAATAGCAATAAGGCACCTCGGGGTTTGTGGTATATTGCCAATATACCACGGCTAAGGGCTGTATCAAGGCACTCGTTTGTAAGAACATCCCTTAGCCTTGGTATATTGGCCATATACCACACCCCCTCAGGCCTTATTGCTTAAATATAAAATGTCACTCTCCATTATAATAATGTTTGCCTTGTCCCCCTGCTGATAGGCGCAATATAATTGAATAATACAGTGCCTATCATAAGTAATAATAATAATAATATGCCATTTAGCAGACGCTTTTATCCAAAGCGACTTACAGTCATGCGTGCATAAATTTTTTGTGTATTCACCCCCCTTGGAGTTCTTCACATTTTATTATTATAAAGTGGGATTGAAATGGATTTACAGTACCTTCAGTAAGTATTAATACCCCTCGACTTATTCCACATTTTGTTTTGTTACAGCCTGAATTCAAAATGGATTAAATATATATTTTTTCACACCCATCTACACAAAATACCCCATAATGACAAAATGAATACATGTTTTTTGAATTTTCATAAATATATGTTTTTAATGAAATACAGAAATATCTAATTTACATAAGTATTCACACCACCGCTGAGTCAATACATGTTAGAATCATCTTTGGCAGTGATTAAATCTGTCTTTCTGGGTAAGTCTCTAAGAGCTTTGCACACCTGGACTGTACAATATTTGCACATTATTTTGCCTGTGTTTAACTCTATTCCGTTTATTTTTATTCTAAAAAAAACTCCTTAGTCCTTGCCGATGACAAGCATACCCAGTAAATGATGCAGCCAACACCATGCTTAAAAATATGAAGAGTGGTACTCAGTGATGTGTTGTGTTGGATTTGCCACAAACATAACGCTTTGTATTCAGGACATAAAGTTAATTTCTTTGCCACATTTTAGGCAGTTTTAATTTAGTGCCTATAGGATGCATGTTATGGAATTGTTTTATTCTGTTCCTTCTTTTCACTTTGTCAACTAGGTTAGTATTGTGGAGTAGTTTTCTCCTATCACAGACATTAAACTCTGTAACTGTTTTAAAGTTACCATTGACCTCTTGGTGAAATCCCTGAGCAGTTTCCTTCCTCTCCGGCAACTGAGTTAGGATGGACGCCTGTATCTTTGTAGTGACTGGGTGTATTGATACATCATCCACAGTATTATTAATAACTTTACCATGCTCAAAGGGATATTCAATGTCTGCTTTTTACCAATAGGTGCCCTTCTTTGAGAGGCATTGGAAACCCTCCCTGGTCTTTTGTGGTTGAATCTGTGTTTGAAATGCACTGCTCGACTGAGGGACCTTACAGATAATTGTATGTGTGGGGTACAGAGATGAGGTAACCATTAAACACTATTATTGCACACAGAGTGAGTCCATGCAACTTATTATATGACTTGTTAAGCACATCTTTACTCCTGACTTTATTTAGACTTGCCATAACAAAGGGGTTGAATACTTACTGACTGAAGACATTTTGAGCTTTTCCTTTTTAATGAATTTGTAAAATAATATATATAGTTCCACTTTGACATTATGGGGTATTGTGTGTAGGCTAGTGAAACAAAATCTCAATGTAATCCAATTTAAATTCAGGCTGTAACACAACGAAATGTGGAAAAAGTCAAGGGGTGTGAATACTTTCTTAAGGCACTGTATATAGTGCATATATGCACAGAGTGTACAAAACATTAGGAACACCTGGTCTTTCCATGACAGACTGACCAGGTGAAAGCTATGGTCCCTTATTGATGTCACTTGTTAAATCCACTTCAGTCAGTGTAGATGAAGGGGAGGAGACAGGTAAAATAAGGATTTTTAAGCCTTGAGACAATTGAGACATCGATTGTGTATGTGTGCCGTTCAGAGGGTGAATGGGCAAGACAAAACATTTAAGGCCTTTGAACAGGGTATGGTAGTAGGTGCCTGACGCACTGGTTTGAGTGTGTAAAGAACTGCAAAGCTGCTGGGTTTTTTGAGTGTGGGGTGGGTTTTCATGGCACACATTGGGCCTCTTGATAAAAGTGGAGCAACGTTTGAATGCCACAGGATATCTGAACATCATTGCCAATCAGGCGCATCGTTTAATAGCAGCAGTATATCCATCTGCAAATTGATTTTTTCAGCAGGATAATGCCCAATGCCACAAGGCTAGGACTGTTCAGGAATGGTTTCACGAACATGAATTCAGCTTACTGCGGTGGCCTGCCCAGTCACCAGCTCTCAATCCAACTGAGCATATGTGGGATAAGATGGAACAAGCTAGTCGGAGTAGAGATCCACTACCAGCCAATTTGACAAAACTGTGGGAAGCATTGGAGTAAACATGGGCCAGCATCCCTATGGAACGCTTTCGACACCTTGTAGAGTCCATGGCCCGATGAACTGACGCTGCTCTGAGGGCAAAAGGGGGTGCAACTCAATATTTGGAAGTTGTTCCTAATGTTTTGTACACTGAGTGTAGTCTTGTGAGTGTGCATAGAGTCGGTGCAAGATAGGGTCAATTCAGATAGTCTGTGTAACCGTTTAATTAACTATTTAGCAGTCTTATGGTTATTTAACATTGTTATGGATTGGGGATAGAAGCTGTCTCGGAGCTTGCTGGTCCGGTACCATTTGACGGACGGTGGGAGAGGGATCAGTCTATCAGGTGGCTGAAGTCTTTAGCAATTTTCCGGGCCTTCTTCTGACACCGCCTGATATAGAGGTCCTGGATGGCAGGGAGCTCGGCCCCAGTGATGTACTGGGCCGTCTGCACCACCCACTGTAACGCTTTGCAGTCGTGCTCTCGATGGTGCAGCTGTATAACTTTTTGAGGATCCGAGGGCTCATGCCAAATCTTTTCAGCCTCCTGAAGGAGAAGAGGCGCTGTCGTGCCATTTTCATGACTGTGCGGGTGTGTGTGAACCATGTTACTGTAAGTCCTTAGTGATGTGGATCCAAGGAACTTGAAGATCTCGACCCAATCCACTGCAGCCCCGTCGATGTGGATGGGAGCGTGCTCTTCCCTCTTTCTCCTGTAGTCCACGATCAGCTCCTTGGTTTTACTGACATTGAGGGAGAGGTTGTTGTCCTGGCACCACAATGCCAAGTCTCTGCCCTCCTCCCTGTAGGCTGTCTTATCGCCGTCGGCGTTCAGGTCTACCACCGTCATCAGCAAACTTGATGATGGTGTTGGAGTCGTGCTTGGCCACGCAGTCGTGGGTGAACAGGTAGTACATAAAAAACTAAGCACGCACCCCTGAGGGGCCCCCGTGTTGAGGGTCAGCGTGGCGGAGGTGTTGTTACCTACCCTCACCACCTGCGGTCGGCCTGTCAGTAAGTCCAGGATCCAGTTGCAGATGGAGGTGTTCAGTCCCAGGGTTCTTGAGCTTGGTGATGAGCTTGGCGTGAACTATGGTGTTGAACGCTGAGCTGTAGTCTATGAACAGCATTCTCACATAGTTATTTCCCCTCTTGTCCAGGCGGGAGAGGGCAGTGTGAAGTGCAAGTGAGATTGCGTAATCTGTGGATCTGTTGGGGCGGTATGCGAATTGGAGTAGGTCCAGGATCTCTGGGATGATAGTGTTGATGTGTGTCATGACCCTTTAGGCTGCTCACTCACTCTACTGACGTCCTACTTAGCTACTCATTGAGCAGTGAGCCTTAAGACTAACCATCATGTTTCCAGCTAAAAATAAGTCATTGGGGTTTGTACTACCGAATCCAATTTCAGGGCACAAAACCACAAGAAATGTACAGCAACAACATTAAATAAAATATTTTCCTACAGCATACTTCTCACGAAGAAAACCCCCCAAACATAAATGCAATCATACAGATTCAATGTTATTTAACCTGTAAGACAAAAAGTGAAATTATAGTTTGGTCAGGTCTGAAGAGGGTAAGGGAGGCTTAATGAATGAATTGGCACTTGGGCGTTTAATCAATTATTTTCAGGGTATTTCTATATTTGTCCATGTTATACTGTAGTCAGGCCCTGTCATAGAAGATTCATTTATGGGAGACATACTTGATTTAAAGCTGGTCTGACTACAGTAGGAGACATAATCCAAAAACTTTTGCATGGCATAGCAATTGATTCAATATTTACCTTGATATAGAGAGCCAAGGTTGTCCCCCTTGATAATGACAACAATACTTTTAAAGAATGTGATTACTTCTGTTGGAGGTCCTGCTTCAAGAACAAAATGAAGATACTGTAATACAGAGGCTTTGCAGCACTGACATTGCAGCTTTCATGTATCATACTGGCAATGTTTCATTGTCAGTCCCTGGCAGTTTGTGCATTTCAACAGCAGTAATTCACTGGAATTTAATTAGCTTTGTTTGCACCACTCCCATTGAACGTGAGAATGCAGTGACTTAACACACCGCCTGTGTAGTTGAGCAGTCAGTCAACGTTGCTCCAATCCAGCAGTAATTACATTGTGTTGTAATAAGATTTGTTTAGCCGTTTCAGGGGAAAACAGCGGGTGAGACAACAATGGAAATCACACTAAGTAGGTCATCCAAACAACCAATCTAACTGGTGTTGATTTCGGATTCTATTATCACATTGTAAACTTTCTCTTCCAGCTGTTCACAGTGAGACCCAAAACCACAGCCTAATTTGATTTCTATATCTTAAATGTCTAATGAAACATAGTTTGAGCCTTAATATATTTTGTGTGTAGATTTGGGCCCTGACTTCAGCTCAGAGATATTCCAATGCCTCTCTCTGGACCAGTCTCCATCTTTGTTTGCTCTGTTTCTAGCTTGTGTAATGCAGGACCACTTGATGTATCTTCATCCATAGCTAATAGAGCACCTGGAGGCCAGGTGAGGCTGTCGTTAGCCAGACTCTGTTTGGGAGGATAGATGGAGCCAAACAAGCAACTGTAGCTATTCAAATACTTTCCAAGAACAGTAGATCAACAATGGAATTAATCAGTGCCTCAGTGTATTAGAGAAGACTGGAGTGTTCTTCTTACTTTTGACATCTCACTGGTTCAGACTCTGTAGGGTGGATGTAGGGGTTGAGGATATGTTCAAGTCTGGTCATCTGAAACCCTGAAGAGAAGAGAGAGAGGGAGAGGGACAAAAAGAGTTCCAAGGAACCAACCATAAGTCAAATTGTGATCTTGATCGATGACGGTCTTGGAGTGGTTTTAATACCGTGGGGTAACAATCTACACGTGGGTCTACCTCACCAATAGTCTCCGCTATTACAGGATGAATGGGTGCTGATACAATCCTCTGGCAGCACTACAGTCACTCTCTAGGGATCTGGATGATCTCTGCTGCAGGTAACAAACCACTGGATTCTAACATCAACTGGCATCAGCAGGGTTCCTAAAGAGTGTTTTGGCATTAATGCCACCCACATCAGTAACTAAACACATACACACGCACGTAGGCAGGCGCACGTACACACACATCGCCTTCGGAAAGTATTCAGACCCCTTGACTTTTTCCACATTTTGTTACATTAAAGCCTTATTCTAAAATTAATTAAATTTTAAAAATTCACATAATACCCCATAATGACAAAGTGAAAACAGGTTTTTAGAATATTTTGCAAAAAAGCTTAATATTGCAGATAGATTGTAACTTCCATCAATGTAATTGTCTGCATCACTTCCAATCCCCCATGTTTATATATATATATATATATATATATATATATATATATATATATATACATATACACACATACACACACACATACATACATACACATACATATCATTTTAAAAAAATATATATTCCCCTTTATTACTTTCCAACCCCGCCACCCTTTCCCCACTTGGAGTAAACTAGTGAACAACAACGCCTAGGCCTCTACTTCCAGCCCATACCCACTATCTACATTTTACAGTAATTACATTTTGTTTGTTCTTTCTCCTGAACTTCTTCTACTCTCAACCTCTCCAATCATTTTCATGATGTCCATCCGGTTTGCTTTTATATGCCATATCTTTCTAACTGTGCTCCTTCACAAAAGCTCCCAACCTACAACCCATACACTTATTATGGACACAACGTGCCTACATTATTAGTTATCTTGTTATTGTTTGTTAGTTGTTATCCTTCAATTCCATTCAACACCTCCCATCTATCTTTTAACACCATCCATATAGGATTTCTATTTGCCATATATATTTAAACTGTACTGTGATGTCTTACAAAAGTTCTGAACCTTTCTATTCTCATTGTTTCTACAGATTGTGAATTGAAAATAAAAAATTTTGCTAATAGTATTATTATGTTATTGATCGATTGACTATGACTTTTCAGATCACCCAGTAGTGCTATCTGCAGGGTTAGCTCCAGGTAAATATTGCAATCCTTTAGCCATTTCTGGACCTGTGTCCAAAAACAAGCTACAAATGGACAGTACCAAAACAAATGATTTAATGATTCTGTCTCTTCGCAGCAAAATCTGCAGAGCTGGGAAGATTGTATCCCCCATATAAATAACATTCTATTGGTAGCAAGAATTTTATATAATAATTTAAATGGAAAGATTCTAAGTTTTGAATCCGGTGTCGTTTTGCGTATCAGTTCATAAACACTATGCCATGGGATCTGTACGTCAAAAATCTCTTCCCAACTATTTTGCAATCTATATGGGATGGCTGTCAATCCTTTGGTCCTTAAATGAAACTGATATACCTTTTTATTTATCACAGTTTTCCTTAACCAATTATGTTCTTTAATGCAAGGCCGACAGACAAGTTCCTTACTTTCTCCTCCTTCCACTTTCCTCTTCCATTTTTGCAGTAAGGCTGCAATTATTTGGTTGTAATTTTGGGTAGAGCAGACATTTCCATATGTTTTTGTTAGCTGCATGTGCGACATAACTCCACCAGTCCTACCGATGATATCATTTACAAAGATTATACCTTTTTGTAAACATTTTGTCAAAAAGTTTTTTTGTTTTGTCAATTAGTATATTTGAGTTTAAGCACAATATTTGTTGCATTATTTGTTCTGTCGTTTCTGGAAGATTAAATTGAAATTGCAACCAACTTTCTATGGATTGTTTTAGAAATAGTGATATCTGGGAGATGATTTCCTTTTCAATAACTGAAAGTGAGTGGTTGTAATCTGAATAAAGGGAAAAAGGCCATTCTTGAACATTGGGTGAGACAATCTTACTAATTTGCTAGAGAACCAGTTCGGATTTAAGTATAACTTTTGTATGTCTGATGCTTTTAGTGATAGGTCTAATGCTTTAATATTTAATAATTTCTGTCCTCTGAATTCATTTTCATTATATAAATAGGACAGTTTAATTTTGTCTGGCTTGCCATTCCAAATAAAATGGAATATTCTTTTCTCATATAATTTAAAAAACTGTTCGCTAGGCGTAGGCAAGACCATAAGCAAATAGGTAAACTGGGATAATACTAAAGAGTTAATCAGGGTGATTTTTCCACAAATTGACAGGTATTTTCCTTTCCATGGTAGCAAGATCTTATCTATTTTTGCTAACTTTCTATTATAATTTATTGAAGTGAGATCATTTACAGTGGGGAAAAAAAGTATTTAGTCAGCCACCAATTGTGCAAGTTCTCCCACTTAAAAAGATGAGAGAGGCCTGTAATTTTCATCATAGGTACACGTCAACTATGACAGACAAAATGAGATTTTTTTTCTCCAGAAAATCACATTGTAGGATTTTTTATGAATTTATTTGCAAATTATGGTGGAAAATAAGTATTTGGTCAATAACAAAAGTTTCTCAATACTCTTGTTATATACCCTTTGTTGGCAATGACACAGGTTAAACGTTTTCTGTAAGTCTTCACAAGGTTTTCTCACACTGTTGCTGGTATTTTGGCCCATTCCTCCATGCAGATCTCCTCTAGAGCAGTGATGTTTTGGGGCTGTCGCTGGGCAACACGGACTTTCAACTCCCTCCAAAGATTTTCTATGGGGTTGAGATCTGGAGACTGGCTAGGCCACTCCAGGACCTTGAAATGCTTCTTACGAAGCCACTCCTTCGTTGCCCGGGCGGTGTGTTTGGGATCATTGTCATGCTGAAAGACCCAGCCACGTTTCATCTTCAATGCCCTTGCTGATGGAAGGAGGTTTTCACTCAAAATCTCACGATACATGGCCCCATTCATTCTTTCCTTTACACGGATCAGTCGTCCTGGTCCATTTGCAGAAAAACAGCCCCAAAGCATGATGTTTCCACCCCCATGCTTCACAGTAGGTATGGTGTTCTTTGGATGCAACTCAGCATTCTTTGTCCTCCAAACACGACGAGTTGAGTTTTTACCAAAAAGTTCTATTTTGGTTTCATCTGACCATATGACATTCTCCCAATCCTCTTCTGGATCATCCAAATGCACTCTAGCAAACTTCAGACGGGCCTGGACATGTACTGGCTTAAGCAGGGGGACACGTCTGCCACTGCAGGATTTGAGTCCCTGGCGGCGTAGGTGTTACTGATGGTAGGCTTTGTTACTTTGGTCCCAGCTCTCTGCAGGTCATTCACTAGGTCCCCCGTGTGGTTCTGGGATTTTTGCTCACCATTCTTGTGATCATTTTGATCCCACGGGGTGAGATCTTGCGTGGAGCCCCAGATCGAGGGAGATTATCAGTGGTCTTGTATGTCTTCCATTTCCTAATAATTGCTCCCACAGTTGATTTCTTCAAACCAAGCTGCTTACCTATTGCAGATTCAGTCTTCCCAGCCCGGTGCAGGTCTACAATTTTGTTTCTGGTGTCCTTTGACAGCTCTTTGGTCTTGGCCATAGTGGAGTTTTGGAGTGTGACTGTTTGAGGTTGTGGACAGGTGTCTTTTATACTGATAACAAGTTCAAACAGGTGCCATTAATACAGGTAACGAGTGGAGGACAGAGGAGCCTCTTAAAGAAGAAGTTACAGGTCTGTGAGAGCCAGAAATCTTGCTTGTTTTTAGGTGACCAAATACTTATTTTCCACCATAATTTGCAAATAAATTCATAAAAAATCCTACAATGTGATTTTCTAGATTTTTTTCTCTCAATTTGTCTGTCATAGTTGACATGTACCTATGATGAATTACAGGCCTCTCTCAACTTTTTAAGTGAGAGAACTTGCACAATTGTTGGCTGACTAAATACTTTTTTCCCCCACTGTATTTCCTTTGGGATATGTATTCCGAGTATATCCGTATCACCATCAGACCATTTTATTGGTAAACTACATGGCAATGTAAAATTTATATTTTTTATTGATCCAATACGTAATATAGTACATTTGTCATAATTTGGATGTAATCCAGAGAGGTTAGAAAATGTATCTAGATCCTCTATGAGGCTGTGGAGTGATTCTAGTTGTGGATTTAAAAGAAAACATAAATCATCAGCGTATTCAGACCCTTTGCTATGAGACTCGAAATTGAGCTCAGGTGCATCCTGTTTCCATTGATCATCCTTGAAATGTTTCTACAACTTGATTGGAGTCCACCTGTGGTAAATTCAATTGATTGGACATGATTTGGAAAGGCACACACCTGTCTATATAAGGTCCCATAGTTGACAGTGCATGTCAGAGCAAAAACCAAGCCATGAAGTTGAAGGAATTGTCCGTAGAGCTCCGAGACAGGATTGTGTCGAGGCACAGATCTGGGGAAGGGTACCAAAACATTTCTGCAGAATTGAATGTCCCCAAGAACACAGTGGCCTCCATCATTCTTAAATGGAAAAAGTTTGGAACCACCAAGACTCTTCCTAGCGCTGGCCGCCCTGCCAAACTGAGCAATCGGGGGAGAAGGGCCTTGGTCAGGGAGGTGACCAAGAACCCGATGGTCACTCTGACAGAGCTCTAGAGTTCCTCTGTGGAGATGGGAGAACCTTCCAGAAGGACAACCATCTCTGCAGCACTCCACCAATCAGATCTTTATGGTAGACTGGCCAGACTGAAGCCACACCTCAGTACAAGGCACATGACAGCCCGCTTGGAGTTTGCCAAAAGGCACCTAAAGTCTCTCAGACCATGAGAAACAAGATTCTCTGGCCTGGATGCCAAGCATCACGTCTGGAGGAAACCTGGCACCGTCCCTACGGTGAAGCATGGTGTTGGCAGCATCATGCTGTGGGGGTGTTTTTCAGCGGCAGGGACTGGGAGACTAGTCAGGATCGAGGCAAAGATGAACGGAGCAAAGTGCAGAAAGATCCTTGATGAAAACCTGCTCCAAAACGCTCAGGACCTCAGACTGGGGCGAAGGTTCACCTTCCAACAGGACAACGACCCTAAGAACACAGCCAAGACAATGCAGGAGTGGCTTCGAGACAAGTCTCTGAATGTCCTTGAGTGGCCCAGCCAGAGCCTGGACTTGAACCCAATTAAACATCTCTGGAGAGACCTGAAAATAGCTGTGCAGCAACGCTCCCCATCCAACCTGACAGAGCTTGAGGATCTGCAGAGAAGAATGGGAGAAACTCCCCAAATACAGGTGTGCCAAGCTTGTAGCGTCATATCCAAGAAGACTTGAGGCTGTAATCACTGCTAAAGGCGCTTCAACAAAGTACTGAGTAAAGGGTCTGAATACGTATGTAAATGTGGTATTTCAGTGTTTTATTTTTAATGAATTAGCAAACATTTCTAAAAACCTGTTTTTGCTTTGTCATTATGTGGTAAATTGTGTGTAGATTGATGAGGGAAAAGAACAATTTAATACATTTTTAAATAAGGCTGTAATCTAACAAAATGTGGAAAATGTCAAGGGATCTGAATACTTTCCAAAGGCATTGTACATACATACACATACACACATTCTCTCAGTGAACTCTGAGCTTCTCTGAGGGAACAGGAGCTTCAGGTGCCACAGAAACCGATTTTCTCTAAAGGACAAAACAGAGAGAAAAACAAAGAAAATATAGTCAATTTGGTCGATTGGCACAAGGTGAAAACATAATCTCTCCTACATTCAATAGACTGAAACAAAGATTTTAAACCCAATGTGAGCTTTCTGAGCTCTGCTGTTGTGTGTGTGTGTGTATCTCTGTGTGTGGACTGAGTCCGAGTTGTCATGGGGACGACCATGACATTCATGCTCAACACTACAACTCCAGCTGGCGGATATCCCATAATGAGTCCTGACTCTCTGGGGTGCAGTGGCAGACCTAGACTTAAGCACTATATGGATGTAACTGGGTTGCTAGGTGTCCTCTCTAAACATGCAAAACATTTAGCAACCCCACTAACAGAAAGCAGTCTCTGTGGCTGCTGTCACACGTACCAACCCAGCCCAGCAGCCCAACCCAGCATGTCACTCTGCAGGCCTTAATGCTCAAATCAATTTAGTTAGCTACCACATGCTCTTGTAAAACTGTCAATAGATTAGCTAGCAAGCAACAGGTTATGCCAAATAACACAACAAAAAACACTTGAGGGCAAATAAATACAATTTGATCTTTCAGACAAGTCGCATGGCCAGGAATCAGATTTGTATCTGTTTTCAAACCACCTATGAATGTGGTTTAAATCTGACTTGAAAATATCAGAGTCCATGTAGTTTTTGGATGTAAACATTTTCGGATATGGGAAAAAATTTGATTTGAGTCACTTCAAACTGCCAGTATGAACAAGGCTTTAGTGACCACGGAGGCTCACTGAGCTGACATGACAGAGGACATAAAGGTTCTGCCGACAGACGTTCCCATTTAATGGCAACAGTCTGTCACAAGAGCCTAAATGAACAAGAAGAGAATCTACTTCAAATCACACTACCAGTAATTATCAGTGATCAATCAAGTCTGAAAACATGAGGTCACATTGCGTTTGGTGTCTAGCTCCTGTCATTCAGTGGTGTCCGAGTTCTATCATGCATTTCCCTGGTGTCTTGCACACTGTGGGCTCAACCAAAATACAAAGACTCAGTCCTCCTTTGAGTCCTATCATGTTGTCCAAGGGCAGGAGAAATGATGCCATTGGGTGGAGTCCCATCTCGATGTGTAATCCCCTTTACTAAGGTTGCATCTCAAATGGCACCCTATTCCCTATATAGTGCATTACTTTTGACCACGGCTCTGGTCAAAAGCAGTGCACTATATAGGGAATAGAGTGCCATTTGAGACGCAACCTAAGGGCTAACAGGAGGAGCTGAGGCCTGAGGGACATGGTGGGTTACGGCTCAAACAGGTCCCAAGAACCCGGTGTAACTGTCAAGGCATACCATGGACCTTATTATTAGCTGCTTTGGAGCAGAACGTTTTCAAAGGGTGAGGGTGACCCTATGTTCATGGTGACTGGTCTGGTACACGAATGCTGGGCTACTCCTGGGGATCATCAGGGCTAGGACGGAACAGAACAGGGTGCATGAGATGTGGCAGGCAGTGTCAAGTCTTCATCAACATCTTCATCATTACCACCATCCTTCTTCTCCTCTTACAGCTGGGTATCATTGGGGCTGGGACAGAACAGAACAGGTTGCATGTGGTATTTAGCGTCAGGTCTTCATCATCACTCCTCCTCATCGTCGCCTTTCTCTTACAGCTTGGCATCTTTAAGACAGGCCAGAACAGGATAGGGTGGACAGTATGTGGCAGTTATCATCCTCGTCTTCATCTTCTTTTTCATCACCACCACCCTCTTCTTCCTCCTTCTCCTAACAGCCGGATCCACAGCTGAGCTCACGCCATCACTTGTTCTTTTCCTTCCCACCAAACCCTTCTGGTTCTGCTTTGAGGTTCTGATGGTGGTGGTGGTGCTTTCATCCAGATGGCAGCGTTACACATCCAAGAGAGGGAGTCTGCAATGGAGAAATGTATTTTATTTCCAGGAAAACAGGGGGAGGGTTGAACATTTTTTGAGAAATATGTAGACTGGCAGAACATCCAATGAAAATGAGCTTATGAGTTTCCACTTGGATGTGGCAGAAAGGGGGGGAGACTAGGGAGGGTGTGAGGTTGGGGGGCAGGCAGGCAGCGGTGGTGGTTGGCTGGGCTGGGGAGGGTGTAAGGAGGAGGAGGGGGCAAGCCAAGCAAGCAGTAGTGGGGGCTAGTTGGGGAGGGTGCGAGGGGATTCCCTATGCAGGTGCAGAGGTATTCCATGCCCCTCTAGGCTGCTGAGGAATTTATGAGTGTTTGCTTGGGCTTGGCAGAGACTTGGATTGAAGTCAGGGTGGGGGTTAAAACAGAGGAGGATGAGGGAGAAACGCCAGGTGTTTGGGCACTGTTCTGCCTTGATGGCAAATGGAAACTATTTTATCTGATGGAAAAAGGGCTCAGCTGGGCTGTGTAGGTGCGTGCATGCACCTCAGGCTGGGTCAGGATTGCATACCAGGAATATGTGGTATCATTCACTCACTGTCAGGGATAAGTTTGAAGAGATGACAGAGGAATGCAACAAGTATTTTCCATGCAGACAAAATGGGCGGATGGTGAGAAGATGACATGGCAAGTTGAGTAAGATTAGCTTGTGTTTACATACTGCCTGACTGTACAGTGAAAGCATGGCATAGGTCTTCTGCCTGCCTGCCTGCCTGCCTGCCTGCCTGCCTGTCTGTCTGTCTGTCTGTCTGCAGGTCTGTCTGCCTGCCTGCCTGCCTGTCTGTCTGTCTGTCTGTCTGTCTGCCGGTCTGTCTGATTGTCTCCCTGTCGATGGAGCCTAAAACACTCAAATGCCAGAAGCGGTCTGTGACTGTCGTCTTACATGGAAATGTAAAGTTCATCAAGAAATGTCAAGTTCAACACTTCTTCAACTGGCATTCCTCTTCTACCTGCTTATTTTCCAGCCGTGGTGTCTACTCTACATGAAAATTGACCTGCAAACGGCCCACACGGTAAACACAAAGAAATAAAACACGTCATGCAATTTTATCTCAGCTACTGAATGACCAAAAAACAAACATGCTAGTTTGACTCGTTGTTGCTAAGGTCAAATCCTGGTTCATACAAATATATTATTTTTTTTTACAAATATATTGTTGCTTTCAACAACCCAGTAGGGAATGGGGTTAGAAGGAGGGGAATCAAACACACACCAGATTTCTGAATTCCTCACAAGGCAGCAGAACAGCTTGTGATCAGTGTGGTTTTGAAGCCTCTGGAAGTAATATTGTGTGCTCTACATTCATTTTTTGTTTATTTTGCTTGTATGGAGAGGACAAAATGTCGAACTCGACAGCCTAAAATCTCTGAGCCCTGGAAATAACATTGTGCTTGAAACAGTGTGTGTGTAGCCA
Source organism: Coregonus clupeaformis (assembly GCF_020615455.1). Lineage (NCBI taxonomy): Eukaryota > Metazoa > Chordata > Actinopteri > Salmoniformes > Salmonidae > Coregonus > Coregonus clupeaformis. Next base: position 572,094 of record NW_025533582.1, read on the forward strand.
AGTGTAGCAGTGGGCTCCTATCAGGAGGATGCAGGAGGTCATCTCTCATCACGCCTCAAGTGACCAGCCTTCTCACCACTCATATACTACATGACCAACAGTATGTGGACACATGCTTGTCGAACATCTGTTTCCAAAATCATGGGCATTAATATGGAGTTGGTCCCCCCTTTGCTGCTATAACAGCCTCCACTCTTCTGGGAAGGCTTCCCACTAGATGTTGGAACATTGCTGCGGGGACTTGACTTGCTTCCATTCAGCCACAAGAGTATTAGTGAGGTCGGACACTGATATTGGGCGAATAGGCCTGGCTCGCAGTCGGCATTCCAATTCATCCCAAAGGTTCGATGGTTGAGCTCAAGGCTCTGTGCAAGTCAGTCAAGTTCTTCCACACCGATCTCGACAAAGCATTTCTGTATGGACTTTGCATTGTCATGCTGAAACAGGAAAGGGCCTTCCCCAAACTGTTGCCTCAAAGTTGGAAGCACAGAATCGTCTAGAATGACATTGAATGCTGTAGCATTAAGATTTCTCTTCACTGGAACTAAGGGGCCTAGCCCAAACCATGAAAAACAGCCCCAAACCATTATTCCTCCTCCCCCAAACTTTACAGTTGATACTATGCATTGGGGCAGGTAGAGTTCTCCTGGCATCCGCCAAACCCAGATTTCTCCGTCGGACTGCCAGATGGTGAAGCGTCATTCATCACTGCAGAGAACGCGTTTCCACTGCTCCAGAGTCCAATGGCAGCGAGCTTTATACCACTCCAGACGACGCTTGGCATTGCACATGGTGATTTTAGGCTTGTATGCGGCTGCTCAGCCATGAAAACCCATTTCATGAAGCTCCCGACTAACAGTTATTGTGCTGAAGTTGCTTCCAGAGGCAGTTTAAAACTCGGTAGTGATATGGTGTGGCCTACCACTTCGCAGCTCAGCCTTTGTTGCTGGGCAGAGATTTGACGAACTGACTTGTGGGAAAGGTTTCATCCTATGACAATGCCACATTGAAAGTCACTGAGATCTTCAGTAATGCCAATCTACTGTCAATGTTGATTGCATGGCTGTGTGCTCGATTTTATGCACCTGTCAGCAATGGTTGTGGCTGAAATAGCCGAATTCGCTAATTTGAAGGGGTGTCCACATACAGTTGAAGTCTGAAGTTTACATACACTTAGGTTGGAGTCATTAAAACTCATTTTTCAACCACTCCACACATTTCTTGTTAACAAACTATAGTTTTGGCAAGTCGGTTAGGACATCTACTTTGTGCATGTAATTTTTCCAACAATTGTTTACAGACAGACTATTTCACTTATAATTCAGGAATGGCTTCGGGACAAGTCTCTGAATTTCCTTGAGTGGCCCAGCCAGAGCCCGGACTTGAACCCGATCGAAAATCTCTGGAGAGACCTGAAAATAGCTTTGCAGCAATGCTCATCATCCAACCTGACAGAGCTTGAGAGGATCTTCAGAGAAGAATGGGAGAAACTCCCCAAATACAGGTGTGCCAAGTTTGTAGCGTCATACCCAAGAAGGCTCAAGGCTGTAATCGCTGCCAAAGGTGCTTCAACAAAGTACTGAGTAAAGGTCAACTCGTTTTTCAACCACTCCACACATTTCTTGTTAACAAACTATAGTTTTGGCAAGTCGGTTAGGACATCTACTTTGTGCATGACACAAGTAATTTTTCCAACAATTGTTTACAGACAGATTATTTCACTTATAATTCACTGTATCACAATTCCAGTGGGTCAGAAGTTTACATACACTAAGTTGACTGTGCCTTTAAACAGCCTGGAAAATTCCAGAAAATGATGTCATGGCTTTAGAAGCTTCTGATAGACTAATTGACATCATTTGAGTCAATTGGAGGTGTACCTGTGGATGTATTTCAAGGCCTACCTCCAAACACAGTGCCTCTTTGCTTGACATCATGGGAAAATGAGAATAAATCAGCCAAGACCTCAGAAAAAAATGTGTAGACCTCCACAAGTCTGGTTCATCCATGGGAGCAATTTCAAAATGCCTGAAGGTACCACGTTCATCTGTACAAACAATAGTACGCAAGTATAAACACCATGGGACCACGCAGTCGTCATACTGCTCAGGAAGGAGACGCGTTCTGTCTCCTAGAGATGAACGTACTTTGGTGCGAAAAGTGCAAATCAATCCCAGAACAACAGAAAAGGACCTTGTGAAGATGCTGGAGGAAACAGGTACAAAAGTGTCTATATCCACAGTAAAAACGAGTCCTATATCGACATAACCTGAAAGGCCGCTCAGCAAGGAAGAAGCCACTGCTCCAAAACCACCATAAAAAAACCAGACTACGGTTTGCAACTGCACATGGGGACAAAGATCGTACTTTTTGGAGAAATGTCCTCTGGTCTGATGAAACAAAAATAGAACCGTTTGGCCATAATGACCATCGTTATGTTTGGAGGAAAAATGGGGGGTGCTTGTAAGCCGAAGAACACCATCCAAACCGTGAAGCACGGGGGTGGCAGCATCATGCTGTGGGGGTGCTTTGCTGCAGGAGGGACTGGTGCACTTCACAAAATAGATGGCATCATGAGGAAGGAAATGTATGTGGATATATTGAAGCAACATCTCAAGACATCAGTCAGGAAGTTAAATCTTGTTCGCAAATGGGTCTTCCAAATGGACAATGACCCCAAGCATACTTCCAAAGTTGTGGCAAAATGGCTTAAGAACAACAAAGTCAAGGTATTGGGTGTGGCCATCATAAAGCCCTGACCTCAATCCTATAGAAAATGTGTGGGCAGAACTGAAAAAGCGTGTTAGAGCAAGGAGGCCTACAAACCTGACTCAGTTACACTAGCTCTGTCAGGAGGAATGGGCCAAAATTCACCAAACTTATTGTGGGAAGCTATTGGAAGGCTACCCGAAATGTTTGACCCAAGTTAAACAATTTAAAGGCAATGCAACCAAATACGAATTGAGTGTATGTAAACTTCTGACCCACTGGGAATGTGATGAAAGAAATAAAAGCAGAAATAAATCATTCTCTCTACTATTATTCTGACATTTCACATTCTTAAAATAAAGTGGTGATCCGAACTGACCTAAAACAGGGTATTTTGACTAGGATTAAATGTCAGGAATTGTGAAAAACTGAGTTTAAATGTACAGTGGGGAAAAAAGTATTTAGTCAAATCAAATCAAATCAAATTTTATTGGTCACATGCGCCGAATACAACAGGTGCAGACATTACAGTGAAATGCTTACTTACAGCCCTTAACCAACAGTGCATTTATTTTAAACAAAAAAAAGTAAAAATATAACAACATCAAAAAAGTGTTGAAAAAAAAAGAGCAGAAGTAAAATAAAGTGACAGTAGGGAGGCTATATATACAGGGGGGTACCGTTGCAGAGTCAATGTGCGGGGGCACCGGCTAGTTGAGGTAGTTAAGGTAATATGTACATGTGGGTAGAGTTAAAGTGACTATGCATAAATACTTTAACAGGAGTAGCAGCAGCGTAAAAAAAGGATGGGGTGGGGGGCAGTGCAAATAGTCCGGGTAGCCATGATTAGCTGTTCAGGAGTCTTATGGCTTGGGGGTAGAAGCTGTTGAGAAGTCTTTTGGACCTAGACTTGGCACTCGGTACCGCTTGCCGTGCGGTAGCAGAGAGAACAGTCTATGACTAGGGTGGCTGGAGTCTTTGACAATTTTGAGGGCCTTCCTCTGACACCGCCTGGTATAGAGGTCCTGGATGGCAGGAAGCTTTGCCCCAGTGATGTACTGGGCCGTACGCACTACCCTCTGTAGTGCCTTGCGGTCGGAGGCCAAGCAGTTGCCATACCAGGCGGTGATGCAACCAGTCAGGATGCTCTCGATGGTGCAGCTGTATAATTTTTTGAGGATCTGAGGACCCATGCCAAATCTTTTTAGTCTCCTGAGGGGGAATAGGCTTTGTCGGTGCCCTCTTCACGACTGTCTTGGTGTGTTTGGACCATGATAGTTCGTTGGTGATGTGGACACCAAGGAACTTGAAGCTCTCAACCTGTTCCACTACAGCCCCGTCGATGAGAATGGGGGCGTGCTCAGTCCTTTTTTTTTTTTCCTGTAGTCCACAATCATCTCCCTTTGTCTTGGTCACGTTGAGGGAGAGGTTGTTGTCCTGGCACCACACGGCCAGATCTCTGACCTCCTCCCTATAGGCTGTCTCATCGTTGTCGGTGATCAGGCCTACCACTGTTGTGTCGTCGGCAAACTTAATGATGGTGTTGGAGTCGTGCCTGGCCATGCAGTCATGGGTGAACAGAGAGTACAGGAGGGGACTGAGCACGCACCCCTGAGGGGCCCCCGTGTTGAGGATCAGTGTGGCAGATGTGTTGTTACCTACCCTTACCACCTGGGGGCGGCCCGTCAGGAAGTCCAGGATCCAGTTGCAGAGGGAGGTGTTTAGTCCCAGGATCCTTAGCTTAGTGATGAGCTTAGAGGGCACTATGGTGTTGAATGCTGAGCTGTAGTCAACGAACAGCATCCTCACGTAGGTGTTCCTCTTGTCCAGGTGGGAAAGGGCAGTGTGGAGTGCAATAGAGATTGCATCATCTGTGGATCTGTTGGGGCGGTATGCAAATTGGAGTGGGTCTAGGGTTTCTGGGATAATGCTGTTGATGTGAGCCATGACCAGCCTTTCAAAGCACTTCATGGCTACAGACGTCAGTGCTACGGGTCGGTAGTCATTTAGGCAGGTTATCTTAGAGTCCTTGGGCACGGGGACTATGGTGGTCTGCTTGAAACATGTTGGTATTACAGACTCAGTCAGGGACATGTTGAAAATGTCAGTGAAGACACTTGCCAGTTGGTCAGCACATGCTCGGAGTACACGTCCTGGTAATCCGTCTGGCCCTGCGGCCTTGTGAATGTTGACCTGCTTAAAAGTCTTACTCACATCGGCTACGGAGAGCGTGATCACATAGTCATCCGGAACAGCTGGTGCTCTCATGCATGCTTCAGTGTTGCTTGCCTCGAAGCGAGCATAGAAGTGGTTTAGCTTCGTCTGGTAGGCTTGTGTCACTGGGCAGCTCGCGGCTGTGCTTCCCTTTGTAGTCTGTAATAGTTTTCAGCCACCAATTGTGCAAGTTCTACCACTTAAAAAAGATGAGAGAGGCCTGTAATTTTCATCATAGGTACACGTCAACTATGACAGACAAAATGAGAAAAAATAATCCAGAAAATCAAATTATGGTGGAAAATAAGTATTTGGTCAATAACAAAAGTTTCTCAATACTCTTGTTATATACCCTTTGTTGGCAATGACACCGGTCAAACGTTTTCTGTAAGTCTTCACAAGGTTTTCACACACTGTTGCTGGTATTTTGGCCCATTCCTCCATGCAAATCTCCTCTAGAGCAGTGATGTTTTGGGGCTGTCGCTGGGCAACACGGACTTTCAACTCCCTCCAAAGATATTCTATGGGGTTGAGATCTGGAGACTGGCTAGGCCACTCCAGGACCTTGAAATGCTTCTTACGAAGCCACTCCTTCGTTGCCCGGGCGGTGTGTTTGGGATCATTGTCATGCTGAAAGACACAGCCACGTTTCATCTTCAATGCCCTTGCTGATGGAAGGAGGTTTTCACTCAAAATCTCACGATACATGGCCCCATTCATTCTTTCCTTTACACAGATCAGTCGTCCTGGTCCCTTTGCAGAAAAACAGCCCCAAAGCATGATGTTTCCACCCCCATGCTTCACAGTAGGTATGGTGTTCTTTGGATGCAACTCAGCATTCTTTGTCCTCCAAACACGACGAGTTGAGTTTTTACCAAAAGGTTATATTTTGGTTTCATCTGACCATATGACATTCTCCCAATCCTCTTCTGGATCATCCAAATGCACTCTAGCAAACTTCAGACGGGCCTGGACATGTACTGGCTTAAGCAGAGGGGACACGTCTTGCACGCAGGATTTGAGTCCCTGGCGGCGTAGTGTGTTACTGATGGTAGGCTTTGTTACTTTGGTCCCAGCTCTCTGCAGGTCATCCACTAGGTCCCCCGTAGTGGTTCTGGGATTTTGTTGTGATCATTTTGACCCCACGGGGTGAGATCTTGCGTGGAGCCCCAGATCGAGGGAGATTATCAGTGGTCTTGTATGTCTTCCATTTCCTAATAATTGCTCCCACAGTTGATTTCTTCAAACCAAGCTGCTTGCCTATTGCAGATTCAGTCTTCCCAGCCTGGTGCAGGTCTACAATTTTGTTTCTGGTGTCCTTTGACAGCTCTTTGGACTTGGCCATAGTGGAGTTTGGAGTGTGACTGTTTGAGGTTGTGGACAGGTGTATTTTATACTGATAAGAAGTTCAAACAGGTGCCATTAATACAGGTAACGAGTGGAGGACAGAGGAGCCTCTTAAAGAATAAGTTACAGGTCTGTGAGAGCCAGAAATCTTGCTTGTTAGTAGGTGATCAAATACTAATTTTCCACCATAATTTGCAAATAAATTCATAAAAAATCCTACAATGTGATTTTCTGGATTTTTGTTTCTAAATTTGTCTGTCATAGTTGACGTGTACCTATGATGAAAATTACAGGCCTCTCTCATCTTTTTAAGTGGGAGAACTTGCACAATTGGTGGCTGATTTAAATACTTTTTTCCCCCACTGTATTTGGCTAAGGTGTATGTAAACTTCCAACTTCAACTGTACTTTTGAATATATAGTGTATCACTGGGCAGCACTATGACATCCCTTATCAACCACAAACCCATGGCAACCACAGTTCCAAGGTTTCTTTGTCTCTGTTCTGTTGCCATGACAAACTTTATTATCAAGGTTCTATTTTTTTGTACTCTATAAGAAACAAGAGCGTAACAACTGGCCTTGATAATATGTAATATGAAAACCTATTGAAGCCTTGAGGCACTGACGCATGACAAATAATATATCCACCAACGCAGTGACCTCACACTGTAATTATTTAAAAAATAAAGCTCTTATGCAGATAGAAAAATATTATACAACTGATAGAATCCCAGTGTCAGTATTTGCCAAACAAACTGCCAACAAGGACACCTCCAACAACAATATGGTAGTTATCAAACATGTGAGTTGCATTTAAACAAGTTACCTAATGGCTGGCTTGGTAGCTGGTTATCAGGCAGGGAGCTGCTACCAATTATGTATATGGCTCCTACCCCCTCCCATGAAATAGTTTTCAAGGTTCTGGGGGCATGGGGTAGCAATAGCATTATGACATGTTTTAAATGCATAAGCACAGCCATCGCAGACAGAGGCAGCTGCAGTGCATATCATTGCATTGCCATTTCAGAAGGTGACCTTAGCTCCCACAAAGAAAAGTGAAACTAGACAGCAGGCAACAGCAGGCAAGCATAGCGCCAATGGCTGTTGTTCACACAAAGCCCCGTCAATGTCACTGCGATGGTGACAGTTGTATAAATTAGCCTGGACTAGCTGTACTGATTAAATGAGTTATGGAAGCTGCTGGGGGCATCAAGACAAGAGAACATAACAGGCCTGACAAGGAGTCTGGCAGTTCACATATCATTCTGGGTGGATTAAAGGGAGATCCAGCTGATCCAACTGGTACACCACTACCTACATCTGTGCCTGAGGACAGGAGCCTATGCCAGGGTGTAGGGGTGCTGGAGGTATGTGGGTGTTTCTGGGCATATTTGGGATAGAGATGACAGGACCTGGACCCCCTACTTCTCCAACGTCCTTCACCACAGCTTGGGAAGTTCCAGTCCAGATGCTCTGGCTGGGACAGCATAACTCAAACAGGCATTGGGGGAGATGCAGATAGAAAGAGAGAGAGAAGGAAGATTACAGGCAGATCTGTCTTAAGCTTCCTCTGTAGGAGCTGGCGTAGGGCTCAGTGGCTGAGTTAATTCCTAAATTACACCATGGGCTTGGTGCATACTGTATCCTTCCTCTGCTCTGCGAGAAATGGCCAACACTGTGGGGGGAATGGACTGCACATCCAGAGGGACCAGGCCTCCAGGAGACCGACCGGAAAGGGTTTGAGACATGGTGGAGGACGGACAGGCCACACAGCTTGACTAGAACAGCACACTGAGAAGGACAAGTCATGGGGTGATTGTGAAGTACGGTGTGTGTGTTGTGTGTGGGTGACAGTAGTGTGTGTCTGTGCGTGTCGATGTCAGTAGTAGTAGGAGAGGACAAAGTATACTTGTTACAATTGTTGTAATTTGGGTGTTGCCTGTACACTAAGATAAGCAGATCATACTCTGGCCGGGTCCCATTATGTTTCAGGTTTATGTCGTTGTAAATGTGTGGAGGGGTGATTACCTAAAGGCAGTAATAGCAGTACATTGGGGATTCACTTACATAAAAAAATTATCAGACATGCACACGTGTTTGTGCCCTTCATATCCCCAGTGACTTGTACTGTACCAGGGTATCGATTGCTAGTAAGTAACAGCAGTTCTGTCTTCCATCCAATAAAGTAGAACAAAAGCGAATAATTGTTTTAATGAAAAACAGTTGACAAGCTTGTTCTTGAAGAAAAGAGGACAAAACATTGCTAACAGGCCACGAAACATTTCCAAACCACACTTCAATTCAAATTCTTTCATGTAATTGAGAAAGTAAGTGGTCTGTTTGCAAGCCAGTGAAGCCACAAAGAATCACCTCACCTTTGACCTAGAACACAGGGTGAGTTGACAGAGTGTGCATCAAAATGGTGCTCTATTCCCTGCATAGTGCACTACTTTTGACCAAACCCCTATGGGCCCTTGTCAAAAGTAGTGCACTATATAGGGAATAGGGAGATATTTCGTCCGCACAGGGAAAGTATCCTGTCATGCAGGGTTCGCGCAGGGCTACATTATGTGCCTCTTCCATCCTAACAAATACTCCACACACTCTGCCAACTATTACATATCTGTACCCCTGGTTGGTTTGGTTTGAAAGCTAGCGCAGGCCTGTGATTTCTAGTTAAACTCTTTATAGTGTGCCCTGTTTTTGACATCAGTCACCAGGGAGAGGTGGGCACACAAACACATGCAGGCACACACACTCACATCAGCGCATGGGGATGCACACACACCTCAGCCAAGCACGAAAGCCTCTAAAGCAAGTCGCCAATAATGATTCCCTCTCTCTGGCTGTGTGTGAATAATGATTGCCTCTAAATGGCAGTGTGTGTAATGATTGCCTCACTGGCAGTGTGAGTGCGTAGCATGAATATGTCGCTAACCATCTGCAGTCACACTGCTCAAACATCTGCTTTTTATATAATGTACTAAGTACATTCTCAAACCCATGTTCTCCTCCTGCTGCTGTTAAGCGTACCTTTTGTCCCTGCCTGTGTGCATTTGGTTGTGTTGTGTGAACAGCACACTGTTGTCAGAGTGCAAGAAGACCTCAATGGTGAAACTGTTGTTTACTGAGATTCCCATTGTGAAAAGGGCTGCTGCTTCCACACAGTCAACCACACAGCTGGCTGAGCTGAGAATTCTACACTGGAACAGGAACAGTTCTAGAATGCTGCTGCCTGCAACAGGAGGACTGCATGCACACTGTCAGCAATATAATTGATAATTAATTGTATTTTCGATGGATGTAACCCTAAATTAAAAATGCAATCCCCCCAAGTGTTGCATTTTCATGTAAAACCAGATAATAAATGGTACAATCAACAAAATCTGAAAGTGGCTACCTTCCAGGAGAAGGAGGAGGTCTGCTACTCTGCTACTCTCCTTACATAATGATGCCTCACCTTCTGGCAATACCGCTCACATTAAAACTGCACAACACCAGGGAAACTGTACTGAGTGCTAGAGCCATTATATTAAGAATGGAAAAGAGTGGACTGGCTAACACAAGTTTCAATCAATTACAGTTTTTATTGATATCTTACAACATTGAGAATTGTTTAATTTTTCCAGTAAGCTTGTGGGGTCACTGTTTATGTTTCCTTCCATGCGGGTAGCAGGGAGATGGAGAGGGTTACAGTGGAAATAGTAGTGAGTGGCAGAACAATATCCCTTCAGGAAAGGGTGTCCAACATGGAAAGACGGGACCACCTGCAGCAGAGCAGGAAATCCAGGAAAATAGAAAAGGAAATGGAAATGATGGAGGGAATGGCAGAAAAAGGGAACAAATTTAAAGTAAAAAACTACTGGGCTTAGGCCTATGGAGGGCTTCTTACACTCATAAACGAGGATGGGTAATAGGTTGCAATAGAAACACATCATCAAGTCCAGCGAAACATCACAAGTTGGAAGTAAGGGTAGGTAACAACACATCTGCCACGCTGATCCTCAACACGGGGGCCCCTCAGGGGTACGTGCTCAGTCCCCTCCTGTACTCCTTGTTCACCCATGACTGCATGGCCAGGCACAACTCCAACACCATCATTAAGTTTGCCGACGACACAACAGTGGTAGGCCTGATCACCGACAACGATGAGACAGCCTATAGGGAGGAGGTCAGAGACCTAGCCGTGTGGTGCCAAGATAGCAACCTCTCCCTCAACGTGATCAAGACAAAGGAGATGATTGTGGACTACAGGGAAAAAATAGGACTGAGCACGCCCCCATTCTCATCGACGGGGCTGTAGTGGAACAGGTTGAGAGCTTCAAGTTCCTTGGTGTCCACATCACCAACAAACTATCATGGTCCAAACACACGAAGACAGTCGTGAAGAGGGCACGACAAAGCCTATTCCCCCTTAGGAGACTGAAAAGATTTGGCATGGGTCCTCAGATCCTCAAAAGGTTCTACAGCTGCACCATCAAGAGCATCCTGACTGGTTGCATCACCGCCAGGTATAGCAACTGCTCAGCCTCCGACCGCAAGGCACTACAGAGGGTAGTGCGTACGGCCCAGTACATCACTGGGTCCAAGCTTCCTTCCATCCAGGACCTCTATACCAGGCGGTGTCAGAGGAAGGCCCTAAACATGGTCAAAGACTCCAGCCACCCTAGTCGTAGACTGTTCTCTGTGCTACCGCACGGCAAGCGGTATCGGAGTTCCAAGTCTAGGTCCAAAAGGCTTCTTAACAGATTCTACCCCCAAGCCATAAGACTCCTGAACAGCTAATCATGGCTACCCAGACTATTTGCATTGCCCCCCCCCACCCACAACCCCTCTTTTACGCTGCTGCTACTCTGTTTAGTATCTATGCATATTCACTTTAACTCTACCCACATGTACATATTACCTCAATTACCTCGACTAACCGGTGCCCCCGCACATGAACTCTGTACCGGTACCCCCTCTATACAGCCTCCCTACTGTTATTTTATTTTACTGCTGCTCTTTAATTGTTTGCTATTTTTATTTTTTACTTATCTATTTTTTACTTAACACTTTTTTTTTTCTTCTTAAAACTGCATTGTTGGTTAGAGGCTTGTAAGTGAGCATTTCACCTGTTGTATTCGGCGCATGTGGAAAATAACATTTTATTTTATTTGATTCACATAATGCACCCAGAGAGGCCTAGACATATGGACAGGGTTGATTTAGCCTACATAACCGGTCAGACGGCTACAGGCAGCAATACATTACCCCACACCAGTAACTTCTCAAATGTTGCTGCAAGTCTCCCTCCCTAGAGATCACTTTGTTATATTACCTGTCAAGCCTTTCACATGGCTTAAATCTGCCTGAGTAGCCTGCGGTCTGCCTGAGCTGACCAGAAGTAACCTCTAAAACACTGAGCAGCCATTTTAATCCCTCTGAGTGCGTGCTAATACCACAGATGCTTTGGCTTCCACACTCTTACTTGCTCGTGTGCGTGCGTGCGCGCGCGCACACGCACGCACACACACACACACACACACACACATACTATGGCTATTGATCTGTCAGGCCTTCAACAGACTGAACAGCACATGCCAGGTATACAAAGTAGAGTAGAAGTGCTTTCAACAAAATACATAACCTTTAAACAACAGTGTTGTTGCATGACATGAGTGGTGAAGTCTTAACAAGAGCGCCATCCCGTGGCAAAGAAAATCACTCACTTCTCTGATCTCCTTAAAACACATGAGGATCCTCATCCACCTGACTGAACATAGAAATTGTAGTTTTTTAAACTTTGCTATGAATAGAGCGGAGTGTTAGTATGGGTTACGGATTTAGGTGAAAGAGCCACCTGTACATTTAGCGGTCGTCTTACAGAGGGGAAAGCAAACGTCTTATTTTCGCTGAGCCACAGGGTTGTTGTACTACCTGAACCTGTCCCATAAGAAAACAGATTTGTTTTCCACATCCTTTTGCTATGATGTGCCCTACTATAAATGGCCCGGTTGTCTGGGCGGAACCTACTTCTTGAGACAGATGGTGGAGTTCTCTCTGCTCTTGGTGAATGTGTTTGGGAGGAACCTCAATGTGATGTTCATCCTCCTCGCCTGGGCTGTCAGTCTCTTAGCCTAGAGAGAGAGAGAGAGAGATGGAGGGATGGGGAGAGAGAGAGGAAAGGAGGGAGGGAGACAGACAGAGATAGAGGAAGACAGAAGAAGGAGAGACATTAGGAGGGAGGGAGAGAGATAGAGGAAGAGACAGAAGAAAGGAGAGAGAGAGAACGAGAGAGACAGGAGGGAGGGAGAGAGAGAGAGGACATTGCATAAACAAACATGAAACAAATCTCTGTTCTTAACTCTTTATATTCTTGGGACTTGGCCTACTGTAAATGGATAGAGCTAAATTGAAATGTTTCTTACAGAACAAATATGAAAAGAATATGCATAACCATGGTAGCAATTGAAAGGGAACAGTTTGGAGATTATGGGAAAATTATTAGACCAAGGGTGAGGGCAACAGTTCACCTGACAAGACTGAATCCAAACATTACACTGTTGATTTTATGTGCATTTTACATTTACTGTACTTTTCGCCGCATTTGTTAATAACGAAATCTGAAAATACTCTGGATACATTCAGTAACATGATAAGAATATTCCTGGAAAATGTGTGGTAGGTGCAACATAAGGGTTTAAGTGAGAGGACTAACTGGTTTCTCCAAGTGGCCACATACTTCTCTAAAGTGTGCACATTTCCTATGTAATTTCAATGCACAAAGAAGAGTCTTCAACTATAAGGAGATTTTTTTTGCTCTCCTAGCTGTGCTATTGAGGGACTAGAGCAGGCACATTTGTAGTTGTTTTGTTTGGAACACAACCCTGCATCCCGCCCTCACACAATTACTGTTGTTTACGCAATCCAAAAACAGTCCATTCATGTCAGGTGGGCATCAGTTGAAAATGGGTTATATTGCCAACATGACTAGGTAAGTTATAAAATACAGTATTACAGTGTTAGGCTTTCACAAAGCAATTCAGGGAAATAGATCGTAATTCTGGTGCGCATAGAAAACAGTGGGGCACGACAAAGCCTATGCACATGAGTGCATTCAGGTGCATGAGCCGCAGCAAATTTTCTTCACAATAGACAAACATGGGCTCATTCTGTTCAGAATAACCCAGGGTATGACGCCATGTTATCTTGTGACTGTACATCAAACATACAGTGCATTCGGGAAGTATTCAGACCCCTTACATTTTTCACATTTTGTTACGTTACAGCCTTATTCTAAAATTGATTAAATTATTTTTTTCCCCCTCATCAATCTACACACAATACCCCATAATGACAAAGCGAAAACAGGTTTTTAGAAATGTTTGCAAATGTATTAAAAAGAAAAAACAGAAATACCTTATTTACATAAGTACTCAGACCCATTGCTATGAGACACGAAATTGAGCTCAAGTATATCCTTGAGATGATCATCCTCGAGATGTTTCTACAACTTAATTGGAGTCCAACTGTGGTAAATTCAATTGATTGGACATGATTTGGAAAGGCACACACCTGTCTATATAAGGTCCCACAGTTGACAGTGCATATCAGAGCAAAAACCAAGCCATGATGTCGAAGGAATTGTCCGGAGAGCGCCGAGACAGGATTGTGTGAAGACACAGATCTGGGGAAGGGTAGCAAAAAATGTCTGCAGCATTGAAGGTCCCCAAGAACACAGTGGCCTCCATCATCCCTTGGTTAGGGAGGTGACCAAGAACCCGATGGTCACTCTGACAGAGCTCCAGAGGTCCTCTGTGAAGATGGGAGAACGTTCCAGAAGGACAACCATCTCTACAGCACTCCACCAATCAGGCCTTTATGGTAGAGTGGCCAGATGGAATCCACTCCTCAGAAAAAGGCACATGACAGGCCGCCAAAAGGCACATAAAGGACTCTCAGACCGTGAGAAACAAGATGCTCTGGTCTGATGAAACCAAGATTGAACACTTTGGCCTGAATGCCAAGCGTCACGTCTGGAGAAAACCTGGCACCATCCCTACGGTGAAGCACGGTGGTGGCAGCATCATGCTGTGGGGAAGTTTTTCAGCGGCAGGGACTGGGAGACTAGTCAGGATCGAGGGAAAGATGAACGGAGCAAAGTACAGAGAGATCCTTGATGAAAACCTGCTCCTGAGCGCTCAGGACCTCAGACTGGGGTGAAGGTTCACCTTTCAACAGGACAACGACCCTAAGCACACAGCCAAGACAACGCAGGAATGGCTTCGGGACAAGTCTCTGAATTTCCTTGAGTGGCCCAGCCAGAGCCCAGACTTGAACCCGATCGAACATCTCTTGAGAGACCTGAAAATAGCTGTGCAGCAATGCTCAGCATCCAACCTGACAGAGCTTGAGAGGATCTTCAGAGAAGAATGGGAGAAACTCCCCAAATACAGGTGTGCCAAGCTTGTAGCGTCATACCCAAGAAGACTCAATGCTGTAATCGCTGCCAAAAGTGCTCCAACAAAGTATTGAGTAAAGGGTCTGAATAGTTATGTACAGTTGAAGTCGGAAGTTTACATACACTTAGGTTTTAGTCATTAAAACTCGTTTTTCAACCACTCCACAAATTTCTTGTTAACAAACTATAGTTTTGGCAAGTCGGTTAGGACATCTACTTTGTGCATGACACAAGTCATTTTTCCAACAGATTATTTCACTTATAATTCACTGTATCACAGTGGGTCAGAAGTTTACATACATTAAGTTGACTGTGCCTTTAAACAACTTGGAAAATTCCAGAAAATGACGTCATGGCTTTAGAAGCTTCTGATAGGCTAATTGACATAATTTGAGTCAATTGGAGGTGTACCTGTGGATGTATTTCAAGGCCTACCTTCAAACTCAGTGCCTCTTTGCTTGACATCATGGGAAAATTAAAAGAAATCAGCCAAGTCCTCCGAAAAATAATTGTAGACCTCCACAAGTCTGGTTCATCCTTGGGAGCAATTTCCAAACGCCTGAAGGTACCACGTTCATCTGTACAAACAATAGTACGCAAGTATAAACACCATGGGACCACACAGCCATCATACCGCTCAAGAAGGAGACGCGTTCTGTCTCCTAGAGATGAACATATCTGGTGCGAAAAGTGCAAATCAATCCCAGAACAACAGCAAAGGACCTTGTGAAGATG
This sequence comes from Coregonus clupeaformis, assembly GCF_020615455.1. Classification (NCBI taxonomy): domain Eukaryota; kingdom Metazoa; phylum Chordata; class Actinopteri; order Salmoniformes; family Salmonidae; genus Coregonus; species Coregonus clupeaformis. Next base: position 587,544 of record NW_025533582.1, read on the forward strand.
CTGGAGGAAATAGGTACAAATGTATCTATATCCACAGTTAAACAAGTCCTATATCGACATAACCTGAAAAGCCACTCAGCAAGGAAGAATCCACTGCTCCGAAACCGGCATAAAAAACCCAGACTACGGTTTGCAACTGCACATGCGGACAAAGATCTTACTTTTTGGAGAAATGTCCTCTGGTCTGATGAAACAAAAATAGAACTATTTGGCCATAATGACCATCGTTATGTTTGGAGGAAAAAGGGGAAGGCTTGCAAGCCGAAGAACACCATCCCAACCGTAACGCACGGGGGTGGCAGCATCATGCTGTGGGGGTGCTTTGCTGCAGGAGGGACTGGTGCACTTCACAACATAGATGGCATCATGAGGAAGGAAAATGATGTGGATATATTGAAGCAACATCTCAAGACATCAGTCAGGAAGTTAAAGCTTGGTCGCAAATGGGTCTTCCAAAAGGACAATAACCCCAAGCATACTTTCAAAGTTGTGCCAAAATGGCTTAAGGACAACAAAGTCAAGGTATTGGAGTGGCCATCACAAAGCCCTGACCTCAATCCTATAGAAAATGTGTGGGCAGAACTTAAAAAGCGTGTGCGAGCAAGGAAGCCTACAAACCTGACTCAGTTACACCAGCTCTGTCAGGAGGAATGGGCCAAAATTCACCCAACTTATTGTGGGAAACTTGTGGAAGGCTACCCGAAACGTTTGACCCAAGTTAAAACAATTTAAAGGCAATGCTACCAAATACTAATTGAGTGTATGTAAACTTCTGACCCACTGGGAATGTGATGAAAGAAATAAAAGCTGAAATAAATCATTCTCTCTACTATTATTCTGACATTTCACATTCTTAAAATAAAGTGGTGATCTTAACTGACCTAAGACAGGGAATTTTTACTAGGATTAAATGTCAGGAATTGTGAAAAACTGTGTTTAAATGTATTTGGCTAAGGTGTATGTAAACTTCTGACTTCAACTGTAAATGTGATATTTCCAAGAAGACTGTGACTAGCTGGAGAGAGACAGTTAAATAACACATTTACTGACAGGTAGCTATCCATTCAGGTACCCCATCATTAACCACCAGTCTCCCTCTCTCTGTCTCTTTTTATTGTATTATACTATTACATCTAGAATGTTCTGGAAGAAAGCCACATACATTCACATTACCTGCCAGCCAGACTTCTCCCTTTTAGAAGAATCAGTCTCATTTTATTGATAGATTTGTGACCACTGAACCAAAACAAATTACCTCGCGCCATCATATAAAACTCAGCACGTTACAGTCTTAAATTCATCCAGGCATGGTAAGTGACTGGGCTGGCAGACTGAGTAGCTCTCTTAAAGTGCCATTTTAACTGAATGTCTGTCTGTTGTTATGGGCTTCAGCTCAGCACAAAGCAGTTACCTGAAAAGCCATGGAGAGCGAGCAAAGCCAAAACCACACAATTTATTCATAAAGAATTTTCTAATATTCCAATGATTCCAATCCATTTCCAAGAAAGAGAGTTGTGTTGGCAAGTTGTTAGAAATGCTGTAGTGTGCTCCAAGAAATGTCTTAGAAATTATGAAAACATTAATCGATGTTGCGGTGAAGATATCATCACACTCTTTAAGTCTTTCTGGAGAGAGCCGATAGAAGTAATCACCAGCTTAGGGACCTTTAGAAAATTAATGGGGGGGGAGGGGGTCCAACTCAAGGTGTCATAAAAACAAAAAAGCACCACCCTCCCTCCCTGTACTTGAAAAATATTGCTTTAGATTCCCCCTTCATTGAATTAACTCTAAATAATGATTACGACCAAAGTAACAAGGCCTAGCTACTACGATCAGGGGACACAACACAGGGATGCTGTCTGATGATTTGAATGGCTTTGTCCTATATAGCAGGGGTTCCAAAACTTTTTCTCCGCGGTCCGGCATGTACTATCAAACATTTTCACGGACTGGTAAGGGGGGGGGGGGGGGGTGCAAGCAAACTTCACTTGGGAGAATACTAAAACAATTTAAACTCACAATTTTTGAATCCCTGGGAGCTATCCCTGATGCTAGTTGGCTAAAGAGGGGCCTGTGTTGTTAGCCTAGTTATGCCTAGTTATTTGACCATAGGCTATTTACTCACCTCAATTCTGTTTCGATGTCTCACTATGGGATGTGCCTGGGCGCCACATACATCCAATCAATTAAATGAGAGGTGGTGGATGAATGACTTACTCTTAAGTTAATAGGAGGGCCGCAGACCAGGGCATCTCTGTTGGTGCTGTCTGCTATCCTCCCTATGTCCTCCAGGAACCTGTTGTCTACCAGGGGCACACAGGAAACCACTGTTACACATCATTCAATTAATGTTTGTTTACCCAGGATAGTCCATTCACTCAGCGATAATCATCACTGCTTTCCATGGACTCCTGGGATTCACACACCTTTGATTGTTACACAGGCACACACTATTTTTAAAGATAGCAGGTGGAGTGTCTCACCATTGAGTAGGTTAATCTCATCAATCTTGGAGAGGGCCACGAATGCCATCCTGACTCCTCTTTCCGCTTCTTATAGGGAACTGAAAAGAGGACATACTGTAAGTAAGTAGGTTTCCATCCAACCATTTCATGGGCCTTTCAATAATATAATAACCATCATATCGAAGTAAACTTGGAGTCACGCAATGATATGTTATGTGGTCCTCCAACTAAGACTCAGGAAAGCATGCAGTTTATTAGGCTACAGATTAAATATATTATGATGAACTTCACAGGATGGTGAATGTGCAAAGTGATGAGCTTGATGCTCCTGTCCGATAAATATCTAAGATCTTATTCTGGTGACATGCTGATAGATGCTTGGCTGCCATTTGATAAATATGAATAATATCACTCTTATCCAGATTAATCTCATAATGTAGATAGCCTACCCGCACTGTATCTGTGAGCTGTTGGCTAGAGTGCACGTGCCAAGACCAGAGTGGGCACATTCGCTATATAACGCAAACGTTTTTGCGACAAAACCATCAGTAGAGCTGGAAATGCGATGGAAACCCATTTAAATTCAGTACATGGGAATTTAACCGCAAAAGTTATTTTTATCCGCACTACATCACGCACAGCCTTTTATCTGTAAGTCAATTTGAGGGAAACACATGTCTGGTGGGAAAATGTGCATATTGTTTAATGCAGATTCTTTAATATGAAAATCTGTCACAAATTGGATGGAAACCTAGCTAATGATATACAATTTGTTCAAAGTATGCTCTTCTGGTCAGCACTAGAACTAAAGCAAGAAAAAAAGCAGTGTAAATGTTTTGGTCTTTCTATGAACTTTGAACACATCAGATTGATATAATCAAAGTCACCTCTGGCTGTCCAAGGACAAAACATCCATGAAGGCACTTTATAGAATACAAACTCTCCAATTTTGCAAGTTGCAAAGAAAAAGCCATATCTCAGACTGGCCAATAAAACTAAAAAGGCAGTCTGAGATATGGCTTTTTCTTTGCAACTCTGACCTAGAAGGTCAGCATCCCGGAGTCGCCTCTTCACTGTTGATGTTGAGACTGGTGTTTTGCGGGTACTATTTAATGAAGCTGCCAGTTGAGGACCTGAGAGGCCATTTAAAACATTGACAATGTCTAAAATGTATTTCTGATCAATTTGATGTTATTTTAATGGACAAAAAATTTGCTTTTCTTTCGAAAACAAGGACAAAGTTACCCCAAACTTTTGAACGGTAGTGTTAAAAAAAAAAAAAAAATTTAACCAGGTAAGTCAGTTAAGAACAAATTCTTATTTACAATGATGGCCTACACCGGCCAAACCCGGACAAATTGTGCGCTGCTCTATAGGACTCCCAATCTTGGCCAGTTGTGATACAGCCTGGAATCGAACCAGGGGGTCTGTAGTGACGCCTCAAGCACTGAGATGCAATGCCTTTGACCGCTGCGCCACAAGTGTAGCTGATATGGCTGACTTGTTTAAACAAATCTGGTTTCTACTGACAATTGAGATGTACAAACTATGGCATAAGGGGACGACAAGCCGATAAGAGGCAATCCGTAATTTCGATTAAGAAATTAATGAGCGAGTTAGGACGGACTTAGTCAATATAACTATTTGTTCAGCCCTTTTGAAATGTATAACAACAGAATTCAGAACATGGGCCGTTCTTACAGTGTTCTCCCTGTACATCAAGTCAGAACAGTAGGATAAATAAAGGGATCATATAAGCAGACAATGACAGCTCTTACAATATTCGATGATTACATTTCTCTAAAACAGGTTATAGGCTAGATGTGCACCACCAAGTCAGAACAGTAGGTGAAATTAAGAGGGGAAAATAGACCAAATTATTAGGGTGAGGCACATCGACTACTAACAGCTTACTACACAACATACACTCAGTATTACTTTCTTAGCTACAGTATACAGTGGGGAGAACAAGTATTTGATACACTGCCGATTTTGCAGGTTTTCCTACTTACAAAGCATGTAGAGGTCTGTAATTTTTATAATATGTACACTTCAACTGTGAGAGACGGAATCTAAAATAAAAATCCAGAAAATCACATTGTAATGATTTTTATTGAAAGTATTTGATACATCAGAAAAGCAGAACTTAATATTTGGTACAGAAACCTTTGTTTGCAATTATAGAGATCATACGTTTCCTGTAGGTCTTGACCAGGTTTGCACACACTGCAGCAGGGATTTTGGCCCACTCCTGCATACCTTCTCCAGATCCTTCAGGTTTCGGGGCTGTCGCTGGGCAATACAGACTTTCAGCTCCCCTCCAAAGATTATCTATTGGGTTCAGGTCTGGAGACTGGCTAGGCCACTCCAGGACCTTGAGATGCTTCTACGGAGCCACTCCTTTGTTGCCCTGGCTGTGTGTTTTGGGTCGTTGTCATGCTGGAAGACCCAGCCACGACCCATCTTCAATGCTCTTACTGAGGGAAGGAGGTTGTTGGCCAAGATCTCGCGATACATGGCCCCATCCATCCTCCCCTCAATACGGTGCAGTCGTCCTGTCCCCTTTGCAGAAAAGCATCCCCAAAGAATGATGTTTCCACCTCCATGCTTCATGGTTGGGTTGGTGTTCTTGGGGTTGTACTCATCCTTCTTCTTCCTCCAAACACGGCGAGTGGAGTTTAGACCAAAAAGCTCTATTTTTGTCTCATCAGACCACATGACCTTCTCCCATTCCTCCTCTGGATCATCCAGATGGTCATTGGCAAACTTCAGACGGGCCTGGACATGCGCTGGCTTGATCAGGGGGACCTTGTGTGCGCTGCAGGATTTTAATCCATGACGGCGTAGTGTGTTACTAATGGTTTTCTTTGAGACTGTGGTCCCAGCTCTCTTCAGGTCATTGACCAGGTCCTGCCGTGTAGTTCTGGGCTGATCCCTCACCTTCCTCATGATCATTGATGCCCCACGAGGTGAGATCTTGCATGGAGCCCCAGACCGAGGGTGATTGACCGTCATCTTGAACGTCTTCCATTTTCTAATAATTGCACCAACAGTTGTTGCCTTCTCACCAAGCTGCTTGCCTATCGTCCTGTAGCCCATCCCAGCCTTGTGCAGGTCTACAATTTTATCCCTGATGTCCTTACACAGCTCTCTGGTCTTGGCCATTGTGGAGAGGTTGGAATCTGTTTGATTGAGTATGTGGACAGGTGTTTTTATACAGGTAATGAGTTCAAACAGGTGCAGTTAATACAGGTAATGAGTGGAGAACAGGAGGGCTTCTTAAAGAAAAACTAACAGGTCTGTGAGAGCCGGAATTCTTACTGGTTGGTAGGTGATCAAATACTTATGTCATGCAAAAATGCAAATGAATTACTTAAAAATCATACAATGTGATTTTCTGGATTTTTGTTTTAGATTCCGTCTCTCATAGTTGAAGTGTACCTATGATAAAAATTACAGACCTCTACATGCTTTGTAAGTAGGAAAAACTGCAAAATTGGCAGTGTATCAAATACTTGTTCTCCCCACTGTATATCTAAACTAATGTCACACATATAATAAAAGACGTAGCCTAATGACAAGATTAAATTGACAATAGCGTGATGGGTGACAATATTATCAATTGTCAAATTGTGAATGAAAAGATTGATGAACAGCGCAGCATGTGTAATTGACAAATATGACTTGTCTCAGGAAATTAGGCGTATGTCACACGTCACTACTTCACAAGAGCAGCATTTGAATGTAAACATAAATTTTTTATAAAAATGAATTTTTGGGCAGAAATGCCTTCTGGAACATGTGAACTTTCATGTGCCTTAAAAACAAACTTGTATTCAATCCATAAATACAAATACAATTGTTAAATTACCAACCCAGTTGGTTTAGCCATGGAAAAAGACAAGCCATGATTGGCTGAGATAAAGTATGGGCTGGACAGGCCGGGAGATGAGTTTAGATTGGTCTGCCATGTAGCATGCTTCTGTCTATAATGTGAGCTGTTCATTATGTGTTGACAGTCCTTTCTACCGCACCGTTTTTTAAAGATATAACATTAGCCATCGAGAACTACAAAAGTTTTGCTACTTTTCTCAATAACATTGATGCCCTGAATTTAGCAGGCGCTATCGACAGATCAGTAGGAAAAAGTGAAAAAAAGCTACTTTCTGCACACGCCACGGCCAGTGTGAACCAGAGTGACTTGACACAAAGCTGGCCAAACAAGCTGTAGCAACAAACAAAACGGATTTCAATGCTTCCAGTCTGCCGTGAAGTGCTCATCCATGTATACGGGTAAGAGTCTAGCTACATTTTCCAGATACAAGTTTCTAATTTTGTCCAAAGTAATTTTTATTGCAAGTTAAAGCATTCTGTTAGTTAGCTAGGAAACGTTAGCTTGCTGGCTCACTAGCTAACGTTACATGTATGATCTGTGTAGTAATATTATTCGAATCAGAAATCCATTTGCATTGCTAGTTATAGCCTAATGTTAGCTAGTTAACATTGAACCGAGTTTGTTAGCTTTAGTTACCTGCAGATTCATACTACAGCTATGGCAATGTTTGCATTGGTAGTAGTATGAGTTGGGGTTATGCTGGTTCAAAAGACTCCACTTCGGCCAGATTATTACATGACCCAAATTAGCAGGTGTGTCTGAGGGTGATTATGGCCATCGATTGTATTTCATGAACATGTGTACATGTCTAGACAACAGTGACCCATCCACTTACAGTGAGGGAAAAAAGTATTTGATCCCCTGCTGATTTTGTACGTTTGCCCACTGACAAAGAAATGATCAGTCTATAATTTTAATGGTAGGTTTATTTGAACAGTGAGAGACAGAATAACAACAAAAAAATCCTGAAAAACGCATGTCAAAAATGTTATATATTGATTTAAATTTTAATGAGGGAAATAAGTATTTGACCCCTCTGCAAAACATGACTTAGTACTCGGTGGCAACACCCTTGTTGGCAATCACAGAGGTCAGACGTTTCTTGTAGTTGGCCACCAGGTTTGCACACATCTCAGGAGGGATTTTGTCCCACTCCTCTTTGTATATCTTCTCCAAGTCATTAAGGTTTCGAGGCTGACGTTTGGCAACTCGAACCTTCAGCTCCCTCCACAGATTTTCTATGGGATTAAGGTCTAGGCCACTCCAGGACCTTAATGTGCTTCTTCTTGAGCCACTCCTTTGTTGCCTTGGCCGTGTGTTTTGGGTCATTGTCATGCTGGAATACCCATCCACGACCCATTTTCAATGCCCTGGCTGAGGGAAGGAGGTTCTCACCCAAGATTTGACGGTACATGGCCCCGTCCATCGTCCCTTTGATGCGGTGAAGTTGTCCTGTCCCCTTAGCAGAAAAACACCCCCAAAGCATAATGTTTCCACCTATATGTTTGACGGTGGGTATGGTGTTCTTGGGGTCATATGCAGCATTCCTCCTCCTCCAAACACGGCGAGTTGAGTTGATGCCAAAAAGCTCGATTTTGGTCTCATCTGACCACAACACTTTTACCCAGTTCTCCTCTGAATCATTCAGATGTTCATTGGCAAACTTCAGACGGCCCTATATATGTGCTACAGGATTTCAGTCCTTCACGGCGTAGTGTGTTACCAATTGTTTTCTTGGTGACTATGGTCCCAGCTGCCTTGAGATCATTGACAAGATCCTCCCGTGTAGTTCTGGGCTGATTCCTCACCGTTCTCATGATCATTGCAACTCCACGAGGTGAGATCTTGCATGGAGCCCCAGGCCGAGGGAGATTGACAGTTCTTTTGTGTTTCTTCCATTTGCGAATAATCGCACCAACTGTTGTCACCTTCTCACCAAGATGCTTGGCCATTCCAGCCTTGTGTAGGTCTACAATCTTGACCCTGACATCCTTGGAGAGCTCTTTGGTCTTGGCCATGGTGGAGAGTTTGGAATCTGATTGATTGATTGCTTCTGTGGAAAGGTGTCTTTTATACAGGTAACAAGCTGAGATTAGGAGCACTCCCTTTAAGAGTGTGCTCCTAATCTCAGCTCGTTACCTGTATAAAAGACACTTGGGAGCCAGAAATCTTTCTGATTGAGAGGGGGTCAAATACTTATTTCCCTCATTAAAATGCAAATCAATTTATAAATTTTTTTACATGCGTTTGTCTGGATTTTTTTGTTGTTATTCTGTCTCTCACTGTTCAAATAAACCTACCATTAAACATTATAGACTGATCATTTCTTTGTCAGTGGGCAAACGTACAACATCAGCAGGGGATCAGATGTGTTTTTCCCTCACTGTAGCTAGATGTGGGTGAGGGCTGGTCATAGCATTTCCTTCACATGACCCATCAATTTAGACAAGTGTATCGGGTAAGCGTCATCTAATAAAGTATATTTTTGATATTGCTACTATGCAAGTATGCAAGTACTATCACTGTACCGTTTACACCTTCTGTATCCTGTGCTTGTGACAAATAAACTTAGATTTTATTTGATATAGCGTGTGTTTACCACATGGCCTCACATGTGAATCCTTTAAGAGATGGGTGGAACTAAGCTTTAAGATGGTGTGAACGATGCTGAATGGGTGTAGACAAAGAAGAGCTCTCCAGTAGGTGTACCAAAACATTCAAGGGCCATTTTCTCAAAAGTGGGGTTACACGTTTATCAACTTTCAAAGCAGAATTACTTTCCCATTGTTCCTCAACTGCAGTGTATGATAAACAATTTTCTAGCTCTGAGTCTCTACTTTTATCCAATGTAAAAAACACAATTTCAAATGTTGCTACATAAGACCGAATGGAGGCGTTCAATCACAAATAAGGGAATGGTGCTTACCAAAAAACAACATTTTCCTAATTATCCTACAGACCGAGGTTCATGCAGGTCAGACGTTTTGATTTATATTACCTATTGGAAAGTGCCAATTGTAATATAATGTTTAAAAAAAACGATGAAACTGTTGCAGTTGGGCTCTATTTTAAAATATAACTTTTTCCAAGAATAACCGCAGTTCCATGCATTCACTCATGGCAACATATAGCCTATGCTAGTAAACGCAGACTAGCAAATTAATTCAACTGAAATTATGCTATTCTGTTCTTTTGAAATAGATATTATTTGGTTCATGACCTGCCAAAACAAAATAATAATGAATTACTCTGTGATGGATTTAGCTAACACTTGAATTATGGTGTTTTAGTGGTTAACCTACATTAACAAACTAATGAAAATGCTATAGATTTAGTTTCCTCCTGTATTCTAATGTTATCTAAGAACTTCATAAACCCAACCAAATGATTATTTTTGTAATAGTATACAGTGCCTTCAGAAAGTATGGACTTTTTCCACATTTTGTTATGTTACAGCCTGGTTCAGTCTGCTTTCCAACAGACACTGAGAGACAAATCCACCTCTCAGCAGGAATATAACCTAGAACACAACGCCAAATATGCACAGGAGTTACTTACCAAGACAACATTGAATATTCCTTAGTGGCCTAGTTACAGTTTTGACTTAAATCAGCTTGGAAAATCTATGGCAAGACTCTAGCAATGATCAAAAACCAACTTGACAGAGCATGAAGAATTTTCAAAAGAATAATGCGCAAATATGCGCAAAGCTCTCAGAGACTTACCCAGAAAGACTCACAGCTGTAATCGCTGCCAAAGGTGATTCTAAGATGTATTCACTCAGGAGGTTGAATACTTATCTAATAAAAATATATTAATGTTTTATTTTCCATTAATAAAACACAAAAATCATAGAACTTTTGTACATCGTTGACAATTTTTTTAAAATGCATTTTAATCCCACTTTGTAACACAACACATGTCAAGGGGTGTGAATGTGTTTATTAGACCAGTGGTATTAAAACATTTTCAGCAGGGATTTTTGGTGACCCCATTTTTTCCTGCCTGAATTTTTGGTGACCCATCTAATGACAACCTTAAAATCTGTACATTTTTGTTTTTTACATTTTCACGTTTTAGTCATTTAGCGGACGCTCTTATCCAGAGCGACTTCCAGTTAGTGAATACATATTTTTTTTATACTGGCCCCCCATGGGAAACGAACCCACAACCCTGGCATTGCAAACGCCATGCTCAATCAACTGAGCTACATCCCTGCCGGCCATTCCCTCCCCTACCCTGGAAGACGCTGGGCCAATTGTGCGCCGCCCATGAGTCTCCCAGTCGCGGCCGGCTGCGACAGAACCTGGATTCGAACCTGGATCTCTAGTGGCACAGTTAGCACTGCGATGCAGTGCCTTAGACCACTGCGCCACTCAGGAGTCACGCCACTCAGGAGTTACTAAATTGTCTTTCCCAAAACTGTTGTACATCGTGGGTGGGATGCTGATCACTGGGATGACGGCTCAACTTGGGATGGGGAGGGGCTTTAGCGGGGGAATTAGTGGAGAACAATTGAAGGGTTACTCCGTAGCAATGCAAATATCACGGTACAGCTATATGGACACTCAATCATTACGCTATTTTTTATTGATAAATTTACAAACATATATAATGATAAATAGACTTGAAACTTGTATCTCATTATGGTGTATGGTGAAATAAGTATAGCCAGTTATAATTGTAATGGCTTAGCTGATAATAACAAAAGAAGAACAATATTTACATGGCTCAAAGAGAAGGAATATAATATCTATTGTATACAGGAAACTCATTCAACAATTCGAGATGAAGTAGCGTGGAAAAAAGAATGGGGGGAAATATACTTCTCCCATGGGCAAAGAAATTCAAAAGGGGTGATGATATTAATTAATAGTAATTTCGATCCAAATGTGCAAATTGTCCAAATAGATACGCAAGGTAGATGGATTATTTTAAATATGGTATTGGACCATAAACAGATATGGCTCATTAACCTTTACGGACCAAATAATGATGATCCACAATTCTTTGACAATATATATAATAAATTATCAAGCCTGCAAGCAACTCAAGACAATATTATTATGGTGGGGGGATTATAATACTGTTTTAAATAGCTCAATGGACCGAAAAGGAAATCACACCACAAACAATCACCCACATGCTCTTAAGGAAATTGTGAATGTCATGGATACATTAGAACTAGTAGATATATGGAGGCTTAAATATGCTGATCTAGTGAGATATACATGGCGGAGACTGAATCAAGCTAGTCGTCTTGACTTCTTTCTTATCTCATTCTCGTTGGCACCAAAAGTAAAAAAAAGTGTTGATAGGGGACAGAATGCGGTCGGACCATCATATAATAGGCATATACATTACTCTGACTGAATTTCCACGTGGCGAGGATATTGGAAATTTAATCAAAGCCTATTAGATGATAATTTATTTATAATTAGAACAAAGGAATTTATAACTGACTTTTTCCAACATAACATAGGTACAGCGAATCCCCTTATTGTATGGGACACCTTTAAATGTGCCTTTAGAGGCCATGCAATTCAGTACTCATCTCGAAAACAAAAGCAATTTAGGTCAAAAGAGTTTATACTAAGAAAGGAAATAGAAAGTCTAACAGAACAGATAGATGGCAATAAAAACTGTAACATAGAGGCTCAGAATAAATTAGAGGAAAAACAAAAAGAAATGGAAAAACTTATTCAAGAAAGATCAAGTGTAATATATTATAAAAATAAAGCAAACTGGATGGAATATGGGGGAAAAATGCACAAAATTATTTTTTAATCTTCAACATAGGAATGCTACCAAAAAGAACTTAATGAAACTAGTTACAATTGACGGAGTCACCCATAATTCACCTAATGATATTTTGAAGGAAGAAACAAAGTATTTTAAGCATATGTTTTCTTTTCAGTCGCCTCCATCTCCTCTAACTGAAGCTAATTGTAGAGATTTTTTTCTATTGATAATGTCAAATTAACAGCCACACAGAAAGACTCATGTGAAGGTGAAATTACAGAGGAGGAACTTCTGGATGCAATTAAAGACTTTAAGTCGGGGAAAACTCCAGGGTTGGATGGCATACCAATCGAGGTATACCAAACCTTTTTGATATACTAAGAGGACCGTTATTAGCATGTTTTAACCACTCCTATGTAAATGGTAGATTATCTGACACTCAAGAGAGAAGGAATATAATATCTATTGTATACAGGAAACTCATTCAACAATTCGAGATGAAGTAGCGTGGAAAAAAGAATGGGGGAAATATACTTCTCCCATGGGCAAAGAAATTCAAAAGGGGTGATGATATTAATTAATAGTAATTTCGATCCAAATGTGCAAATTGTCCAAATAGATACGCAAGGTAGATGGATTATTTTAAATATGGTATTGGACCATAAACAGATATGGCTCATTAACCTTTACGGACCAAATAATGATGATCCACAATTCTTTGACAATATATATAATAAATTATCAAGCCTGCAAGCAACTCAAGACAATATTATTATGGTGGGGGATTATAATACTGTTTTAAATAGCTCAATGGACCGAAAAGGAAATCACACCACAAACAATCACCCACATGCTCTTAAGGAAATTGTGAATGTCATGGATACATTAGAACTAGTAGATATATGGAGGCTTAAATATGCTGATCTAGTGAGATATACATGGCGGAGACTGAATCAAGCTAGTCGTCTTGACTTCTTTCTTATCTCATTCTCGTTGGCACCAAAAGTAAAAAAAAGTGTTGATAGGGGACAGAATGCGGTCGGACCATCATATAATAGGCATATACATTACTCTGACTGAATTTCCACGTGGGCGAGGATATTGGAAATTTAATCAAAGCCTATTAGATGATAATTTATTTATAATTAGAACAAAGGAATTTATAACTGACTTTTTCCAACATAACATAGGTACAGCGAATCCCCTTATTGTATGGGACACCTTTAAATGTGCCTTTAGAGGCCATGCAATTCAGTACTCATCTCGAAAACAAAAGCAATTTAGGTCAAAAGAGTTTATACTAAGAAAGGAAATAGAAAGTCTAACAGAACAGATAGATGGCAATAAAAACTGTAACATAGAGGCTCAGAATAAATTAGAGGAAAAACAAAAAGAAATGGAAAAACTTATTCAAGAAAGATCAAGTGTAATATATTATAAAAATAAAGCAAACTGGATGGAATATGGGGAAAAATGCACAAAATTATTTTTTAATCTTCAACATAGGAATGCTACCAAAAAGAACTTAATGAAACTAGTTACAATTGACGGAGTCACCATAATTCACCTAATGATATTTTGAAGGAAGAAACAAAGTATTTTAAGCATATGTTTTCTTTTCAGTCGCCTCCATCTCCTCTAACTGAAGCTAATTGTAGAGATTTTTTTCTATTGATAATGTCAAATTAACAGCCACACAGAAAGACTCATGTGAAGGTGAAATTACAGAGGAGGAACTTCTGGATGCAATTAAAGACTTTAAGTCGGGGAAAACTCCAGGGTTGGATGGCATACCAATCGAGGTATACCAAACCTTTTTTGATATACTAAGAGGACCGTTATTAGCATGTTTTAACCACTCCTATGTAAATGGTAGATTATCTGACACTCAAGAAGAAGGTCTGATCTCATTATTACTGAAACAGGATACAAGTGGAAAATATAAAGATCCAGTCCATTTACAAAATTGGAGGCCCCTTACACTTCAGTGTTGTGATGCAAAAATCCTAGCAAAATGTATAGCGCATAGAATTAAAAAGGTATTGTCGGATATTATTCATTCTAATCAGACAGGTTTTTTACATGGAAGATACATTGGAGATAATATAAGGCAAGTATTGGAAACAATAGAACACTATGGAAAATATGGGAAACCAGGCCTGCTATTCATAGCAGACTTCGAAAAGGCATTTGATAACGTTTGACTGGAATTTATATATAAATGCCTGGAGCATTTCAATTTTGGAGAATCTCTTATAAAATGGGTCAAAATCATGTATAGTAACCCTAGGTGTAAAATAGTAAATAATGGCTATTTCTCAGAAAGTTTTAAACTATCAAGAGGAGTGAAACAAGGTTGTCCACTATCGGCATATCTATTTATTGTGGCCATCGAGATGTTAGCTATTAAAATCAGATCCAATAATAATATCAGGGGATTAGAAATACAGGGCTTAAAAACAAAGGTGTCATTGTACGCAGATGATTCATGTTTTCTTTTAGATCCACAACTAGAATCCCTCCACAGCCTCATAGAGGATCTAGATACATTTTCTAACCTCTCTGGATTAAAACCAAATTATGACAAATGTACTATATTACGTATTGGATCACTAAAAAATACAATTTTTACATTACCATGTAGTTTACCAATAAAATGGTCTGATGGTGATGTGGATATACTCGGAATACATATCCCAAAGGAAATAAATGATCTCACTTCAATAAATTTTAATAGAAAGTTAGCAAAAATAGATAAGATCTTACTACCATGGAAAGGAAAATACCTGTCAATTTGTGGAAAAATCACCCTGATTAACTCTTTAGTATTATCCCAGTTTACCTATTTGCTTATGGTCTTGCCTACGCCTAGCAAACAGTTTTTTAAAATATATGAGAAAAAAATATTCAATTTTATTTGGAACGGCAAGCCAGACAAAATTAAAAGAGCATATTTATATAATGAATATGAATTCGGAGGACAGAAATTATTAAATATTAAAGCATTAGACCTATCACTAAAATCTTCAGTCATCCAAAAGTTATACTTAAATCCGAACTGGTTCTCAAGCAAATTAGTAAGATTGTCTCACCCACTGTTCAAGAAAGGCCTTTTCCCTTTATTCAGATTACAATCTCTCACTTTCAGTTATTTGAAAAGGAAATAATCTCCCAAATGTCACTATTTCTAAAACAAGCCATAGAAAGTTGGTTGCAATTTCAATTTAATCCTCCAGAAACGACAGAACAAATAATGCAACAAATATTGTGGTTAAATTCAAATATACTAATCGACAAAAAACCTTTATTTTTTGACAGAATGTTAAAAGGTATAATCTTCGTAAATGATATCATCGGTAGGACTGGTGGAGTTATGTCGCACATGCAGCTAACAAAAACATATGGAAATGTCTGCTCTACCCAAAATTACAACCAAATAATTGCAGCCTTACCGCAAAAGTGGAAGAGGAAAGTTGAAGGGGGGAGAAAGTAAGGAACTTGTCTGTCGGCCTTGCATTAAAGAACATAATTGGTTAAGGAAAACTGTGATAAATAAAAAAGTATATCAGTTTCACTTAAGGACCAAAGGATTGACAGCCGTCCCATATAGATTGCAAAATAGTTGGGAAGAGATCTTTGACGTACCAATCCCATGGCATAGTGTTTATGAACTGACACGCAAAACGACACCGGATTCAAAAATTAGAATCTTTCAATTTAAATTATTATATAAAATTCTTGCTACCAATAGAATGTTATTTATATGGGGGGATACAATCTTCCCAGCTCTGCAGATTTTGCTGTGAAGAGATAGAATCATTAGATCATTTGTTTTGGTTCTGTCCATTTGTAGCTTGTTTTTGGACACAGGTCCAGGAATGGCTAAAGGATTGCAATATTTACCTGGAACTAACCTTGCAGATAGCATTACTGGGTGATCTGAAAAGTCATAGTCAATCAATCAATAATATAATAATACTTTTAGCAAAAATGTTTATTTTTAATTCACAATCTGTAGAAGCAATGAGAATAGAAAGGTTCAGAACTTTTGTAAAACATCACAGTATGGTTGAAATATATATGGCAAATAGAAATCCTATATGGATGGTGTTAAGAGATAGATGGGAGGTATTGAATAGAGTTGAAGGATGGGACTAATAACAAATAACAACAAATAATAACAAAGATAGCTAATAATGTAAGCATACTGTGTCCATAATAAGTATATAGGTTGTATGTTGGGAGCTTTTGGGAAAGAGCACAGTTAGAAAGATATGGCATTTAGAAGCAAACCGGATGGACATCATGAAAATGATCGGAGAGGTTGAGAGTAGAAGAAGTTCAGGAGCAAAAAAATAAATAAATATGTATATATATATATATATATATATGGATATAGAATTATTGTAAAATTAACTCTGTCCATAAGGTGTAGATAGTAATTATAGACCGGAAGTAGAGGCCTGGGCGTTGGTGTTCACTATTTTACTCCAAGTAGGGAAAGGATGGTGGGGTTGAAAAGTAATAAAGGGGAATATATATATATATAAAAAAAAAAAAAAAACATGGGGGATTGGAAGTGATGCAGACAATTACATTGATAGAAGATACAATCTATCTGCAATATTAAGCTGATCCATCCCCCCCCCCAAAAAAAAAGAAAAAGGCCAAGTTGTATAACTCAGAATGAAGCTATATCAAAATTAACAGGATTGACCAGAGGGCAAAGTCACAAAAGTGGAACTTGTGTGTTTGCGTTTCTTGAGGATGTGTTGTTAACATATATCTCCTGTCTTTAATTGTCAATAATTGGGGAAAACACAGGACATGTAGAAGTATTATAGTGGATCCCTTGCTGATTTAATTCACTTAGCTATACTACTGAGATGCACCAGATGCGTCTCTTACTTGCATGTGTTTGAGGCATCTATATCTTGCCTCTTCAGAGCCACACACACCACAACTGTAGAAATTAAATGAGAATGATCAACAAGCACCCAACATCATCAGCCTCTAAGTTCAATAATTTGAATGATATGAGCGAAAGTGTGTGTGGACATCACAGCACGTGGTTTGCTCAGGATGCAGCCCATGTACCTTCCTGATAGCTTTAGCTTGTTATTTTAGCTACAAACATAACCAGACACAATATTTTAGATACAGTTGAAGTCGGAAGTTTACATACACCTTAGCCAAATACATTTAAATTCAGTTTTTCATCATTCCTGACATTTAATCCTAGTAAAAATTCCCTGTCTTAGGTCAGTTAGGATCACCACTTTATATTAAGAATGTAAAATGTCAGAATAATAGTAGAAAGAATGATTTATTTCAGCTTTTATTTCTTTCATCACATTCCCAGTGGGTCAGAAGTTTACATACACTCAATTAGTATTTGGTAGCATTGCCTTTAAAATTGTTTAACTTGGGTCAAACGTTTCGGGTAGCCTTCCACAAGCTTCCCACAATAAGTTGGGTGAATTTTGGCCCATTCCTCCTGACAGAGCTGGTGTAACTGAGTCAGGTTTGTAGGCTTCCTTGCTCGCACACGCTTTTTCAGTTCTGCCCACAAATGTTCTATAGGATTGAGGTCAGGGCTTTGTGATGGCCACTCCAATACCTTGACTTTGTTGTCCTTAAGCCATTTTGCCACAACTTTGGAAGTATGCTTGGGGTCATTGTCCATTTGGAAGACCCATATGCGACCAAGCTTTAACTTCCTGACTGATGTCTTGAGATGTGCTTCAATATATCCACATAATTTTCCTTCGTGTTTCACGGTTGGGATGGTGTTCTTCGGCTTGCAAACTTTCCCTTTTTCCCTCCACACATAACGATGGTCATTATGGCCAAACAGTTATATTTTTGTTTCATCAGACCAGAGGACATTTCTCCAAAAAGGACGATCTTTGTCCCCATGTGCAGTTGCAAACCGTAGTCTGCTTTTTTATGGCGGTTTTGGAGCAGTGGCTTCTTCCTTGCTGAGCAGCCTTTCAGGTTATTTCAATATAGGACTCATTTTACTGTGGATATAGATACCTTTGTACCTGTTTCTTCCAGCATCTTCACAAGGTCCTTTGCTGTTGTTCTGGGATTGATTTGCTCCTTCCTGAGCGGTATGACGGCTGCGTGGTGTTTATATTTGCGTACTATTGTTTGTACAGATGAACGTGGTACCTTCAGGCGTTTGGAAATTGCTCCCAAGGATGAACCAGACTTGTGGAGGTCTACACATTTTTTTCCGAGGTCTTGGCTGGTTAATTTTGATTTTTCCATGATGTCAAGCAAAGAGGCACTGAGTCTGAAGGTAGGCCTTGAAATACATCCACATACCTGCCAACTTTTCAAAAAACCTTGGAGTGATATTTTGTCCTGGGTCCGCCTGGGTCCTGCAGTCGGTGAAAAGCAATTGCACTGCCTGCGTCTCAGAACTGCGGCCGCCTTGATCTCATGAGGTTATCGTTGCCCACGTGTGCATGACGTCAGAGAAAGTCGGGATCAAGTCGGACACAAATCTAACCAGCATGCATTGGGCGGTGATCGCCGGTGATCGATTCTGCGCAGACCTGGCTCATCTCAAATGAGCCTCTTGTCTATGATCTGTCGGCATGGTTATACTGGCCTGTGGCCTTCTTGGAGGCCTTGATGATATCGGAGGGGGGCTCCCAGTTGAAGCAGGGCTCTAGATTGGCCATCTTTATGGTCATTATTGAGGACAGGGTGCCATCCAATGCTAGCCTGTTTCTTCTCTTGGTTTTGTTCAGTCCCACAACTGAAAACACCCTCTCAGCATCTGCGTTTGCATGGGGCAACACCAGGACAAGCTTGGCGACGGCAGCAAGCCTCTCGAATTCTTTGGCTCCTGTCACCTATGGAAAATGCACCAAAACACAATGGAAAAACATACCTTGATTTTTGATTGATTAATACTGTAAGTATACTGTAGGTTGATCCATTAACAAAGTTCAGATAAAAACATGCATAATTTGCAACATGCATGACACATATATGCATGCAACAATTTTATGCAACATATGTAGCCAAGCCACACCTGCCAAAAGGAAAGACAAAAAAGGAAAAAATGTTTACCTTATGCTTCCGGGTTGCCATTTCAGCCCAGAAGCTTTCCATTTCAGTTTTGCCCTGCAGGGATATCATTGGCATGGTCTGATAATTTAGAAACTCCTCACCCAGAAGGTCTTGCTCCTATGGCCCATGGTATGGGAGGAGATGGGGAAACCTATTTATGAAAGTAGAGTTACAAGTTGTTACATTTTAGGTATATAGTCATCAGCCAGCAGCAGTTCATACACATCTTTGAGGAGAAGCCACATAAGAAAATCTCATGTGCAGTTTAGGAGTGAACACACCTCATCATAAAACACAGGGTATTTTAGCTAAGATGATAGACAATAATTAGAGAAAAAAACTAACCTTTCAACAAAGTACATGACATCTTCGATGTCACATTCAGCCCTCTGCCGTACATCTAAAAATTGTGCGTGCTTGATCAGTGGCTCTTCCAGTGGCAGCTTCTTAAGTGCATAGTCCACAGCATTTGTCAGGAAACACAACACAGCTTCATGGAATGAATCCACCTGCTGTGGTGTGATGTCACCCTCGTCGAGTAATCTGTTAAGTTTAGCCCTGGTTGTGAACCCAATGCTCAACTTTCTTCCTGTCACAGATACAGCATATCGGTATAAGGTACAAGGCTAAATATCACATATCACAGTGTTTGATCATAATAATAGTCAAATACTAACCTGTAAAAAAGGAACGAACGAGTCTCGGCCGATTTTTTGGCGTGAGAAATTGGATGTGTGGCGTGAGTGCGTGTGAAAACAGGCAAAAATGTGTGTCACACGGCGAAAGCGTGAGTGTTGGCAACTCTGCATCCACAGGTACACCTCCAATTGACTCAAATGATGTCAATTAGCCTATCAGAAGCTTCTAAAGCCATGACATCATTTTCTGGAATTTTCCAAGCTGTTTAAAGGCACAGTCAACTTAGTGTATGTAAACTTCTGACCCACTGGAATTGTGATACAGTGAATTATAAGTGAAATAATCTGTCTGTAATCAATTGTTGGAAAAATGACTTGTGTCATGCACAAAGTAGATGTCCTAACCGACTTGCCAAAACTATAGTTTGTTAAAAATAAATGTGTGGAGTGGTTGAAAAACAATGTTCTTACTGTGGAATGCAGTGTTTGGTTTTCGCCAGGCATAATGGGACCCATCTCGTCCAAAAAGTTGACTAAAGTTTGCCAAAAAGCACCTGGATGATCATCAAGACTCTTGGAAGAATGTTCTATGGACAGATGATTCAAAAGAATAACATTTTGGACGACATGGTTCCAGTAATGCCTGGCGAAAACCAAACTCTGCATTCCACAGTAAGAACATCATACCAAAGGTCAAGCATGGTGGTGGTGGTGTGATGGTTTGGGAATGCTTTGCTGCCTCAGGACCTGGACGACTTGCCTTAATAGAAGGAACCATGAATTATGCTCTGTATCAGAGAATTCTACAGGAGAATGTCAGACCATCCGTCTGTGAGCTGAAGCTGAAGCGCAGCTGGGTCATGCAGCAAGACAATGATCCAAAACACACAATCAAGTCTACATGAAAATTGCTAAAAAGCAACAAATTGGAAGTTTTGGAATGGCCTAGTCAAAGTCCAGACCTAATCCCAATTGAGATGTTGTGGCAGGACTTGAAACGAGCAGTTCATGCTTGAAAACCCACACGTCACTGAGTTAAAGCAGTTCTGCATGGAAGAGTGGGCAAAAATTCCTCCACAGCGACATGAGAGACTGATCAACAACTACAGGAAGCATTTGGTTGGAGTCATTGCAGCTAAAGGTGGCACAACCAGTTATTGAGTGTAAGGGGGCAATTACTTTTTCACACAGTGTTGCATAACTTTGTGTTGCATAACAATTACATAACTTTTTTTCATTGGGTGTTGCATAACTTTGTTTATGAAATAAATGAAATAAATATGTAATTGTTGTGTTTGATCATAATAATAGTCAAATACTAACCTGTAAAAAAGGAACGAACGAGTCTCGGCCGATTTTTTTGCGTGAGAAATTGGATGTGTGGCGTGAGTGTGTGTGAAAACAGGCAAAAACGTGTGTCACACGGCGAAAGCGTGAGAGTTGGCAGCTCTGCATCCACAGGTACACCTCCAATTGACTCAAATTATGTCAGTTAGCCTATCAGAAGCTTCTAAAGCCATGACATCATTTTCTGGAATTTTCCAAGATGTTTAAAGGCACAGTCAACTTAGTGTATGTAAACTTCTGACCCACTGGAATTGTGATACATTGAATTATAAGTGTAATAATCTGTCTGTAAACAATTTTTGGAAAAATTACTTGTGTCATGCACACAGTAGATGTCCTAACCGACTTGCCAAAACTTTAGTATGTTAACAATACATTTGTGGAGTGGTTGAAAAACGAGTTTTAATGACTCCAACCTAAGTGTATTTAAACTTCCGACTTCAACTGTCCATTCTGAGACACATAGCTCTAGGTACGCTAGTAGCAATCACTATGGCTAGGTACGCTAGCTTCCTGTGTCATTGTGCTAGCCAGCATCTAGCCCACCTAGCGTTAGCTTAACTAGCTGCCTTCCCACTTCCTATGCCAGATATATATATTTGCTCTTTCTTTTGAATTTGTCTCCCAGACTTTTCATTCTCGGCTTGACTATCAGCTGTTGCGACTGTATCCACTGAAGGCAGCATACAGTGAGGGAAAAAAGTATTTGATCCCCTGCTGATTTTGTACATTTGCCCACTGACAAAGAAATGATCAGTCTATAATTTTAATGGTAGGTTTATTTGAACAGTGAGAGACAGAATAACAAAAAAAAATCCCGAAATGTGCATGTCAAAAATGTTATAAATTGATTTGCATTTTAATGAGGGAAATAAGTATTTGACCCCTCTGAAAAACAGGACTTAGTACTTGGTGGCAACACCCTTGTTGGCAATCACAGAGGTCAGACGTTTCTTGTAGTTGGCCACCAGGTTTGCACACATCTCAGGAGGGATTTTGTCCCACCTCTCTTTGCAGATCTTCTCCAAGTCAGTAAGGTTTCGAGGCTGACGTTTGGCAACTCGAACCTTCAGCTCCTTCCACAGATTTTCTATGGGATTAAGGTCTAGAGACTGGCTATGCCACTCCAGGACCTTAATGTGCTTCTTCTTGAGCCACTCCTTTGTTGCCTTGGCCGTGTGTTTTGGGTCATTGTCATGCTGGAATACCCATCCACGACCCATTTTCAATGCCCTGGTTGAGGGAAGTAGGTTGTCACCCAAGATTTGACGGTACATGGCCCCGTCAATCGTCCCTTTGATGCGATGAAGTTGTCCTGTCTCCTTATCAGAAAAACACCCCCAAAGCATAATGTTTCCACCTCCATGTTTGACGGTGGGGATGGTGTTCTTGGGGTCACAGGCAGCATTCCTCCTCCAAACACAGCGAGTTGAGTTGATGCCAAAGAGCTCGATTTTGGTCTCATCTGACCACAACACTTTCACCCAGTTCTCCTCTGAATCATTCAGATGTTCATTGGCAAACTTCAGACGGACATGTATATGTGCTTTCTTGAGCAGGGGGACCTTGCGGGCGCTGCAGGATTTCAGTCCTTCACGGCATAGTGTGTTACCAATTGTTTTCTTGGTGACTATGGTCCCAGCTGCCTTGAGATCATTGACAAGATCCTCCCGTGTAGTTCTGGGCTGATTCCTCACCGTTTTCCTGATCATTGCAACTCCACGAGGTGAGATCTTGCATGGAGCCCCAGGCCGAGGGAGATTGACAGTCTTTTGTGTTTCTTCCATTTGCGAATAATCGCAACAACTGTTGTCACCTTCTCACCAAGCTGCTTGGCGATGATCTTGTAGCCCATTCCAGCCTTGTGTAGGTCTACAATCTTGTCCCTGACATCCTTGGGGAGCTCTTTGGTCTTG
This sequence comes from Coregonus clupeaformis, assembly GCF_020615455.1. Classification (NCBI taxonomy): domain Eukaryota; kingdom Metazoa; phylum Chordata; class Actinopteri; order Salmoniformes; family Salmonidae; genus Coregonus; species Coregonus clupeaformis. Next base: position 610,636 of record NW_025533582.1, read on the forward strand.
GCCATGGTGGAGAGTTTGGAATCTGATTGATTGATTGCTTCTGTGGAAAGGTGTCTTTTATACAGGTAACAAAATTAGATTAGGAGCACTCCCTTTAAGAGTGTGCTCCTAATCTCAGCTCGTTACCTGTATAAAAGACACCTTGGAGCCAGAAATCTTTCTGATTGAGATGGGGTCAAATACTTATTTCCATCATTCAAATGCAAATCAATTTATATATATATAGACTGATCATTTCTTTGTCAGTGGGCAAACGTACAAAATCAGCAGGGGATCAAATACTTTTTTCCCTCACTGTATTTGCACACAAACGTGCACACATTTCTATAAATTACTCTCTCTCAGCTCTGTCGCTATCAAAACAATCTGAACTGTACGATCTTTCTCTACACGTGGAGAAAATACATGACGTATGTAGTCCGGTTTGGCTTGGTGTTGGTATGCATAAAATACAGGACATTCTGTGGAAGATTCTCTCTCTCCCTGAATATGCTGCATATGCTGCATATTAGTCTGTCAACCAGCGTGTTTGCGTGCGGACCGATGGATTCCAGTAAGAACTGTGTTGTTCTGACGACTAAGGCTGACTATTATAAAACTAAAGCCTTTCCAAGAAATATTGACCAGTACCAGGGGAGATGAACTGATGTCTAATGAAAATACAGAAACAAAAGATGCATTGTTTTTCCATTTTAGTCATTTAGCAGACGCTCTTATCCAGAGCGACTTACAGTTAGTGAGTGCATAATTTATTTTTTTCTTCAGACTGGCCCCCTGTGGGAATCAAACCCACAACCCTGGCGTTGCAAGCGCCACGCTCTACCAACTGAGCTACACAGGGCCCTTTTCTTGTATCTTAGTTGGGAGGAGACAAATGCAACAGTCTCCAATGAAGGTGGGTCAAACATCTGAATCCAAAATGTATCTATCTCAATATCTATCTCAAGAGAAGTCTGGCATTTTGTTTCTCGTGGTTTATTTGCTTTGTACCTATCCATGGTAACACAGGGCTTGCCATGCCATAGTATCTCTCTCAAGTCATAAGGTCCACAACAGTATTGTGTTGTCCCTGCTAGTGTAATATAATTTAAAAAAGAAACATCAGCTTTTGTGTTTTAGAAAACATCACATTTGTAAAGGAAGAAAAGCCCACGTGATTAGACTTGGTGATGTACAAATTACTTGCATGGTTTTGAATAGGAAATGTAACAACATAGAATGAGCCCAGTAAGCAGATACCTGATAAATCAGTGAAGGTTATATTATTATATTAATATTATATATATATATATATATATATATATATATATATATATATATATATATATATATATATATATATATATATATATTATATCCCATTATAATAAAAAAGGGAACCTTCAATGAGCACCTGATTTGAGATTAGTACAGTTCATTTTTGTGTTCTAAAATGTGCTCTGAGTGCATGTCGCTTTGCGAAAGCAGGGAAAGACATTGACTAAAACATTATACACACATTCTCCTTCTACATAACCTACTTTTGTTGAATGAACTAATCATTGGTTAAATGGAAAATATAATATTTTATATAAATACAAAACATTATATGAACAAAGCAGGCTAACCAAAATAGATTTCCAAAGAGGTGTTTCAGAGTTTCAAACTATTGTAAAGCTGCAGATGACCATTCAGCTATTGTAAGGATAGTGGGTAACATGGTGCTGAGTTTCCCCTGCTGAAAGGAGAACACACACACACACACACACACACACACTCACACGTTAGTCATCAGTTTCCCGGGTAGAACCCCAAGAGGCAGAAAAATTGGGTTTCCTTGAACAATAACGCTCCTTGTTACCAGCATCAACAGTATACAGCTTCCAGCAAGGTTTCACTGTTACTGGAACTGGGAGAGATGGTGTCAAGAATTCAAACTATTCCAATGGTAAACGAATGTATTAATGTCATACCAGTGGGGCGTGTTGGACTTGGAAAAAATTATACTAACTTTATGAGTATGGGAAGTTTGAAGTTGCACTGTTTATGATAGATACGTAGTTTTCTCTAATTGCAGTTTTTAACTAGCATCGTATGAACCATCCTGGTCTCAAAAGCTCACACTGTGTTTCACTACACGGTATTCGTGTATCGAAACAGAATGTGAGCTCGCGAGATCAGGATGGTTAATTTGAGGCTAGTTTCTAACCAGGTCACTGTTGGACTTCATAATACATAAATACCATTGAGTCGTTCCAGCAATTCGGTGCCTTTTGAAAAGTGTAACTTGGTCCCAAAAACATTTTCACCTAATTTTAACATTCTGTCATAAAGAGCACTTAATTAAAAACAGGTTTTTCCATCTCAATAGGTTAAGTAAAAAGATTACTATAGTAAGTGCCTATTAAGTGCAAAATGAAGTAACAGGGTTGATGATTTAATCTTAAATCAGCCATAAATCCCCCTTGTGACAAGGGGAATGGAAGCTTGTGTGCAAAAGGGATTGGCAATTGAATGCAAGCTTCACCAAAAAAAATACATTGCTAAAACATTTCTAGCCTGTCTATCTACAGGTAACAGGGTTGACGTGTTCTGCTCAAACCACTCAGTTTTCCACCACAAAACAGAAAATGGCCAAAAATAGTATAATCAGCTCACCTGGTTTTACACTAGGAATTAACTATTACAGTGCCTTGCAAAAGTATTCATCCCCCTTGGCGTTTTTCCTATTTTGTTGCATTACAACCTGTAACTTAAATTGACTTTTGTTTGGATTTCATGTAATGGACATACACAAAATAGTCCAAATTGGTGAAGTGAAATGAAAAAAATTACTTGTTTCAAAAAATTCTAAAAAATAAATTACGGAAAAGTGGTGCATGCATATGTATTCACCCCCTTTGCTATGAAGCCCCTAAATAAAATCTGGTGCAACCAATTACCTTCAGAAGTCACAGAATTAGTTAAATAAAGTCCACCTGTGTGCAATCTAAGTGTGACATGATCTGTCACATGATCTCAGTATATATATACCTGTTTTGAAAGGCCCCAGATTCTGCAACACCTCTAAGCAAGGGGCACCACCAAGCAAGCGGCACCATGAAGACCAAGGAGCTCTCCAAACAGGTCAGGGACAAAGTTGTGGAGAAGTACAGATCAGGGTTGGGTTCTAAAAAAATATCTTTGAACATCCCACGGAGCACCATTAAGTCCATTATTAAAAAATGGAAAGAATATGCCACCACAACAAACCTGCTAAGAGAGGGCCGCCCACCAAAACTCACGGACCAGGCAAGGAGGGCATTAATCAGAGAGGCAACAAAGAGACCAAAGATAACCCTGAAGGAGCTGCAAAGCTCCACAGTAGAGATTGGAGTATCTGTCCATAGGACCACTTTAAGCCGTACACTCCACAGAGCTGGGCTTTACGGAAGAGTGGCCAGAAAAAAGCCATTGCTTAAAGACGTTTTGGTGTTCGCCAAAAGGCATGTGGGAGACACCCCAAACATATGGAAGAAGGTACTCTGGTCAGATGAGACTAAAATTTAGCTTTTTGGCCATCAAGGAAAACGCTATGTCTGGCGCAAACCCAACACCTCTCATCACCCTCGAGAACACCATCCCCACAGTGAAGCATGGTGGGAGCAGCATCATTGTCACACCCTGGCTCGGGGACTCTATATGTTGAGCCAGGTGTGTTCATTCTATGTGTTTATTTCTATGTTGGTAGTTCTGTTGTGTTTATTTCTAGGTTGGCCAGAGTGACTCCCAATCAGAGGCAACGAGTGTCAGCTGTCGTTGGTTGTCTCTGATTGGGAGCCATATTTAAACTGTCTGTTTTCCCTTTGTGTTTGTGGGTTCTTGTTCCAGTTGGTCATTGTTACCGTTGGACGTTACGAGTCGTTTATTGTTTTGTTGGTTGTGTATGTTATCACTGAAGATAATAAATACCATGTTCGTTCAACACGCTGCGCATTGGTCTCTCCCTGACGATCGTGACAGAAGAACCCACCAAGTAAGGACCAAGCAGCGTGTCCCGGGGCAGAACTTGGACTGGACATGGGAGGAAGCGCCGGGAGAGGCCCTGGCGAAAGAGGAGCAGCGGCGTCAGCAGTGTCAACGTCGGACAGGCGAGAGGCAACCCCAGAAATTTTTTAGGGGGGGGCACACGGCATGGACGACGGGGCTGACGGAGGCAGAAAAGGGGCGGATTCAGAAGGCCACCAGGTTACGGGGGCCACTGGTCAAAGCAGGGAAGGAAGGTGTAGAGGCACGGCGAGAGGTACTGGGGTGTGTTAACAGTCCGGTCCGGCCCGTTCCAGATCCCGAGGTAGAGCCAGTGGTGTGTGTCCCCAGTACGGTCCGGCCTGTTCCAGCCCCTCGCACCAAGTGTACGGTGCGCGTCGCCAGCCGGTCCGGCCTGTCCCTGGTCCTCGCACCAAGCCTACGGTATGCGTCGCCAGCCCGGTCCGGCCTGTCCCTGCTCCACGCACCAAGCCTACGGTATGCGTCGCCAGCCCGGTCCGGCCTGTCCCTGCTCCACGCACCAAGCCTACGGTGTGCGTCGCCAGCCCAGTCCGGCCTGTCCCTGCTCCACGCACCAAGCCTACGGGGTGCGTCGTCAGCCCAGTCCGGCCTGTTCCTGCTCCACGCACCAAGCCTACGGTGTGCGTCGCCAGCCCAGTCCGGCCTGTCCCTGCTCCACGCACCAAGCCTAAGATGTGCGTCGCCAGCCCAGTCCGGCCTGTCCCTGCTCCACGCACCAAGTCTACGGTGCGCGTCGCCAGCCCGGCCCGGCCTGTCCCTGCTCCACGCACCAAGTTTACGGTGCGCGTCGCCAGCCCGGCCCGGCCTGTTCCTGCCACTCGCACCAAGTCTACGGTGCGCGTCACCAGCCTGGCCCGGCCTGTTCCTGCCACTCGCACCAAGTATATGGTGCGCATCGTCAGCCCGGCCCGGCCTGTTCCTGCCACTCGCACCAAGTCTACGGTGCGCGTCGCCAGCCCGGCCCGGCCTGTTCCTGCCACTTGCACCAAGCCAGGGGTGCGAGTCGTCAGCCTGGTCCGGCCCGTTCCTACTCCACGCACCAAGCCAGGGGTTCGAGTCGTCAGCCTGGTAAGGCCCGTTCCTCCTCCACGCACCAAGCCAGGGGTGCGAGTCGTCGGCCTGGTAAGGCCCGTTCCTCCTCCACGCACCAAGCCAGGGGTGCGCGTCGTCAGTCCAGCACGGCCCGTGCCTGGGTCACCGGTGCCTGGTAGGGTGCCGGTCAACTGCTCCACTACGGAGCTGAAGCTAACCGCTCCTGCTAAGTCCAGTTCAGCTCCAGCCAGCGGGGCCAGACTGGACCAGGGGCGCTATGGGGGGTTTATTGGAGGGTGGTGGGCAAGGCCGGAGCCAGAACCGCCGCCGAGGAGGTATGCCCACCCAGCCCTCCCCTGTTGTGTTTCAGGTTGAGGCGCGGTCGCAGTCCGCGCCTTTAGGGGGGGGTACTGTCACACCCTGGCTCGGGGACTCTATATGTTGAGCCAGGGTGTGTTCATTCTATGTGTTTATTTCTATGTTGGTAGTTCTGTTGTGTTTATTTCTAGGTTGGCCAGAGTGACTCCCAATCAGAGGCAACGAGTGTCAGCTGTCGTTGGTTGTCTCTGATTGGGAGCCATATTTATATATGTTGTCTCTGATTGGGAGCCATATGTCTGTTTTCCCTTTGTGTTTGTGGGTTCTTGTTCCAGTTGGTCATTGTTACCGTTGGACGTTACGAGTCGTTTATTGTTTTGTTGGTTGTGTATGTTATCACTGAAGATAATAAATACCATGTTCGTTAAACACGCTGCGCATTGGTCTCTCCCTGACGATCGTGACAATCATGCTGTGGGGATGTTTTTCCATTGGCAGGGACTGGGAAACTGGTCAGAATTGAAGGAATGATGGATGGCACTAAATACAGGGAAATTCTTGAGGGAAACCTGTTTCAGTCTTCCAGAGATTTGAGATTGGGACGGAGGTTCACCTTCCAGCAGGACAATGACCGTAAGCATACTGCTAAAGCAACACTTGAGTGGTTTAAGGAGATACATTTAAATGTCTTGGAATCACTTAGTCAAAGCCCAGCCCTCAATACAATTGAGAATCTGTGGTATGACTTAAAGATTGCTGTACACCAGCAGAACCCATCCAACTTGAAGGAGCTGGAGCAGTTTTGCCTTGAAGAATGGGCAAAAATCCCAGTGGCTAGATGTGCCAAGCTTATAGAGACATACCCCAAGAGACTTGCAGCTGTAATTGCTGCAAAAGGTGGCTCTACAAAGTATTGACTTTGGGGGTGAATAGTTATGCACGCTCAAGTTTTCTGTTTTTTTGGTCTTATTTCTTGTTTGTTTCACACCCAAAATGTTTTGGCATCTTCAAAGTGCTAGGCATGTTGTGTAAATCAAATGATACAACCCCCCAAAAATCAATTTTAGTTAAAGGTTGTAAGGCAACAAAATATCAAAAATGCCAAGGGGGTGAATACATTCGCAAGCCACTGTAGATGTTGTGTTTATTTATTTTTTATATTTAAAATGAGAGTTCAGTTCACGTAACAGGGTTGACCTTAAAATGAGGGACACTCATAAATGAATCACTAATCAACCACATTAAATACATTATAATCTTCAGAAATGACTTTGTCAAAGCAACAAAATAACTAAGGCGTTAGAATTATGGTGGCATTTTTGGATTAATTGGGTTGAAATCTTCATAGAAGTGACACAGGGTTGAAGGAGGCACATGTCAAAATGCTGAATTTTGGCACTTTAGCAAGCCTTTCTTTATTCATATTAAAATTCAGATTTATTGAATTCTTCATGTGATCTTAATTAAAGGCACTTTATTTAAAATTACATGCTTTTACAATTCAATAGTGTTGTACAATTTCTACTTAAAATATCAAAGGGACACAAAAGGCACTTTTCGTGGAACAACCCTGTTATGAACAACAACAAATATCAAGAAGGTATTTATGGATTAAAGGTCCAATGCAACTGTTTTTATCTCAATATCAAATAATTTCTGGGTAACAATTAAGTACCTTACTGTGATTGTTTTAAATTAAAATTGTAATTAAAAGAAACAAAATAGCTTCTTAGCAAAGGGCAATTTCTCAAGCAAGAATTTTGCTAGGACTGTCTGGGATTGGTCTGAGTGGGGAGGGGAAAACTGAAAATAAGCTGTTTGTCACGATTCAGACAGACGACCAGAGGACCACAATTGCGTCACACCAGAAAGTTTATTAAACTTAAGGGAAAAGGGAAGTAGGGGAGTGAATGAAGGCTCCAGGGGTAACAGGGATCCCGTCCAATGCGCTGGGTCTGTGCCCCCCAGTGGCAGCGATGCGTCCTATGAAGCCGGTGGTGGGTGGTCCAGAAGTCTGGGGGGGGAGACACAGCACAACAGGGCGGAATGAAACCAGGCAGCAGTACAGTTCAAGGGAATCCAAAATACGTAGTAGCAAGGCAGGAAGGCTGGTCAGAGTTACCGGGATTGAAGAGTAGTCAGGAGTCGTAATGGCAGAAGCAGGTCTGGATCTCCTAAGGCAGAAGAGTATCCAATAAACAGGCAGGTCCCGGGTCACAAAACCAGGGTGAGCCAGAAGCGCGAGCAAACAGGTTCGGGTGTGAGCTTTGCAGGCGATCTGACACCGGAGAGCTGAAAGACAGGGCCTTAAATACTGGGAGAGGTTAGTGGGTAATGCAGCGCAGCTGGCAGAGTAATTAGAGCCGAGCAGAGCAGGGACAGGTGGAGCTAGTTAGGCTGAGTAGAGAGAGGGAGGTGAGCAGAGTGGAAGATAGTGGAAACCAATTAAGGTGGTAACCCGGTGGAGTGAGAGGGCTCATGACAGAACCCAAGGGACGGCCCCAGAAGTCCCAAGAGCAACACCACGCCGGGCGGGAGAGGGGAGCCGGAGGAGGGCTAGAACTCCTCCCGAGCGGTCAGTGAACGTCCTCATCCTCGGAGGAAGCCGGAGGGCCGTGGTGGGAGATGGGACAGGTCCCGAGACAGGATCAGGCACAGGACAGGAAGCCGAGCGGGCCGGGACGGTTAGGGACCCCTCTGGGGCGGCCCCTACGGATTGCAGGTTGATCAGGATGCCGTTGGTGGAAAGCGGTGATGAGAGTCCTATCCACAATCCGACTAGCTGGCACCCAGGTCCTTTCCTCAGGTCCATAGCCCTCCCAGTCAATGAGGTACTGGAGACCCCTACCCCTCCGTCTGGACCGAAGCAGGCGGCGGACGGTGTAAACCAGACCACCATCGGCGAGCCGTGAGGAGGAGGACCAGGCGCAGCAGGGACCAGCGGACCTCATGGATGGGCTTAATCTTAGACACATGGAAAGTGGGGTGCACCCTCAGGGAATTAGGCAGTTGGAGCCGGACAGCAGTTGGGCTAATCACTCTTATGATAGGGAATGGGCCAATGAACCGAGGTGCCAGCTTCTGCGACTCCACCCTGAGTGGCAGGTTCTTCGATGACAACCACACCCTTTGACCAACATGGTAGGTGGGAGCAGGAATTCTCCGACGGTTGGCCCCGGTAGTGTAGCTGGCAACGGACCTGAGGAGTGTGGCTCGGGCTTGTGACCAGGTGCGGCGACATCGACGGGCAAAAGCAAGTGCAGATGGGCAAGTAACCTCCTCCTCCTGGCTGGCAAATAGAGGAGGCTGGTATCCATAAACACATTGGAAAGGGGACATACCGATGGCAGAGCAGGTCAGAGAATTGTGTGCGTACTCCACCCATGTCAATTGCTGCGACCAGGAGTGGGGGTTGCGTGAAGTCATGCATCGCAGTGCCTTCTCGAGCTCCTGATTAGCCCGCTCTGACTGCCCATTGGATTGGGGATGGAATCCGGAAGTCAGACTGACTGTGGCTCCCAGCAGGTGACAGAACTCCTTCCAAAAAGCGGAGGAGAATTGTGGACCACGGTCAGAAACAACATCCCTTGGCAGTCCGTGGATCCGGAAGACGTGTTCCAGGACCACCTGGGCGGTCTCCTTGGCGGTTGGGAGCTTGGGGAGGGGAATGAAGTGTGCCATCTTGCTGAAACGGTCAACGATGGTGAGAATGACGGTCATGCCACTTGAAGGGGGCAGCCCCGTGACAAAGTCAAGGGCGATGTGAGACCAGGGGCGTCTGGGCACAGGCAGGGGCTGCAGCAATCCGGCTGGGGGCTGCAGGACGACTTGTGTTGGTTGCAGATGGGGCAGGCTTGGACGATTCCCGTACATCCTTCCTCAGAGAGGGCCACCAGAACCTCTGGGCGAGCAGGTTGTAAGTGCGGGTGGAGCCAGGGTGACAAGCTAGGGCGGGAGTCATGTCCCCACTGAATGACCTGGGACCTCAGGTCTTCGGGGACAAAAAGGCGGTCAGCTGGGCAAGTGCTGGGACCTGGCTGGTTACGGAGAGCCTCCAGCACCTGTTCCTCAACAGCCCAGGTCAGAGCTGCAACGATGCAGGGACTTGGCAGAATCGACACAGGGTCCTTGGAGGGGGTGTCATCCTTCTGGAATTGACGGGAGAGGGCGTCTGGCTTGGTGTTGCGTGATCCAGGCCGGTATGACAGAGTGAAATTAAACCTGGTGAAGAACAGGGCCCAGCGGGACTGCCTGGAGTTCAACCGTTTGGCCGTGCGGATGTACTCCAAGTTCTTATGATCGGTCCAAACGGAAATGGAATGGTGGACCCCTCCAGCCAGTGGCGCCACTCCTCCAAGGCAAGCTTCACAGCCAGCAGCTCCCGGTTCCCTATGTCGTAATTGCACTCAGGGGGGACAACCGGCGTAGAAAAAAGGCACAGGGATGGAGCTTCCTATCCTCCGCAGCCCACTGAGAAATCACAGCACCAACTCCCACATCCGGCGTCCACCTCCACAATGAATTGCGGTCCACATCAGGCATCTGGAGGATGGGAGCGGAGGTGAACCTCACCTTGAGGGTACTGAAGGCTTTGTCGGCTGCTGGGGTCCAGGTGAAGGGTTGCTTGGTGCTGGTTAGAGCAGTGAGAGGGGCAGCAACGGTACTGTAGTTCGGATAAACTTCCTATAGAAGTTAGCAAACCCCAGAAACTGTTGCAGCTTCTTTCTGTTCTCCGGAACTGGCCACGAAGTGACTACTGATACTTTGGCAGGATCCATTTGGATACTTCCTTCTGCCACTATGTACCCCAGGAAGGCCACTGTCTTGGCGTGAAACTCACATTTCTCTGCCTTGGCGTAGGGGGAATTCTCCAGAAGACGATGAAGGACTTGCTGGACATGGCGGGTGTGTTCAGACAGGTTTCTGGAGTAAATTAAGATGTCATCCAGGTAAACGAAGACAAACTTGTTTAACATGTCCCGCAGTACATCATTCACTAGAGCCTGGAACACAGCAGGAGCATTGGTGAGGCCAAAAGGCATAACCAGATACTCGTAGTGACCTGTTGGTGTATTGAATGCGGTTTTCCATTCATCTCCCTCCCGGATCCGCACTAGGTGGTAAGCGTTTCTGAGATCCAACTTGGTAAAAACAGTGGCTCCCTGGAGCAACTCAAAAGCAGAGGTGAGCAGAGGCAGAGGGTAACGGTTTTTCACTGTGATGTCGTTGAGTCCCCTGTAGTCGATGCAGGGGGCGAAGAGATCCGTCCTTCTTCCCCACAAAGAAGAAGCCAGCACCAGCAGGAGATGAAGATGAACGGATTAATCCTGCGGACAGAGAGCCATTGATGTAGTCCTCCATGGACTTTCTTTCAGGAGCAGACAACGAATAAAGACGACCCCTTGGAGGAGCTGTTCCAGGGAGGAGGTCGATGGCACAGTCGTACGGTCGGTGAGGGGGCAGAGATGTGGCTCTTGCTTTGTTAAACACCTCTCTGAGACCATGGTAGCATTCTGGGACATTGGAGAGGTCCGGAGCGGAGTTAGTAGGTACTGGCCGAGGGGGTAGTGCGGCAGCAAGCAGGCAGGTTCGGTGGCAGTCCTCTCCCCACTCCCTGATCACCCCGGTCACCCAGTCGAGCTGAGGGTTGTGCCGGCGGAGCCATGGGTAACCCAGGATGAGGGGTTGGCCTGGAGAGGGGGAGCAGGTGAAACTGGATAGTTTCTTGATGGTTTTCCGGACAGACCCATCGAGACCGGGGCCGTGACATGAGTGACCGATCCGGTAAGTGTCCGTCCAGTGCCCGGGCAGGAATAGGAGGTGTCAAACGGAGGTTCTCCAGTCCCAGTTGGCGTGCCAGCTTGACGTCCATTATGTTGGCTTCGGCGCCAGAATCCACCAGAGCAGCCAGGGTGTGAGTTGAGTCAGAGAGGCGGAGGTGAACTTGCAGCAGGGGTTTGCGGTCGGAGGACTGGATGGTCATTGAACTCGACCGGACTCCCCCCTACGCCCGGTGAGCTTCGGCCCTTTAAAGGGCAGGTTACCACACAATGTCCATCACCTCCACAATAGAGGCAGAGGTTTGAGGTGAAGCGGCGCTGGCGCTCTGCAGGAGTGAGGGAGGCTCGCCCAACCTCCATAGGCTCAGACTGATCAAGCTGACCTGGGTGAGTGGCAGTAGATGACAGGAGCCCAGTCGGATCTCTCCGAATGCCGGTAGTAGGTGGACCTTGGCGCCCCCCTCTCACGACTGACGGGTCTGTATCCTTCTGTCGATCCTGACAGTCAGTGCGATGGCTTCATCAAGAGTGGAAGGCAGTTCATGGGAGACCAACTCGTCCTTGATATAGTCAGCCAAACTATGGAAGAACGCGTCCACCAACGGTGGTGTGTTCCAAGAACTTCGTCTAGCCAGGGTTCGGAAGTCGATGGAATGGTCTGCGACTGTACGTCTGCCTTGTCGAATACTGAACAGTTCACGAGACGCCTCTGCGGTGGGTGAATCCAGGTCAAACACCTTCAGCATCTCCTCAGCAAACAGGTCGAAGGTTGCACATGCGGGGGGTTTGACGTTCGAACTCTGCTGTTCCCCAGAGTCGAGCTCGGCCCGTCAGGTGAGTGATGGCATACCCAACTTTAGCCCCCCTCCGTGGCGAAGGTCCTTGGCTGCAAGGAGAACTGAAGTCGGCAGCTAGTCAGGAATGGCCGGACCTGGGTTGAATCGCCGTTGAACCGCTCGGGGTTTCCAATCTTGGGTTCGGAGCAGCGGCTGCAATGACCGGGGCAGGTAACTCGGGGGGCTGGGCTGGTGGGCAGACTGGCTGGGGTAAGGTTGGTGAGGAGTTGAATGAGCATGGCGAGTTGTTGTTGCTGCTGCTGGAACTGCTGCTCATGCTCATCGGTTTCCATGTCGGGGAAAGTGTGCGCTGAGTCCATAATGGTCAGATCGTACTGTCACGATTCAGACAGGCGACAGAGGACCACAATTGCGTCACACCAGAAAGTTTATTAAACTTAAGGGAAAAGGGAAGTAGGGAGTGAATGAAGGCTCCAGGGGTAACAGGGATCCCGTCCAATGCGCTGAGTCTGTGCCCCCCAGTGGCAGCGATCGTCCCTATGAAGCCGGTGGTGGGTGGTCCAGAAGTCCTGGGGGAGACACAGACACAACAGGCGGAATGAAACCAGGCAGCAGTACAGTTCAAGGGAATCCAAAATACGTAGTAGCAAGGCAGAAGGCTGGTCAGAGTTACCGGGATTGAAGAGTAGTCAGGAGTCGTAAATGGCAGAAGCAGGTCTGGATCTCCTAAGGCAGAAGAGTATCCAATAAACAGGCAGGTCCGGGGTCACAAAACCAGGGTGAGCCAGAAGCGCGAGCAAACAGGTTCGGGTGTGAGCTTTGCAGACGATCTGACACCGGAGAGCTGAAAGACAGGGCCTTAAATACTGGGAGAGGTTAGTGGGTAATGCAGCGCAGCTGGCAGAGTAATTAGAGCCGAGCAGAGCAGGGACAGGTGGAGCTAGTTAGGCTGAGTAGAGAGAGGGAGGTGAGCAGAGTGGAAGATAGTGGAAACCAATTAAGGTGGTAACCCGGTGGAGTGAGAGGGCTCATGACACTGTTATTGGCAGAGAGGTTTGGAACTCTCATTCTGATTGGTCTATTAACTAATTTACCACATGGTGATGTCACCATGGAAGGCCAAAACTCCATCCCACCAAAACAGGCAGAAATTTCAGGCGATCTTTTCAAACAGCTCTTACACTAAATGGGCATTATCAATAATCATTTTCAGAATTGCACAGTATTCCTCTAACCTCATAGTGTGGAAATATAGATATAAAACACAGCAAAATCAAGTTTTTGAATGCACTGGGCCTTTTCATTTATTTAATGTCAACATATTTATATTTACATGTTTTCAACATTTACTTACTTAATTACACTAGGTTTAATGTAACATAACTTAAGAACAAGATAATTGCTATTTCATATGCGTTCTGGCTCTGGCCTTTGCTAGCTGCCAGTATGACCTATCACCCACCACTGTAGAGAACATGAACGTATACAATGAACATAGACATAATGTGTACATAGTATACAAGTACACATTTTTACATAAATAGTTATTTGGACTAAGTTGGAGTTGACAAAATAGATCTCTGAGAGTATAATTTATTGGGGTACAGTAATGTGAACAAAAACAAAAGGATATAAATAATCAACCATATAATGTCAAAATATACACAGGAAAATTGTCTCGCAACTCACTGATGTCTCACGCTCTTGTGTCTGTTGCAACACCAATGATAGGTTACCACCTACCAAATTAAAAAGTAAAAGCAAAAAAATATGGAATTTGTCAACAGATGGTTCATATAAATTACCGATCCAGATCTTGATGTAACCGGTACATACAACTTGTAAGGATAAAAAATTACTTGACACAAGCACCTATACTTAGAAGGCATACAAGCAGGAGGTAGAGCGCCATATGTCAATGGTTGTGTCCGAAATAGAACCCTATTCCCTATATAGTGCACTGTTTGAGCTCTATGCGCCATAAGTTAAACCTATTGCACTACATAGAGAATAGGTTGCCATTTTGGACACACCCAAGGTGTAAACGTCCAGCCTTGTTGTACAACAGATTCAAACATTAATAAAAAACAAAATGGCTGCCCGAGCTGGTGGTTGACCTTCGATTGAAAATGCAATATGAAATCTCTCACGCTTAATCCACAAGCTATTGCACTCTTACAAAGTTTTGGTCGGACAGTGTTTCTGTCACAAAGGCCATGGAGCTTTCCTTCGGATAGCTAGGCCCCTTCTGAGTATGGATGGAAGGGTGTATATGGGAGAGTAGGAGGAAAAGGGTGGGAGGTACAGGATTTGAGTTTGGTTTTAGAGGGTGTTGTGTGGATGAGCCCTTTCCTAAATTCAGGGACCAACTTTCCAATGAACCCAAGCACCTTTTGAAAAACAAAACAAAAAACAGACACACTTTACACATTTATTTGATAAATATTTGTATATACTGCTCTCCTGCGGCCATCTTACTCTAAGTTGACCTAGTTTCCTATGGATTGAGTTCTTCCGCAGAAGACTGCCATCGATTGAACAGGGCGTTTGTCACCATGTGGGGGAGTAGACCTGACCAACTCCGCTTGGGCTTACATTCTCTTTGGTTTGGGGAGCAGACATTTTGGCTTGCTTATGGCATGCTTGATTTTTCATAGTTCATATTTTGGACAGGCAGGCTGGTGATAGATGACCTCACAGAAAGCAGACAGGTCCCACCTCGAGGTGGCGCAGGTGATTGGGCTGTGACGATGGTGGTTCCTGTATGTCTACGATAGGGAGCTCGTAGCTGTCCTGAGTATGGAAGAAGAAATGTGACTGGTGCCAGCTGCCATCCTGGATCTAGAAGGGAAAATATACAATATGAAGCAATTGACACACAATGGTTAATGCTGATCTAGGATCCGTTTTGCCTTTTAGATTATAATGAATAAGATTACATGGTCAGGGAGGACCTGATCCTAGATCAGCAATGCTACTTTGAGATGCTTTATGAATACACATCCAGTTCTGAAGCGAAATAAACGTATATCTCTTCCTCCCTCGGGCTCCTTACCTTGCACTCGTCTAGTAGAGGTGCAAGTAGTGTGTCTGCCTCAAACATCTGGCCGTTCCATCCCCTGAACCTCGGTGGTCTATCCTGGTACTCCTGTCCTGGGCCGTTAGCGCTGTAGGTGTCTGTGGGGCTGAAAGGCGGCTCACTCAGACAGTGGAAGGTGATATCCTGAGAGGCCTCTGTGCTCAGGAGATGGAGGAACTTCATTTGGACCTTATGTACACCGAACGACAGCTGTGGGGCAAGCAAAAGAAGGTTAGGGGGGAGAATGGACGGGAAGTATCTGTTAATGTATCTCTCTCTGTTCCTCGTTTACAATTCCATTTTACAAAAAGGAATATTCCAGTCAGTGTTATTAAGTGCAGGGTTCTTGCTGCAAGCACAATGAGTCAAACATTTGGCTGTAATAGAAGAACACTTAGTGATTAAACTGTTTCTTTCCATTCATCTAAGCCTCTGTAATGGGTTTCAAGAGAGAAAAGTTTTGATAACTACTGCTGTGTGGGGCTGACTTTTATTCACGGAAACAGCATTCTGATATGATGCAAGACATTGGTATGTATGACCTATGATGACCATTGGTGCACATCAAGCAGTGTGTCAGCTCAGCTTTCCAAAATTATTCAGAAAATCTACTGCGTCTGGGGAGCAATTATCATATCGAGTGTACAAAAAAAAGAATGTCCAACATTTCATTAACTCTCAATGATTCTTTCATCACACACAGACACACAGTAACGGAGGCTGCCCTAGCGGTGGAAGTTTCAGTGAGGAGGCAGACACTTCGATACAGCGCAAACTCAGAATGAGGGTGTTTATTTACAGTGGTGAGGTGATGCCGACGGAAACTGTACACATCCTGGCAACTTTGAGATAAAAAACACTTTATATTGGAGTTGTGCTTGTTGTTCACACGCGTATCTGCCCTCTCATTGGCTTGAATGGTCCCACCTGATCTTGCCTCCCCCGACTATCTTCCATTTTTGAAGACATTTATTTTCATTGTTAGAGCGGCCACTTGAGTATCTGGTCGATATAATGGATAATCTGTGGTTTGACCTACCTCCCGTCGCAGCAGGAGCATGACAGAGGAACAAACAATTCACCTCTTCCACTATGAGGATTACATGTAGGCTACGTTTGCAAACAGTTTTAAACTTTATGTAACCCTCCCACCAGGCTCGAATTTGACTCTCACGACATTACCTTACTTAGAATATCTGAACAGCATGGGATATTAGGTGAAAAGGACATCTCCAATAAGAATCCCTATAGTAAACTCACTAGGGTGAATGACAAATAGGGTATTAACTTCAGATAAAATGATTATAGACATGGTTATTATTATAAGGATATGCTTTCCCATGCATTAAATGAAACTGAAACAGTAAATGACTCCACCAATACAACAGACATAAGGTTCAAGATCTATATTATTACATTTTCAATGTACCACATCAAAAGAAATACAAATAATAAACTCCAATGATTTCTCCACAACCCATGTCCAAATTATTTGCAAGCTTGCTTAAACCATGGGCGCGTGTTGGACCTAAAAAAAAAATGACGACATGCATAAAGTCCCGAAGTCCACCCCACATTTGTAGTTACTCACTACTCGTAGATAATGCCTCAGCAAAGTAAATGTCTCAGGCCCGGAACCCAGCTGCCGGGTGTCAGGGGTTCCTCCTGCAGGTGGAGCTCTACCTGGCCACTGTACACCCGGTGCCCTCGGGACACGAGAGCGTTTCCGCCCTCATCTCCTGTCTCACGGGCAAGGCGTTGGAATGGGCCAACGCCGAGTGGAGGAGGATAGACGCCACCACCATCTCCTACGCGGAGTTCTCCCGTCGCTTCAAGGCCGTGTTCGACCATCCACCTGAGGGCAAAGCGGCGGGGGAGCGTCTATTCTACCTCCGACAGGGGAGGAGGAGCGCACAGGCGTTCGCACTGGAGTTCCGGACTCTAGTGGCAGATGCAGGGTGGAATGAACGGGCCCTCATCGACCATTTTCGATGTAGCCTACGGGAGGACATTCAACGTGAGTTGGCCTGCAGGGACACCAATTTCACCTTCGACCAGTTGGTCGACATGTCCATCCGTCTGGACACCCTGCTGGCCACCCGTGGACGTTCCGAGTGGGGTCCGTCCATTCCATCCTCCGGCACCTCCGAGCCGAGCCCCACGGAGCTCGGGGGTGCTGGCGCTAGAGAAAGGAGGAGAAGGAGCCCGAGGGAGGCTGTCCCCTGCACCAACTGCGGCCGTGGAGAGCACACTACGGCCAGGTGCTGGGGAGGGTCTCCAGGAGGAGGGGACAACAGGCCACGCACTGGGGAGCATTCCCAGGTGAGTAGACGCCCCACTCACCCAGAGCTCTCTGTTGTGCACTTTTGTATACCTGTTAGTTTTCCACAGGTTGCACCTCATTCCCAGCATAAGGCGCTAGTAGATTCAGGCGCAGCTGGGAATTTTGTTGACCGAAAGTTTTGTTTAGATTTAGGGATTCCCCTCCTGCCTGTCGACGATCCTTTTCCCGTTCATGCTTTAGATAGCCGCCCGTTGGGGTCGGGGTTGATTAGGGAAGTCTCAGCGTCACTTAGGATGTGTACGCAGGGGGGTCATGAGGAGACTATTCAGCTATATCTGATCGACTCTCCTGCGTACCCGGTGGTGCTGGGAATTCCCTGGTTAAGTACCCATAACCCTGCCATTTCGTGGCAACAGAGAGCTCTTAAGGAGTGGTCTGCTCAGTGTGAGGGGCGATGTCTGGGTGTTTCCGTGGGGGCGACCTCGGTGGAAAGTCCAAACCAAGTGCCCGCATTGCACATTCCACCTGAATATGGGGATTTGGCACTTGTGTTCAGTAAGGCGAGGGCGGCGCAGTTGCCTCCTCACAGACAGGGGGATTGTGCGATAGACCTCCAGGCAGGAGCAGTGCTCCCACGGAGGCACGTGTATCCTTTGTCTCAAGAGGAGAGAAAGGCTATGGAGACTTACATAGCCGAATCTTTGAGACAGGGATACATACGGCCCTCCACTTCCCCTGCGTCCTCAAGCTTCTTTTTTGTGAAGAAAAAGGATTGAGGGTTGCGCCCGTGCATTGATTACCGTGGTCTCAATCAGATTACTGTGAAATACAGTTATCCACTCCGTCTGATTGCGACTATGACGGAGTCATTGCACGGAGCGCGTTTCTTCACAAAACTGGATATCAGGAGCGCATATAACTTGGTGCGCATTAGGGAGGGCGATGAATGGAAAACAGCCTTTAGTACCACCTCGGGTCATTACGAGTATCTCGTCATGCCATACGGGTTGATGAACGCTCCTTCGGTCTTCCAATCATTCGTGGATGAGATCTTCCGGGACATGCAGGGGCAAGGTGTGGTCGTGTACATTGATGACATTTTGGTGTACTCTCCTACCCGAGCCGAGCATGTAGCCCTGGTGCGTCGAGTGTTGAGTATGTCAAGGCAGAGAAATGTCTGTTTTTCCAGGAGTCGTCTCCTTTTTGGATTATCGGTTGTCCGCGTCAGGGGTGAAGATGGAGGTGGACCGTGTGTCAGCCGTGCGTAATTGGCAAACCCCAACCACTGTTAAAGAGGTGCAGCAGTTTTTGGGCTTTGCGAATTACTACCGGAGGTTTATCCGGGGTTTTGGACAGGTGGCAGCTCCCATCACGTCTCTTCTGAAGGGGGGTCCGGTGCGCTTGCAGTGGTCAGCTGAGGCGGACAGGTCTTTTGGGAAACTGAAGGGCCTGTTTACTTCCGCTCCGGTGCTGGCGCATCCGGATCCCGCCTTACCATTTCAGGTAGAGGTGGACGCGTCGGAGGCCGGTATAGGGGCTGTTCTATCTCAACGGTCTGGCACGCCACCTAAACTCCGCCCCTGTGCTTTTTACTCTAAAAAGCTCAGCCCGTCGGAGCGAAATTATGACGTAGGGGACAGGGAGCTGTTAGCCGTGGTACAGGCCCTAAAGGTGTGGAGGCATTGGCTTGAGGAGGCTCAACACCCTTTCCTCATTTTGACTGACCATCGGAACCTGGAGTACATCAGGGCAGCTAGGAGACTGAACCCTCGCCAGGCTCGGTGGAACATGTTTCTAGCCAGGTTCGTATTTAAGATCACGTACATCCCTGGGTCCCAGAACGGTAAGGCAGACGCCCTGTCCCGGCGGTATGATACAGAGGAGAGGTCCGTTGAGCCCACTTCCATACTACCGGAGTCTTGTCTAGTGGCACCGGTTGTATGGGAGGTCGATGCTGAAATCGAGCGGGCGTTGCGTACCGACCCTAGCCCTCCACA
The DNA here is from genome assembly GCF_020615455.1 of Coregonus clupeaformis. NCBI lineage: Eukaryota > Metazoa > Chordata > Actinopteri > Salmoniformes > Salmonidae > Coregonus > Coregonus clupeaformis. The sequence goes on from NW_025533582.1 coordinate 629,949, forward strand.
GTGTCCTGTGGGTCGGACGTACGTTCCGCTCGAGGTTCGGGATCGACTCATTTATTGGGCTCACACGTCACCCTCCTCTGGACATCCTGGTATTGGCCGGACAGTGCACTGTCTTAGTGCTAAGTACAGGTGGCCCACGTTAGCCAGGGATGTGAGGGTTTATGTCTCCTCCTGCTCGGTGTGTGCCCAGTGTAAGGCGCCTAGACATCTGCCTAGGGGTAAGTTACAACCCCTGCCCGTTCCACAACGACCATGGTCTCACCTCTCGGTGGACTTCATCACTGACCTTCCCCCCTCGCAGGGGAATACCACTATACTGGTCGTTGTGGACCGGTTCTCTAAGGCCTGTCATTTGCTCCCTATGCCGGGCCTTCCTACTGCCCTACAGACCGCCGAAGCGCTATTCTCACACGTTTTCCGGCACTACGGGGTACCCGAGGATATTGTGTCTGATCGAGGTCCCCAGTTCACCTCCAGAGTCTGGAGAGCATTTATGGAGCGTTTGGGGGTCTCGGTGAGCCTTACCTCGGGTTACCATCCTGAGAGTAATGGGCAGGTGGAACGCGTGAACCAGGATGTGGGTAGGTTTCTTAGATCATACTGCCAGGGCCGGCCGGAGGAGTGGGCACGGTATGTTCCTTGGGCAGAAATGGCCCAGAATTCCCTACGCCACTCCTCAACTAACCTAACCCCTTTCCAATGTGTGTTAGGTTACCAGCCGGTTCTGGCACCATGGCAGCAGAGCCAGATCGAGGCTCCTGCGGTGGATGAGTGGGTGCGGCGCTCGGAGGAGACGTGGAACGCTGCACACGTCCATCTGCAGCGGGCCATCTGTCGTCAAAAGGCGAGCGCCGATCTCCACCGCAGTGAGGGGACGGTGTACGCACCTGGTGATCGAGTCTGGCGCTCTACCAGAAACCTGCCCTTCCGCCTGCCCTGCCGGAAGCTGGGTCGGCGGTTTGTGGGGCCGTTTAAAGTCCTGAGAAGATTGAACGAGGTGTGTTACAGATTATTATTGAGTATAAGAATATTAACCCCTCGTTCCATGTGTCTCTTCTCAGGCCGGTGGTAGCTGGTCCACTCCAGGAAGATGAGATCAGAGAGACTCCTCCACCCCCATTGGACATAGATGGGGCACCGGCGTACACTGTGCGGTCCATCTTGGATTCGAGACGTCGGATGGGGGGTCTCCAATATCTCGTGGAGTGGGAGGGGTACGGCCCGGAGGAGCGGTGCTGGGTGCCGAGGAGGGACATCCTAGACCCGTCTCTTCTGACTGAGTTCCATCGTGGTCATCCCACGCGCCCTGCTCCGCGTCCTCCTGGTCGTCCTCGAGGCCGGGGTCGGCGCACGGCTGGAGCCGCGCGTCAAGGGGGGGGTACTGTCACGGTTTCGGCCGAGGCTGCTCCTCCTCCTTGTTCGGGCAGGCTTCGGCGGTCGTCGTCTCCGGAGTACTAGCTGCCACCGTTCTTTGTTTTCTATGTTTGATTGGTTTGGTCTGTTTAGTACACCTGTTCATGTTTAGTGTTGATTATGTGTCCTATAAGTTCTCGTGGTTTCTGTCATATGTTGTGTGTAATTGTTTTCCTGTCGTTTTGATGCAGTGCTGTTTGCCAGTCGCTCTTTGTTTACCGACGCACTAGTGTTTTGTGCGCAGTTTCGGTTTTGGAGTGTTTCACGCACTGTGGCATATTTCGCCTCTGGGTTGTTTGACCCGTGTTGTTGTTTTGGTATTTCTAGTAAAGTCTGGATTGACTTAGCTCCTGTGTCCTGCAATTGATTCGCACCACATCCGCATCAGAGAACGTGACAGTAAAGCAGTTCCGTGCAGGTGTCCTCACAAGATCCACAGCTATCAATGCAGCCAGTACTCCGTAGCAGCAACAGACATCCCGTGGAAACCCGAACTCGTCGATCGTCACAAGCAATTCTCTCCAAGTCTTGTACGATGATAGGCTAACCTCGAGGATGTCGAATGTCACCACAATGCGAAGGCAGCTTCAGTCTCCACTAGGTTTTTCTTAACAACATAATAACACTCTCTTATAGAAAATTTCCCTTAAAAACTCTGTAGATATGTTTTTGTTCTCTCTTTATCATTCCCTTTAGTCATTTTTCTTCACCAACACAGATAACGTCTCTCCTCTCTTTTCTTTGAACCTTTCCCTCCTTTCTTCCCCCCAGCAAACAGTCAACTCTCCCATTGGCCACAACTTAACAAGCAACCTCATTGGTCAGAACTTTAACAAGATACGTGGGAAACTTAAACTTAAAAGTAAACCAACCTATTCACTTGTACATTAAATAAACATTGCTTCAAAAGAAATGCATTAACGACATTACAAATCAGGAGCAATTCGATCACCTTTTAAATCTAATACCAATTAATTACAACAAATAAACTCTATACTTGGTTTTAGCAAGGGTATTACATTTACATAGCGATTACCGAAACCTCACTTGAATAGTAACACTGACAAGAAAAGGCATAAGAAACAGTAAATTCAGTGCAACAAATGATTGCCGCCAAAACCAAATGAATTGCCGGCAAACTATCAACCTGCGTTTCTCTCTTTTCCAGGCTACATCAGCAGCACCGAAGGACAAGGCATCATACACATATTATGTTCAGTAAAGGAATGTGCATTTCATAAACCCATAAACCGTTTCCATGTGTGGTTTAATATATAAACACACATACAGTGAGGGAAAAAAGAATTTGATCCCATGCTGATTTTGTACGTTTGCCCACTGACAAAGACATGATCAATGTATAATTTTAATGGTAGGTTTATTTGAACAGTGAGAGACAAAATAGCAACAAAAAAATCCAGAAAGACGCATGTCAAAAATGTTATAAATTGATTTGCATTTTAATGAGGGAAATAAGTATTTGACCCCTCTGCAAAACATGACTTAGTACTTGGTGGCAAAACCCTTGTTGGCAATCACAGAGGTCAGACGTTTCTTGTAGTTGGCCACCAGGTTTGCACACATCTCAGGAGGGATTTTGTCCCACTACTCTTTGCAGATCTTCTCCAAGTCATTAAGGTTTCGTGCCTGACGTTTGGCAACTCGAACCTTCAGCTCCCTCCACAGATTTTCTATGGGATTAAGGTTTGGAGACTGGCTAGGCCACTCCAGGACCTTAATGTGCTTCTTCTTGAGCCACTCCTTTGTTGCCTTGGCCGTGTGTTTTGGGTCATTGTCATGCTGGAACACCCATCCACGACCCATTTTCAATGCCCTGGCTGAGGGAAGGAGGTTCTCACCCAAGATTTGACGGTACATGGCCCCGTCCATCGTCCCTTTGATGCGGTGAAGTTGTCCTGTCCCCTTAGCAGAAAAACACCCCAAAAGCATAATGTTTCCACCTCCATGTTTGACAGTGGGGATGGTGTTCTTGGGGCCATAGGCAGCATTCCTCCTCCTCCAAACATGGCGAGTTGAGTAGATGCCAAAGAGCTCGATTTTGGTCTCATCTGACCACAACACTTTCACCCAGTTCTCCTCTGAATCATTCAGATGTACATTGGCAAACTTCAGACGGGCCTGTATATGTGCTTTCTTGAGCAGGGGGACCTTGCGGGCGCTGCAGGATTTCAGTCCTTCACGGCGTAGTGTGTTACCAATTGTGTTCTTGGTGACTATGGTCCCAGCTGCCTTGAGATCATTTACAAGATCCTCCCGTGTAGTTCTGGGCTGATTCCTCACCGTTTTCATGATTATTGCAACTCCACGAGGTGAGATCTTGCATGGAGCCCCAGGCCGAGGAAGATTGACAGTTCTTTTGTGTTTCCCCCGTTTGCATAATCGCACCAACTATTGTCACCTTCTCACCAAGCTGCTTGGCGATGGTCTTGTAGTAATTCCAGCCTTGTGTAGGTCTACAATCTTGTCCCTCACATCCTTGGAGAGCTCTTTGGTCTTGGCCATGGTGGAGAGTTTGGAATCTGATTGATTGATTGCTTCTGTGGACGGGTGTCTTTTATACAGGTAACAAACTGAGATTAGGAGCACTCCCTTTAAGAGTGTGCTCCTAATCTCAGCTCGTTACCTGTATAAAAGACACCTGGGAGACAGAAATCTTTCTGATTGAGAGGGGGTCAAATACTTATTTCCCTCATTAAAATGCAAATCAATTTATAACATTTTTGACATGCGTTTTTCTGGATTTTTTTGTTGTTATTCTGTCTCTCACTGTTCAAATAAACCTACCATTAAAATTATAGACTGATAATTTCTTTGTCACTGGGCAAACGTACAAAATCAGCAGGGGATCAAATACTTTTTTCCCTCACTGTAAATACTCACACACACCACAGAGTGTCAACATCAATGTGTGTCTGTGCAGATGTGACAGGAATCAAGGAAACGGTGATGGTTCCAGCTGGAAATTCATGGCCATTTCGCATAAAAGTGGCAATAACCATTTACTAAAAACCTTTGTACAATACTTCTGAAGTTTGCAGAGGGAAGGAAGGACCGATGTGTTAGTGAAAATTCGACTTAAGTGGAAGTTACGAATTGCCACCATGCCTCTGTGGTTGTGCCATCGCAACCAGGCACATGTAAATGTTTTAAACTTTAAACCTAGATAAAATCTGTTTATTGAATTAATACTGCTATGGATCTGCTGGAGGACCTGTGATGATGGATTGCAGTTCTGGAGTGCAGTGCTAGGTTACCTTATTAGAGGCCACTGGGTGGAGACATGTCTGCCCGCCTGCAGTGAAATTACAAAAGACCTCAATGGCGTCTGACTGGCATCCCAGGTTAGGGTCGATCCAGAACAGTCCTAAAGGCACCGCAACATCCAACCCCAGAGAGAAAGAACACAGTCATATTTCACAATGATTCCTTGCTCATTTCCCCTACAAATAACATATACATACTATTCTACTAAGTAGAAGTAAGTCTGAAGATTATTAATAGAATATTGATTAATGTAGATTGGGACAAAATGTCCATTGCATCTGGATAAGTTCTGTGAAGCAGTTTTATGAAGTTGTCACCGTCAGAGAGCTTGTGTTGGCAGTCCAACAGGTCCTTACAGAACCGTGCTGGGTTCTCCCGGGTTCCCAATGGTTTCTTCATGCTCTCGATCACACTGCTCAGGTAGCGCAGGGTCTTAAAGATCTCTGCATTGTTGTCTGGGAAGGACATCTCTGTGTTCTGGTAGGTCTAGGTTAGCAGGGTTCGCATAGTCCACACAGTCCATGGTATTGCAGCAAAGGAAGAGGTTAGAGGACAAAGCCATAGAGACAGCCAAACAAATCATGGACGGAACATGCAGTGGATCAAACATGAATACATTCAGACACATGCATTCCAAGATGGCATAGCAGTGCGGTCATGTTTTCTGTAGTGTCCTCATGTAAATAGCCTGTTTGTTTTTTTGTTTCGTTTTCTTTAAATATATTTCTCAATCTCACTTTCGCTCCTTTAACTAGATATACTTTCCTGCAACCCGCCTCACCCAATGTGGAATGGATTCTATTATTTCTTCATACATTTTTATCCAGAACCTATGGCTGAAACTAGCCAGCTAGCCAGCTAACTAGCTACTTGCTATTAGCCACCGTTAGCGGTCTTCACCATTGTCCGTGGCCGTGGCCTGCACTACCTACCAGCCAGCTCTAGCCTGGACAATTATCGAGCCAGAGCATATCGGATTTTCTGCCGGAATCACTGAATCACTGGACCTTAACACCAGATCATCGCAACTAGCTAGCTGCAACTGAATGGCTGTTGTCGTTGTTGGCTAATCACCACTGTCCTGAAGCTAACCCCAGTTAGCCTTGAGCTAGCCTCGAGCCAGGCCCATCTCCCGGCTATCTACCTCTCTGTCAACCGGACGGGAACTCCTAGTGTTGACACGGAGCCCCGCCGATCCATCCCGACTGGTCTGCCGACGTAATCGTCTGATGTGGTTTCAACAGGCTTCCCGTTGTGACGACCACAAGATCCATCTGCTAGCCCCGGCCCGCTAGCACACGCAATCAACAGCCGTGCCTCCAGCTCGCCTGTAGTGTAGCAGCCACTGAACTGCTCCCGGACTTACTTGTTGCTGTTCACTGGACCTTATGATCACTCAGCTTCACAGCCGATGCCTGCTGGACTGTTCCTTTTTACGGTACCCTATCCTGTTTAGCCTCAGCTCAAACTTTCGTCGCCATTACCAGCTGTTGCCTTAGCTCTCTCGAATAACACCTGTGACTGCTTTATGCCTCTCTCCCATGTCAATATGCCTTGCCTATTGCTGTTTCGGTTAGTTCTAACTGTACTTTTTCAATGTAGAACCCCCAGTCCTGCTCAACCTATCTCAGATAGCTCCTTTGTCCCACCCCCCACACATGCGGAGACCGGCTCAATCGGTGCCTCCAGTGATGCTATCTCTTTCATCTTTACCCAACGCTTAGGTTTACCTCGACTGTACTCATATCCTTCCATATCCTTGTCTGTACATAATGCCCTGAATCTATTCTACAATGCCCGGAAATCTGCCCATTTTTTCTCTGTACCCACGCATTAGAAGACCAGTTCTTAAAGCCTTTAGCCGTATCCTTATTCTACTTCTCCTCTGTTCCTCTGGTGATGTAGAGGTTAACCCAGGCCCTGTAGCCCCCAGTATCACTCTTGCTCCCCAGGCGCTATCATTTGTTGACTTCTGTAACCGCAAAAGCCTTGGTTTCTTGCATGTTAACATCAGAAGCCTCCTCCCTAAGTTTGAGTTATTCACTGCTTTAGCACACTCCGCCAACCCTGATGTTCTAGCAGTGTCTGAATCCTGGCTAATGAAGGCCACTAAAGATTCTGAAATTTCCATTCCCAACTACAACATTTTCCGTCTAGATAGAACTGCCAAAGGGGGCGGAGTTGCAATCTACTGTAGAGATAGCCTGCAGAGCTCTATCATACTATCCAGGTCTGTGCCCAAAGAGTTTGAGCTTCTACTTCTAAAAATCCACCTTTCCAGAAATAAGTCTCTCACTGTTGCCGCTTGCTACAGACCCCCCTCAGCCCCTAGCTGTGCCCTGAACACCATATGTGAATTGATTGCCCCCCATCTATCATCAGAGTTCGAATTGCTTGGTGACCTAAACTGGGATATGCTTAACACCCCGGCCGTCCTACAATCTAAACTAGATATCCTCAATCTCACAAAAATTATCAAGGAACCTACCAGGTACAACCCTAAATCCGTTAACATGGGCACCCTCATAGATATCATCCTGACTAATTTACCCTCTAAATACACCTCCGCTGTCTTCAACCAGGATCTCAGCGATCACTGCCTCATTGCCTGCGTCTGTAATGGGTCTGCGGTCAAACAACCACCCCTCATCACTGTCAAACGCTCCCTAAACACTTCAGCGAGCAGGCCTTTCTAATTGACCTGGCCCGGGTATCCTGGATGGATATTGACCTCAGTATGAAAAAGTATGAAAATGTATGTACTCATTAACTGTAAGTCGCTCTGGATAAGAGCGTCTGCTAAATGACTAAAATGTCAATGTAATTCCGTCAGTAGAGGATGCCTGGTTGTTCTTTAAAAGTGCTTTCCTCTCCATCTTAAATAAGCATTCCCCATTCAAAAAGTTCAGAACTAAGAACAGATATACAGTGGGGAAGAAAAGTATTTAGTCAGCCACCAATTGTGCAATTTCTCTCACTTAAAAAGATGAGAAAGGCCTGTAATTTTCATCATAGGTACAAAAAAAATCAAGAAAATCACATTGTAGGATTTTTAATGAATTGATTTGCTAATTATGGTGGAAAATAAGTATTTGGTCACCTACAAACAAGCAAGATTTCTGGCTCTCACAGACCTGTAAATTCTTCTTTAAGAGGCTCCTCTGTCCTCCACACGTTACCTGTATTAATGGCACCTGTTTGAACTTGTTATCAGTATAAAAGACACCTGTCCACAACCTCAAACAGTCACACTCCAAACTCCACTATGGCCAAGACCAAAGAGCTGTCAAAGGACACCAGAAACAAAATTGTAGACCTGCACCAGGCTGGGAAGACTGAATCTGCAATAGGTAAGCAGCTTGGTTTGAAGAAATCAACTGTGGGAGCAATTATTAGGAAATGGAAGACATACAAGACCACTGATAATCTCCCTCGATCTGGGGCTCCACGCAAGATCTCACCCCGTGGGGTCAAAATGATCACAAGAACGGTGAGCAAAAATCCCAGAACCACACGGGGGGACCTAGTGAATGACCTGCAGAGAGCTGGGACCAAAGTAACAAAGCCTACCATCAGTAACACACTACGCCGCCAGGGACTCAAATCCTGCAGCACCAGACGTGTCCCCCTGCTTAAGCCAGTACATGTCCAGGCCCGTCTGAAGTTTGCTAGAGTGCATTTGGATGATCCAGAAGAGGATTGGGAGAATGTCATATGGTCAGATGAAACCAAAATATAACTTTTTGGTAAAAACTAAACTCATCGTGTTTGGAGGACAAAGAATGCTGAGTTGCATCCAAAGAACACCATACCTACTGTGAAGCATGGGTGTGGAAACTTCATGCTTTGGGGCTGTTTTTCTGCAAAGGGACCAGGACGACTGATCCGTGTAAAGGAAAGAATGAATGGGGCCATGTATCGTGAGATTTTGAGTGAAAACCTCCTTCCATCAGCAAGGGCATTGAAGATGAAACGTGGCTGGGTCTTTCAGCATGACAATGATCCCAAACACACCGCCCAGGCAACGAAGGAGTGGCTTCGTAAGAAGCATTTCAAGGTCCTGGAGTGGCCTAGCCAGTCTCCAGATCTCAACCCCATAGAAAATCTTTGGAGGGAGTTGAAAGTCCGTGTTGCCCAGCGACAGCCCCAAAACATCACTGTTCTAGAGGAGATATGCATGGAGGAATGGGCCAAAATACCAGCAACAGTGTGTGAAAACCTTGTGAAGACTTACAGAAAACGTTTGACCTGTGTCATTGCCAACAAAGGGTATATAACAAAGTATTGAGAAACTTTTGTTATTGACCAAATACTTATTTTCCACCATAATTTGCAAATAAATACATTAACAATCCTACAATGTGATTTTCTGGATTTTTTTTTCTCATTTTGTCTGTCATAGTTGACGTGTACCTATGATGAAAATTACAGGCCTCTCATCTTTTTAAGTGGGAGAACTTGCACAATTGGTGGCTGACTAAATACTTTTTTTCCCCACTGTAGCCCCTGGTTCACCCCAGACTTGACAGCCCTTGACCAGCAAAAAAACATCCTGTGGCGTACTGCATTAGCATTGAACAGCCCCCACGATATGCAACTTTTCAGGGAAGTCAGGAACCAATATACACAATCAGTTAGGAAAGCAAAGGCTAACCTTTTCAAACAGAAATGTACATCCTGTAGCACTAACTACACTGTAAAGTCCATGGAGAATAAGAGCACCTCATCCCAGCTGCCCACTGCACTGAGGCTAGGAAACACTGTCACTACCGATAAATCTACGATAATCAAACATTTCAACAAGCATTTTGCTACGGCTGGCCATGCTTTCCACCTGGCTACCCCTACCCCGGCCACCAGCGCTGCACCCTCCGCTGCAACTTGCCCATGCCCCCCGGGAAGACTCTATTCTATGTGTATATCAATGATGTCGCTCTTGCTGCTACTGACTCTCAGATCCACCTCTACGCAGACGACACCATTTTGTATACATCTGGCCCTTCATTGGACACTGTGTTAACAAACCTCCAAACGAGCTTCAATGCCATACAACACTCCTTCCGTGGCCTCCAACTGCTCTTAAATGCTAGTAAAACTAAAGGCATGCTCTTCAATCGAACGCTGCTTGCACCCGCCTGCCTGACTAGAATCACTACTCTCTGCGGGTCTGACTTAGAATATGTGGACAACTACAAATACCTAGGTATCTGGTTAGACCGTAAACTATCCTTCCAGACTCACATTAAGCATCTCCAATCCAAAGTCACAATGAGGGAAAAAAGTATTTGATCCCCTGCTGATTTTGTACGTTTGCCCACTAACAAAGAAATGATCAGTCTATAATTTTAATGGTAGGTTTATTTGAACAGTGAGAGACAGAATAACAACAACAAAATCCAGAAAAACGCATGTCAAAAATGTTATAAATTGATTTGCATTTTAATGAGGGAAATAAGTATTTGACCCCCTCTCAATCAGAAAGATTTCTGTCTCCCAGGTGTCTTTTATACAGGTAATGAGCTGAGATTAGGAGCACACTCTTAAAGGGAGTGCTCCTAATCTCAGCTTGTTACCTGTATAAAAGACACGCGTCCACAGAATCAATCAATCAATCAGATTCCAAACTCTCCACCATGGCCAAGACCAAAGAGCTCTCCAAGGATGTCAGGGACTAGATTGTAGACCTACACAAGGCTGGAATGGGCTACAAGACCATCGCCAAGCAGCTTGGTGAGAAGTTGACAATAGTTGGTGCGATTATTCACAAATGGAAGAAACACAAAATAACTGTCAATTTTCCTCGGCCTGGAAGTCCATGCAAGATCTCACCTCTGTAGCTGAATTGGTAGAGCATGGCGCTTGTAACGCCAGGGTAGTGGGTTCGATATGTAAAAATGGATGCACACATGACTGTAAGTCGCTTTGGATAAAAGCGTCTGCTAAATGGCATATTATTATTATTATTACTACCTCGTGGAGTTGCAATGATCATGAGAACGGTGAGGAATAAGCCCAGAACTACACGGGAGGATCTTGTCAATGATCTCAAGGCAGCTGGGACCATAGTCACCAAGAAAACAATTGGTAACACACTACGCCGTGAAGGACTGAAATCCTGCAGCGCCCGCAAGGTCCCCCTGCTCAAGAAAGCACATATACATGCCCGTCTGAAGTTTGCCAATGAACATCTGAATGATTCAGAGGAGAACTGGGTGAAAGTGTTGTGGTCAGATGAGAACAAAATCGAGCTCTTTGGCATCAACTCAACTCGCCGTGTTTGGAGGAGGAATGCTGCCTATGACCCCAAGAACACCATACCCACCGTCAAACATGGAGGTGGAAACATTATGCTTTGGTGTGTTTTTCTGCTAAGGGGACAGGACAACTTCACTGCATCAAAGGGACGATGGACGGGGCCATGTACCGTCAAATCTTGGGTGAGAACCTCCTTCCATCAGCCAGGGTATTGAAAATGGGTCGTGGATGGGCATTCCAGCATGACAATGACCCAAAACACACGGCCAAGGCAACAAAGGAGTGGCTCAAGAAGAAGCACATTAAGGTCCTGGAGTGGCCTAGCCAGTCTCCAGACCTTAATCCCATAGAAAATCTGTGGCGGAGCTGAAGGTTTGAGTTGCCAAACACCAAGTACTAAGTCATGTTTTGCAGAGGGGTCAAATACTTATTTCCCTCATAAAAAAATGCAAATCAATTTATAACATTTTTGACATGCGTTTTTCTGGATTTTTGTTGTTGTTATTCTGTCTCTCACTGTTCAAATAAACCTACCATTAAAATTATAGACAGGGCCTCCTGTAGCTCAGTTGGTAGAGTATGGCACTTGCAATGCCAGGGTTGTGGGTTCGATTCCCATGGGGGGCCAGTATGAAAAATTTATGCACTCACTAACTGTAAGTTGCTCTGGATAAGAACGTCTGCTAAATGACTAGAATGTAAAATCATTTCTTTGTCAGTGGGCAAACATACAAAATCAGCAGTGGATCAACTACTTTTTTTCCCTCACTGTACATCTAGAATCAGCTTCCTATTTCGCAACAAAGCCTCCTTCACTCATGCAGCTAAACATGCCCTCGTAAAACTGACTATCCTACCGATCCTTGACTTCGGCAATGTCATTTACAAAATGGCTTCCAACACTCTACTCAGCAAGTTGGATGTAGTCTATCACAGTGCCATCCGTTTTGTCACCAAAGCCCCATATATAACCACCACTGTGACCTGTACGCTCTCGTTGGCTGGCCCTCACTACATATTCGTCGCCAAACCCACTGGCTCCAGGTCATCTATAAATCACTTCTAGGCAAATCCCTGCCTTATCTTAGCTCATTGGTCACCATAGCAACACCCACCCGTAGTATGCGTTCCAGCAGGTATATCTCACTGGTCATCCCCAAAGCCAACACCTCCTTTGGTCGCCATTCCTTCCAGTTCTCTGCTGCAAATGACTGGAACGAACTGCAAAAATCTCTGAAGCTTTAGACACTTATCTCCCTCACTAGCTTTAAGCATCAGTTGTCAGAGCAGCTTACCGATCACTGCACCTGCACACAGCCCATCTTTAATTAGCCCACCCAACTACCTCATCCCCATATTGTTATTTACATTGTTATTTATTTTGCTCATTTGCACCCCAGTATCTCTATTTGCACATCATCTTCTGCACATCTATCACTCCAGTGTTAATACTAAATTATAATGGTAATTATTTTGCACTATGACCTATTTATTGCCTTACCTCCATAACTTACTACATTTGCACACACTGTATATATATTTTCTATTGTGTTATTGACTGTACATTTTGTTTATTCCATATGTAACTCTGTGTTGTTGTTGTTTTTACCGCACTGCTTTGCTTTATCTTGGCCAGGTCGCAGTTGTAACTGGCTTACCTGGTTAAATAAAGTTGAAATAAAAATGAGAAAGAAACACAACCCATAGTCATCCACAGAAACCCCATGACATAAGGTGGTTGGAAAAGTTGCATTGATGTTTTTATGATGTGTTCCAAGCAAAGTGTTTTACAATCAGTTAAATAAGGTTTATTTGGAGGCATGTTCCCACACAAGTGAAAAGGCAGAGTATAAAAGAGCAAAAAAAGAACAGGAAGATTTTTGTTAATATTCTTTTTTTTTTTTTTTTTATCAACACTTAACAGTGACTATATTTACAGTGGATGTTGACTACAGTTATCTCATTTTAAAATGTGCAATAGGTTGAGTGCTTTACCTCTGTCCTTAAGGCACTGTTGGACTCGAACGGAGAGTTAGACTCGATTAGTCTCTGAAGATACAACACCAACAAATGCAGTTTAGTCACATTGAAGAGCAGTAAACCAGGGCCTGTATCTACAAATTCTTCTAAGTAGTGGGGGGCATATTAATCAATGTCATTAAAAGCCCCTCCCTGATTATCACATAGTGTACATATTGCATAAACAGAAATGCAATGACATTTCAGCTTTGTTGTTTTAATTTTTTGGGTTATAGTTCTAAATGGTTGTTGAAAGCAGCTCACACAGGGAAGGGAATGCCACACAGATAATATACGGTATGCTCTGCTGCTATGCTACCACTGGCCCTGCAGCTATGAGACTGTTGCTTTTTCCCATTCCTCCGAAAGCCTTATCTAAGCTTAGCCTGGCACCAAGCCTCGGACAGAGAGAGAGAGAGAGAGCGAGAGAGAGAGAGAGGGGGGGGTCGAGAGAGAGAGAGACAGAGAGAGATGGTGCGGTCTGCCCAACGCATCACCGGGGGCAAACTACCAGCCCTCCAGACACCTACAGCACCGATGTCACAGGAAGGCCAAAAAGAACATCAAGGACAACAATCACCCGAGCCACTGCCTGTTCACCCCGCTATCATCTAGAAGGCGAGGTCAGTACAGGTGCATCTAAGCTGGGACCGAGAAACTGAAAAATAGCTTCTATCTCAAGGCCATCAGACTATTAAATAGCCACCACTAGCACATTAGAGGCTGCTGCCTATATACAGTGGGGAGAAGAAGTATTTGATACACTGCCGATTTTGCAGGTTTTCCTACTTACAAAGCATGTAGAGGTCTGTAATTTTTATCATAGGTACACTTCAACTGTGAGAGACGGAATCTAAAACCAAAATCCAGAAAATCACATTGTATGATTTTTACGTAATTAATTTGCATTTTATTGCATGACATAAGTATTTGATACATAAAAAGCAGAACTTAATATTTGGTACAGAAACCTTTGTTTGCAATTACAGAGATCATACGTTTCCTGTAGGTCTTGACCACGTTTGCACACACTGCAGCAGGGATTTTGGCCCACTCCTCCATACAGACCTCCTCCAGATCCTTCAGGTTTCGGGGCTGTCGCTGGGCAATATGGACTTTCAGCTCCCTCCAAAGATTTTCTATTGGGTTCAGGTCTGGAGACTGGCTAGGCCACTCCAGGACATTGAGATGCTTCTAACGGAGCCACTCCTTAGTTTCCCTGGCTGTGTGTTTCGGGTCGTTGTTATGCTGGAAGACCCAGCCACGACCCATCTTCAATGCTCTTACTGAGTGAAGGAGGTTGTTGGCCAAGATCTCGCGATACATGGCCCCATCCATCCTCCCCTCAATATGGTGCAGTCGTCCTGTCCCCTTTGCAGAAAAGCATCCCCAAAGAATGATGTTTCCACCTCCATGCTTCACGGTTGGGATGGTGTTCTTGGGGTTGTACTCATCCTTCTTCTTCCTCCAAACACGGCGAGTGGAGTTTAGACCAAAAAGCTATATATTTGTCTCATCAGACCACATGACCTTCTCCCATTCCTCCTCTGGATCATCTAGATGGTCATTGGCAAACTTCAGACGGGCCTGGACATGTGCTGGCTTGAGCAGGGGGACCTTGCGTGCGCTGCAGGATTTTAATCCATGACGGCGTAGTGTGTTACTAATGGTTTTCTTTGAGACTGTGGTCCCAGCTCTCTTCAGGTCATAGTCATAGGTCAAGTTAAATCTAGAATCGGCTTCCTATTTCGCAACAAAGCCTCCTTCACTCATGCTGCCAAACATGCCCTCGTAAAACTGACTATCCTACCGATCCTTGACTTCGGCGATGTCATTTACAAAATAGCCTCCAACACTCTACTCAGCAAATTGGATGTAGTCTATCACAGTGCCATCCGTTTTGTCTCCAAAGCCCCATACACTACCCACCACTGTGACCTGTACGCTCTTGTTGGCTGGTCCTCACTACATGTTCGTCAAGTCAAACCCACTGGCTCCAGGCCATCTATAAATCACTGCTAGGCAAATCCCCGCCTTATCTTAGCTCATTGGTCACCATAGCAGCACCCACCCGTAGTCTGCGCTCCAGCAGGTATATCTCACTGGTCATTCCCAAAGCCAACACCTCCTTTGGCCGCCATTCCTTCCAGTTCTCTGCTGCCAATGACTGGAACGAATTGCAAAAATCTCTGAAGCTGGAGACTCTTATCTCCCCTCAATAACTTTAAGCATCAGTTGTCAGAGCACCTTACCGATCACTGCACCTGTACACAGCCCATCTGAAATTAGCCCACCCAACTACCTCATCCCTATATTGTTATTTATTTTGCTCTTTTGCACCTCAGTAGCTCTATTTGCACATAATCTCTTGCACATCTAGCATTCCAGTGTTAATACTATTGTAATTATTCTGCACTATAGCCTATTTATTGCCTTACCTCCATAACTTGCTACATTTGCACACACTGTATATATATTTTCTGTTGTATTTCTGACTTTATGTTTTTTTACCCCATATGTAACTCTGTGTTGTTTTTATTGCACTACTTTGCTTTATCTTGGCCAGGTCGCAGTTGTAAATGAGAACCTGTTCTCAACTGGCTTACCTGGTTAAATAAAGGTGAAATAAAAAAAAATAAAATAAAATAGACCAGGTCCTGCCGTGTAGTTCTGGGCTGATCCCTCACCTTCCTCATGATCATTGATGCCCCACGAGGTGAGATCTTGCATGGAGCCCCAGACCGAGGATGATTGACCGTCATCTTGAACTTCTTCCATTTTCTAATAACTGCGCCAACAGCTGTTGCCTTCTCACCAAGCTGCTTGGCTATTGTCCTGTAGCCCATCCCAGCCTTGTGCAGGTCTACAATTTTATCCCTGATGTCCTTACACAGCTCTCTGGTCTTGGCCATTGTGGAGAGGTTGGAGTCTGTTTGATTGAGTGTGTTGACAGGTGCCGTTAATGCAGGTAATGAGTGGAGAACAGGAGGGCTTCTTAAAGAAAAACTAACAGGTCTGTGAGAGCCGGAATTCTTACTGGTTGGTAGGTGATCAAATACTTATGTCATGCAATAAAATGCAAATTAATTACTTAAAAATCATACAATGTGATTTTCAGTCTCTCACAGTTGAAGTGTACCTATGATAAAATTTACAGACCTCTACATGCTTTGTAAGTAGGAAAACCTACAAAATCGGCAGTGTATCAAATACTTGTTCTCCCAACTGTACATAGATCAGAAATCACTGGCCACTTTAATAAATGGAACACACGTCACTTTAATAATGTTTACATATCTTGCATTACTCATCTCATATGTATATACTCTATTCTATATTATTCTACTGTATCTTAGTCTATGCCGCTCTGACATTGCTCATCCATATATTTATTTATATATTCTTAATTCCATTGCTTTACTTAGATTTGTGTGTATTGGGTATATGTTGTGAAATTGTTAGATATTACTTGTTAGATATTACTGCACTGTCAGAGCTAGAAATACATGCATTTCGCTACACCCGCAATAACATCTGCTAAAATCGTGTATGTGACCAATAAAAATTTATTTTATTTTATTTTATTTTATTAGAGAGAGAGAGAGAGAGAGAGAGAGAGAGAGAGAGAGAGAGAGAGAGAGAGAGAGAGAGAGAGAGAGAGGAGAGAGAGAGAGAGAGAGAGAGAGAGAGAGAGAGAGAGAGAGAGAGAGAGAGAGAGAGAGAGAGAGAGAGAGAGAGAGAGAGAGAGAGAGAGAGAGAGAGAGAGAGAGAGAGAGAGAGAGAGAGAGAGAGAGAGAGAGAGAGAGAGAGAGAGAGAGAGAGAGAGAGAGAGAGAGAGAGAGAGAGAGAGAGAGAGAGAGAGAGAGAGAGAGAGAGAGAGAGATGCCTAGGGCGAGGATATTTGGCCCACTCCAGATTTCTGTTGGCCAGATTCTGTGTAAAACCCAGCGAGATAACCTTGCCCTTTCCCTATCCTGTCTTCCCGCTATTCTCTCTAAACCAGCTAAATCCCTCCTGCAGTCTTACTGGCAATGAGGTCTGGCAACTTCAGTGCAACTGCCCCCACACACCCACACCTGACCTCTCCTCTAATCTCTACATGACCACTTTTAATCAAACAAGAGCACTCATAACCAACTGGAACAGTGGTGTTTGGGTGATATAAAGTCAATCTAAAAACGTTGTCTTGAGTGTTTATAACTGACTATAAATAGCTTACATAACGGATGTCAGCTATACAATGGTTAAACAGTATGTTCCAAACAAAGACAAAGATAAATGATCTATTAAGATGATGTAATTGAATGACTATCTGTGAATCAAACAGGATACTTACGGCCTGGCCAGGAGCACCTGGGAGACCCTGGGAGAGAGAACACAGACAGTATTTTGTCATAAACACTAAATAAAGAGATATGTCTTTACAAGACAATAAACCATAGAACTGTCAAGTAACTGAAGGTAGTAGGGCAGTGCCTCTGGAGCACTTAGGGATAAAGTGCCTTGCTCAAGGACACAACTCCAATAGGTAGTATAAAGGGATATTGAAGCTGGTAACCCGCTGGCTGCTGGATCCCTCCCTGCAGATTTCCCCACAGGCAGCTTGGGGGTTCAATCCGTCAATCCTACAGCTACTGGCCCACCTCTCTAACCTCAAGGCTACCGCTGCCCCTCTCATGAAGAGAGGTTAGGACATAGTAATGGGAGGGGAAAACTTACTCTGGGCCCTGGTTGTCCCTGTGGTCCCTGGGGTCCCTGAGAAACAAACACAACATCATTGTGTTACAATGGCGTCCAAGCAATGACAACACAATGTTTAGCATATCTGATGCACCTGCAGTACTCTCTAAAATTCACACAAATATTAATAATAATAATAATAATAATAATAATATGCCATTTAGCAGACGCTTTTATCCAAAGCGACTTACAGTCATGCGTGCATACATTTTTGTGTATGGGTGGTCCCGGGGATCGAACCCACTACCTTGGCGTTACAAGCGCCGTGCTCTACCAGTTGAGCTACAGCGATTTTGAATATATGTTGATATAAACATTATACATTTTATATAATATACCTGTTTTAAACAAATCCTATCATAATCATACAGTACAGTCAGAAGAGCTGAAGAGCTGCAGTCAATAGTAGGGGTTTTGTCTGTTGAGGGCTCTGTTTGTGTTACTGTAACGGAGCTCTATAGCCCCCACTGGCTGATCAGGGAACTGACACCACATCACTACAACAGCAGCAGCAGCAGCAGCCTTCTGTAGGCAGCTGGTTCTTATTAGTGTGTGTGTATGTGTGTGTGTGTGTGTGTGTGTGTGTGTCTCTACTGTGTGTGTAACTGTCTATGAGTCTGAGAAGCTTAAAACAGTTTACACAGCAGAGTGGGAGCCGTGATAGAGAACAGTATATACAGTAACCCCCACAGAAGATCATTGCGCTAACATTATGACACAGCATTTCCTGCTCACTGTTTACATGAGACGCAGAAAGTACAGTAAGGCCCCACGCATGGCCCACTGTGTACTGGAAATCACTCTGCTTTCACCATGAGTCTACCCAGGCAAGGTCACGGAACTAATGGAGTCATTTGTCTACATTTACATTTTAGTAATTTAGCAGACGCTCTTATCCAGAGCGACTTACAGTTAGTGAGTGCATACATTTTCATACTGGCCCCCCGTGGGAAACGAACCCACAACCCTGGCGTTGCAAGCGCCATGCTCTACCAACTGAGCTACAGGGGTCTAGACACACATACTGTACAGGAGGTGTCATCTTTAGTTTATAGTTTAAACACCTACGCTGTACTTGACATTACCTTGTGGTTTTCCTAATGCCTACTGAGTGTAGCATAGACTGCTTTCTCTCCAATGGATTATATAACTACGCAGAAATGTAAAGTATTAAAATCAGATCTCACCATTTCCCCATGGCTTCCCTTTGGCCCCCTCGGCCCCTTTGAAAGAGAAAATACGACTTTTAAATACACTGGTTCCTTTTCAAAGCACAGGTACCCTATTCTCTCTGGGTAGCCCTCCATTCCATGCAGGTCTTCAACAGTATACTTGACCTGAGCAGCATACAGTAGGTCATCCATAAATGTTATCCACTCTGTCTTGGGACAATTTGTCCAGATCCTTCCATGAATGGATCAGTTCTTCTAACTATTTAATTCCTACAGTATAATGCCCTTCATATAAACACAAGTAACAGACTTGTAACACACCACCAGGTAAGTGTGACTAGATTGGACAGATCACATAAAAATAATGGAAATGAACGCTTGAGGTTTGAACTTGATTGATTTATAGTTTATGGCTGAGGAGTCATGAATACACACACTCTCTCTCTAGTCTAGAAAAATGTCTGACTTTGACAACAGCGTGGCTTATCAATTAATCTTGGTATATTTTGGCCTGACAGTTATGGACAGTTATAGCAACACACCAAGACAGAGAAGGGATAGTGCCCGATCTTAAACTGGACCATTCAACCTGAACACACACACACACACACGCTCTCTCTCACATGCAGTCACTGTGTATAGAGTAAAATTGGCAGATAGACATGCACAAGCACACACATGGACACCTGCTCACACACACACACTGGACCTACAGGTTTCCCCATTGGGCCAATCATCCCTTCTGGGCCAACAGGTCCACTGAAACCCTGAAACAGACACATAGAGGAGAGATCAGCACACACACCATTTTTATACATAATGTATTGCAACAGTAAGTAAGTGCCAATTCTGTACTTACCAGAATGCCAAGAGGACCTTTAGGACCAGGTATGCCTTTGAAACCCAAATCTCCATTTGGCCCCTATGAAAAACCCAGAACACAGTCATTTGATTTGATTGATCACTGCTAATTGATCATGATTATAACAACCCTTTTTAATTGTCCATGGAGGGCGTAGAATAGCTCATTGAGAGCAGGCAAGAGTGATCAATGTCTGTGGTGATCTCTCAGAGCCTCTGACTTACCTTAGGTCCTGGAAACCCAGTGAAGCCGACCATCCCCAGGTCTCCCGACTCCCCCTGCAGGCCAGAGAAACAAACACACACTCTGATATAACTGAACCACAATACCAACATAGAACCAAAAGACAAACACACTCTCACTGCAACACAAATCGCTCTGATAACTGTACAAACCTCTTGTCGCCTCAAAAATGTAGTGTGCACTGTAGAGTTTGTATGCCATGTTATGAAATCATTTAACCTAGTTTATGTTTCCCCTCATCATAACCCCCCTCCCTGCTATGTGTTCCAGACAGGGTCTGGTCTCTGTTTTGGTCTCTGGTTGCCCTCTCATCCATTACCCTGTCTAACTCCAAGGAACCCGCAGATCCTGCACACAAAAACTGGGGCTCAAAGACTCGGTCTTACTGTAGACAGTAGTACATTGGGGCCTAACTGTCTGAGCCACCCTTATGTCTGTCAGTCTGTCTGTCTGTCTATCTTTCCTCAGCAGTGGCAAAAGAAGCTCTGTGTTTGCACAGTTCAATCATCCACATCCTTCAGCCTGGTCCATTTTCTCTAACCCAGTGCTTTGGCCTTGAAACTCTCTTCCCTGAAATATGCAAGGTAAGGTGATCCAACCGTAGGGGCTTGAACCAGGTCTCTATTTCACCAGCAGCAATGGAGGTGGTGGCGCGAAAGAGAGATGTAGGGAGGGATGGAGGGAAGCGGGAGTGATGGAGGGTGTTTTTTGTGGCAAGAGATATAAGAAAAATGGAGCACCTTGTTTTCTGGTCCCTGGAGTGAGAGTCTGGTAAGTCTTACATAAGCCGGCCTTGCCAAGCGGAATGTTTCCATTCCTTGTCTCACCCCGATCATTTGTAACTCGACTCGGGTGGAAAACCTAAGCACCTACAGCTATATATAGAGCTTCCAGGTAATAAAGAATGTACGTGATAGTGTTATTAACCCATTTCTAGGGCAAAACTAAACGCCTTTTTATGAGTTTATCTTTAAATTAGTGACAAACAGGTACATAACAAACCAACCCTCTGTGATATAGTACCTCAACACATTGCTTAAACCTTTGGTGAGCTGTTGATGTGAAATATATGAATCTTTTAACAACCTGTGACCAGTTAGAGGACAGTTGGCGATATTCTAAAATGGCAGGTTGGACGGGGAGCACTCACTGGTTGTCCTTTGAGTCCTGGGTCCCCTATTCTGCCTTGGTCTCCGGACGACCCCTCCATGCCTTTGATTCCTGGGGTTCCCCTCTCTCCTGACAAGCCAAGCTCCCCCTGGAAACAGCACATAGGGGTCAGGGGTCAGAGGTTATAGGGTAGAAGGTAGGCCTGGTCTGATCTGGGGCTAGAGTAGAACTGTAAGGTTGATGGTGAGGGGTCATGGGGTGGGAGGTAACAGGGTGTGGGGTGATACGATGGTACTGGTACAATGGTACTTATACGATGGTACTGGTACCTTCTCTCCAACAGGCCCCCTCTCTCCGATCAACCCAGGCAGACCAAGTCCCCCCCTGGGACCAGATAGTCCTGCTGCCCCCTCTTGCCCCACGGTGCCCCGCTGACCCTGAAGAAAGAAGGCACAGAGAGACAGTCAACATGGGCACATCAAATTTAAACTCGTTGACATGCTGTAAGGAAAGCATGAAAAAGACTGCTAAACAAATGGTATGTGTAGCCAGTGACCAAGTAACAGTGACATTTAAATCAGCACTGATTCATGGGCCAGGTTCTGTATTTGAAAAGTCTAATAAATACTTCACGAATACAATATTGATCAGTCCTGAAATAAATTCAACTTGTCTGTCTGTGTCTGAAAAGAGACATTGACTTTGACAGTCAGACATTTATTTGACGGTCAGCCATTGGCTTTGACAGTGAGACATTGAATTTGACGGTCAGACATGAACTTTGACAGTCAGACATTGACTTCAACAGTCAGATCTCTAAACAGTAGCACTTAAGTAGGTCTTCACACTCATAATCTTTCCTGACAATTTGCTTCTAAAACATCCATAAAAATGACTGACTGTTGTTGAACTGTTATAACGCACTGAGCTGCCGGCAACCACAGTCGTTTCCCGTTCCTTCTGCAGGCCAGTGGTGGCCCAGCGCTGGCTGCATGTACAGCAGCTACTGTTCCTGGCTCGATCGCCAGCTGTGAGGCGCGAGGATAACTCATGACACTGCCAAACGCTGAGAGAAAAAAGTATCCCTCCAAAACGGCAGGAGGAAGTGGTTTGGAATTACAGAGGTCTAGATTTGTTGGTAGAACCTCAATCCCTGGTCTTGCATAAGGAGAGGTAATGTAATTGTCTCGTTTATCAGATCAGTGAGAGATTTAATCAACTCTGGCCTGGATACTCAGGACATGGCATGTCCACACACACTTATTCATACACTACCCACTCAAGTGAGACACATGGACAATAAGGTCCCATCCTGCTGCACAGTAAGGGCTTTGGTCTGAGAACCACATTGTTCTTTCTTAACCAGACATGTTAACCCACCTGCATTTGGTCAAATGTCAAATAAATGTAATATATAAACCTCACTGTTTTTAGTATTACTACTCTGGCTAAGAGGCTTGAGTGTTAACAGAGCAACTAATGTCCTACCTGCACCCAGTGGAATTAATGAGGGAAATACGAGGTGAGAGGTTTTTGAGCAAGGAGGTATGGGAGACTGAGTGAGAGAGACAGAGTGGCAGAGAGGAGAAAGAGACAGAAGGAGACAGAGAGAGACAGAGTGATAGATAGTTAGTGGTCAGACTGTTTAGTCAGTAAGAAGATACTAGGTCTGGGGGATGGTGGTCAGGTCAGGGGGACACAGAGGCTGGTCTATGCTATTGTCCTCATTCGTCTCCTGCTTACTTCTCACTAATGACAAGGGCTCCCCTGACTCTGTCTGACACAGGTTAGACCCACAGAGAGCAGGCTCCAACAAAAACACCTGCTGACCAGGAGGGTTACCTTTCACTGGTTACACATTTCAACCAATTCTAAACAGGGACATGGAGCGAGAGGAAGAGGTGGAGAAGGAAAGGAAGAAAGAAGTGGAGGAGGATGAAGAAGATGGTGATGATGGTGATGAAGAGTTGAACAAGTAGAGGAGGAGGAGGAGGAAGAAGAAGGGGACAGAGTGTACCGTAAAACACTCCGGCAGGTCTGTCCCTCCAGGGTAGCTAAAGCAGTCATGTACAGTATTGTAGCTATGTGTGTAAAATCACCCTGGCTGTTTCCTGCTGGGATCTCCCTCCCTGCGTGAGAGAGTCTGTGTGTTTTCACCGTAAATACCTCCCTCCCTAACTGCCTCTGTGCTACCAGACCTGCTTCTTATGTAACTGACAGACAGGGTGGCTAATACTGAAGGGCCTACACAGCCGGTCTGGCTGTCTGGGGAGCAGGGGAAAGGACATCATGCATAAAATCCTTGCATACACAGGGCTGCCGGGGCTGCAGACTTTAGTCTAAAGAATCCCATTGAGCTCTGACCACAGAAATCTAATCAAATCAAATAAGCCATTTAATGACAAGTCATTTTCTGCAGAATATCCTTCAGCACTTTAAACACAGCTGGTGGGAGCAGGGCCCGTATTCATAAAGCATCTCAGAGAGTAGGAGTGTTGAACTAGGATCAGTTTCGCCTTTTAGATTATAATTACTGGACAGGGTGGACCTGATCCTAGATCAGTGCTCCTACTCTGAGACACTAAAAGAATACGGGTCCAGAAGGAGGGGAAGATGGGAATGGGAGGGTCAGCCATATTGAAGCCATTAAAAGCTACATTTCTCCTGTGAAATTTGGATTTAATGGATTACAGGAGTCTTTCAATCCTGATCGCAGTCTAGCCACACTCACATTAATAATGTGTTGTCTTAATCTATTTAGTAACAGGATAATCTCATAACTTCATTCAGTACATTCTTTAGTTTGGCCTTTGTTGGAGATTTCCTGTGACATAGCTAGTGTTGTGATTACGTGTTACGTGGCAGGAAAAATAGACAAGTGAGGTTTTTGAGCAAGGAGGCATGGTTCTTAAAAGGTCAAAATAAATTTAAAAGGTGGATCATAAACATCACTCTGATTCAGACAGCGTGTCAGACTGTCAGCTACAGAGATTTAACCATGCTGAGAGAATGTCTCTCTTAAAGTTCAGTTACACAATGTAATAATCCCCTGATTTACTGTGACCTACTGTATAGCATAGAAAGGGCAAGTGTTTGTTTAGGGACAGATTGAACCAAAATCTGGGTTTACAGGAGACACTTTAAACTCAGGAAGTAGCCATTCAATTTGCCATTCACCAGCTTTTCAAGCTTAATAATGTCAAAATAAGTTCGGTAATAACCAAAGAGTGGAGTTTCGCTGAGCAACTATTGTCATTACTGCCGTTACGGCCAGTATGTACATCCAAAAAAGGTCTAAATAAAAAGTTATACCCAACTGAAAAAATGATTTGTCTGTAAATAATCAAAATAGTGTTTTTGACCAAGTGCACATGCGCACCTCTTCTGCACCTCCTGCAATATTAGTAATGGAAATAAAATACACTAAATAAAGCCAATCTAGAAATATACAATCGCTGTAAAAACATACCCTATATTGTCTACTTAATCTACTTACATTAAATATTATTGCATTCTGTGTAGCGCGGGTGAAACAACAGATTGATATGACGTGCATACACTGTTGTAAGTGACAAAATCTTTCCTGCTGCTGGGTCAGCCGACCTGTGAGTGGCAGTAATGAATTATTTTATTGGAGGTGCAGAAGAGTTGGTCAAAAACAACACATGGATTCTTTCCAGACAAGCCATTTTCTCAGATGCATGTAACTTTTTATTTATATATTTTTTGGAAGTACATACCGGCCCTAACGGCAGTAATGAAGATAGTTGCTCAGCGAAACTCCATTCTTTGCTAAATCCTGAACGTATTTTGACATTATTAAGCTTGAAAAGCTGGTGAATGGCAAGTTGAAGAGTCAAGATTCTGGTTCAGTGACAGATTATGGGGCCCCATTCTGTCTGTGTATGTGTGTGCGCGTGTGTGTGTATATATACAGTTGAAGTCGGAAGTTTACATACACCTTAGCCAAATACATTTAAACTCAGTTTTTCACAATTCCTGACATTTAATCCTAGTAAAAATTCCCTGTCTTAGGTCAGTTACGATCACCACTTTATTTTAAGAATGTGAGATGTCAGAATAATAGTAGAGAGAATGATTTATTTCTGCTTTTATTTCTTTCATCACATTCCCAGTGGGTCAGAAGTTTACAAACGCTCAATTAGTATTTGGTAGCATTGCCTTTAAATTGTTTAACTTGGGTCAAACGTTTCGGGTAGCCTTCCAAATGCTTCAAACAATAAATTGGGTGAATTTTGCCCCATTCCTCCTGACAGAGCTTGTGTAACTGAGTCAGATTTGTAGGCCTCCTTGCTCGCACACGCTTTTTCAGTTCTGCCCACACATTTTCTATAGGATTGAGGTAAATGTAAATGTCAGGGCTTTGTGATGGCCACTCCAATACCTTGACTTTGTTGTCCTTAAGCCATTTTGCCACAACTTTGTAAGTATGCTTGGGGTCATTGTCCATTTGGAAGACCCATTTGCGACCAAGCTTTAACTTCCTGACTGATGTCTTGAGATGTTGCTTCAATATATACACATAATTTTCCTTCCTCATGGCGCCATCTATTTTGTGAAGTGCACCAGTCCCACCTGCAGCAAAGCACCCCCACAGCATGATGCTGCCACCCCCGTGCTTCACGGTTGGGATGGTGTTCTTCGGCTTGCAAGCCACCCCCTTTTTCCTCCAAACATAACGATGGTCATTATGGCCAAACAGTTATATTTTTGTTTCATCAGACCAGAGGACATTTCTCCATAAAGTACGATCTTTGTCCCCATGTGCAGTTGCAAACCGAAGTCTGGCTTTTTTATGACGGTTTTGGAGCAGTGGCTTCTTCCTTGCTGAGCGGCCTTTCAGGTTATATTGATATAGGACTCGTTTTACTGTGGATATAGATACTTTTGTACCTGTTTCCTCCAGCATCTTCACAAGGTTATTTGCTGTTGTTCTGGGATTGATTTGCACTTTTCGCACCAAAGTACGTTAATCTCTAGGAGACAGAATGTGTCTCCTTCCTGAGCGGTATGACGGCTGCGTGGTCCCGTGGTGTTTATACTTGCGTACTATTGCTTGTACAGATGAACGTGGAACCTTCAGGCATTTGGAAATTGCTCCCAAGGATGAACCAGACTTGTGGAGGTCTACAATTTCTTTTCTGAGGTCTTGGCTGATTTATTTTGATTTTCCCATGATGTCAAGCAAAGAGGCACTGAGTTTGAAGGTAGGCCTTGACATACATCCACAGGTACACCTCCAATTGACTCAAATGATGTCAATTAGCCTATCAGAAGCTTCTAAAGCCATGACATCATTTTCAGGAATTTTCCAAGCTGTTTAAAGGCACAGTCAACTTAGTGTATGTAAACTTCTGACCCACTGGAATTGTGATACAGTGAATTATAAGTGAAATAATCTGTCTGTAAACAATTGTTGGAAAAATTACTTGTGTCATGCACAAAGTAGATGTCCTAACAGACTTGCCAAAACTATAGTTTGTTAAAAATAAATTTGTGGAGTGGTTGAAAAACGATGTTCTTACTGTGGAATGCAGTGTTTGGTTTTCGCCAGGCATAATGGGACCCATCTTGTCCAAAAAGTTGACTCAAGTTTGCTAAAAAGCACCTGGATGATCATCAAGACTCTTGGAAGAATGTTCTATGGACAGATGATTCAAAAGAATAACATTTTGGACGACATGGTTCCAGTAATGCCTGGCGAAAACCAAACTCTGCATTCCACAGTAAGAACATCATACCAAAGGTCAAGCATGGTGGTGGTGGTGTGATGGTTTGGGGATGCTTTGCTGCCTCAGGATCTGGACGACTTGCCTTCATAGAAGGAACCATGAATTCTGCTCTGTATCAGAGAATTCTACAGGAGAATGTCAGACCATCCGTCTGTGAGCTGAAGCTGAAGCGCAGCTGGGTCATCCAGCAAGACAATGATCCAAAACACACAATCAAGTCTACATGAAAATTGCTAAAAAGCAACAAATTGGAAGTTTTGGAATGGCCTAGTCAAAGTCCAGACCTAATCCCAATTGAGATGTTGTGGCAGGACTTGAAACGAGCAGTTCATGCTTGAAAACCCACACGTCACTGAGTTAAAGCAGTTCTGCATGGAAGAGTGGGCAAAAATTCCTCCACAGCGACATGAGAGACTGATCAACAACTACAGGAAGCATTTGGTTGGAGTCATTGCAGCTAAAGGTGGCACAACCAGTTATTGAGTGTAAGGGGGCAATTACTTTTTCACACAGGGGAATTGGGTGTTGCATAACTTTGTTTATGAAATAAATGAAATAAATATGTAATTGTTGTGTTATTTGTTCACTTACGTTCCCTTTATCTAATATTAGGTTTTGGTTGAAGATCTGATAACATTCAGTATCACAAATATGCAAAAGTAGAGAAAAATTGAAAGGGGAAAAATACTTTTTCATAGCACTGTATACAGTGGGGAAAAAAAGTATTTAGTCAGCCACCAATTGTGCAAGTTCTCCCACTTAAAAAGATGAGAGAGGCCTGTAATTTTCATCATAGGTACACGTCAACTATGACAGAAAAAATGACATTGTAGGATTTTTTATGAATTTATTTGCAAATTATGGTGGAAAGTAAGTATTTGGTCAATAACAAAAGTTTCTCAATCCTTTGTTATAAACACTTTGTTGGCAATGACACAGGTCAAACGTTTTCTGTAAGTCTTCACAAGGTTTTCACACACTGTTGCTGGTATTTTGGCCCATTCCTCCATGCAGATCTCCTCTAGAGCAGTGATGTTTTGGGGCTGTCGCTGGGCAACACAGACTTTCAACTCCCTCCAAAGATTTTCTATGGGGTTGAGATCTGGAGACTGGCTATGCCACTCCAGGACCTTGAAATGCTTCTTACGAAGCCACTCCTTCGTTGCCCGGGCAGTGTGTTTGGGATCATTGTCATGCTGAAAGACCCAGCCACATTTCATCTTCAATGCCCTTGCTGATGGAAGGAGGTTTTCACTCAAAATCTCACGATACATGGCCCCATTCATTCTTTCCTTTACACGGATCAGTCGTCCTGGTCCCTTTGCAGAAAAAACAGCCCCAAAGCATGATGTTTCCACCCCCATGCTTCACAGTAGGTATGGTGTTCTTTGGATGCAACTCAGCATTCTTTGTCCTCCAAACACGACGAGTTGAGTTTTTACCAAAAAGTTATATTTTGGTTTCATCTGACCATATGACATTCTCCCAATCCTCTTCTGGATCATCCAAATGCACTCTAGCAAACTTCAGACGGGCCTGGACATGTACTGGCTTAAGCAGGGGGACACGTCTGGCACTGCATGATTTGAGTCCCTGGCGGCGTAGTGTGTTACTGATGGTAGGCTTTGTTACTTTGGTCCCAGCTCTCTGCAGGTCATTCACTAGGTCCCCCCGTGTGGTTCTGGGATTTTTGCTCACCGTTCTTGTGATCATTTTGACCCCACGGGGGTGAGATCTTGCGTGGAGCCCCAGATCGAGGGAGATTATCAGTGGTCTTGTATGTGTTCCATTTCCTAATAATTGCTCCCACAGTTGATTTCTTCAAACCAAGCTGCTTACCTTTGCAGATTCAGTCTTCCCAGCCTGGTGCAGATCTACAATTTTGTTTCTGGTGTCCTTTGACAGCTCTTTGGTCTTGGCCATAGTGGAGTTTGGAGTGTGACTGTTTGAGGTTGTGGACAGGTGTCTTTTATACTGATAACAAGTTCAAACATGTGCCATTAATACAGGTAACGAGTGGAGGACAGAGGAGCCTCTTAAAGAAGAAGTTACAGGTCTGTGAGAGCCAGAAATCTTGCTTGTTTGTAGGTGACCAAATACTTATTTTCCACCATAATTTGCAAATAAATTCATTAAAAATCCTACAATGTGATTTTCTGGATTTTTCTTCTCAATTTGTCTGTCATAGTTGACGTGTACCTATGATGAAAATTACAGGCCTCTCTCATCTTTTTAAGTGGGAGAACTTGCACAATTGGTGGCTGACTAAATACTTTTTTTCCCCACTGTATATATATATATATATATATATATATATATATATATATGTGTGTGTGTGTGTGTCAGAGGAGGCTGGTGGGGGGAACTATAGGAGGACGGGCTCATTGTAATGGCTGGAATGGAATTAATGGAACGGTATCAAACATATGGAAACCATATGTTTGACCCCGTTCCATATATTCCATTCAAATCAAATCAAATCTTATTTGTCACATTCGCCGAATACAACAGGTGTAGAACTTACAGTGAAATGCTTACCAAAAAAACACACAAAATAGCATGGTTAGTTAAGAGTCCATAAAACGGCAGCCGTCCCCTCCGGCGCCATTGAATGAAGTTCCAGCCATTACAATGAGCCTGTTCTCCTATAGCTCCTCCCACCAGCCTCGACTGGTGTATGTGTTTGAGGGACAGGATATGTAGACTGATCACTAGAAATAGACTGCGACTTTGGACATTTGAAAAGGTCCCGAGAACTTCGATATATGCATTCCCCTGCGCTCACCTGAATTATTTTTCAATGTTTGCCCAGCACTGGTTGCTGTCACGGATTCTGCCGAGGCTGCTCCTCCTCCTTGCTCGGGCAGGCTTTGGCGTTCGTCGTCCCCGGAGTACTAGCTACCACCGTTGGATGTTTCGATGTTTGTTGGGTTTGGTCTGTCTGTTGCACCTGTGTCCGTTTGTGTCTAATTATGTGTCCTATAAGTTTTCTGCTTTGTGTATGTGAGTTTGTGTGTTGTTGTCACCTGTCCGTTGATGTCAGAGTTTTGTACTCATTTAGTTAGTGTTTTACGCACTGCTTGCGTAATCGCTCGCCTCCAGTGTTTGAGGCCCGTTTATTTTTGTATTGTATATTTGACTAGTAAAGTCTGTTTGACTGAGCTTCTGTGTCCTGCGCCTGACTCCGACACCGCATCCACATCAGCCCCATTGACAGTAGCGAATTCTTGATGCGCGGAGCCAGAGTATGCTGTTTAGACCACTGCGCTACGGCAGTTCACAATGTTCTAGCAAGCCGTAAGAATACTGAGAAATACCTGATGGTAATAGCGTGAAATGTTTTATTATTTTGTTTTAAACCTTCCCCAAACCATAGCCCTAACCGTAACCACTCGAAATTAAACTTAACCCTTTGAGTTGTTTCTGTTTTAACCCTGTAACCAAGCAGAATTAACCCTGTAAACATGTGGAACGAATGCGTCAAAAATAGACGTTCACCCATAATATGTTGAATTTCGAAGGGAAACTATGAGATCTTGTTGGGATATGATGCCTACCTGTCGCCCAGCCTTCCCTGGAAATCCTGGTAACCCAACAAGTCCTGAGGCGCCGTCACGCCCAGCGTATCCCTCCATGCCTCTGGGTCCAGGTAAACCAACGGCACCCTAGGAAATACAAAACAATATCAGACTCAATCTGTCAAGTCTCCATGGAAATACTTGTACAGTGGCTTGCGAAAGTATTCACCCCCCTTGGCATTTTTCCTGTTATGTTGCCTTACAACCTGGAATTAAAATTGTTTTTTTGGGGGGTTTGTATCATTTGATTTACACAACATGCCTACCACTTTGAAGATGCAAAATATTTTTTGTGTGTGAAACAAACAAGAAAAAAAACAGAAAACTTGAGCGTGCATAACTATTCACCCCCCCCAAAGTCAATACTTTGTAGAGCCACCTTTTGCAGCAATTACAGCTGCAAGTCTCTTGGGGTATGTCTCTATAAGCTTGGCACATCTAGCCACTGGGATTTTTGCCCATTCTTCAAGGCAAAACTGCTCCAGCTCCTTCATGTTGGATGGGTTCCGCTGGTGTACAGCAATCTTTAAGTCATACCACAGAGTCTCAATTGGATTGAGGGCTGGGCTGTGACTAGGCCATTCCAAGACATTTAAATGTTTCCATTTAAACCACTCAAGTGTTGCTTTAGCAGTATGCTTACGGTCATTGTCCTGCTGGAAGGTGAACCTCTGTCCCAGTCTCAAATCTCTGGAAGACTGAAACAGGTTTCCCTCAAGAATTTGCCTGTATTTCGTGCCATCCATCATTCCTTCAATTCTGACCAGTTTCCCAGTCCCTGCCGATGAAAAACATCCCCACAGCATGATGCTGCCACCACCATGCTTCACTGTGGGGATGGTGTTCTCGGGGTGATGAGAGGTGTTGGGTTTGCGCCAGACATAGCGTTTTCCTTGATGGCCAAAAAGCTCAATTTTAGTCTCATCTGACCAGAGTACCTTCTTCCATATGTTTGGGGAGTCTCCCACATGCCTTTTGGCGAACACCAAAACGTCTTTAAGCAATGGCTTTTTTCTGGCCACTCTTCCGTAAAGCCCAGCTCTGTGGAGTGTACGGCTTAAAGTGGTCCTATGGACAGATACTCCAATCTCTACTGTGGAGCTTTGCAGCTCCTTCAGGGTTATCTTTGGTCTCTTTGTTGCATCTCTGATTAATGCCCTCCTTGCCTGGTCCGTGAGTTTTGGTGGGCGGCCCTCTCTTGGCAGGTTTGTTGTGGTGCCATATTCTTT
The DNA here is from genome assembly GCF_020615455.1 of Coregonus clupeaformis. NCBI lineage: Eukaryota > Metazoa > Chordata > Actinopteri > Salmoniformes > Salmonidae > Coregonus > Coregonus clupeaformis. Next base: position 661,608 of record NW_025533582.1, read on the forward strand.
CAATTTTTAAATAATGGATTCAATGGTGCTCCGTGGGATGTTAAAAGTTGTGGATATTTTTTTATAACCCATTCCTGATCTGTACTTCTACACAACTTTGTCCCTGACCTGTTTGGAGAGCTCCTTAGTCTTCATGGTGCCGCTTGCTTGGTGGTGCCCCTTGCTTAGTGGTGTTGCAGACTCTGGGGCCTTTCAGAACAGGTTTATATATACTGAGATCATGTGACAGATCATGTGACACTTAGATTGCACACAGGTGGACTTTATTTAACTAATTATGTGACTTCTGAAGGTAATTGGTTGTACCAGATCTTATTTTGGGGCTTCATAGCAAAGGGGCTGAATACATATGCATGCCCTACCTTTCCGTTATTATTTTTTTAAATTTTTTTGAAACAAGTTTATTTTTCTCATTTCACTTCACAATTTTGACTATTTTGTGTATGTCCATTACATGAAATCCAAATAAAAATCAATTTAAATTACAGGTTGTAATGCAACAAAATAGGAAAAACGCCAAGGGGGATGAATACTTTTGCAAGACACTGTAAAGGCATTAGCTATGGGAGCTAACCTGAATATTCAGGTCTTAGCCAGACAAGGTCACTTTTCACTGTAGTGCAGTTGATCCAACCACCTACGCAACGCTACAATACACTACCCCTCTCATCTCCCAACCTTTCCCAGTCCCCCCACTGCCTCCTCCCCATTAATTGGCTGCATATACAGTGAGGGAAAAAAGTATTTGATCCCCTGCAGATTTTGTACGTTTGCCCACTGACAAAGAAATTACCAGTCTATCATTTTAATGGTAGGTTTATTTGAACAGTGAGAGACAGAATAACAACAAAAAAATCCAGAAAAACGCATGTCAAAACTGTTATAAATTGATTTGCATTTTAAAGAGGGAAATAAGTATTTGACCCCCTCTCAATCAGAAAGATTTCTGGCTCCCAGGTATCTTTTATACAAGTAACAAACTGAGATTAGGAGCACACTCTTAAAGGGAGTGCTCCTAATCTCAGTTTGTTACCTGTATAAAAGACACCTTTCCACAGAAGCAATCAATCAATCAGATTCCAAACTCTCCACCATGGCTAAGACCAAAGAGCTCTCCAAGGATGTCAGGGACAAGATTGTAGACCTACACAAGGCTGGAATGGGCTACAAGACCATCGCCAAGCAGCTTGGTGAGAAGGTGACAACAGTTGGTGCGATTATTCGCAAATGGAAGAAACACAAATGAACTGTCAATCTCCCTCGGCCTGGGGCTCCATGCAAGATCTCACCTTGTGGAGTTGCAATGATCATGAGAACGGTGAGGAATCAGCCCAGAACTACATGGGAGGATCTTGTCAATGATCTCAAGGCAGCTCGGACCACTACGCCGTGATGGACTGAAATCCTGCAGCGCCCGCAAGGTCCCCCTGCTCAAGAAAGCACATATACATGCCTGTCTGAAGTTTGCCAATGAACATCTGAATGATTCAGAGGAGAACTGGCTGAAAGTGTTGTGGTCAGATGAGACCAAAATGGAGCTCTTTGGCATCAACTCAACTCGCCGTGTTTGGAGGTGGAGGAATGCTGCATATGACCCCAAGAACACCATCCCCAACGTCAAACATGGAGGTGGAAACATTATGCTTTGGGGGTGTTTTTCTGCTAAGGGGACAGGACAACTTCACCGCATCAAAGGGACGATGGACGGGGCCATGTACCGTCAAATCTTGGGTGAGAACCTCCTTCTCTCAGCCAGGGCATTGAAAATGGGTCGTGGATGGGTATTCCAGCATGACAATGACCCAAAACACACGGCCAAGGCAACAAAGGAGTGGCTCAAGAAGAGGCACATTAAGGTCCTGGAGTGGCCTAGCCAGTCTCCAGACCTTAATCCCATAGAAAATCTGTGGAGGGAGCTGAAGGTTCGAGTTGCCAAACGTCAGCCTCGAAACCTTAATGACTTGGAGAAGATCTGCAAAGAGGAGTGGGACAAAATCCCTCCTGAGATGTGTGCAAACCTGGTGGCCAACTACAAGAAACGTCTGACCTCTGTGATTGCCAACAAGGGTTTTGCCACCAAGTACTAAGTCATGTTTTGCAGAGGGGTCAAATACTTATTTCCCTCTTTAAAATGCAAATCAATTTATAACACTTTTGACATGTGTTTTTCTGGATTTCTTTGTTGTTATTCTGTCTCTCACTGTTCAAATAAACCTACCATTAAAATGATAGACTGATCATTTCTTTGTCAGTGGGCAAACGTAAAAAATCAGCAGGGGATGAAATACTTTTTTCCCTCACTGTAAATCTACATTCAGGGACATCTTGAATAAAGAGATGCATTCCTGACTGGCAGTGATGGACTGGGATCTATAACAGTTTTATGGAAAATAAAGGGAAGTTCATTTTGACCTTAACCTATTGCCGTATTCTAATGTTGTACATATTGACTATATACTACACTGAATATTCTGTCCTGCCACTTCCACAAAACAAACCCAATGAAATGTCATTTCATGGAGAGTATATGTTCTGGACATTGTTATGGAGTGCTCTGTAAATACCATCACTCAGCATGTTCTCTGCAATAACTCTTTCTGTGTTGTTTCCATCACTCCACGACCTCCCCCCATATTCACTCCTTCCCTGTTTCTCTCTTGCTCTTTCACTCTCTCTCTCTCTCGCTCTCTCCGCTTCTCTCACCCTGTTTCTCCCACATACAAAGCAGTCCATAACGATGTAAATGTCCTCTCCACATAACATATTGTGTTGGGTTTGTTTGTTGTAGTACTGTAGTACAGAATGTACGGTTCAGTATATCTCTTTCCTCCCTCTGTACCTCTCTACATCTCTCTCATCTCCCTCTCTCTCCTTCAGTCTTCACTCTTTGTCCACTCTGCATTGTGGTGATGTGATACTTACTTCAACACCAGAGGTCCCAGTCAGCCCCCTCGCTCCTTTCTTTCCTTCTAAGCCCTGTAAAAACACACACAGACACACAATCTAATAATATACACATTCACATAGACAGATACACACAGACACACACACACACACACACACACACATTCACAAAGATATACGCACACATTCCAATGATTTAGTTACCAATAAAAACAAATCCTTAAAAAAAAACTATTGTTTCACCACACAATATTTTGTCTTTAATACTAGATGTCCTGGTTGAAGCACAGATGTGTATAGTGTGATTACTTTAGGCTTAGTTCTTTACTGCAGACTAAATGGACGTATACATATACAGTTCTGTGTAGTGCTCATGGACCTCTAGTCTTGTGTTACTCTAGTAAGGTATATATTTATAAGAAGGCCTAACTTGCCCTCAATATGTGAAGACAACATTCAGGCTCTGTTCAAAACTCCACGCCAAGGCGAATACATTCACAGAAATCCTCTCTATACAGTATCAACTCAATCTGATAAAACAGACAAATAGGCCAACTCACATGTCTTAACAAGACAAAGCTGTTTAGAACTGGGTACAGTATGTAGATAACTCAGCTTGTGTTAGAAAAAATGTAGATCAAAGAATCATATACTTGTACATTATATAACAAATAATCATATTCACAAATGCAAGAATTTCACAGCTGAAAATGTATATTCACATTATTAAGCTGCAGTTAAAATTATTCAGACTTCAAGTGAAATAATACAGACTTTAAATAAAATTATTCAGACTTGAAGTGAAGTAATTCAGGCTTGAAGTGAAGTAATTCAGACTTGAAGTGAAGTAATTCAGGCTTGAAGTGCATAATAGAAAGTTAATTTTTCCCCAAATTCTAACTGATGCCAACTTTCTGTGTGTATTCTCAAGCTTGCCATTCCTTTTCAGATAAGAAAATAAGAAAATGAAAAGTTGCCTTGTGGAAATCAGACGGAACACTTTGAAGCATGAAGCGCACAGTGGGTGGCCAAACAAACATAATTATCTCCTTCCATCTTTCCTTCCTCTTTCCCTTCTTTCCTCATCGCTCTTTCTCTGATATCAAAGACACCGATGCCCAAGCCTGTCTGCATTGTTTTGGCCCAGTCTGATTCCATGGTAATAAAATCGTTTTTTTTTCTCTCCCTTCATGTTTTCTGTTATGGGAAGGTAGCAGAACCAAGCAAAGGGGAGAGAATGCTTACGCGCTGGCACATCGGATTGTTGATCGAGAGCAAAAGGACTGATAGGTTCAAACCGGTTATCTCTACTGTTATCTAATGGCTATCATGTTAGGAACTGCAGTTTGGAAGTGAGTGTCTCCTCTTCTCCCATAGTACTGACAGGTGATTGCTTATTAACCTAACCCTCATGGTGTTCAGTGCCAAGGAAGCCTGTAGGAAGGCTTCTGCAGAAGCCTGGTGCTAACACTTTCTTGACCATCTACAGTACACTGTAACAGTTAATCTAGAGATCCCTGGAGCAGCATGACTCAGACACAGGGATTCACAAAGAATCCCACACACTCACCAGAGTTCCCATTTCTCCTTTTGGGCCCTGTTCTCCGGGTTCCCCTGGTGTTCCCTAGACAACAAAATCACACTCATTTGATTTATTCTTATGTCAATGTGCAAAATGTGACATAGAAATCAATGCTGATAAGGCCTACACAGAGTATTGTATTGGACTTACAGGAAGGCCTGGAGCTCCAACCGCCCCGCGATGTCCAGTGATACCAATGTGACCCTGAAAACAACAATAAGACACATTATATTCAGGTGAAACACTACAGCTACAAAGTCACTTCAACTGGGTATATAAACTTCAGGAGATGAAGTCAAGTCATTCAGTGACAGCCAGGGGTCAGGGGACAGTCAAATGTGTCTTGTTCCACTATGTGCTACACTATCAGCGGTAAGCCTGGTCCCTCAGGTTGAAATGTTGCCCAATAACACTGTGGGAGCATTAAACAGTGTGCAAGTATCTATATTTATTTCAACAGCAGTAAGCACCATATAGTCCTCTAAGGTGCATACCATAAGAATAACAAACCCACATAGTACTGTAGTTCCCAGGCCAAGCTTTGTGGGTACATATTTTATTACAGTGGGCTGCAGGTGGCTCAGACTAAATGGGCTCTATAAATTTACCACTCAGCGCGGGGGAAGCCCCACAGGTTGACCCGGCCGTGGGACACACACACACACACACACACACACACACACACACACACACACACACACACACACACACACACACACACACACACACATACACACAGTTAAGCGTTAAGGACCTTTAGTTTAATGGAATCCTGAAAGTCTCTCAAGCCTCTCAACAACTGCCAAATAAAGATTAGCCACTGTGACTTTGAACCCAGATTCAGTTCAGCAGAAAAATGCTTATAAATGCTTAAAGGCCCAGTGCACTCAAAAACTAGATTTTCCTGTGTTTTATATATTTTCCACACTATGAGGTTGGAATGATACTGTGAAATAGTGAAAATTATGACAATGCCCTTTTAGTGTAAGAGCTGTTTGAAAAGACCGCCTGAAATTTCAACCTGTTTTGGTTGGATGGAGTTTTGGCCTGCTTGGTGACATCACCAGGTGGTAAATTAGTTAATAGACCAATAAGAAAGAGAGTTCTCTGCCAATAACAGCTATGTGTCAGTCTTCCCCTCCCCAATTAGACCAATGCCAGACAGTCCTAGCAAAATTATTGCTTGAGAAATTGCTCTTGCTAAGAAGGATTTTTTTCTTCCTTTTGACAATTTTGATTGAAAATAATCGCAGTTAGGTACTTAATTGTTACTCAGAAATTATTTGATACTGAGAAAACAAACAAACAAAAAAACAGCTGCATTGGGCCTTTAAAGCCATCTCTCTCTCTCTCTCTCTCTCTCTCTCTCTCTCTCTCTCTCTCTCTCTCTCTCTCTCTCTCTCTCTCTCTCTCTCTCTCTCTCTCTCTCTCTGTCTGAGGAGGGCTGCGTTTTGGGAAAGTTTTTAAAGGACGGGAGAACTCTGGTAACCGTGCCGCAGGGGATTCTGGGATTCCACTCTCCACAACTTTCATCTCGTATTGCTAACTTCACACCTGACCTGAACTGTTTGTGTGTGTGTGTGTTTAATCAGTGTGAGTTTTCAGTGTCTACACCAATAGCACCAGATTTCCTCCTGGCTTATCCCTAGGAATTCAGTAATCCGGGATGCTCCGTGTCTCAGATATGCATGTGTGGTCTCAACAGGCCTACTTTTCAACCCAGCACCAAAAGAAAAGAAAGTAAACAGAACAGAAAAACTACCTGAAAAGTGATTTTGTGATGCATTTGATGTTGTGGTTTTTATGCTGGTTTTACCTGATATCCCTCATCTCCAGGCTCTCCACGATCTCCTCGCTCGCCCGGTGGACCCTTCCAAACCACACACAGCATCAGATGAGCAGGGTGACCACTTTGTAACAAAGTGTACATTAGGGCTCTGAATCTTTGAGGAACGGCTGTATTTCACCTTATACTCTCTGCCATGCATCATCTTAGTTCAGGCTGGAGTGAAACACTAAGGGCCATTGTATCTGTCATAGCATGGACTTTTGCCCTACGCCAACTTGTACCCACACAATACCCTCTTTCTCATAGGTTACACTGCTTACAATCTGTACTGAGGGCCATCTACTATACCACTTTGGACATCCACTCTCTTGGACCTCTGTCAAGCATGGTTGGACAGCTATACCTCAAGCAACACCACTATTAGAAAACTCTTATATAACACTTTAATAAGGTGGCATTTTGGATCCCCCCTCTGACTCAGCCCTAAGCCACTTACTGGTTCACCTAGTGGCCCGGCAGGTCCTGGGATCTTACTGTCTTCTCCGGGGTAACCCTGAAACACAACACGCCAAAATATCACACTCTGACACAACAAACTTAATCAACTCATAACTCAGGACATTTAGCCTAAAATATGCTGAACACGGCAATCTAAGATTTATAGGGCTCTATTTTAATAAACGTAATGCAATGGTCAATCTAAGCTCTGGTGGTAGCGCTATAGGTCCAGGGGTGTGTCCGAAATATTTTCACAGCTGTTATTATGAGCGCAATAGCTGGCGGTGGCACAAAAGGTCTGGGTTTTGATGAATAAACAAGTTGTAGGTGTAACAAGGGTTTGACCACTCACTGGCCAATCATGGCTCAATACTATATGTCTCAAGTTCTGTAGGTTATTGACGGTCTTTGCGCTGTCTTCAACTCCAATTCGGCTAGGGGCATGGAATATCCTAGTCCATTAAGGCTTGATACTACAGTTTATTAAATAGCATAGGCTATAGTAATGAGTGATAGCAACAGAAGAAAAAATTGAGTGTTTGCTCAATATGTTTGGAGTGTTGACAGTCAACATTGTTGTAATTGGCTTTAACGAGTATTTGACCTTTACGCATCGCACTTCTCCTCAAATAAAAAATACTGGCTCCCATAAATTGTATTGTATGTGTGAGGCATGTTCTCAATAAGCAAGATATAAATGTTTCTAAATACGAGTTTCACTAGATTATCTAATCTCTCGTTCCATGATGGGCATATAGCCAGTTTTTTTTTTATGCACATCCAAAATAATAACAAGCACTGGCTAAAATAATGTAATAGCCTACATAGATAAAAAGGGGATGTCCGCTCACCGTTCTGCTGCTGCCAAACTTGATCTTTTAATAAAGCTTTGGTGATTAAGATTTATTTCAAAGTGGTCTCACGAGCGTAACCCTTTATTGATAGTCTTGACTAGGGTTGCAAAGGGAGGTTATACTACTGGAAACTTTTGAAGTTTACCAGTAAACTACCTACATTTTGGTATTTTTAAAGGATTTCATGTAATCTATCACCAGACATCTAGTGGCCTTTTTGGGTACTTCAGATTATCAGAGGTGTCATATATGTCCTTCTGTGTGGCATATGTAAAATATATGAAATATTTCTTTCAATAAAAACTAGAATGAAAAAGCAGTAAAACATAATCCTAAATATTGGCGTTTAATAGGATGGTTTCAGCATAAAATCTCCTTTATATACAGTACCAGTCAAAAGTTTGGACACAGCTACTCATTCAAGGGTTTTTCTTTATTTTTACTTTTACTATTATCTACATTGTAATCAAGAATGGCATGTAGTAACCAAAAAACTGTTAAACAAATCAAAATATATTTTATATTTGAGATTAATCAAATAGCCACCCTTAGCCTTGATGACAGCTTTGCACACTCTTGGCATTCTCTCAACCAGCTTCATGAGGTAGTCACCTGGAATGCATTTCAATTAACAGGTGTGCCTTCTTAATTTGTGGAATTTCTTTCCTTCTTAATGCGTTTGTGCCAATCAGTTGTGTTGTGACAAGGTAAGGGTGGTATACAGAAGATAGCCCTATTTGGTAAATGACCAAGTACATATTATGGCAAGAACAGTTCAAATAAGCAAAGAGAAATGACAGTCCATCATTACTTTAAGACATGAAGGTCAGTTAATCAGGAAAATATTAAGAACTTTGAAAGTTTCTTCAAGTGCAGTCACAAAAACCATAAAGCGTTATGATAAAACTGGCTCTCATGAGGACCGCCACAGGAAAGGAAGACCCAGAGTTACCTCTGCTGCAGAGGATAAGTTCATTAGTTACCAGCCTCAGAAATTAAATCCCAAATAAATGCTTCACAGAGTTCAAGTAACAGACACATCTCAACAACAACTGTTCAGATGAGACTGAATAAGGCCTTCGGTTGAATTGCTGCAAAGGAAACACTACTAAATGACACCAATAAGAAGAAGAGACTTGCTTGGGCCAAGAAATACGAGCAATGGACATTAGACCGGTGGAAATCTGTCCTTTGGTCTGATGAGTCCAAATTAGAGATTTTGGTTCCAACCGCTGTGTCTTTGTGAGACGCAGAGTAGGTGAACGGATGATCTCCGCATTTGTGGTTCCGCTGTGAAGCATGGAGGAGGAGGTGTGATGGTGTGGGGGTGCTTTGCTGGTGACACTGTCAGTGATTTATTTAGAATTCAAGGCACACAACCAGCATGGATATCACAGCATTCAGCAGCGTTACACCATCCCATCTGCTTTGTGCTTAGTGGGACTATCATTTGTTTTTCAACAGGACAATGACCCAACACACCTCCAGGCTGTGTGAGGGCTAGTCGACCAAGAAGGAGAGTGATGGAGTGCTGCATCAGATGACCTGGCCTCCACAATCACCCGACCTCAACCCAATTGAGATGGTTTGGGATGAGTTGGACCGCAGAGTGAAGGAAAAGCAGCCAACAAGTGCTCAGCATATGTGGGAACTCCTTCAAGACTGTTGGAAAAGCATTCCAGGTGAAGCTGGTTGAGAGAATGCCAATAGTATGCAAAGTTGTCATCAAGGCAAAGGGTGGCTACTTGATATTTTGATTTGTTTAACACTTTTTTGGTTACTACATGATTCCATATGTGTTATTTCATAGTTTTGATGTCTTTACTATTATTTTACAATGTAGAAAATAGTAAAAATAAAGAAAAACCCTTGAATGAGTAGGTGTATCCAAACTTTTGACTGGTACTGTATATATACAGTGGGGGGAAAAAATATTTAGTCAGCCACCAATTGTGCAAGTTCTCCCACTTAAAAAGATGAGAGAGGCCTGTAATTTTCATCATACGTACACGTCAACTATGACAGACAAATTGAGGGGAAAAAATCCAGAAAATCACATTGTAGGACTTTTAATGAATTTATTTGCAAATTATGGTGGAAAATAAGTATTTGGTCACCTACAAACAAGCAAGATTTCTGGCTCTCACACACTTGTAACTTCTTCTTTAAGAGGCTCCTCTGTCCTCCACTCGTTACCTGTATTAATGGCACCTGTTTGAACTTGTAATCAGTATAAAAGACACCTGTCCACAACCTCAAACAGTCACACTCCAAACTCCACTATGGCCAAGACCAAAGAGCTGTCAAAGGACACCAGAAACAAAATTGTAGACCTGCACCAGGCTGGGAAGACTGAATCTGCAATAGGTAAGCAGCTTGGTTTGAATAAATCCACTGTGGGAGCAATTATTAGGAAATGGAAGACATACAAGACCACTGATAATCTCCCTCGATCTGGGGCTCAAGTCAAAATGATCACAAGAACGGTGAGCAAAAATCCCAGAACCACACGGGGGGACCTAGTGAATGACCTGCAGAGAGCTGGGACCAAAGTAACAAAGCCTACCATCAGTAACACACTACGCCGCCAGGGACTCAAATCCTGCAGTGCCAGACGTGTCCCCCTGCTTAAGCCAGTACATGTCCAGGCCCGTCTGAAGTTTGCTAGAGTGCATTTGGATGATCCAGAAGAGGATTGGGAGAATGTCATATGGTCAGATGAAACCAAAATATAACTTTTTGGTAAAAACTCAACTCGTCGTGTTTGGAGGACAAAGAATGCTGAGTTGCATCCAATGAACACCATACCTACTGTGAAGCATGGGGGTGGAAACATCATGCTTTGGGGCTGTTTTTCTGCAAAGGGACCAGGACGACTGATCCGTGTAAAGGAAAGAATGAATGGGGCCATGTATCGTGAGATTTTGAGTGAAAACCTCCTTCCATCAGCAAGGGCATTGAAGATGAAACGTGGCTGGGTCTTTCAGCATGACAATGATCCCAAACACACCGCCCGGGCAACAAAGGAGTGGCTTCGTAAGAAGCATTTCAAGGTCCTGGAGTGGCCTAGCCAGTCTCCAGATCTCAACCCCATAGAAAATCTTTGGAGGGAGTTGAAAGTCCGTGTTGCCCAGCGACAGCCCCAAAACATCACTGCTATAGAGGAGATCTGCATGGAGGAATGGGCCAAAATACCAGCAACAGTGTGTGAAAACCTTGTGAAGACTTACAGAAAACGTTTGACCTGTGTCATTGCCAACAAAGGGTATATAACAAAGTATTGAGAAACTTTTGTTATTGACCAAATACTTATTTTCCACCATAATTTGCAAATAAATTCATTAAAAATCCTACAATGTGATTTTCTGGAATTTTTTTTCTCATTTTGTCTGTCATAGTTGACGTGTACCTATGATGAAAATTACAGGCCTCTCTCGTCTTTTTAAGTGGGAGAACTTGCACAATTGGTGGCTGACTAAATACTTTTTTCCCCCACTGTATATATATAGTATGTGTATTTATTTGGTATTACTATTTTTCAGGGGGTACTGCAGCACCGTCAGCACTCTTACTTCCCATGACTATGGAGGTTGATTCACCTTTCAGCAGGACAATTATCTAAAACATAAGGCCAAATCTACCCTGGAGTTGCTAACCAAGAAGACAGTGAATGTTTCTGAATGGCTGAGTTACAGTTTTGACCAGTGGAGGCTCCTCAGAGGAGGAAGGGGAGGACCATCCTCCTCAGTGAATTTTATAAAAATGAAAATAGTAAAACATTAAAAAAATTATCCTTTTAAAATAAACTATCCTAAATATATTCACGTCCCCAACAAATTGATTAAAACACACTGTTTTGCAATGAAGGTCTACAGTATTCTCAGCAGCACTCTGTAGGTTAGCACCATGGTGTAGCCGGAGGACAGCTAGCTTCTGTCCTCCTTTGGGTACATTGACTTCAATACATAACCTAGGAGGCTCATGGTTCTCACCCCTTCCATAGACTTACACAGGAATTACGTCCTCCAACCTATCAGAGCTCTTGAAGCATGAGATGACATTTTGTCCACCCAATCAAAAGATCAGAGAATTAATCTAGTACTGAACGCATAAGCTACAGCTAGCTAGCACTGCAGTGCATAAAATGTGGTGAGTAGTTGACTCAAAGAGAGAGAAAGACAACAGTTGAACAGTTTTGAACAAATTAATTTCTTCCTAAATTAAGGAGAAGCGAGAGAGAGAGAGAGAGAGAGAGAGAGAGAGAGAGAGAGAGAGAGAGAGAGAGAGAGAGAGAGAGAAAGCTATATTTGGTTGTATTGTTTTTTTACTTTCACTTTCACATCGCTAGCGAATGCAGCTAGCTAGTTTAGCCTACTCAAACACCCGGCTCAGAGAGGGATGCTACGTTAGCTAGCTGGCTATGGCTATCCAACACTGGAGGTAAGCTTTTGGTTTTATTAATTTATTGCCACAGGAACCCACCGGAGTAACTGCTAAACTGCTTTCTGACTGTACACTGTACTGCTTGATTGTAGCTAGCAGGTTTACTAACGCGTTAGTTCTAATAGCTATGTTGACTATGACGTGACAACGATGTAGTCTGTGTATAGCGGTTATAGCGGCCTGTGTGTAGTTGTTATAGCAGTCATGATGTGAAGGTTTGGCTTGGAAAGGTTTTTTCGCCTGGTCACAGACAGCTTATGTGTTGTGCACTGTAGTCCACAAGCGACGGGAAAAGATGAGAGGAGGAGAGCGTGTAGATAGTTGCGAGAAGGAATTATATATACAACGATCAGGGGTGTATTCATTCCGCCGATTCTGTTGAAAAACTTTTCTTAAACAGAAGCAAACGGAATGAAACTGTGATAAAAATACCTGAATTTGTCCAATAGAAATTCACATTTGCAACTGTTGGACTAATGATTACTCCCTAGATCAGCTAGATGCAGGCAAGAGTGTGCAGCGGTATTGAATGTGTCACTGTCTGTCACCTTGATTACTCAAAATTCTCTATGTTGTAAACTTTCATTCATAGTAGTAACCTCATGATGGGTACAGAGACAATTTTAGTATAATGTAGTAGCCTAAACCTATTGATGTTACATTGAGCTGGGTGAATGGAATATGAATGACCGTCATCTAATATGCTGTAATAGAAATAAGGCCATGCTCATAAGACCCTCATCTTAAATTGGCACCGACCATCACTGGTTTTGACTTAAACCTATTTGAAAATCTATGGCAAGCCCTGAAAATGTTTTTTTTGCAATGATCAACAACCAATTTGACAGAGCTTGAAGAATTTTGAAAATAATAATAGGAAGATGTTGCACAATACAGGTGTGGAAAGCTCTTAGAGACTTACCCAGAAAGACTCACAGCTGTAATCACTGCCAAAGGTGCTTCTACTAAGTATTGAGTGTCAATACTAATCTAAATCAGATATTTCTGTATTTCATTTTCAATACATTTGTAAAATATAGGGTAAATGGGTGAGAAAAAAACGAAACATTTTAATCCATTTAAGATTCAGGCTGTAGCACAACAAAATGTGGAATAAGTCAAAGGGTATGAATACTTTCTGAAGCAACTGTACATGGCGTATATTTTCAAAAGGATAAAAACATAATACTGTGTGCCGAAGGAGGACAATAAGACATGCAAATGCTCAGGTTACCTTTTCACCTTTGGGCCCAGGAGGTCCGATGAATCCTGGCTTACCAGCGTGGCCCTAAGAATAACCAAACCCATGATTATTCACCTGACAAGTCATATGCTGCATACCATTCAAAGAACCCATAACTCACTGTAGACAGATAGTACAATAACACATAACTTGACACGGCGTAGGTTGTCAACAAGTGTTAACAGTGTTAATCATAATGCTTTATTTTAAACACACTAAGGTTAGCAAAGGAGAGAGATATTTCCCTGGTATAATGACTTATTTGGCAGGCCCTCAGAAATCACTCAAAAACTTGGGTGGGGTGTGTGAGTGAACTAAGAGTGAGTGTTCAATACAAACGTACTAAATAGGTACAACGTGAACTTGTGGTGCCTTACATCGTTATGTAACTAAAAACCAGATTTAGACTGGCAATGACCTGGCATCCCCTTGAGTTGCCAGAGGATTTGGTTATAAGGGTTTGAGGTTGACCATATCCAATTTACCTTTCTTCTTTGTTCCTGTTTGGCTAGGTGTGTGTTTGCTGTGGTATTATTGATACATTATGTTGGCTAGTTGTGTTTGACTAAAAACCAGAATGAAGACTGACAATGGCCTGGCTGTGGAGGTGCCAAAGAATTTGGTTTTAAGGGTTTGGTGATTAACTTTACCATATCCAGTCTGACTTTCTTCTCTGTTCTGGCTTGACATTCTGTTTGCTTTGGTATTGATACGACACATGTGCTCTGCTGTCTAGTTGTATTTGGCTGCAGAGCGCTGTTGGTGTATGGGTGTGTGTGTGTAAGCTTGGTATTGATTCGACACCAGGTGTTCTGTTGTCTTGTGTTGGACTAGAGAGAAGCCAGAAGGCAAGGCAGCGGCCACGGCCACACCTTGCTTGTCAGAGGAAAAGATGGTTCCAATCCACACATTATTTCACTTCAAGAATGAAGGTTCAAAGCCAATGCAGAAATACACAGAAAGAGACAGGCAGGGGAGTTGGCAATGAATGCCACCTCTTTAGGGAACTCTGGAATGGGCTTAAAGAGATTTAGAGATGACCTGAGGGCATGTTGTGTTCAGTGGGATGTGTAGGAACAGAGCAAAGTAGAGCAAGGGCCATGTCAGATCCTCTCAGATTCTTTGGGGTAATCTCTCTGAGGCAGTGTTTGACTTGGACTGAAATAAGTGCCGTTACTCATTTTGGGTACCGGTACTGTTTATATTTAGGTGCAGGAGCTCCACAATACTTATGATCTAATATTCTATAACAGGAACAGGAGCTCAAGCAGTAGAACATTTGAGATGCCGGTACTCAGCACTGGTGAGCTCCTGTCGAAGTCAAGCACTGCTCTGAGGTGAAAAGAGACAAATATGATAAGGACACTCTGGAGTCATGACTTGTTGTGAGTGACATGATGTCACCATAACAGAACAGGACTTAGATGTTGTTGTTAGTGATTGAAGAGACACACACCCTTAGGAATCACTTTAGAGTTTGTTGAACAAGTGTGTGTGTGTGTGTGTGTGTGTGTGTGTGTGTGTGTGTGTGTGTGTGTGTGTGTGTGTGTGTGTGTGTGTGTGTGTGTGTGTGTGTGTGTGTGTGTGTGTAAGAGGAGAGAGAGAATAAGTGAGTGAGTGAGACCGAGAGAGACATCAACTGAAGAGGAGAAAGAAAGATCGAGAGAGACAGAGGGAGTGATGGAGAGAAAGAGAAAGATTGAGAGAAAGAGAAGTGTGTGTATGTTGTTATTGTAGCCAGACAGCTGTAACTCACCGTGTATCCTGCCATTCCAGGCATCCCCTCAGGCCCCATAACTCCGGGACGACCCTGAAAATAATGCAGAAAACAGCCACACATTCGTTTTTACAGCCATTTGTTTTGATATTCTATCTTTAATATGTGGTAATGCTAAATATAACCTAGGAACTGAGGAGTTGTATGACACTAAGACATACATCTTTCCCTTCCCCGGTTATCACAACAGAGTTTTCACGGCCTAACACTAGAAAAGGAGTTCTGTTCTCTACTGAAAGGAGAATCCTGGCTTATTCTTCATTTTCCTGTGTGATCCCGTGCTGCAGGGGAAAAACGATTATTTGTGTCCTCTGCTCTGTTTCTGACATCAGGCTTTTACAACTCATAATAGAAAACCTAACAGGCCTATCGCTTGTCCTCAAATACTACCGGATTAGCAAGCTGCTAATTGCTATACAAAACGTACAGTTAGGACTACAACTACTGTTCCCTGAAGGAGGGAAACGGGGTATAACACAGCTATGGCGGGAGTTCGAGCGCTAGCGCCATCTACTGAAGAACATTAGAATCATGCCTGACAAGGCCAATGAACACCATGCCTCAACGGAAGCCCCGCCTTCCCCAGGTGATAAACTAGAGGCACAGATTCATTCCTTCAATTCAGTACCGCTCTTCACCAAGCTCAGAACTGGGCGGCACGGGGCCGAACAGGTGTTGTATCTCGTTTCCCTCCTTCAGGGAACAATAGTTATAGTCATAACTGTACATTCCCTTTCAGTCGGTCAACTTGGTACAACACAGCTATGGGGACATGAAATCCCGCTACAAGCCGACCCCAGCGGACACCAATTGAAATGGCCCACGGCAGACCACCCAGAGATCCAACCCAGGAAAACCTGCAGTACCCGGGTATTGTGCAATCTGTGTGCTGCCTAATGACCCTCTCCTGCCCCAGCCGTAAGCACACTGTGGACTACACTGGGGGCAGTGACATCAAAGACATAAAACCTCAGAAAACGGTGTGTGGTGAGGCCCAACTTGCCACACCACAAATATCTCCTACAGGAAACCCTTTAAACAACGCCCGAGATGCCACCAGACCCCAGTGTTAAGGCGCCCAGGGAGATGCGTCGCCTGAAGTGAGGGAAGTCCACACCGGACAAGAGGAACCAAGACCGAACCCCTCCCTGTCTGTTGATGTATGCCACCACTGTCCCGATGTCGGTCCTCATGTTGGTCTAGCACAGTCCTTCTCAAATAGTGGGGCGCGCCCCCCTGGGGGGGCTCGGAGCGATGCCAGGGGGGGCGCGTGTGACCCCGGGGAACATGCTTTTTTTTGCCGCAGGGAGTAGGTTTTTTTTGCACCGAACAAGAGCACACAGCACAGAGCAGGAGATATGAAGTGCAGATAACAAACCCTTAAGAGACACCATGGAAACATATCTAACAGGGATGAAAAGAAAGACGGAGATAATGAGACAAAGTCTCCCGAAAGCTAAGACGAGGAAATATGACGAAGCGTATGTAGCGCTTGGCTTCACTGTGACTACGGTGGGAGACGAGGAAAGACCGGTATGTTTACTGTGTCTAAAAATGTTGGCAGCTGACAGCATGAAGCCAAATAAATTAAGGCGTCACTTAAAGACATTACACCCCAATCACGCTGATAAGCCTCTTGAGTTTTTTTCAGCGAAAAACGTGCGAATATTGCCAACAATCGTCCCGCTTTGTGAATGCTACTTCAGTAAACCAGCGTCATATAAGGTGGCGTACCAAATTGCTCAGTGCAGAAAACCCCACTCCATAGCAGAGGAGCTGATACTGCCTGCAGCATTAGACATGGTCTCTGTCATGCTGGATGACGCAAGTGCTGCAAAAATAAAAACTATCCCTCTGTCCAATGACACTGTCGCCAATGACACTGTCGCCAGACGTATAGATGACATTGATAACGATCTTAAAGAACAGCTGGTAAACTCAAAGACAAACTTTTTGCCTTACAGTTCGATGAAGCAACTGACAGCAACAAAGACTGTTTATCGTTTATGTACATTTTGACATGACAAACTCCCTGTGTGAGGATCTACTTTTTTTGTAAATATGTCAGAGACAGAGCCACAGCTGAAGAGCTATTCAAAATGCTGGACTGCTTCCTGACTGAGAATGGGCTAAAGTGGGAGAACTGCATTGGTGTTTGCAGTGATGGTGCACAGACCATGGCAGGGATGAGAAAAGGACTTTGGGCACTCATCAAGAAGGCCTCACCTAATGCTGAGTGGACACACTGTGTTATACACAGAGAAGCACTGGCATCAAGGCACCTTTCCTCTGAATTAAGTGAGGTTATGACTGACATTGTAGGTGTAGTCAATTTCATAAAGACCAGACCACTAAAAACAAGAGTCTTCTCTGCTATCTGTGAGGAGATGGGAGCTGAACATCAAGCTGTGCTGTTTCACAGTGAAGCAAGGTGGCTGTCATGAGGAAAAGTCTTGTCCCGAGTTTTTGAGCTCAGAGAGCAGATAAGAATGTTTTCGGAGCAGGAGCACAAGTATGACCTCGCAGAAAAATGTAGTGATGAGAACTTCCTGGCAAAGCTGGCCTACCTGAGTGACATATTTGGAAAGCTAAATGAACTAAATCTACAGCTTCAAGGGAAAGATAAACACCTCAGGTCACAGACAAGATCAGCTCTTTCACTCGAAGGCTTGCAATGTGGGGCAGGCGACTTGATGAAGGAAATACTTATTCATTCGAGAACCTGCATGAATTTGTTGACACTACTGACTATGATGCCACCTCAGTGATTCCATATATTAAGGAGCATATTTCATCACTGATGGGATTCTTTAAAAAGTACTTCCCTGAAAACAGTTCCCAATATGACTGGGTGAGAGATCATTTCAATGCACCAGCTCCAACTGGTTTCAGCTCTGCAGAGGAGGACCAGTTAATTGATATCACGTCTGACTCCACATTGAGACTGAGGTTCACATCACAGACACTGAGTGAATTCTGGCTGAGTGTAGAGAGGCAGTATCCACTCTTAGGGCAGAGGGCTAAGAGTGGATACTGCCTCTCTTTGTGAGACTGGCTTATCTGCTGTTGCTGCACTGAAGACCAAGTACAGGTCCCAGCTAAACATTGAGCAGGAGCTGAGAGTTGCAGTATCATGCTTCAAACCCCGCTTCGAAAAGCTGTGCACTGCAAAACGTGCTCATTGTAGCCATTAATCCTGACTTCCTCATTTTGATAAAAAAATAATAAAAAATCAGCACAAATTGTTTTATTTATTTTTGTTTTATAGGTCAAAGTGTTTCATATATTGTGCTCCTGAGTTAATGTTGCTGATCAATTTGAATGTATTGTTATTTATTGATTATATTTTATTTTTCAGTATCAAATGGTCAAAAAAAATTTACAGTTTAAATAAGGGTTGCATTTTTTTTTTTTTCAGGCAAATTGATGCACTTTAAGTATTTTCTGTTACAATGTTAATAAAGTTATTCTTTGTTGTAAGTTGATCTATATTTCTTTCTTTTTTATTTTCTTTAATGTTAATAAGGATACAATGTTATGCAGAGGTGTGAAATGTTTACTTCTTCCTAGGGGGGGGCGTAACAGAAAATAATTGAGAAGCACTGGTCTAGCAAGAATGGGAAAAAGTGCCTGAGTACTATGTACACCGTCAAAAGCTCTAGGTACAGTGGGAAAAAAAAGTATTTAGTCAGCCACCAATTGTGCAAGTTCTCCCACTTAAAAAGATGAGAGAGGCCTGTAATTTTCATCATAGGTACACGTCAACTATGACAGACAAAATGAGGAAAAAAAATCACATTGTAGGATTTTTTATGAATTTATTTGCAAATTATGGTGGAAAATAAGTATTTGGTCAATAACAAAAGTGTCTCAGTACTTTGTTATATACCCTTTGTTGGCAATGACACAGGTCAAACGTTTTCTGTAAGTCTTCACAAGGTTTTCACACACTGTTGCTGGTATTTTGGCCCATTCCTCCATGCAGATCTCCTCTATAGCAGTGATGTTTTGGGGCTGTCGCTGGGCAACACGGACTTTCAACTCCCTCCAAAGATTTTCTATGGGGTTGAGATCTGGAGACTGGCTAGGCCACTCCAGGACCTTGAAATGCTTCTTACGAAGCCACTCCTTTGTTGCCCGGGCGGTGTGTTTGGGATCATTGTCATGCTGAAAGACCCAGCCACGTTTCATCTTCAATGCCCTTGCTGATGGAAGGAAGTTTTCACTCAAAATCTCACGATACATGGCCCCATTCATTCTTTCCTTTACATGGATCAGTCGTCCTGGTCCCTTTGCAGAAAAACAGCCCCAAAGCATGATGTTTCCACCCCCATGCTTCACAGTAGGTATGGTGTTCTTTGGATGCAACTCAGCATTCTTTGTCCTCCAAACATGACGAGTTGAGTTTTTACCAAAAAGTTCTATTTTGGTTTCATCTGACCATATGACATTCTCCCAATCCTCTTCTGGATCATCCAAATACACTCTAGCAAACTTCAGACGGGCCTGGACATGTACTGGCTTAAGCAGGGGACACGTCTGGCACTGCAGGATTTGAGTCCCTGGCGGCGTAGTGTGTTACTGATGGTAGGCTTTGTTACTTTGGTCCCAGCTCTCTGCAGGTCATTCACTAGGTCCCCCCGTGTGGTTCTGGGATTTTTGCTCACCGTTCTTGTGATCATTTTGACCCCACGGGGTGAGATCTTGCGTGGAGCCCCAGATCGAGGGAGATTATCAGTGGTCTTGTATGTCTTCCATTTCCTAATAATTGCTCCCACAGTTGATTTCTTCAAACCAAGCTGCTTACCTATTGCAGATTCAGTCTTCCCAGCCTGGTGCAGGTCTACAATTTTGTTTCTGGTGTCCTTTGACAGCTCTTTGGCCATAGTGGAGTTTGGAGTGTGACTGTTTGTCTTTTATACTGATAACAAGTTCAAACAGGTGCCATTAATACAGGTAACGAGTGGAGGACAGAGGAGCCTCTTAAATAAGAAGTTACAGGTCTGTGAGAGCCAGAAATCTTGCTTGTTTGTAGGTGACCAAATACTTATTTTCCACCATAATTTGCAAATAAATTCATAAAAAATCCTACAATGTGATTTTCTGGATTTTTTTCCCTCAATTTGTCTGTCATAGTTGACGTGTACCTATGATGAAAATTACAGGCCTCTCTCATCTTTTTAAGTGGGAGAACTTGCACAATTGGTGGCTGACAAAATACTTTTTTCCCCACTGTAATTGATGTGCAGCATGCTCTGCGACACTGTCCACAACTCCCGAATTGAGCTGCCCTCGCACAGCGCACTCCACCCTCGGGGGGATGCGTCTGTCGTGATCACCCTGCAGGATATAACTCGACACATGGAGGTCCCCAGCAATGACAGCCGCGGGTCCCTCCACCGAGCCAGAGCTGTAGGCATGATGGAGAAACCCGGAGTAACCGGTTGGGTGGCACGATGCGTCCAAGCGAGTGTCTATCAACTACCGCTGGAAAGGTTGCATCAGCAACAGCTTGGGGGCAACCACGGCTATTATAGAAACCATCATCCTTAATAGGCGCAGGCACTGGCAAAAACAACATAGACAAAATTGGGCCAAGCAAAGCCGAAAACTGGCCTCCCTTTGCGGGGACAAGAACCCACGATTCTCGACTGTGTATAACTCGAGACCTAGAGACGGAATGCACTGAGATGGAGTCAAACAGCTCTTCTCAATTCACTATAAAACCCATAGACTGAACATGGGAAACCTGCATGGATGCGTGTAACACCACTCGCTTCCTTGGCTACCACCAGCCAATTGTCCAGGTAGTCCAATATCCTGAGCCCCAGACACTGCATAGGTACAGTGGGGAAAAATAGTATTTAGTCAGCCACCAATTGTGCAAGTTCTCCCACTTAAAAAGATGAGAGAGGCCTGTAATTTTCATCATAGGTACACGTCAACTATGACAGACAAATTGAGAGAAAAAATCCAGAAAATCACATTGTAGGATTTTTAATGAATTTATTTGCAAATTATGGTGGAAAATAAGAATTTGGTCACCTACAAACAAGCAAGATTTCTGGCTCTCACAGACCTGTAACTTATTCTTTAAGAGGCTCCTCTGTCCTCCACCCATTACCTGTATTAATGGCACCTGTTTGAACTTGTTATCAGTATAAAAGACAAACAGTCACACTCCAAACTCCACTATGGCCAAAGAGCTGTCAAAGGACACCAGAAACAAAATTGTAGACCTGCACCAGGCTGGGAAGACTGAATCTGCAATAGGTAAGCAGCTTGGTTTGAAGAAATCAACTGTGGGAGCAATTATTAGGAAATGGAAGACATACAAGACCACTGATAATCTCCCTCGATCTGGGGCTCCACGCAAGATCTCACCCCGTGGGGTCAAAATGATCACAAGAATGGTGAGCAAAAATCCCAGAACCACACGGGGGACCTAGTGAATGACCTGCAGAGAGCTGGGACCAAAGTAACAAAGCCTACCATCAGTAACACACTACGCCGCCAGGGACTCAAATCCTGCAGTGCCAGACGTGTCCCCCTGCTTAAGCCAGTACATGTCCAGGCCCGTCTGAAGTTTGCTAGAGTGCATTTGGATGATCCAGAAGAGGATTGGGAGAATGTCATATGGTCAGATGAAACCAAAATATAACTTTTTGGTAAAAACTCAACTCGTCGTGTTTGGAGGACAAAGAATGCTGAGTTGCATCCAAAGAACACCATACCTACTGTGAAGCATGGGGGTGGAAACATCATGCTTTGGGCCTGTTTTTCTGCAAAGGGACCAGGACGACTGATCCGTGTAAAGGAAAGAATGAATGGGGCCATGTATCGTGAGATTTTGAGTGAAAACCTCCTTCCATCAGCAAGGGCATTGAAGATGAAACGTGGCTGGGTCTTTCAGCATGACAACGATCCCAAACACACCGTCCGGGCAACGAAGGAGTGGCTTCGTAAGAAGCATTTCAAGGTCCTGGAGTGGCCTAGCCAGTCTCCAGATCTCAACCCCATAGAAAATCTTTGGAGGGAGTTGAAAGTCCGTGTTGCCCAGCGACAGCCCCAAAACATCACTGCTCTAGAGGAGATCTGCATGGAGGAATGGGCCAAAATACCAGCAACAGTGTGTGAAAACCTTGTGAAGACTTACAGAAAACGTTTGACCTGTGTCATTGCCAACAAAGGGTATATAACAAAGTATTGAGAAACTTTTGTTATTGACCAAATACTTATTTTCCACCATAATTTGAAAATAAATTCATAAAAAATCCTACAATGTGATTTTCTGGATTTTTTTTTCTCATTTTGTCTGTCATAGTTGACGTGTACCTATGATGAAAATTACAGGCCTCTCTCATCTTTTTAAGTGGGAGAACTTGCACAATTGGTGGCTGACTAAATACTTTTTTTCCCCACTGTATGCACAACAAATTGTTGCCTGCTCGCATAATCCAGGGCAATTGGTCGACACAGACAGAGTCTCCTGAAATAGTGCCATCTGAAGGGGTGGAACATCACCTTGTGGACTCTGAGAATTTGGTTCTTTTTCATGCCTTTTTTTATTTCCAACATTTTCGACAACCAAGTGTCTGACTGTGGGGAAAGGACTCTTTTTATTCACCTCACATGTGGAGGACGCAACTCTTGAAACCCATGAAACACTGTGGAAATTGGGGTAGAAACAATATGTTTAAGTGCCGATGTTTGCCTGAAGCCCGGTCCACTCTGAGTTCGCCGGCTTCGGCTACCAGTGACGTACCCCGATTGACTGTGCAACTTGGGGGTACTGTTGTCACAGCGAACATCTGGGGAGGAAGGCAAGGGGAGACCCCAGCCCGTGCCATCTCCCCTCTCATCACGCTAGGTGCACGCATTAAAAATAGAGACGGGGAAAAAAACGTTATCATGGAGGTTATCATGCCCAGCAGTCATAGGTACCAGTGACACCACACCTTGTAACCCAGCTGGAAAAGGGACAGACTGCTCTGAAAAACTGACCCCATGTGATAACAGACAGGGTGATTCGTAATCCAATTCCCAGGAATGAAACATATTGAGCAGGAGACAGACATCTTATCTTGGAGTTCATACAGTATGAACAACATAGACTGTGTGTGGGATAGCAGCATGATTGCCAACTGCCTACTGAGTCCATAACCTGTATCACTAAGCACCTCATAAGGACCAGTGAGCTAAAGGGAGGAATCAGAAATGAATCCCAGTAATAAGCCACCCATGGGGAGGGGTGCCCCCTTGTGGACAGAGAGCGCCTGATACCAACCAGGTATTCCTTGGTTAGCACTCCACAACCCCACCTTTTCATGGCCGCAGAGGGTTCTCACAGGGTGGTTGCGAGAGTGTCAGGGTAGGTGTCTCTGTGTTTCCATTGGTGCAACCACGGTGGAAAGTCCAGACAGTACCTCCACCGTGCGCATTCCCCAGGAATACCTAAATTTGGCGCATGCGTTTTCCAAAACGCAGGCGACCAAGTTACCACCTCATCAGGCGGGGGATTGTGCGATAAACCTACGGGTAGACGCTGTGCCTCCCAGCAGTCATGTGTATCCCCTGTCACAGGCTGAAACGGAGGCTATGGAGACATACGTCACGAGTCCCTGCGCCAGGGGTTTACATGTCCACCCACTTTGCCCGTCTCCTCAAGTTAATTTTTTGTGAAGAAGAAAGAGGGCGGTCTGCGCCCTTGCATTGATTACCGATCACTGAACAAGGGGACGATATGATTCAGTTATCCTCTCCCCCTCATTCCTTTGGTGATCGAGTCAATGCATGGGGCGCACTTCTTCACCAAATTAGATCTCCGGAGTGCATACAACCTGGTGCGTGTCGTAGAGGGGGACGAGTGGAAGACAGCATTCAGCACAACCACGGGGCATTATGATTACCTGGTGATGCCGTACGGTTTAATGAATGCTCCATCCGTCTTCCAGTCCTTTGTGAACGAGGTGTTTCGGGACATGCTTGGTCGCAGTGTAGTGGTCTACATCGATGACATTCTGGTTTATTCCGCTACACGCGCCGAGCATGGGTCCCTGGTTCGCAAAGTGCTGGCCCGACTGTTGGAAAATGACCTTCATGCCAAGGCAGAAAAGTGTCTGTTTTTCCAACAGTCCGTCTCCTTCCTTGGATACCGCATTACCACCTCAGCTGTGGAGATGGAGGGATATCGCATTTCAGCTGTGCGTAATTGGCCAACTCCAACCATGGTAAATGAGGTGCAGCGCTTTATTGGCTTTGCCAACTACTATCAGAGGTTTATCTGGGGCTTTCGCAAGGTCCTCCCATCACATCTCTGTTGAACGGTGGGCTGTCCCGGCTCCGCTGGTCTGCTGAGGCTGACAGGGCCTTCAGTAACCTGAGGGGTCTGTTCACCTCAGCCCCGGGACTGGCCCACCCCGATCCATCACTACCGTTCGTAGTGGAGGTGGATGTGTCCGAGGTAGGGATAGGCGCGGCCCTATCTCAACGCTCGGGCACGCCACCCAAGCTCTGCCCCTGTTGCTTCAGCCCGGCGGAGCAGAACTACGACGTTGGTGATCGGGAGCTGTTGGCAGTTGTCCGAGCCCTGACCATATGGAGGCACTGGCTCGAAGGGGTGAAACACCCTTTCCTCATCTGGACGGACCACCGTAACCTGGAGTACATCCGGGCAGCAAGGAGGCTGAACCCTCGCAAGGCCAGTTGGGCCCTATTCTTAACCCGGTTTGATTTGACTGTATCATACATCCCGAGTACGAAGAACGTGAAGGCAGACACACTGTCACGGCTGTATGACAAAGAGGAGAGGCCCAGAGACAACACCCCCATACTCCCGGCCTCTTGCATTGTGGCGCCGGTAGTATGGGCGATGGACGCTGATTTAGAGCAGGCGTTATGCACAGAGCCATCTCCACCTCAGTGTCCAGCTGGGCTGAAGTACGTGCCTGCTCTTGTCCGTGACTGTCTGATCTACTGGGCACAAATGTCCCCCTCCTCTGGTCACCCAGGTATCAGTCGTACAGTGCGCTGCCTGACCGGAAATTACTGGTGGCCTACCTTGGCTAAGGACGTGAGGGTGTATGTCTCCTCCTGCTCGGTGTGCGCCCAGAGTAAGGCACCTAGGCACCTCCTAGCAGGTAAGTTACAGCCTTTACCAGTTCCACAACGGCCATGGTCTCACCTAAGTATTGATTTCCTTACTGATCTTCCCCTCTCTCAAGGTAACACCACCATCCTGGTCGTTGTGGACCGCTTTTCCAAAGCCTGCCACCTCCTTCCTCTGCCCGGTCTCCCCACGGCCCTGCAGACTGCGGAGGCACTGTTTACACACGTCTTCCGGCACTACGGGGTACCAGAGGACAAAGTGTCTGACCGGGGTCCCCAGTTCACATTCAAGGTCTGGAAGGCATTCATGGAACGTCTGGGGGTCTCGGTCAGCCTGACCTCTGGTTTCCACCCCAAGTCTAATGGGCAGGTGGAACGGGTAAATCAGGATGTGGGTAGGTTCCTGCGGTCCTACTGCCAGGAGCGGCCAGGGAGTGGTCGGTGTTCTTGCCATGGGCTGAATATGCCCAGAACTCTCTCTGTCACTCCTCCACTAACCTAACGCCATTCCAATGTGTTTTAGTTTACCAACTGGTTATGGCACTGTGGCACCAGAGCCAGACCGAGGCTCCTGCGGTGGATGACTGGTTTCAGCGTGCGGAGGAGACGTGGAACGCTGCTCATGTCCACCTCCAACGCGCCATGCGTCGTCAGAAGGCCAACGCTGACCGCCAGCGGGTCTGGCTCTCAACCCGGAATCTGCCCCTCCCCCTGCCCTGCCGGAAGCTGAACCCGCGGTTTGTTGGGCCGTTCAAAGTCCTGAGGAGGATAAACGAGGTTACCTATAGGTTATTACTCCCACATGATTATCGTATTAACCCCTCGTTCCATGTGTCTCTCCTCAGGCCGGTGGTGGCTGGTCCGCTCCAGTTTTTTTGGGGGGTGGGGTACTGTCACAACTTCCTCCGAAGCTGCCTCCTCTCCTGGTTCGGGCAGGCTTCAGCGTACGTCGTCACTGACCTTCTAGCCACTGCCGCTCCTCATCTCATCATTCCATTTGTTTTGTCTTGTCTGTTACACACACCTGGTTCATATCCCCTCATTAGTACGTGTATAAGTGTTCCCTCTGCCCCTTTGTCCTTGTCGGTGATTGTTTAGTGTGAGGATAGTGTAGCTCGGTTGAGCTCCGTGTATTTTGTATTGCCGGGGTATATTTTCCCTGTGTACCTGTTTTGTTCTGGTGCGCCTGTTTTGCGCACTGGACTGTTTGGCGCAATTCAGCGTAACTCTGTATCCCGGATTAAACTCTGTATTCTGTGATTTACCCTCCTGTGCCTGACTCCTTCAAATCACCCATCACAAGGATGCTGAGTGTGTTACCTCATCTCAATCAACGAGGACACTAAAACAGTCCCATTTCAAGTGTTTATTGTTGAGACTATAGCTTCATGGAAGCTGTCCTCTTGGCCAGACCATTTTTTATTACAAACAGCCTTAAACTATCAGTATGAGCTTACTTTTGGATTGCTCGCTCTTACTGTACATAAAACTGGAAGACCCCCAAAACTGACAGGTTTACACCCTTCAGTACTAATGAGGGACACTTTGTTACACAGGTTTAAAGAGAATTGGCAGGCTCCCACATAGGAAGTTAGGTCACAGACTATACTGGGATAAAAATAATGTGGGTACTGACTGCAGGGCCTCTGGTTCCTCTGGCGCCTTTCAGTCCTGTGCCCCCTTTCTGGCCGATGTCCCCGATGTGCCCTGTCTCACCGATAGGACCTGATTTGCCAGCCTCTCCCTGAACACAAAACAACAACAAAGGTGTGTGTGTGCAGCATGGACACTGATTTATCTCTGATGATGAGGATCCAAGTGCCTTCAGAAAGTATTCACACCCCTTGACTTTTTCCACATTTTGTTGTGTTACAGCCTGAATTTAAAATTGATTAAATTGAGATTTTTGTGTCACTGACCTACACACAATACCCCATAATGTCAAAGTGAAATTATGTTTTTCGAAATGTTTACAAATTAATTAAACATGAAAAGCTGAAAAGTATTCAACTTCTTTGTTATGGGAAGCCTAAATAAGTTCAGGAGTAAAAATGTGCTTAACAAGTCACATAATAAGTTGCATGATTTTTTAGTGACTACCTCATCTCTGTGCCCCACACATAGAATTATCTGTAAGGTCCCTCAGTCGAGCAGTGAATTTCAAACACAGATTTAATCCCAAAGACCATGGAGGTTTTCCAATGCCTCGCAAAGAAGGGCACCTATTGGTAGATGGGTAAAATATAGACATTAAATATCCCTTTGAGTATGGTGAAGTTATTAATTACACTTTGGATGGTATATCAATACATCCAGTAACTACAAAGATACAGGCGTCCTTCCTAACTCGGTTGCTGGAGAGGAAGGAAACCGCTCAGGGATTTCACCATGAGGTCAATGGTGACTTTAAAAAAGTTATAGAGTTTAATGGCTGTGATAGGAGAAAACTGAGGATGGATCAACAACATTGTATTTACTCCACAATACTAACCTAATTGACAGACTGAAAAGAAATACAAATATTCCAAAACATGCATCCTGTTTGCAACAAGGCACTAAAGTTATACTGCAAAAAATATGGCAAAGCAATTACCTTTTTGTCCTGAATACAAAGTGTTATGTTTGGGGTGAATACAATACAACACATCACTGAGTACCACTCTCCATATTTTCAAGCATAGTGGTGGCTGCATAATGTTATGGGTATGCTTGTAATTGTTAAGGACTGGGGAGTTTTTCAGGATAAAAAATACATGGAATTTCCACCAGACTCTGGGAGATGAATTCACCTTTCAGCAGGACAATAACCTAAAACACAAGGCCAAATCTACACTGGAGTTGCTTACCAAGAATGTTCCTGAGTGGCCTAGTTAAAGTTTTGACTTACATCTACTTGAAAATGTATGGCAAGACCTGAAAATGTTTATTTAGCAATGATCAACAACAACTTTGACAAAGCTTGAAGAATTTTGAAAGGAATAATGGGCAACTGTTGCATAGTCCAGGTGTGGAAAGCTCTTAGAGGCTTACCCAGAAAGACTGCTGTACCGAGAAAGACAGCTGTAATCGCTGACAAAGGTACTTCTACAAAGTATTGACTCAGGAGTGTGAATACTTATGTAAATCAGATATTTCTGTATTTCATTTCCAATAAATTTGCTAACATTTCTAAAAACCTGTTTTAACTTTGTCATTATGGGGTATTGTGTGTAGATGGGTGAGAAAAAATAATCAATTGAATCCATTTTGAATTCAGGCTGTAACACAACAAAATGTGGAATATGTCAAGGAGTATGAATACTTTCTGGAGGCACTGTATCAACACATGCGAATAAAACATCTGAGTGCTTACCTTCTTGCCATGCCGACCACGGTTCCCCGGGGGACCCTGTTTCCCCTCCGGTCCCTGGTAATGAGACAGACTCATTAGAGACAATCTATAGACTTGTCTAGACTACTGACCTTTGTCACACCTCCTTTGTCGCAGTGTGCCTACACCGCCTTGAATTCCCCAGGGACTACAAGGCTTTGTTAAAGTGAAGACTGCCCCCTACTGGGACCCATAGGAATCATCGCTTTTGGCACTATTGTTGTAATTTTTGTTTGTTTGTCAGAAACACTTACAGGGAAACCACGTTTTCCAGCCAGTCCGGTGGCCCCAGGAGGCCCAGGGTCTCCCTCTATCCCCCTGTCCCCTGCCTCGCCCATTGGCCCATGGTCACCTGGCTCTCCCTGAGACAAAGATAGGGACAAGGAGACATTAGGCATTCAGCTAAAGATTATGCAGTGGAGGTCAAATGTGCAATAGAGAACACAAACACCCTAATTTGGCTGAACATTCAGTATGTTTACCTTTGGTCCATCTTTTCCCTGGGGCCCGTCCTCACCAGCAGGACCTGGAAGACCCTATCAACAAAAAATCACACATGACCAAAACCATAGCCACACACGTTGTTACAATTAATAGCATGCTAATACGTTCCTATGGAATGGATATATTGTGCAGTATGTATAGATTACTCATATGGATGTACACTCAGACCCACAGGGCATGAAACATGTGTAACACGTGTGTTCTTATAGATTGGAAAGAGCCTGACTGTGACGACGATTATATTTTCCTTCCAGTATATGTAAGCCATTGGGGTTAATGGAAGAATGTTTGCTGTTTTCTCAATTGCGTACACCAATAATCCAAAATGTCAAAAAAATAAAAATAAAATGCCCAGCGGAATTTAGTTATTAGTGTCAATAAGAATGTACAATAAAAACAGTGTGATTGTTTGAATAATCATAAGCAGGATCTCTGAGCGTAAGCTTGGACACAAAGGACCCTCTCTTTCTCTACAGGGATTTTCTAAGTCTCCGTAGGGCTTTCCTCTTGCCCAAAGAGAGAGAGAGAAAGAGAGAGAGAGACAGGCTCCTCTGACATCCCTAAAGGTTATTGATACAGTCCAACAGACAAAAATAAATCAGTTGCAACGCTGCCCTGGCCTTCTCCAGCCAGGGATTACACGCCTCCATGAAATGAGGGCAGAGTAAATATACTGGCGTATCGGATTCTCCCAAACACAAGCAGAGCAGAATTAGAAGCATAGACTGTGATTAAAAGGTATTTTGAAGGACTCAGGACTCACTCTCATTCCTTGCTGTCCTTGTTCCCCCTCTCCTCCAACCGGCCCCACATCGCCCTGCAGGGACACAACAACAGAGGTGCTCAGGAGTTTATACAAAAATAAGACGATAAGACAAGCTCAACTCTAAATTATGTATTTTAGTCTTTAGGTGCTGTAGCCCAAGAGTAATCTGACTTGCAAATAAAGTATTACTAAGATTTATGTACTTTATTTGCGAGTGTTGACCGCCTTTTTTCATACAAGTGCTCAGGAGGTCACCTACCCCTCAGAGGGACACTAACAGCCACACAGGGGTGCACAGGAGTTCACAGAACAGAAGCCATAACCCTCCCTGAGGATTGTGGGTAGCCTACTAATAGGACCTGGGGCCGCTCACAGCTTAACGTTGACATATCACCCTCTTACCTAAGGCAACTATCCTCATGTTGAGGTACATCTACCATAAAAGTTCAATGGGGGAGTAGGCTAGACAGTAAACTAGACATTATGGCAAAATGTAGATTTCTGCCTAAATAGACATACCCAAAAGTAATAGTTTTTCATGAGATGGCCATAACCAATAACTAGTAATGCTGCATAGTTCGAGAAAGTTCTGGAACTCACCTTTCTGTTAAAAATAGTTATAAATTGCCGAGGTGTACTCACATTTGAGGACACAAGCTCAAGTACATATTACAAATATTATGAAAATTGAAAAATTGAAAAAATCATATCATTATTTTTTGCTTATTCAACGAAAGTGGGGGAATAGGGCTTGAAATGACTGAAATGCTTTCTAAATATAGTAACAATCAAATTGGTGGTCGGAGACGTGCTCCGACCACCAACTGTCTATCAAATACGCATAGAAAGACAGATCATGCTGCAAGCAGAATAGACAAGAAAAATACATGTTTAGAATGGATAATTGATCGCATGGTGCAAGAATTAATGCAATTAATTGATTATTGAATGTTATGGACACAGCTTTGTAGAACCAAAACATACACAGCCTTCCTCTGCTCAACACTCGACCTCGAGAATGAATCGTTTGAGGGGGCTGCTGCAGCTCGCGAACGCTATGGTGCTAAATAATCTCCCTGACCTGGCGGCAGTCAAGCAATTGCATTCCGCCAAGAGTCATTCACAATCTAGTCAGGTTGCGGCTGCAACTAGACCTCGTTTCAAAGGGATCAATAAATAATCGTATTTGTATGCCTAGCAATCACGAATGCACATTGTTTGAAGCAGACTTTTATGAATCTCAGTCACAAATGGTGAACAAAATGGTAGTATTATGATTGTTTCGAGATTTTAGTTCTGCGTGCTCTGGGCATCACTGACTCAAATGAACGAAATATTTGTTATTTTGACTGAACGAGTTGAAAAGATAATATTCAGTAAAAAGAGCCGAACTTCCCGTCACTACACGATTGCTGAAATCGCTACTGTCCCCTTTAATTTGCCGTCTCTTAGGCTGGGCTCCGTCACTCAGAGGGAGAGTAAATCTATTATTTGTCTGGATAGGCCAGAAAATGTGACACGTCACTCCTTATTCAAATATGGGATGTGAAACCTGACACTTCAAGTCAGCTCCGCTGACAGAGTGGTAGCGGAAAGCAGACAGATGGGGCTTTCTGGCACTATAAGGCACTTGACCCTGCGACGTTCACAGAATGCTTTGTACACCAAATTGTCCATCAGAAAAGGTCAAGATTCGCTCAAAGTCCCCTAAATAAGAGACTTAACATCTAAGAAGCTGTAGTCTCTGAACAGTAGTAAGACTGATGTGTCTTGGATGTGTCTGGTTATCATTTTGTTTTGTGGGGTTTAAAGCCACAATCAGTAATTCTGTAGAACACTGACCTTTATCCCAAGTTCTCCAACTGGACCCGGCTCCCCCTCTCCGCC
Source organism: Coregonus clupeaformis (assembly GCF_020615455.1). Classification (NCBI taxonomy): domain Eukaryota; kingdom Metazoa; phylum Chordata; class Actinopteri; order Salmoniformes; family Salmonidae; genus Coregonus; species Coregonus clupeaformis. The sequence goes on from NW_025533582.1 coordinate 693,332, forward strand.
AGGAGCGCCCTGTGTGGAAAAGAGAAGTGGATTAAGACAAAAGTGTGTGTGCGCAAGTGTGAAAATGAGTTAGAGAGTGTGTCCAGATGTATAGTGAAATTCACTGTGAAACTACAACATAATTACGAGATCCAGTCTTGAAATTAAATAACAGCTACCTCAGGTCCTTGCTCTCCGTCAGGTCCTGCATCCCCCGTGGGTCCTTTGGGCCCCTAGAGGAGAGAATCATCCAATCAGTGGTCTCAGGGGTTACTGTGGTATCATGTGATGTGGCGGATCATGGCTTGATTGTGTGTAATGCAAAAACTGAACAAAACATAAACCATGGCTATGGGGGTTATTGAAATAACTTAGTCAAATAAATTGTATTTGTTGTTTGACATTCTTGATGTTCTCGAGGGGTCCACTGTTTTCCATGAAATATAAGAATTTGGGGACTTATTCTTGAGAGGGCTAATATGGGGGTAAAGTGTGTGTTCTTGTGCGCGCACATATGCGTGTTTCCTTCCCTTTGTGTGTGTGTGTGTGTGTGTATGTGTGTCTGTGTGTGTGTGTGTGTGAGCACATGCATAGTCAGTATCAAAGGCTGGAACATTTTTATCACACACACATCCCATCAGCCACATAAAAATCACCCCGCTCCTCACTGATTGTGTTTTACAGAGCCCTGGAACAGCTGATTAAGGGGGGTTGAGTTATACCAGAGCTGATTAAATGTTTAGACTGGGTGAAATAAAACATTTAGAGTGATGACCTGACATTGTTTACCCTAACAGGATATGCCTCAGGAGGAAGATAGGCTTAATCGTTTTACTAATGAATGTCCACTTTACAATGATAGTCAGACATTATTTTCGCACAGAACAATCACAGTCACAGTGTGTCATAGGTAAGACAGAGTTTTCCCTTATCAAGTTGTAAAGGAGGTCAGGTTTATTCCTTCTAGTGTGCAAGCAGCCACTGTGTTTAGGGGTCTAGGCAGGGTTACTGTAAAGCGCTTTGTGACAACTGTTCAATTTATTGCTTGGTTGATTGATTGATTGACTGATTGATTGATACTCACTGGTTCACCATGAGCTCCCTTCTCTCCACTGCTGCCAGGGATCCCAGCTTTCCCCTGAGAGAGACAGAGGTCACCAACATACAGTACCATTACAGGCTGAACTTACAGGCTGAACCAGATATAGAGCCTACCAGAGAGACTATCGATGGATTTGATCAGACTAGAGAAACAAACATAAAACCAGTAAGTCATGCAGAAAAAACAGTATCCTTGGGGGAAAAAATCATATACTATTCCAGGAATGGAGAAGTCCCCTTTGAGAAGTTGGGAAGGGACAAGCCAATAAACTTGACTCTTGAACCTGATCCATAGCATCCTGAAAACAAACACTGGGGAAGCAGTTTCTGTTACAACTGGGGAATGAAGCTATTGATTGTGCCTTTCAGTGGTGTATCAATGGTATAAAGTGTATCAAAAGTGTATCAAAGGTATTAAATCTGATCTGAAATATTATGGTGCTTAATTCATCTATGATCAGTGTGATATTCTACACACATCCTCTGGGCATTGTGGTTACAAAGTTACACGATGTTAGAGACAATATATACAGAGTTTAGCCATCTCAGTGTCTGTGTCATACTCCTTTGTCCTGAAATAAATTCCACATAATTCAGAACAACAGAGTTACAAATTCCACTTACACTTAGTATACAAGTTCAAAGTCATGATGTCAAAGTTGGACATAACTATCTCTGTAGTACTGTAACTCTTTCACATGAGGTGCCCTCACAGTAAGGGACCTCTAAGTGTTCTCCTATTTACAACCCCTGTTGTAACGGTAAGTGTAAAGCATTGCTAAAAGTCACATAATAACATAATGACCAAATGAAATATGTCTGTACAACAGCACAAAACAAAGAGAGAAAAAAAAAACGGGAATGTTAATTTTCAGAACTCTTACAAAGGCCCGGAGAGAGAGAGAGTGCTGAAAACATAGTAAATCAATTTTTTTTTTTATTGAAACTGTAAATCAAAGCTTTGTGTGCACAAATGTTTCCAAAATGTGTCAGAGAGGACTGAAAAGAACATCCAAAAAGTTGATCTAAGCATGGTGGACGTTAAGAAAGCCATTCATCAATGTCACTATCATAAAGTGCATGCAATCATCCTCTAATTCATAAATATTTTATTCAACCGCAGCTTAGTTTTAATGAAGATTGATAGGGAGATATATGCTGTATGAGAGAGCAGATGACTTCAGTACCACACTTGCAGTCTCACTGTCCCTCAAATATGTATTTCGCAACACTGAACACAAGATGGCACTGTGGCTCTAGAGGTCACTTGGGAGAAGCTAGAGCTCCTCTCCAGTGCCTGTCAGATCTACGTTTACTTTAATAGTTTCCTGACGGCAGTAGACATTCTGTTAGATACTGGAGTAAACATACTGTTGGATGGAAAATCTTTCCTTGTAGTTTTAAAGACTAGAGGCTCTCTGTTGTAAGAGCATCAAACTCTGCTCAACGGAACCCACACCCCAATCTAAAACCCCACTCTTCTGTACATCAATGTACATTAAAGATGATTCATGGGGATAGGGACTTCTTGGGCTCACCATGTCATAAGAGTGGGGATTTCCAGTTGCATTATAGTGTGTTTTAACACTCATTCCCCCTGACACACACAAACTGATCTGTGCGCATAGACCTCGCTGTATACAAATCATGGCATTTAGACACTGAGCAGGACAGGTCGCTGCTAGTGTGTGTGTGTGTGTGTGTGTGTGTGTGTGTGTGTGTGTGTGTGTGTGTGTGTGTGTGTGTGTGTGTGTGTGTGTGTGTGTGTGTGTGTGTGTGTGTGTGTGTGTGTGTGTGTGTGTGTGTGTGTGTGTGTGTGTGTGTGTGTGTGTGTGTGTGTGTGTGTGTGTGTGTGTGTGTGTGTGTAGCCTATGCATGCCTGTGTGTGTGTGCAGCGGCACATCAGTTAAAAACAATTACAAACATCGCTTGTCAAGTCGTATACCAAGGCGTGACTTAAGAGAGCCTCAAACTAAATGAACAGGCCAAGCATCTTTAAATGGATCCAAGAGTCATTGAGCATTCAGCAGGCTCTATCCGGCATCCCTAATTAAGAATCATCATCTCTGGCCACACAGAGATAAAGAAAGATACAGAGAGAAATGTGTGTGTACTGGGCTGACAGCAGCCAACACTAAGATGTATGTGCAGCTCACTGTTAATAAGAAGTACACTTTGGTATGCGTGTTTCTTTAATTAATTTCCCTTCAGTAGGGAACCGCTTTATAGTTCAGTGGTTATATCACAGCTCTGTAATCCATCATTAACTAAGTACAAAAGCAGATCTTTCCCCTCGTAGCAATTAAAACCTCCCAGTCTCAGTTTAACGCCACCAGGGACACATGAGAGTAGAAGCACACACCAGCCAGACAGACCACAAGGTCAGGGCACTATGGAACAGTCTTTCACATGAGCCCACACGAACACACACACGCGCACTGAATTTATCCCTCTGACTCTTTGTTGTTTAAATGGATCAAATTCTTCTTTTATAGACACCTTGTTGTTTTAGTGCACCTTTTAATAGGAGCATATATTACAGGTAGAAAGCTGTAGTGGAAATTCTTTATAGGGCCAGGACTTTTATTGTGTCTCATGTAGCTGTGGTGTTGTTGTTCACAGTGGTAGGTATCTTAACCTTATAGCAAGCAAACCCTTCAATCAAACCTGTCAAAGGAAATGGAGATACTTTAGGTGAATGTAATGCAAGGTACTCACAGGTTTCCCTGGTAGGCCTTTCTCCCCTGGACCGCCAGCTTTACCCTGCAAGAGGAAAAGGTATGGAATAGATGGGTCAGGGACGATAATTGCATGATGAGTGTACGAGTACCATCCCTAGTGGACTAAATGCACCTGTTCGTATTATGTAAGTCTTATGTATATCTTCCTTTGTCCATGATATCCACAACTTAGTGGAGGTACTATAGTTCACCTATAAACATTACTGCTCCTAACTGAACGGTCCTCTGTTAAAGAAATGCCACTGAAGATATCAAAGCTAGATTAGAAGAGATACTTTATTGTCCAATTTTCAACAGAAATCTATCATTTTGTGGTCATAATACTAGGACATAGGACATCAAAGCCAGAGATTACACTGGTCTGTTTTGTTAGGAACCATTACGCTCATCTAGATTCATCCAAATACTGAATGATAAGCACCTACAGCAGTCCACTCACTGTAATGTTCCTCCCTTGACTCACCATCCAAACAATGGGTCTGCTGCTTTAACCAATGGCTCTACCCAATATACAGGTTGTGTTTTAATGAAATCCCCCAACCTAAATGGAGACAATGACACTAGCAAATATAAAGCAAGGGGCAGGTGTTTCATGTTTTTCATCCCCGAAAAAAGAGAACCAGATTGATTACAGTCAAAATGTAAGTCGCTCTGGATAAGAGCGTCTGGTAAATGACTTAAATGTAAATGTAAAATACAGAGCAGGGCTATATTTCCTCCTGCATGCTGCAGGTCTTTAGCTCAGGTTTTGTCATTGTTAGCTGGAAGAGATTGTTTATTTGACTATAACTTAATACAGCCTTCAGAAGAATGGCACACTCCGCAAATAAGTCTAACAATCGCCCATTCAGATCTTAACGGCACTTTAAACCTCAGCTTATAGTGTCCCAAGGGTAACATTTTCATTCAAATGGAGGAATAACATATGTTTAATATATTGGGGGAGTCCCCCCCCACCCCCCACCCCCCATAGCTCCTACACAAAGGCATTAAAGGAAAGGTTCACCCATTTTGAGTGTTATATTGTTTTTGTGCATCTGAGTGATGTTCTATCGATTCCCTGGGTCATTTAATGTTTTTACGTGTATCTGCGTTATTGGCGTTCAAGCAGGCAGAAATCCGGTGGGTATGATGTAGCACCGTGATAAAGTCGCTTTCACTACAAGTTAATAGAAAAACGACTTTTAGATCACGAAAAAGTATATTATACATGTCAGATTTCAATACTAGCCAATGTCATAACTCAGGAGGATGTCTTCTCTCGAATGAGCCATTGATCATATTTTTGCGATATTCCTAACTCGAGAAATGTGTAGTTTAACCGAGGGTCTAGCACATTTTTCCTATTGGTATGCCTCTTTACTCCAGTGTGCATTTCATGGTGACGTTGCCAGATATATTATAGAAAGGAGATAGGAATACATGAATGAAGGAATGTATAACGCCCCACCTAGCAGACTGTCAACCAATTGTGTTCACGTTGTCATGCTGTGTCACGTGGTTGCTAAAGTAAGCGTTACGCAATCCCTTCTCAAAGTCAGTGTATATTTCGAGAAATGTTATTTTTTTTCCCAAAGCTATACGTTACTACAGATAGCAAGTTAATTGTCTTGGAAAATATTTGTCATGTTTTACTTCTTGTTAACGCAATTCGCGTGCTAATGTTGGGTTTTTGAGCTAACGCCCAATAGACTCCCATTCACTCCTTGAAGGAGAGCGCTCATTGTCCCAGAATCGCCCATAATGCACCACGCAGATCATTGAGGTAGCATGGGCAATGTTACCCATCTCCTCAAAAGTATATCTGCTTTTGCGAATGTCAGACTCCAATCTGTGAGGCACATCGATCTGCAGGTTGAACATGGTGAGATTGTAGACTCCTAAATTGATAGTGTTTAAGTGATTTCACAGCTAACTAGCTACATTACATGCTGATATTGTCTTTGGGTATTATTGTGTGTAGCTATGTTTGCTAACTAGCTAGCTAGCCAGCCCATAGAGCTGTGGATTTTGTAGTGGACTTAAGCTGCAACAGATTTCCACGATTTTCCATGTTGCTACCAACCTTATTATAACGCCAAAATGAAACATTTGTTCACAAAAAATATAGTTGTTTAATGTTATTTAACTGTAATTTAAAGGAATGAGTGGTTTTGGGTGGATTTCTCCTTTAACAGTGGGATCTGTTCTGTAGAATGAATTCAGGAGTAGGGTTGACAGGACATAACCCTGCCTCATTCTGGCCTGTCATTGTTCAGGAAAACCAGAAATCACTTGCTGTTGAGATTCAATTATTTTTAGTGGTCTCCTGGAGCCTTTGTAGCCTGGCCGGTAGGAGTGTTGGGCCAGTAACCGAAAGGTTGCTGAATCGAATCCCTGAGCTGACAAGGTAAAAATCTGTTGTTCTGCCCCTGAGCAAGGCACTGTTCCCCTGCCACCGATGACGTGGATGTCGATTAAGGCAGTCCCCCGCACCTCTCTGATTCAGAGGGGTTGGGTTAAATGCGGAAGACACATTTCAGTTGAATGCATTCAGTTTTACAACTGACTAGGTATCCCCTTTCCCTTTCCCATGTGCACTCTAGTCAGTATAAGGACAGAGGCATGTGCAGAAACACGCTCAGTGATACACAGGAACACACACATACACAATTCTGATGTTAAATAAAAAGCAGACATGTTCTTGAGGCCTGTGCTAGTTGTGGGGACAGGAAAGTCTGTGGTAGAAAGTAAACACTTCACTCCTTCAAGTCAGACAGGTGATCCCAAAAAGAATGCAGAGTACTCACACTGAACCCAGGCTCCCCTTTCTTTCCACCTTCACCCTGCTCTCCCTGCAAAGGAGAGAAAGAGCGATAGAAAGAGACGTCTCAGTGAGGCAGCAATAAGATACTTTTAATCAGGTCAAAGTGCACAGAAAATGGGTTTTCAGCTAGATTAAATGAGGATATACATTATATTATTCTTCGGAGGGTGAGAAGATGTTTAAAAGAATGTTTACCTTGGTGCCCTCAGGCCCTGGTTCCCCAAGTGGACCCTCTGCACCCCTTGGCCCCTATGACACAGAAACACAGCTGCTTAGCCATCTGTGTGTGTGTGTGTGTGTGTGTGTGTGTGTGTGTGTGTCTGGGCCTCTATGACACAAACAGCTTGGGCCTCTCTGTAACCAACTCTGTTTAAAAACCACTCAGCCATCACATCACACAACGGCACTCGTAAATACAGGCAACGCACCTACACACACTCACAGCTACTTAGTAGTGTACAATATGGGATATGGCTTTAACCAAAACATCTAGAATGTCTCAATAAAATAATGGGATGGAGGCAAGAGCAAAGGGAGTATCAAACACATAGGGGCACTGGTGTTGAGAGCAGCATATGGGAGCACTGTAGTGTGCAGGCCTTTTTTTTGTCTTCAAACACAAGGATTTCCATAGAGACAGACAGACACAAACAAAAACAGATGGACCACTTAAAATCAACAACCTGGGAGTAATCAGCTTCTTCTCTGTCTGTCTACCTGCTTAACTGACCCCCCAGCACCAATCCCTCTCTGCAGACCCAGATAGAGGATGGAGATCTGTAAATAAGACCCCTCCTCACTGCTTTGATACTGTGCTCTTCCTGTCCTGTCTGATTGGCCTGTTGTGTCTACTCCTCTTTGTCACTCCCTGAGGTTTTCACATTCCTCTCCTGCCTCCCAGGTAGGGATTTCCAGCAACTCAATCTATCGCTCTCTCTCTGCCCCTTTCCCGTGCTCTCTGCCCCTTCATTTATCTCTTTCTCCTCCCAACTCCATCCCTCTCTCTGTCCTTAATACTTACACATAAAAAGCAAAGTCCTAGACCCTCACAGGCCACATTCAGTCTTAAGAAGTGCTTGTATTCCAAGATGGCGAAGTAGTGCAGTCTTGTTTCTGTCGTGTGTCTGTAAATAGCCTGTAAATACCCAGTTTTTTGTATTTTTCGTACATATTTCCCTATCAGACTTTTCATCCTTCTACAAAATATACTTTCCTGCAACCTGCCTCACTCAATGTGGAACGGATTCTATTATTGACTTACCTTTTATCCAGAATCTAGAATCTCCAGTTGAAACTAGCTAGCCAGCTAACTAGCTACTTGCTATTAGCCACGGCTAGCGGTGTTTCACCCAGAACATAGGATTTTTTTTTCCGCAGGATTAATTTTAATCACTGGACATTGATCACCGGATATTCGGCCAGTCTGCACAGCGCGTTATCGACCCAGAACATATCAGTTCTTCCGCCGGATTCACTGGACCTCTAACTCCGGATTCATCGCCACCAGCTGGCTACAACAAAACGGACGCTGTGGTCTGGCTAATCAACCTGAGCTAGGCCCATCTCCCGGCTATCTACCTCTCTATCAACTGGACGGGACCACCTAGGATTGACGCGGAGCCCCGCCGATCCTACACGACTGGTCTGCCGACGGAAATCGTCTGATGTGGTTACGACGTAACCACGAAGATTCCATCCATCTGCTAGCCCTGGCCCGTTAGCACACGCTTACTCACTAAACTGAACTAGCTACTGAACTAGCTACTTGCTATTGGCCACAGCTGGCGGTGTTTCACCCAGAACATTTGATTTTTTTTTCCGCGGGATTGGTTTTAATCACTGGACATTGATCGCGGATATTCGGACAGTCAGCACTGCGCGTTGTCGACCCAGAACATATCAGTTTTTCCGTCGCTACCAGCTGGCTACAACAAAACGGACGTAGCACACGCTAGCCGTGGCCTCTTGCTCACTGGCGCTTCACCACCGGACCTTGTGATAACTCAGCTATACAGCTGATATCTGCTGGACTGTTCCTTTTTACGGTACTACATCCTGTTTATGTTTAGCCTCAGCCCAAACATGGTTAGTTTATTGTTGTTTCGGTTATTTCTAATTGTACTATATCACTGTAGACCCCCAGCCTAGCTGAACCTGCCTTGGTTAGCCCCTTTGTCCCTCCACCCATACACTCACAGACCGACTCAATTTATGCCTCTAGAGATACTATCTCTTTCAGTGTTACCCAACGCTTAGGTTTGCCTCCACTTTACTCATGTCCTTCCATATCCTTGTCTGTTCATAATGCCCTGAATCTTTTCTATAACACCCGGAAATCTGCCCCCTTTATTCTATGTACCCAACGCACTAGAAGACCAGTTCTTAAAGCCTTTAGCCGTATCCTTATTCTAGTCCTCCTCTGTTCCTCTGGTGATGTAGAGGCTAACCCAGGCCCTGTAGCCCCCAGTATCACTCCTACTCCCCAGGAGCTATCATTTGTTGACTTCTGTAATCGCAAAAGTCTTGGTTTCTTGCACATAAATATCAGAAGTCTACTTCCTAAGTTTGAGTTATTCACTGCGTTAGCACACTCTGCCAACCCTGATGTTCTAGCAGTGTCTGAATCCTGGCTCAGGAAGGCCACCAAAAAATTCTGAAATTTCCATCCCCAACTATAACATTTTCCGTCTAGATAGAACTGCCAAAGGGGGGTGGAGTTGCAATCTACTGTAGAGATAGCCTGCAGAGCTCCATCATACTATCCAGGTCTGTGCCCAAACAGTTTGAGCTTCTACTTCTAAAAATCCACCTTTCCAGAAATAAGTCTCTCACTGTTGCCGCTTGCTACAGACCCCCTCAGCCCCCAGCTGTGCCCTGGACACCATATGTGAATTGATTGCCCCCCATTTATCCTCTGAGTTTGTACTGCTTGGTGACCTAAATTGGGATATGCTTAATACCCCAGCCATCCTACAATCCAAGCTAGATGCCCTCAACCTCACGCAAATTATCAACGAACCTACCAGGTACAACCCTAAATCCTTAAACATGGGTACCCTCATAGATATCATCCTGACTAATATACCCTCTAAATACACCTCAGCTGTCTTCAACCAGGATCTCAGCGATCACTGCCTTATTGCCTGCGTCCGTAACGGGTCCGCGGTCAAACGACCACCCCTCATCACTGTCAAACGCTCCCTAAAACACTTTAGCGAGGAGGCCTTCCTAATTGACCTGGCCCAGGTATCCTGGATGGATATAGATCTCATTCCGTCAGTAGAGGATGCCTGGTTGTTCCTTAAAAGTAATTTCCTCTCAATCTTAAATAAACATGCCCCATTCAAAAATACAGAACTAAGAACCGATATAGCCCCTGGTTCTCCTCAGACTTGACTGCCCTTGACCAGCACAAAAACATCCTGTGGCGTACAGCATTAGCATCAAATAGCCCCCGCGATATGCAACTTTTCAGGGAAGTTAGGAACCAATATACACAAGCAGTCAGGAAAGCAAAGGCTAACTTTTTCAAACAGAAATTTGCATCCTGTAGCACTAACTCCAAAAAGTTTTGGGACACTGTAAAGTCCATGGAGAATAAGAGCACTTCCTCCCAGCTGCCCACTGCACTGAGGCTAGGAAACACTATCACCACCGATAAATCTACAATAATCGAGAATTTCAACAAGCATTTTGCTACAGCTGGCCATGCTTTCCATCTGGCTACCACTAACCCGGCCACCAACTCTGCACCCTCTGCTGCAACTTGCCCATGCCCCCCGCTTCTCCTTCACACAAATTCAGACAGTTGATGTTTTGAAAGCGCTGCAAAATCTGGACCCCTACAAATCAGCTGGGCTAGACAATCTGGACCCTTTCTTCCTAAAACTAGCCGCCAAATTGTCGCAACCCCTATTACTAGTCTGTTCAACCTCTCTTTCATAACGTCTGAGATCCCCAGAGATTGGAAAGCTGCCGCGGTCATCCCCCTCTTCAAAGGGGGTGACACTCTAGATCCAAACTGCTACAGACCTATATCCATCCTGCCCTGCCTTTCGAAAGTATTCGAAAGCCAAGTTAACAAACAGATCATCGACCATTTCGAATACCACCGTACCTTCTCCGCTATGCAATCTGGTTTCCGAGCTGGTCACGGGTGCACTTCAGCCACGCTCAAGGTCCTAAACGATATTATAACCGCGATTGATAATAGACAGTACTGTGCAGCCGTCTTCATCGACCTGGCCAAGGCTTTCGACTCTGTCAACCACCGCATTCTTATTGGCAGACTAAATAGCCTTGGTTTCTCAAATGACTGCCTCGCCTGGTTCACCAACTACTTCTCAGATAGAGTTCAGTGTGTCAAATCGGAGGGCCTGTTGTCTGGACCTATGGCAGTCTCTATGGGGGTGCCACAGGGTTCAATTCTTGGGCCGACACTTTTCTCCGTGTATATCAATGATGTCGCTCTTGCTGCTGGTGACTCTCAGATCCACCTCTACGCAGACGACACCATTTTGTATACATCTGGCCCTTCATTGGACACTGTGTTAACAAACCTCCAAACGAGCTTCAATGCCATACAACAATCCTTCAGTAGCCTTCAACTGCTCTTAAACACTAGTAAAACTAAATGCATGCTTTTCAATCGAACGCTGCTAGCACCCGCCCACCCGACTAGAATCACCACTCTCGACGGGTCTGACCTAGAGTATGTGGACAACTACAAATATCTAGGTGTCTGGTTAGACTGTAAACTCAACTTCCAGACTCACATAAAGAATCTCCAATCCAAAGTTAAATCTAGAATCGGCTTCCTATTTCGCAACAAAGCCTCCTTCACTCATGCTGCCAAACATGCCCTCGTAAAACTGACTATCCTACCGATCCTTGACTTCGGCGATGTCATTTACAAAATAGCCTCCAACACTCTACTCAGCAAATTGGATGTAGTCTATCACAGTGCCATCCGTTTTGTCTCCAAAGCCCCATACACTACCCACCACTGTGACCTGTACGCTCTTGTTGGCTGGTCCTCACTACATGTTCGTGTCAAACCCACTGGCTCCAGGCCATCTATAAATCACTGCTAGGCAAATCCCCGCCCTATCTTAGCTCATTGGTCACCATAGCAGCACCCACCCGTAGTCTGCGCTCCAGCAGGTATATCTCACTGGTCATTCCCAAAGCCAACACCTCCTTTGGCCGCCATTCCTTCCAGTTCTCTGCTGCCAATGACTGGAACGAATTGCAAAAATCTCTGAAGCTGGAGACTCTTATCTCCCCCAATAACTTTAAGCATCAGTTGTCAGAGCACCTTACCGATCACTGCACCTGTACACAGCCCATCTGAAATTAGCCCACCCAACTACCTCATCCCTATATTGTTATTTAATTTGCTCTTTTGCACCCCAGTATCTCTATTTGCACATAATCTCTTGCACATCTAGCATTCCAGTGTTAATACTATTGTAATTATTCTGCACTATAGCCCATTTATTGCCTTACCTCCATAACTTGCTACATTTGCACACACTGTATATATATTTTCTGTTGTATTTTCTGACTTTATGTTTTTTTCTTTACCCCATATGTAACTCTGTGTTGTTTTTATTGCACTACTTTGCTTTATCTTGGCCAGGTCGCAGTTGTAAATGAGAACCTGTTCTCAACTGGCTTACCTGGTTAAATAAAGGTGAAATAAAATAAAAAAATAAAAAAGTATTTTGGAGGAGGAAACGTCTGCACTGCTAATTGACTGACCATCCGTCTGAATGTGTGCTTTACTGGGCTGTGCTGTTCTATCTGCTTGTAGTGGACTCTGCTAAGCTACATACTACATTTACCTTGGTTCAGGCCAAAGATACAGCGGGAAAATAAGTCAAACACAGTCAAAATAGTGTTTAATTCCTCATAAAACTATTCAACACAGCTACAATGCCTTGCAAAAGTATTCATACCCCATGACGTTTTCCCTATTTTGTTGCATTACAACCTGTAATTTAAATGGTTTTATTTGGATTTCATGTAATAGACATACACAAAATAGTCCAAATTGGTGAAGTGAAATTAAAAAAATAACTTGTTTCAAAAAATTCTACAAAATAAATAATGGAAAAGTGCTGCGTGCATATGTATTCACCCCCTTTGCTATGAAGCCCCTAAATAAGATCTGGTGCAAACAATTACCTTCAGAAGTCACATAATTAGTTAAATAAAGTGCACCTGTGTGCAATCTAAGTGTCACATGATCTGTCACATGATCTCAGTATATATACACCTGTTCTGAAAGGCCCCAGAGTCTGCAACACCACTAAGCAAGGGGCACCACCAAGCAAGCGGCACCATGAAGACCAAGGAGCTCTCCAAACAGGTCAGGGACAAAGTTGTGGAGAAGTACAGATCAGGGTTGGGTTATAAAAAAATATCAGAAACTTTGAACATCCCACGGAGCACCATTAAATCCATTATGAAAAAATTGAAAGAAATGGCACCACAACAAACCTGCCAAGAGAGGGCCGCCCACCAAAACTCATGGCCCAGACAAGGAGGACATTAATCAGAGAGGCAACAGAGAGACCAAAGATAACCCTGAAGGAGCTGCAAAGCTCTGCAGTGGAGATTGGAGTATCTGTCCATAGGACCACTTTAAGCCGTACACTCCACAGAGCTTGGCTTTAGGGATGAGTGGCCAGAAAAAAGCCATTGCTTAAAGAAAAAAATAAGCAAACACATTTGGTCTTCGCCAAAATCCATGTGGGAGACTCCCCAAACATATGGAAGAAGGTACTCTGGTCAGATGAGTTAAAATTGAGCTTTTTGGCCATCAAGGAAAACGCTATGTCTGGCGCAAACCCAACACCTCTCATCACACCGAGAACACCATCCCCACAGTGAAGCATGGTGGTGGCAGCATCATGCTGTGGGGATGTTTTTCATCAGCAGGGACTGGGAAACTGGTCAGAATTGAAGGAATGATGGATGGCGCTAAATACAGGGAAATTCTTGAGGGAAACCTGTTTCAGTCTTCCAGAGATTTCACCTTCCAGCAGGACAAAGACCCTAAGCATACTGCTAAAGTGACACTTGAGTGGTTTAAAGGGAAACATTTAAGTGTCTTGGAATGGCCTAGTCAAAGCCCAGACCTCAATCCAATTGAGAATATGTGGTATGACTTAAAGATTGCTGTACACCATCGGAACCCATCCAACTTGAAGGAGCTGGAGCAGTTTTGCCTTGAAGAATGGGCAAAACTCCCAGTGGCTAGATATGCCAAGCTTATAGAGACATACCCCAAGAGACCTGCAGCTGTAATTGCTGCAAAAGGTGGCTCTACAAAGTATTGACTTTGTGGGGGGTGAATAGTTATGGACGCTCAAGTTTACTGTTTTTTTGTCTCATTTCTTGTTTGTTTCACAAAAAAAAATATTTTGCATCTTCAAGGTGGTAGGCATGTTGTGTACAGTTGAAGTCGGAAGTTTACATACACCTTTACCAAATACATTTAAACTTAGTTTTTCACAATTCCTGACATTTAATCCTAGTAAAAATTCCCTGTCTTAGGTCAGTTAGGATCACCACTTCATTTTAAGAATGTGAAATGTCTGAATAATAGTAGAGAGTGATTTATTTCAGCTTTTATTTCTTTCATCACAGTGGGTCAGAAGTTTACATACACTCAATTAGTATTTGGTAGCATTGCCTTTAAATTGTTTAACTTGGGTCAAACATTTCAGGTAGCCTTCCACTAGTTTCCCACAATAAATTGGGTAAATTTTGGCCCATTCCTCCTGACAGAGCTGGTGTAACTGAGTCAGGTTTGTAGGCCTCCTTGCTCGCACAGGATTTTTCAGTTCTACCCACACATTTTCCATAGGATTGAATACTTATTTCCCTCATTAAAATACAAATCAATGTATAACATTTTTGACATGCGTTTTTCAGGATTTTTTTGTTGTTATTCTGTCTCTCACTGTTCAAATAAACCTACCATTAAAATTATAGGCTGATCATGTCTTTGTCAGTGGGCAAACACACATAATCAGCAGGGGATCAAATACTTTTTTCCCTCACTGTATACAGGTAACTGACAAAATAAAGGAAATGAGGGATACAGGGCATAAGCGACATAAGCGGTCGCTTAGGGCCCCCGGCCGCTAAAGGCCCCCGGAACAGTTTTTTAGAAACTCAGTCGGGGTCTCAACTTACTGTTGAGAGTCAGAATAGTAGAATACACAAGGTGCAGTTTCTAAATGTTTTATGACTACTGACAGTCAGTTATTTAGCCCCTGTCAGCTACAATTGTTTACATTGGTAAATTAATCTAGCCAGCTATCTAAACTTGTAGTAATCATGGGCAAATTACCGACCGGGCACGAAGGGCACGTGCCCAGGGGCCCTGATCTCCAGGGGGCTCCCATTGATTTTGTTAGTCACTCTCACTCGGATATCATATTAACATGGCATAAGTCATGGCAAAATGTGTAGAATTTCAGGAAATTAGCTTTAAAATGGCACATTTCTCTGAAATGATACAATTATACAATTTTAACATTTTCTCTACGCTCCATGGCAAAATGTGTAGAATTGCAGCAAGAGGGGCTGCACATAAAATGTTGGGTGGCCCCCCAACCAAATCTTGCTTATGGCCCTCAAAAGGCTTGGGCCGGCCCTGGACGGATACAGAATTTCAAAGCAGGTGCTTCCACACAAGTGTGGTTCCTGAGTTAATTAAGCAATTACCTGCCTAGTTGCCCATTATTGCGGCTACCATGGCTAGAAGAAGAGATCTCAGTGACTCTGAAAGAGAGGTCTCAGAGGAGCATAGGGGGGTTAAAGGGTTGTGTGTGTGTGTGCGTGTGTGTGTGTGAGATTGTCTCAGTCATCAGATCTCAATCCAATTTAACACTTATGGGAGATTCTGAAGCTGGGCCTGAGACAGCGCTTTCCACCACCATCAACAAAACACAAAATTATGGAATTTCTCGTGGAAGAATGGTGCCGTATCCCTCAAATAGCGTTGCAGACACTTGTAGAATCTATGCCAAGGCGCATTGAAGCCGTTCTGGCGGCTCGTGGTGGCCCAACGCCCTATTAAGATACAATGTTGGTGTTTCCTTTATTTTGGCAGTTACCTATAGTTACTACTGGGTCATATCAAATTTTTGACTGCAAGTAATATCTCGTATAGTTATGTAAGATCATCAAATGGAGAAATACAAATGTAATTCCTAGGCCAAGCGTGCCAGCTTCCCAGACTTAATTGCTCTTGGGGATAATAAATCAGAAAGAAAGAGATAAGAGGGGTGAAAGTAACATATTGCTGTTGGTGTTTCCTTTATTTTAGCAGTTACCTGTAGTCTAGGAACATACAGAGATCATCTGTATGTTCCTAGCTTGTACTTATACTACTGGGTCATATACTATTCCTAGAATGCACTTTCTCTTTCTCCGACTGTACACTGTGACATAATGCATTGTAAACGTAACAAAAGGAATACGATTCTTCCTGATCTAGGCCAAGTTCAAGTCTGCCACATTTTCTCACCCAGACTTAATTTCTTTATACAGTGGGGGAAAAAAGTATTTAGTCAGCCACCAATTGTGCAAGTTCTCCCACTTAAAAAGATGAGAGAGGCCTGTAATTTACATCATAGGTACACGTCAACTATGACAGACAAATTGAGAGAAGAAAAATCCAGGAAATCACATTGTAGGATTTTTTATGAATTTATTTGCAAATTATGGTGGAAAATAAGTATTTGGTCACCTACAAACAAGCAAGATTTCTGGCTCTCACAGACCTGTAACTTCTTCTTTAAGAGGCTCCTCTGTCCTCCACTCGTTACCTGTATTAATGGCACCTGTTTGAACTTGTTATCAGTATAAAAGACACCTGTCCACAACCTCAAACAGTCACACTCCAAACTCCACTATGGCCAAGACCAAAGAGCTGTCAAAGGACACCAGAAACAAAATTGTAGACCTACACCAGGCTTGGAAGACTGAATCTGCAATAGGTAAGCAGCTTGGTTTGAAGAAATTAACTGTGGGAGCAATTATTAGGAAATGAAAGACATACAAGACCACTGATAATCTCCCTCGATCTGGGGCTCCACGCAAGATCTCACCCGTGGGGTCAAAATGATCACAAGAACGGTGAGCAAAAATCCCAGAACCACACGGGGGGACCTAGTGAATGACCTGCAGAGAGCTGGGACCAAAGTAACAAAGCCTACCATCAGTAACACACTACGCCGCCAGGGACTCAAATCCTGCAGTGCCAGACGTGTCCCCCTGCTTAAGCCAGTACATGTCCAGGCCCGTCTGAAGTTTGCTAGAGTGCATTTGGATGATCCAGAAGAGGATTGGGAGAATGTCATATGGTCAGATGAAACCAAAATAGAACTTTTTGGTAAAAACTCAACTCGTCGTGTTTGGAGGACAAAGAATGCTGAGTTGCATCCAAAGAACACCATACCTACTGTGAAGCATGGGGGTCGAAACATCATGCTTTGGGGCTGTTTTTCTGCAAAGGGACCAGGACGACTGATCCGTGTAAAGGAAAGAATGAATGGGGCCATGTATTGTGAGATTTTGAGTGAAAACCTCCTTCCATCAGCAAGGGCATTGAAGATGAAACGTGGCTGGGTCTTTCAGCATGACAATGATCCCAAACACACCGCCCGGGCAACGAAGGAGTGGCTTCGTAAGAAGCATTTCAAGGTCCTGGAGTGGCCTAGCCAGTCTCCAGATCTCAACCCCATAGAAAATCTTTGGAGGGGAGTTGAAAGTCCGTGTTGCCCAGCGACAGCCCCAAAACATCACTGCTCTAGAGGAGATCTGCATGGAGGAATGGGCCAAAATACCAGCAACAGGTGTGAAAACCTTGTGAAGACTTACAGAAAACGTTTGACCTGTGTCATTGCCAACAAAGGGTATATAACAAAGTATTGAGAAACTTTTGTTATTGACCAAATACTTATTTTCCACCATAATTTGCAAATAAATTCATTAAAAATCCTACAACGTGATTTTCTGGATTTTTTTCTCATTTTGTCTGTCATAGTTGACTTGTACCTATGATGAAAAATTACAGGCCTCTCTCATCTTTTTAATTGGGGAGAACCTGCACAATTGGTGGCTGACAATGCTATTAATTGACTACAGCTCAGCATTCAACACCATAGTGCCCTCTAAGCTCATCACTAAGCTAAGGATCCTGGGACTAAACACCTCCCTATGCAACTGGATCCTGGACTTCCTGACGGGCCGCCCCAGGTGGTAAGGGTAGGTAACAACACATCTGCCACACTGATCCTCAACACGGGGCCCCTCAGGGGTGCGTAGCTCAGTCCCTCCTGTACTCTCTGTTCACCCATGACTGCATGGCCAGGCACGACTCCAACACCATCATTAAGTTTGCCGACGACACAACAGTGGTAGGCCTGATCACCGACAACGAGGAGACAGCCTATAGGGAGGAGGTCAGAGACCTGGCCGTGTGGTGCCAGGACAACAACCTCTCCCTCAACGTGACCAAGACAAAGGAGATGATTGTGGACTACAGGAAAAAAAAGAGGACTGAGCACGCCCCCATTCTCATCGACGGGGCTGTAGTGGAACAGGTTGATAGCTTCAAGTTCCTTGGTGTCCACATCACCAACGAACTATCATGGTCCAAACACACCAAGACAGTCGTGAAGAGGGCACGACAAAGCCTATTCCCCCTCAGGTGTCACGGTTTACTAAGCCAGAACCCAGAAGCAGACCAGGACAAGGTAAGTGGTGTCAAAGGTGAGTGTTTATTTAACTGATCCACGAGTGCTGCTGAATAATCCAGGGAACAGAGCGGGCGGCGTGGATGAGTTGTTGAGGGTGCAGTAGTTGGTCCAATGATGGCTCGGCAGCCGCCGACCATCAGGCAGAGGTTGGGTGAAGGTTCCGGACGAGTGATGTTCATGGCTAACCGATCCGGCAGGGAATGGATGTTAGGCCAGAGCCTAAGAAGGGTGATGATCAGGACCAGGTGTGCAGATTGCTGATGGGATGCAGGTGCGGAAATCAAGAGAGCTCCCGCCTAGCAAGCGTTGCCCGGCAACCAGGCCGGGAGCGTTCCAGAACCCTCGGGAAACTGGAGATCACGAGCAGAAAAACTAGTACACAGACCGGACCCGACTCAGACTGCCGGGATCGTTACAGTACCCCCTCCGACGAACGCCACCGGGCGGACTCCCCGGAGCGCCAGGATGGAGGCGGTAGAAGTCACGAATGAGGTCAGCATCTAGGATCTGTCGCCGCGGAATCCAACTCCTCTCTTCAGGACCATACCCCTCCCAGTCCACGAGATACTGGAAACCCCGGCCCCGCCGTCTGGAATCCATGATGCGCCGCACCGTGTAGGCAGGACCACCTCCGATCATCCGAGGAGGAGGAGGAGGAGGCGGAGGAGGCAACAGAGGACTGAGGAAAACAGGCTTGAGGCAGGAGACATGAAAGGTGGGATGGACTCTGAGCGTCCTCGGGAGTTTGAGTCGAACTGCCACCGGATTGATCACCTTCTCCACCACAAACGGACCAATGAACTCCGGTAACAACTTCCTAGACTCAGTCCGTAAAGGAAGATCCCGTGTAGCCAACCAGACCCTATCTCCGATGGTATAGGTGGGAGCGGGGATCCGGCGACGATTCGCCTGGAGCTGATACCGGTCCGAAACTCTAAGGAGTGCCTTTCTGGCCCGATGCCAGGTCCGGTGGCAACGAGAATATGGGCCTGAACAGAAGGCACTGAGAGCTCCTTCTCCTGAGAGGGGAACAAGGGAGGTTGGTAGCCATACAGGCACTGGAAGGGAGACATCCCAGTGGCAGATGTAGGGAGAGTATTGTGGGCATACTCAACCCAAGGCAACTGAGAGACCCAGGAGGTGGGGTTGGAAGAGACCAGGCAGCGTAGCGTGGATTCCATCTTCTGGTTGGCTCTCTCCGCCTGACCATTAGATTGGGGGTGAAAACCAGATGTGAGACTGACTGTAGCTCCAATGGCCAAACAGAAGGACTTCCAGACAGCAGAGGTAAACTGAGGGCCACGGTCGGAAACGATATCACTGGGCAAACCGTGGACCCTGAAAACCTCCCTAACCAGGATCTCGGACGTCTCCGAGGCAGAGGGAAGCTTGGCAATTGGCACAAAGTGGGCGAACTTGCTGAATCTGTCCACGATAGTCAGAACGACCGTGTTCCCTCAGAAGCGGGCAACCCAGTGACAAAGTCCAGGGCCAGATGCGACCATGGTCGCCGGGGAATAGGAAGGGGGTGAAGTAGTCCAGAGCTGGGCCGATTGGTACTCTTATTCTGCGCACACACTGGGCAGGCAGCAACATAACCCCGAGTATCCTCGGCCATGGCAGGCCACCAAAAACGTCTGCGAAGAAACGCCATCGTCCGAGCCACGCCAGGTGACAAGCCATCTTGCTGGCGTGGGACCATTTGAGACCGCGGGACGAACCGACTCAGGCACAAACAACCGACCGGGTGGACCGTTACGGGACCGGGCTGCGTCCGAAGGGCGCCATCACCTCCTCCTCAATCTTCCACCTAACAGCTCCCACGACGCAGTTCCGGGGAGAATTGTCTCGGTCTTGGACCCACTCTCCTCCGTCTTGGAGAACATCCGAGACAAGGCGTCCGCCTTGCCGTTCTTAGATCCAGGTCGGAACGTCAGGGGAAAAAATTGAATCGTCCGAAAAACAACGCCCACCTGGCCTGACGGGAGTTGAGACGTCTAGCCGATTGCACGTAAGCAAGATTCTTGTGGTCAGTCCAGACAATAAACGGTTGCTCCGCCCTCCAACCAGTGGCGCCACTCCTCCAAGGCAAGTTTCACCGCGAGAAGCTCCCGGTTACCCACATCGTAATTCCTCTCCGCAGGCGAAAGGCGACGAGAGTAGTAGGCGCAGGGATGGAGTTTACTGTCCGTGGAGCATCGCTGCGACAGGATGGCGCCAACTCCCCTACATCAGACGCGGCCCACTTCAACGACGAACTGACGGGCCGTGTCCGGTTGAGAGAGAATCGATGCGTTGGTGAATCGCCTCTTCAAATCCAGAAACGCTCGATCCGCCTCCGGATTCCACTTGAAGCTCCTGATACTGGAAGTCAAGGCAGTTAACGGAGCGGCCACACGGCTGTAATCCCGGATGAATCTGCGGTAGAAATTCGCAAACCCCAAAAATCTCTGGAGCTGCAATCTCGTACCGGGCTGGGCCCATTCCAGAACCGCTCTAACCTTCTCCTGGTCCATCCTAATCTCTCCCCTGGAGATGATGTACCCGAGAAAGGATGTCGTGTGGGCGTGAAACTCGCACTTCTCGGCCTTCACGAACAGGCGATTCTCCAACAATCGCTGCAGAACCTGCCGGACATGCTGGACGTGGTCGGAAGGTTCCTTCGAGAAGATCAGAATGTCATCCAGGTAAACAAACACAAAGAGACCGATCATATCTCTCAGGACGTCGTTCACCATACTCTGGAATACCGCTGGAGCATTGGTCAGTCCAAACGGCATCACCTGATACTCGAAGTGACCCATCGGTGTATTGAAACCCGTCAACCACTCGTCTCCCTCTCTGATCCGGACCATGTGATACGACATTGCGTAGGTCTAGCTTGGTGAACACCGTAGCACCCTGTAAGGAGTCGAAGGCAGAACTCATCAAGGGCAGGGGATACTTGTTCTTGACCGTGATGTCATTCAACCCCCGATAATCAATACACGGTCGAAGAGAGCCATCCTTCTTACCCACAAAGAAGAATCCTGCCCCCAGGGGGTGATGACGAGGGACCGAACGAGACCAGCAGCTAGGGACTCCTTGATGTAGGTCTCCAAAGCCTCACGTTCAGGGCGGGAGATACTGTATAACCTTCCCTTGGGGTAGACAGCTCCAGGGAACAGGTTGATGGCACAATCATATGGTCGGTGGGGAGGGGAGTGACAGAGCCTTCTGCTTACTGAACACTTCCCCAAATCGTGATATGTCTCGGGAACCAGGGACAAATCTGGGGGTTTAGCCTCAATCACCTGACTGGGAACCGAATGGGGACAGGCAGTCTTGAGACAGTTAGCATGACAATCAAGGCTCCAACTCGTTACCTTGCCCGGTACCCAATCGAACGTGGGATTGTGTTCCTTCAGCCAGGGGTATCCAAGGACCAGAGGAACATGGGAAGACGGCAGAATGAAGAATGAAATCATCTCCGAATGATTCCCCGACAACAGCATCTTAACCGGTTCAGTCCTCATCGTGATACGTGCCAGACTACTGCCGTTCAGAGTGGTCGCCTCAATGGCTTCCGGCAATTGCTCCTTGGAAAGCCCCAGCTGTTCCACCAACTCGGCATCAAGAAAGCTTCCATCGGCACCTGAATCGATAAAAGCGTTAATCGCTAAGCTCTGATTCCTGTTCACAAGGAGTAGCCGGGAAACGGGTCTGACAGAGGTATTGAGAGGTCGAAACTGGCTCGCTAAAAGTCCTCCCAACTTTAGCTGAGCCGCGCAGTTTTGGACGACCGCCGGAACAGGTGGCGAGGTAATGTCCCGAACCACCACAGTAGAGGCAACAGTTAGTCCTACGTCTGAGTTGGCGTTCCTCCTTGGTTAACCCGTGCCGCCCTACTTGCATTGGTTCAGAATCGGGAGACAGGACCTCTCCACTAATCCTGTGTGGTGGACGATGATCGACGTATTCTGGTCCAATCCCGACCCGACTGGAACCTGAGAAGCTGATCGATTGGACGGACCCCATTGCTTCTCCCTCCCTTCGCTCGGACTCGATTATCCACCCGAATAGACAAGGCTACCAAGCTGTCCAGGTCACTAGGCTCCGGATAGGAGATCAACTCATCCTTGAGCTGCTCCGACAGACCCTGGTAAAAGGCCGCTTGCAGAGACTCCTCATTCCACCCACTCTCCACAGCCAACGCCTTGAACTCGATCACGAAGTCGGCCACGCTCTGCGAGTTCCTTGGTGAAGCGAAAACAGGCGCCTAGCTGCGTCCCTCCTCGGACGGAATGGTCGAAGAGCTTCCTCTATCTCGGCCGTGAACCCTGGTATGAAGCCATGCAGGGGTCTTGTCGTTCCCAAACGGCTGAAGCCCACTCCAGCGCTCGACCACGCAGCAACTCAATCACAAAGGCTATCTCGCCTTGTCTGTGGCATAAGAGTAGGGCTGTAGATCGAACACTAACCCACACTGCATAAGGAAAGAACAGCATCTTCCCAGCTCCCCCTCATATTTATCCGGCGTCGGAACCTTGGGCTCACGGAAGGACACAGCTCCAGACGCGGCAGGCGAGATGGGTGAAACTGTAGTGGATCCTCCACCTGAAACTTGCGCTGATTCTGGGACTGGGCCAGACCGGGTAGAAAGCTTCCGAACTGCCAACGCGATCTCCTGTAGCTGGTGCTATGATGGCCCAATCCTCTTCTGGGATAATCCAAATGCACTCTAGCAAACTTCAGACGGGCCTGGACATGTACTGGCTAAGCAGGGGGACACGTTTGGCACTGCAGGATTTGAGTCCTGGCGGCGTAGTGTGTACTGATGGTAGGCTTTGTTACTTTGGTCCCAGCTCTCTGCAGGTCATTCACTAGGTCCCCCCGTGTGGTTCTGGGATTTTTGCTCACCGTTCTTGTGATCATTTTGACCCCACGGGGTGAGATCTTGCGGAGCCCCAGATCGAGGGAGATTATCAGTGGTCTTGTATGTCTTCCATCTCCTAATAATTGCTCCCACAGTTGATTTATTCAAACCAAGCTGCTTACCTATTGCAGATTCAGTCTTTCCAGCCTGGTGCAGGTCTACAATTTTGTTTCTGGTGTCCTTTGACAGCTCTTTGGTCTTGGCCATAGTGGAGTTTGGAGTGTGACTGTTTGAGGTTGTGGACAGGTGTCTTTTATACTGATAACAAGTTCAAACAGGTGCCATTAATACAGGTACGAGTGGAGGACAGAGGAGCCTCTTAAAGAAGAAGTTACAGGTCTGTGAGAGCCAGAAATCTTGCTTGTTGTAGGTGACCAAATACTTATTTTCCACCATAATTTGCAAATAAATAAAAATCCTACAATGTGATTTCCTGGAAAAAATTTTCTCAATTTGGCTGTCATAGTTGACGTGTACCTATGATGTAAATTACAGGCCTCTCTCATCTTTTTAAGTGGGAGAACTTGCACAATTGGTCGGAAATACTACAATACAAAAATCCAAATTTACGTGTGTGTGGACTGCATGTCTTATTATGTGTACATGTGTCTGTGCCTGTGTGTGTGTTCTTCACAGTCCCCTGTTCATAAGGTGTATTTTTATCTGTTTTTTAAAATCTGATTCAGTTAGAGTTGATAGTGTAGTTAAAAAGGCAGAGCTTATTATGGGACAAACTTCCTTCTTAGCTACTGTTCTGTCAACATGTTTTGACCATGACAGTTTGCAATCCAAGGTTACTCCACAGTTTAGGCACCTCAACTTGCTCAATTTCCACATTATTTATTACAAGATTTAGTTGAGGTTTAGGTTTGTGTGAATGATTTGTCCCAAATACAATGCTTTTTAGTTTTAGAAATATTTAGGACTAACTTATTCTTTGCTACCCCATTCTGAAACTAACTGCAGCTCTTTGTTAAGTGTTGCAGTATTATTGCTATAGTAGTGACGTGCAAAGGGGAGTATCGCATATATAGACATACCGGCTTTACTCAAAGCGCGCT